>NC_140466.1:28879347-30079347 GCF_051167445.1 Perissodus microlepis | reverse complement strand
CAAACAACCACATCACAGGGATGTGGGGGTGACATGTTTGATGTCAGAAGCTTTTTGTTTCCATTTGTATTTTGAGCTCTCTTGACTAATTGGATATCAGCAGAATTCTAACTGTGTAGGCCAGGGGTGCCCAATCCCAGCCCTCGAGAGCTACCGTCCTGCAGCTTTTAGATGCATCCCTACTCCAACACAGCTGAATCAAATAGTTTGATTACCTCTTCAGCATGCCATCAAGTTTGGCAAAGGCCTGATAACAAGCCATTCATTTGATTCAGGTTTGTTGGAACAAGGATGCATCTAAAAGCTGCAGGACGGTAGCTCTCGAGGACTGGGATTGGGCACCCCTGGTGTAGGCAAATGTTATTATTAATGCTACTGTTACTACCAAAACTGCAGGTCAGCACAACAGCAATATAAATCATACTGGCACATGTTTAGAGTTTGGGCAGGATAACCCAGAAATTTTGAAGGTGTCGCCACTCAGGACTTAGCAGGCAATGCAGCCATCATACTGGGTAACAGTGTTAACCTTTCAGGGAGACTGTTGCCCTTAGATGAAGACTTCAAAGTAACTGCCTACATCCAGGAAAAAAGTCTACATGAAGCAGAAGACGAATTGAATTTTGAACGCTGTCCAATTAAGACTGAGTTTTAAAAAATAGGAAATTGTAGCCTAGATATTGGCTGGCTGTAGCAGAAGGCCTGAAAAATGGGCCTCATGAGGGTAAGTCAGCAGTTCAGCTGACGGGTTCACAGATAGAAAGTAAACAAAACATAAATTAGTGTTACCCACCCACCCCCATCTTTTCAATAAATCTTAGTGACCAACAGCGATCCACTAAAAGCACTTAAGCAAATGATTTACCTTAAATGGCTGAGTGGAAGCCATCAATTTGGTGTCTAGAAGTCTGCAAGTGAATAAATCAATCAATTAAAACAAACAAATAAAAAAGGTAATGCAAAACCCCTGCTGTAATGACAAAAAAAACCCCCAAATTTAACAACATTACCTTGGGAAGACGCACATTGTAACTTCTTTAAAGTCTTGAAGATCCTAAAAAGAGTACCGCCTTAAATAATGCATACATCTCATACCAAGCTTGAAATTGCCATTTCTTGTACCGAAAATGCATTTTAGCTCTATATTTAAAATATGCAAAACATACCTCAGGCAGAGGGCAGTAAAACTGATGGATGGTGTGCATCACATCCAAGAGCATGTTGTGGCCGACAACCAGTTTACCCTGCAAGTCAGAAGGAGTGGTTCTGTAAATGTCACATTTATGGGAGCAAATTTAAAAATCTTCTAAAAAAAAGCAACACTATTAAAAAAAAAAAAAAAAAAAAAAAAAAAAAAAATTCTTTAGCAAACAAAACTTTGCTCACAAAGTTGCATGTTGGTATAAAGCCTCAGTCTATATTTGTGTATAAATCTGTAAGTGAAAAACTAGACTTACAGACTTTGAGATGGCATGGATGACTCTGGAGAAACCAACAGCGTCATTTAGCTCCTCCTGTCAGGGGGAGGTGATTCAGTTCTGTTAGTGTTATAAATGCACAAAGCTACAACATGTTTTTCTGAATTTCATACAAGCTTGATAATTAGCACAAGAAACATTTGATAGCTTGCCTGCTCTTTCTCTAGTTTCTGCTGCTCCCTCCGCTTCCTCTCCTCCTCGTCAACTTTACTGATTTGTATGTATCGCTCCTTCTGCAAAGACCCAAATATGTATTTTCAAATTTTCACAAAACAACAAAAAGTGAAAAAACAGCTTCACAAACAAAATATAAGCATACCTTTTCTGTTTCCACAGTTTCCACGTGCAGGCCCTTTGGAAACCTGCAGGAACAAGACAAATGTTAATCTTTAAGCCAAGCAAGAGCGTCAGAGCAAAGACAGGGCTTTAAGCAACACTCACTTCCAGTTCAGCGTCTGGTATATCAGCTTTCGCTGAAATCTGGAAAACAAAAGTAGAAATAAAAATGAAATTTACATGGTGAAAACAAAAGTTTGGGTTAGATGCAGCTTTTCTAGAAAAGTGTCCAGTTACCCAGTGCATGGCTCCAGGTCCAGAGTCTTCTCAGAGTTAGCCAGGAGGGCCTCAACCTTCTCGCTGTAGTGGAAACAAAACAAAAATGATTGTAGAGTATTCAAAAGCAAACGTTTCCTTTGTGGCTTCCTTGACCAATACACCACCAAGGACAGCAACCAAAAGCTAAAACATGATCAAAGAACTCATTTGATGCTGTGAAGAAAACAACTGAAGCAGCACTTACACAACTTTGTTGATGAAATCTTTATGTTCCTCAGGTACATGTGAAGAGCCTTTGGAGGATGATGGGGAGATAAAGGATGGTGTCCCTACACCATTGGCATGCTGATTCCTCCTCTCCTCTGTCTGCTCTCTCAGCTGGGCTTCCTCTTCCTGATTTAGGTAGGGGATTCCTTTAAAATACCACAAAGCCTTGTTTTTAATCTTTGCATAGTGACCTGGAGCTTATTGTGCAGCGTGTACAAACGTGGAATGTGTATCCAGATGAGGTTTAATGCACTTAATATAATGCAACCGATTCATCCCAACTGCATTTGTGGGAGGCCAGGTAGCAGCAGTCACGCTATTGTGCACTGCTGGTCCACTGCTTGCCTGGGACGTGCAATGTTTGTTGACAAATCAGCCGTCTGTGCCAAACTAATTTGCACATTGAGATTAGATGAAATTGCAGGCGCACAATTGAGACAGAAAGAATGCAACGTGAAAATAGAGAGAGACCCACAGGTTGTTGATTAACATGATTCGAGCAGGGTTCACTGGGCGTAAATGGGGCATAGTTGTAACGTGTGGTTTGTGCTCTGGAGTGTGCACTAAGCGACAAGAAAAAGTTTCAGCAATGGGCCACATTCACAATGTGCGCACACAAACATTTGTACCTGAATTTGTTCGTACTCGATGAATGAATTGAAGATGACCGCAGACCATACAGATAAACAGATGGAGATTTAGCAGTCTAAGAAAATGTACTCACTTCTTTCAAATGAGCACTGATTTTACTACAACATTATTGTTACAGCTTTCTAAAATCACCATAAACCAAAAGAAAAAAAAATGCTCAGAATTAAATTCTATTCATTGAGTAATACTATAAAGAATTCAACACAAATTCTTTGCTTCCTTTAACGCAAAGCTCTGTAGCCCATCCCAAAAAACAAACCCCTGCTAACAACAGTAGCAGTGACAATGATGCCGTTGCAGTTTAATGTGCAGCCAGAGACTGTTTACACACAGCGAAGAGCAAAGAGGTGGAGCCGTTACCAAGACAGTGAGAAACCGTGTTTCTAGTGTCCAAAACAGCAGTGCTATTCCTGTAATCACCATTTAACCTTTACTGGGAAGAAGCTAGCGGATGATGGTGCCCTGATGCATGTTTATTTTATGATTAATCTTATTACCATTTATTAAAAATGACTTCCATCAGTGCTGGGTGTCACCGCTTATATAACTTCGTTTAATTAGTTTCTAGTATTCCACAGATGCCGAAGGATACGGATGTTTTTCGATAACTGCAGTGTTTCTCTTTGGAGGCTGACCATCATCCGTCCTGTGGAAACTTATTTTAAAGCTGCACCTTTTCTGGCTTCCTCCTCAGACCCTTGTTTCAGTTTCTGCAGCTGGACGACTTCTGCCCTTTTTTTCCCCCCTTTGCAGTACAGGCTTCTCTCTCCCTCACCTCAAAGTACACAGGCTTCCATTTATATTGTAAAAGGCTGCTGATGTAGAATGATTCTGATTCACTAACATACCCACGGTGGCAAGAAAACTGGCCAGAGCACATGGTTCATAAATCTGATGGCAATTTTGTGCGTGCACTTCACCATAACTGCTATAAAGTAGAAGCAGAAAACCCTTTATAGCTTTTATGAGCAATTATATATCAAGTCTAGTGGCCAAGCAATCACAGTGAGCTTCCATTTTAAGATTTTTGTATAACAATAGATATCTAGAACTGCTTTTTTTTTTTTTTTTGCGCACTCACCGTGACAGAACACCTTGTTGAAGTCAAATCCCTGACTGGCCAGGAAGTCGATACTGGAACTCTGAAATGACAAAATGTGTTTGTGTTCATACTTTTATTAAAGCTTTCTGCAGCTGAACCAGAATTTCATGAAGCACCATTTTAAACCATCTAAATCTCTCTGAATCCAAAAGGTCATATCCCAGTTGCTTATTAAGAAGCAATTCAATAATGTGGGGAACAATACTCACTTGACAGATGAACTTTATGTCAGGAGATGTCCTGTTGAACGGTTTAGGGAATATATAAAAGTTAAAGGGCTTTGTGATGTACCTGCAGAGCAAGGAAATGGGGGGTGGGGGAGAGAAATAATTTAAGTTCCTGGGAGTTTATTGCAATAACCTGCAGGAATATATATATGGTTCAAGCACTTTACATCTTTTAAGCACCACAGGGAGACTGGGCCCCAGTTATATATTGCTACAATGTCTTGCATTACTGACAAATATTTTGCAAGGTATACAGACACACACATACACAAAAATTAGTGTCTTCAGGACCAGGATTTAACATGATCTCACATGCACAAATGCACAGAGAATTGGTTTAAACTGTATGCATCACAAAAGTAAACCAAACGATGGCTCAAAGATAGATTTTTGGACCAAAGGCCAAAATAGGACATCAACCTCCTTGTAAGTAGAAATAAATTAGGAAAACTAGGAATAGCATAAATTAACGAATTAATAAAAAATGCCTGCACCTATGTCAATCTATGAGATTCTGGCTACACTCTGCAAGTAGTTGATGTAAATACCCGCTTATGCAATCAGCAACTAGCATTGGCCAGTTCCCCTGATTTATCATGGTTATTCTCTGTATTACCACAAAGAGAAGCTGGTCACGCAACAGCAGACCGGCTTCATCTTTTATTTCCATATTGATGCACCAGAGTTGTTTTGAAGACAACACCTAACTGAGTGGTCACAGGCCTGGTCCCCACCTTTAAAGTAACCATATCAAAAGCGACAAGCCTAATATTACTGGACACAGTTGCTTTAATTTTGGCCTCCAACCACCTCTTTCCCTAAACAGATTATGATAATGTGTCTAGAAACTGCACTGTCCCAGACACTCATTTGAAATGGTACAAGGCAATGGGCATATAGTAAGCCTGGAGGCTTTTGGGCCTAATTGTGGGCAGTGATCCATTTCATAATCCGGCTTTAAGTGTGAGAATGCCCAAGGAGGAGAACATCAGTAGATAAGTCTGAATCTAAAACAGTATGCCTACACTTGACCAGAGGCCATCTGTGGTTTATGCATTATGGTGCACTTCAATGTAAAGGACCACACCCCAGCAAACTAATGGGAGTCCAATAGCTGATTAGTTATTTTTGTGTTTCACCAATTAGAATAACACATTTAGTGTATTCAACAAACAGATACCACTCACTTTGACTTTGCCTGGTCGTACTTGAAGGTACACAAACCAAACTGGAACAAGAGGAAGTCCATGGAATGCTGCAGGCATGGAGAGAAACACATGTTAACACGTTCAAACGATAAACGGAAAAGTGAAAGTGTTCAAGCTACTGCAGGACCATAAAAGAAGTAGAGGGTCCAACTAGAATTGTGTGTATGGAGGTTGCAGTATTATTTAATATGCATAAAATGCGTTTCTCAACGTTGCTAACCTTTTTAAGCTTCGTGTATCGCTCTTCCGGTGTGTCCAGTCCATTGGTTAGTGCACTGACATTAGGACCGTCGCTTATCCCTTTAAAATAAACAATTAAAAAAATGTCAGTTTCCACATATAATGCTGGGGACTTCAATACCAACGTCTGCTACAGCTCTGACACGGATACCTGAAAATTCCCCATCGATGGCAAGGAAGTCAGCCTCTTCTATCGCGCTGTACACAGTGTTTAAGCAGTCTTTATAATCTGAGAGAAGGAAACAGTCAGTCAGTATCAGAATGCTAGCGCAATGCTAGCCAGCATTTGAACACACTGCAGCTATCCAGCTAGCTGGGTAGCTCGCTCGCAGGCAGCACTCACGCTGGGATGTTCATTTTCAGTCTGCTCAGTACTGAATATCTGTCATACCACTAGTCTATTTCATCCTATCGTGAAATGTATGGTGAGACAAAAAGTCCGTAAATCGCTGAAAACGGTGTCTGGCTACTTACTTTTCCGTGTAACCTCCATCCCTACACAATGACTGGACCCGGCTGACAGCTACGGTTAGCTAGCCTTCGTCAACTGGCTTTTAACCCGTTTGACATACACTTCCGGCGGCGGTGCCGCAGCACGAAGTAACGCTGTCGCGGTCAGGCATCTTTGTAGCTTTTGAGCTGAAAGCTATTTAATTGACAATTATAAAAGGACAATATTTAAAATAAATGTTCCATTTTTTTCATGAAACCTTTGGGGCATATTTATAGAGTAACACTTAAAACACGATTTTGCAATTTATTGCAGCTATCCAGTTATTTTCCTTAATTTTAACGCTGTTGACATTTCCGTTTAAAATTCCATTTCTTTTTCATTTTTAATATTTTTCTCTAAAGTTGAAATAGATTTTTCACATTAAAAAAAGAAATCCTACCAGAAGGAAATCTCTACAAAAACGACAGCCATCTTGAAACGCCTACAGCTATTTCTCTGGGCAGTTCTCCAGGATTTCTGAGGGTCTTTCAAATGTATTTTTTGGAGAAATTGGCCGCTTTTTCACAAATTTCAGTCCATTTGCAGAGGAATGTTTTGTTTGTCACTTAACACTTACCTATAGATCATTCAAGTATAAAATGCCATCTCACAATGGGTCTCATGGAGTGATGAATCAAATGAGGTTTGAAATGTTTGGTTGAAATTATTGTCAGCAGAGCAGATCAGGAGAGAGGTATCACAGTGAGGGTCTACAGCCATTTGTAAAACACAGTGGAGGGTCTATCATGGTTTGGAGCAGCATTTCAGTCAGTGGTATTGGAGATTTGTCAAAATAAATGGAACTATAGGTCGAAATCAACAGATTTTGATCCATAATGCAATACCATCATTGTTATCAGCATGACAATGATTCCAAACACACTGCCAATGAATTAAAAGCATACCGGGGTAGAAAAGCAGACAATTGGATACGATCAGTCATGGGCTGGCCTCCCCAGAGCCCAGACCTCAACATCATTGAAGCAGCATGGGATCATTTTTACAGAGAAGAGAACAAATGGCAGCAAAAATCCAAAGAAATGTCTAAGGCAGTTCAAACTTGTTAGAAGTTTGTACTGTATGTTTGTATGCCTTCATCCACCCACTTTCCATTTTCTAGCAAAATATAAAGAAAAGGGAGTTGCTCAAGACTTTTGCACAGTATTGTAGCTCTTTTCAGTCATCTCTTTTATTCTTGCCTACTGCATCATTGTGATCATTATTTGTCATTTCTGGCTTGTTTCGAGGTACAATCTTGATTCGACCTCCTCCTTCGCCATTTTGCACCCATGATACTTACACTTATCAGTGGTAAACATTACCATCCTTACAATTTTCATGTGTAAAACATACCACACATTCTTCCTCTTCATATCCTTCACAGTGACAGAATTCATCTCAAACACTGAACAAAAACCATTAACTCTGCGTACACCTGTCAAGCTGTACAAATGGTGCCTTGTAGGAGGCTGTGTTTTGTGGATCTTATATCTGTGGGCTACTCCAGATCTTGACTGATTTGTAACTGTCAGTTCCAGATGTGTTGTAAAGTGGTGACTCAATTCAATCCGGCAGTGCGTCTGCCACTGATTTTCTTAGAGCCGGAACAGCTTCTGCAATTATCATATGCATTTGTCAAAGGAATATATATATAAAAAAAATCTTTTTCAATAGAAAATGTCTTCCCAGTGGAAGAAGCCAGGGGTGACGTGTTTTCTCCATTGAAATGCAAAGATGACATTTCAAAAAATAGGGACAGGAAGGTTTTCCTTTTCATACTTTTTTATAAAGGAAAGGGAAAAGAAAAGCTTCTTCTTGTATGTATTTTCTCAGGGGGTGTAAAGCTGCAGAATTACATTTTTTTTACTTCTCAGATTCAAATGTGAAATGCCACATCTTTTCTAGTCGTCACACTGAAAGCATTTTATGCTCAGTAGAAATGTAAAAAGTTTGTTTTGTTTTTATTTTTAGAGTTTTACTATGTGTTAGGATCAAGACAGAATGTACGCATACTATATTTTATTATTATCATTGCTACAAAAGGAGGATTAAATAATAATAATAGTATGAACAGATCTCACACCAGAACAAACGAAGGGAAATGCAGGAGCAAACCAACTGTTGGGATGACTCACAAAGAAAAACAAATTAGAGCACAGTCCGACATGATGACAAATGCTTACATAAGAGATGAATGACAAGTTAGATTAAACAGATTTAATTAAATATGGTTAATGAGTGGAAGTGATAGAGTGTGGGGGAGGGTGTGGGAAGGGTGTGGGGGTGTGTGCATTAACCTTCAGCTGAATCACGACTAATCTGAGGAAGCCCTGATTTTTAAATGACCTTTAAGGTGTCGCTTCACATTTGCTGCTGTTCTCGTTTTCCTCCCATACACTCGGTGATAGAATGGAGAGATCCTCTCAAAAACAGCAAGGATGCTTGATTATTCTCCAGCTCGAAAAAGGAAAAATCTTTGTCTGCTAAATGTGAAAAGAAAAGTCACCTGTAATAGCTGAGCAAGACCTGAACGAGTCGCAACGTTTCCATGACAAATATAAATTTTGTAACTTGATTCATTTCAGGAAACTCATTTCCCTGAAGGATGTTTGCTCTTGTAATATTGAGAACACATCGAGTTTGAACAAAGATTTTGGCTTTAAAAGGGAAACGTTTTTGCTGACATGGTGACAGTACCCTCACATATGTAATACTGAAAGAGTTTCTGGACGCATTAATCGTCTCTTTTGTTCAGACTGGCAGCAAACACACGTCACATCAAGGTTTGCTGTCGTGCCGGTGATCTCAGCATTAGCTTCTGACAGGCCAACAATTCAAACAACTCTCATCCTCCTGATATGGATAGATTATAACTTACATGCTACCCTTATGTCTGTGGATGTTTGTGTTGCAGTGATCAGGTTTAGTGACTCAAGACTCGAGTGTCAGCTACTAAAGAAATAATCTTTAAGTTATGTTATTGTTACCTGTAAAACAGTTTTAGGAATAAAAACTTTATACTTCAAATCTCTTTCAGTGCAAATTGACTGCTTTGCAACATCTCATGAGTTTCTCTCTCCTTTTATCTCCTTTTTCCCTCCCTGGGTGATTCCTGTCCATTGTATTCCCATCATTTGACAGCTTTTCATTTGTTGTCTTTTGCACACTGATCAGGTACAAAATTACGAGCACTGACAGATGACAGGTAAAGTGAATAACACTGATTATCTCTTCATCGTGGCATCTGTTAGTGGGTGGGATATATTAGGGAACAAGTCAACATTTTGTCTTCAAAGTTGGTGTTAGAAGCAAGAAAATGGGCGAGCATAAGGACCGAAGCAAGTTGGATAAGGGCTAAACTGTGATGACTGGGTGAGAGCATTTCCAAAACTGCAGCTCCTGTGGGGTGTTCCCAGTCTGCAGTGGTGAGTGTCTATCGAAAATGATCCAAATAAGAAACAGTAGCGAATGAGCGACAAGGTCTTGGGTGGCCAAAGGCTCATTGATGCACTTGGAGAGTCATGGTTTTTCCTGTGTAGTCTGATCCAACAGGCAAACGATTGTAGTTTAAACTGTAGAAAAAGTTAATGCTGGTTCTAATAGTCAGGTGTCACATTACAGAATGCATTGCAGTTTGTTGTGTATGGGGCTGCATAGCTGCAGACCAGTGAGGGATCCCATGTGGATCCCTGTCCACCGCCTAAAGCACCAACAATGGGCACGCAAGCATCAGAAGTGGACCACCAATCATGTTTTCTTCTACATCACGTGGGTGACCGGGTTTCATGTATAACACTTACATGGAGGAACACCTGGCACCAAGCTGCACTATGGAAAGAAGGCAAGCTGGTAGAGGCAGGGAAAACCTGGGAAAAAACAGTGAAGCTCCACAGGAGTCCTGCAGGTGGAATTAATTACGTGGATGTTACTTGGACTAGCAACCTAAGCAATGTTGCAGGCCATGTACACCTGTTCATGGTATTCCCTAATGGGTGTGGCCTCGTTCAGCAGGATAATGCAACCTGCCACAAAGCAAAAATGGTTTAGGAAATTTTTGAGGGTGCACAACAACAAGTGTGAGATATTGGCCTCCAAATTCCCCAAGTCGCAATCCAGTGTAGCATCTATGGGGGATGTGCTGGACAAACCGCAAAGTCCGATCCATGGAGGCCCCACCTCACAACTTACACTTTCCCAAAGCACTTAAAATATCTGTTGCTAACATCTTGGTGCCAGATACTACAGCACAACTTCAGGGGTCTAGTGGAGTCCATGCCTTGATGGGCCAGGGCTGCTTTGGTAGCAAAAGGGGGGGAAAGAAAACCTTTTCTGAAAACAGCTTCAATTTACAAACTACACAGTTTTTCTTTAGTGCAAAAATCCATGTGGAAGATGCCCATTTTAAACCACAAGAAGCCTCCTTCAGACAAAATGATGACCTCTTACAGTGAAAATACGTGACGAGTTGAGGTTGGAATCATGAAGCTCTTGGTTCAGTTCAGTTCTGTTCAAAGAGTCATAGCTACTGACTATGTTTGCCACCCCCCCACCGCCCTGCTACACCTTATTCAAAGGCTTTACCATTCATACACCAAACATTCAGCTCTAATACAGACTGCCTTCAGTTTAGTCTGTTTCTAGTATAGGTTGTTAAGATCATTTCAGTGTAAAACCTACAGAACATAAGCCTGCCAAAGCCTTTGAGCACCCCACATAATATCAATAACTCAGCAGCATATTATTTAAGCCAGCTTATCAGATCATAATTGTTTGATTTTAATTTACTGCCAATCCCAGCTGAGCAGTCAACGGCGCTGTTTCATCACTGAGGAACTCCACCACAACTGCCACTCTAATCCTCGACAAGTGTCTATTAAGTCCAAGTTTTCATTTTCAGTAAATTTTCATTTGTTTGTACATGAACTGTTTCAGGAAGCGTGCTGCCAGGAAACAATCACAGCAAACGAAAACTTTCATGTACTAATATTCATGCAATTATTTTTTAAGACAGGCTTTCAAAATGTAGACTTAACCTTTAACTGACAGATGGGAAGCGATTGAAACAAATGTCCTCAGTTAGTGTCATGTGCAGCCTCCAAATCTTGAGGATAAGGCAGGACTTGCAGTACTGTGGCATTTCAAAAGTAAGGTAGTATGTGTTATATGTTCAGAGTCAATTAACTTGAGTGTACACATCACACTATATCACAAAGTACTTTTGTATTTTGCCTGGAAGCTCAAACCACTATATCATCTGGCACATGTTTTGGTGTGTTTGTCATATAAGTTTCTGGTAATTTTATTAAGGTAGAGCTTTTCTGTATTTATTTATTTTTGTCATATTTAAAATAAGGTTCATGAAAATACAAGTAATCCCTAAGAGCCCAAAGATCAGGCTTTACACTGCTCATAAATGCTCAATTTGTTACAGTTTTCTTTCCTACACTTTGATCTGTATAATGTCAAACAGAGTAGATATCCTTAAGATCTCCAGAAACACATTTCTAGCTGTTAGCACAGTGGCCTTGCTGTTCAAACCTTCTATCTGTGAAGGGCAGAGAGTCAGTAGAAAGCTGGTTTAAAGGGAGGGGGTCCTTAAAGGAGAGAGGAGTTAAACAATGAAAGAAAGCTGTTATAAGTTAAAGAATAAAAATATTGATCTGGAAATGCCTGTAATAGGTTCCCTTCAGCTGCTTGTTATCACAAATATCTAATTACCCAATCACGTGGTAGTACATCATTGCATTTAGGTACGCAGATATGATCAAGAAGACCTGCTGAAGTTCAAACTGAGCATCAGAATGATTTAAGTGACTTTGAATGTGGCATGGTTGTTGGTGCCAGACAGGCTGGTCTGACTACTTCACAAACTGCTGATCCACTGAAATCAGCAGTTTGTGATCCCTGTAGACACGGCTATCTCCTGGGTTTACAGAAAATGAAAAGAGAAAAGAGAAGATAACCAGTGAGCTGCAGTTTCTTGGGAAAAGTGCCTTGTTGATACCAGATGAGGGAAGAATGGCCAGACTGTTTGAAGCTGATAGGAAAGCAACAGTAACTCAAATAACCAATCTTTACAAAAAGGAATACAGAAGAGCATCTCTGAATGCACAATATGTTGACTTTGAAGCAGAGCTGTCAGCTAAAAACAGGAAACAGAAGCTACAATTCGCATGAGCTCTCCAAAACTGGACAAGAAAACATTGGAAAACACATTTGACTTGTATCAACAGTTCATACCACTGCTGCCGGTGCTGTAATGGTATGGGGGGATAGTTTCTTTGGGCCCTTTTTGGGTTAACTGAGCATCATTTAAACTCCACAACCTTCCTGAATATTGTTGTTGACCATGTCCAGCCCTTAATGATCATCTTGTGACCACCATGTCAGAAAGCTTAGGTCATTTCAAACTTGCACTATAATGGCTTCTAGAGTCATCAGATCCAGTCACCAGAAAAAGGGCGTCCAACCCAGTACTAGCAACTCATGTGAGTTTTCAAACTCAAATAGAAAGTTCTTCCTCATTTCTCTTTCAGTTGTCCGGAGTCTTTGAAAGTGCTTGTTTGACAACACTGAAAATTCCTTTTCATTCATTATACATATATTTATGACAGTTGTCAAGTTAATATTTGAGTGCCGTAACGAGTGATATTTTCCCCTGGCATGACAATCCGGCGTTAAGTTTGACTTTACAGATCAGATATGAATGCTTTGTATTAACCAGTTCTATTATCTAACATCATCCGGAAGATTTAATTGACCACCATCATTTTCAGCTTATAATATAAGTATAACCTAATTTAAGATGAGTAATTTTGCTCATGATGTGTATTTTTCTAGCAATGTTTTTGTAGCCATTTAAAAACACTTTCTCGTACAAAACTGTGATGGATTAGGTGTTTACTTCCAAATAGTGACAAAGCCATCAAGACCACAAATTCAACATTTAATTGGACAATGAAAATGAATAGGAAAAAAAATCTATCCATAAATAACTCGGCTAACAAAATCCTGAAACAAAGCAGAGTATTAAATTCACTGATATTTTCTGATGGCCAATATAAAATTCAATTATTCATTCAGTGTTTTTGAAAAGTGTAGCTTTTGCAAGTTTTAATTGCTTAAATTATGCAACTAGATCTGATTTGTAAATTCTTGTAAAGTCATTCATAAATTTTGCTGCGCTGCATGATAAGGCTGAAAGCTGAAGAAAACACTTGATCATTACCAACTTCACCAGTTTTGCAGAGGGTGGGTGTCACATTTTTGTGTCTTTCCATTCACAGTTGGGGATAGGCTCCAGCCTTCCCATGACCCTGAACTGGATAAGTGGAAGTAAATGAATGGATGGATGGTGATCTTTAAATCCAGAGTTGCAACAGACACCAGCACAAACTTGGATGGTAAAAACAGACAAGCACCACATGAGGGTGCTGTACTCCAGAAATTGAGATTTGTTTTTTAACTTGCTATTACATAGTCGCATTCCACTCTCCCTTTTACACACACACACACACACACACACACACACACACACACACACACACACACACACACACACACACACACACAAGGGTTCTTGAGATCACTGTAAAACCATTCTATGCTTCTTCTCCATCAAAGTCCACCATACCTTTTCAGTCAAAAGGAGCACAATGTCTGCAAACTGGGCAGAGTAGGAAGTGAATGAAAGAATGAAATGAAGTGAAGGCGAGGGGATGAATGGTGGGAGAGAGGCAGAGAAGGGGTGGAGGCGAGAAGGGGAGTAGCAATTTGTGGAAAAAGCATGCTGAGAGGAGACTGTTGGCTTCTGTCAAGTGAGAGTGTCCATTGTTTGCTGATCCAACGGTGGATGTCTCCTCAACCACCCTTTTTTTCAGAGTAAAGAAATTGAAGTGCAGCCACAAGTGATGAAAGAGGTAAAGAGGGAAAATTGAGAATGTTAGATGAAGGTCAAGGGCAGAGATTTGTTATCCGGTTGGTATAAAACAAAGATGGAAGGTGCACAGGTGGGGGGAAAAGAAAGAGTCTGGTTGTAATGTGACAGTTAGTGGTTCGATAAACATTTTCTAGGCTGTCACACACAGGGAAGCGTACATGCAAACACACACTGAGAAGGGACGCTCACATTTTTGTAACCTGCTCAGACAGTCGTGTTATTGCTCTCCTAATCATGCGTGAGATTAGGTAGCAACACACAAGCAAAAACCTGCTGTTGACACATCCTGTGCCATTTCATCACTTACACACACAAATGCGCACACACTCTGTTTAAACTGGGCCGCCGGTGAATAGAAACTGATTTGCTTTCAGGCCAAAGAGACAAACGGTAAAGTGCGGTTTATCGCACGATAATTGCAGGGTGGGGAAGGGAAAGGAACAGAAACAGAGTTGTTGAAAGGGATAAAAGTTTTTCAGAGTTGTAGAAGTGTAACAGATAAGTGAGAACAAAGAATAAATTGATGGCAATTTAGGGAGCGGAGCTTTGCTGGCTGCCTGTCGCTGGTCTGGCTCTTTGTTTAAAAAAGAACTTGTGGGAGGATGAGGAGTTTGACTGGGATGAAAGGGAAGATGCTTGAATGAATCTCAGCTGTGGAGACAAGTAAGAGGAAGTCTCCCTGTCAGAGGTGAGCCTCGGAATTTATACACTCATTTCCATCGCTGGTGTGCAGAAATTGCGTCACTTATTACACTTGGACTCTAAAATTATCACACTTAATCAGAGAGCTGCTGCTCAGTCTGAAAATGACTCCCATTTGTTTGCTGTTGGTTTGACTGAGATCTCAAGCCAAACACGTGTGTGACAGCTCATGGGTACACAGGCATAACAGAGACTCAGTTTAAGTCCAAGGGCAGGGTACAGGGCATGAAAGACAGAGGAAAATGGCTGTCACTGAGCTACTGTTCTTTTTTGATGTATAAAATTGTGCCCAATTGTCTCCCATTCAATCTTTATTACATTTATGTATCAAAAAAAGCTAATCAGTTTCATACTAAACACATGCATGTGTGTGAACGAGAGGCAGACAGCTGTAACAGCAAAGCTGCAAGGATTAGAGGTTGCAAAGGAGTTTAATTACCTGGCATCAACAGACAGTATATAAGAGAGGTGAAGAAGAGAGTGCAGGCAGGATGGAGTGGGTGGAGACGAATGTCAGGGGTGATTTGGGACATAAGGATAGCAGCGAGAGTGAAAGTGATGGTTTAGAAGATGGTAGTGAGATCTGCCGTGATGTATGGTTTGGAGACTGCAGCACTGACAAAAGGACAGGAGGTGAAGCTGGAGGTGGCAGAGTTGAAGATGCTCAGATTTTCACTGGGAGTGATGAGGATGGACAAGATTTTAGTAAATCAGAGGGACAGCTCAGGTCGAGCAGTGTGGAGACAAAGTCAGAGAGCCAAGGGTGCGATGCTTTGGCCATGTGCAGAGGAGGGATAGTGGATATACTGGACAAAGGATGTTGAATATGGAGCTGCCAGGGAGGAGGAAATGAGGAAGACCATAAAACACATTCATGGATGTTGTCAAGTAGGACATGCAGAGGGTTGGTGTGACAGAGCTCGATGTTAGGGATAGCGTGACATGGAAGCAGATGTTCTTCTGTGGCGACCCCTAAAGGGACCTGATGGAGGAGGAGGAGGTGAAGAAGAAGAGCCATCAAGACATTACAGTTATATCATTTAACTGAAGCTCACATTCGCTGAAGACGCCATCGAGTATATGTTGAGTATTTAATATAGTCCATGTTGACTTGATCAAAATTCTTAGAACACATTCAATAACACAGTATTTGCTAGCGTATGAGGGTATTATTTATTCTTGAATTAGTTTTACATTGGAATCAAGTCTGTCTGGCACAGAAACAAGTGTAAGGAAACTTACTGTATCTAAAAAACACTCCCACAGGTGTCTCTTGGACAAAGATCATTCACACTGGCCCAGTTTTATAAATGAATCAATCTGAGGATGATGACTGGTAACCTCTTGGACATGTACTCTTCCTTTTTCAGCAGGTATTGGCTACAGCCAGGTGGATGAGTGGTTAAGAAAACAGACAGATGTATGGATATACAAATATAATTGAACTGAACTGAAAATGTTGACTTCTGAAGCAACAACAGAACATTTGCAGCTCATTTGAGGCCATGGGCTATTGCTATTTCTGGATAAGTACTTGTTCTTACTTATAGCTCTCTACAACACTAAAATAAATATTTATAACACAAATCTGTGCACACATATTTTATTTACACCATACCTTAGTTGACCTGTAGCCACAAACACAAAAGGGTGGACACTGCAGATTTATATTTTAATATATTCACTATGAAATAAGAACTCATCCTAGATATTATAGGGCGAAAGGGGGATACACCATGGACAGCACTCCAATCTTTCAGAGGGCTAACTAATAGACACAACCATTCACACTCACATTCACACCTATGGCCAATTTAGAATCACCAGTTAACCTCGCGTGCATGTCTTTGGACTGTGGGAGGAAGCTGGAGTAGCCAGAGAGACCCCACACCCAGCCATCCAGTGGATTCTCTTGCCGTCATGGCGGCACATGTTTCAATCAGCGCTATGAAATATCTGACACTATACACTGAAGAATTCTAACACAGCCCTCAACTAAGAAGTTAATGGTAGAATTGTAGCCACTAAACATGCTTATTTGATATTTACATGAGAAGATATTAAAGATAGAGTTAAACAGAGATTTGTAAAGTCAGGAGACTTTGCTGGCTTATATAGGTCCTGTTACTGCTTTTCAGCTTTGCCTTTTTCTTTGTACAAAGTGGCACTGCAGGTGTGCTAGAGTCCTAAATCAGAGTCTGACTCTCACTAATGATCACTTGACCCAATAGGTCCAATCAGCCTTTTTGTTGCTGTTGTGTAAGTTTGTCGCAAACAAATCTGTTGTGCAGCAACATAGTCTTGAGTCCTTTTCTGTCTTACAAGGACACATATGAAGAGCAACGGGGTGTTAAAAGATTAGAATTAGAATCAGGCTTGATTTGAAGCAAAACTCAAAGTGACAAAACATGGCCTGAGGAGAATGTGGCTGCAATGTCAGTGTTAATTTAATAGCCATAATGCTATGTTTCGAAGCTAAACATGTGGCTGGATAGCAACATCTGCAAAGCCCTTTAATCATGTCAGACAACCACAAAAACATATAATATAAGATAAAGTTAAACTAAAGTTACATCTTAGTTCACAGAGCTTCACATGTGCTTCAAAAGGTTTGGCCTACTGGTCTCAGATCTTATACATTTTCCTGGCCTTTAGTGGTTGTTCACCCTAAATACACCATCCTAAGTTGCATGAACAAACCGCAAGACAGATGATACAACAATATGAAAATGGATCAATATGAATCATAATAAGTATGATTCATATTGATCGCACAAAGACTTTTGTCTCTTCATCCATCAAAGTAAACGCACCACATGCACATCTCTACCGTGGGGCGCCTGGGAAAGATGAGCAGATTAAGCTCCAGAGCTGTGACACAGCTTAATGATGAAACACAGTGTAATAACAACAATATCTATCCATCTATCTTAGTAAGAGCATCTTGCAACTAGCGATAGTATTGGACACAGGGAATTGGATGTTAGAAGAGGTCTAACACAGCCATTTTTTTAAACTGGTAACTGCCTCCTTTCTTGTAGAGTCAGAGGGCTGGGAAATTGGAAGTGAGTCATAAAATTACTGTGTCAGTGAGTGCCATCACAGACTGAGATTATCACCATCCAATGCTCAGCTCTGCGTAAGTGGCTCTGAGTGTGTGTGTTAATGTGAGTCCGTGTGCGTATCCCGTTAGATGATATGGCCAATAAAATGCACACCTTGACAACAGGCAGCCTGCTGCTAGGTTAATTAAGTTGTGTGTTAACTGTTTTGCGGCCACTTGGGGATATACCAAGCAGTAAATATAACGTGGACATAAGAGAGAGGTAGGACACTGCGCTCTTTTAACTCAACTTGTCAGTCACCTCTGCATTATAGTCTGTTTAACACTAAATGCAATTATATGTTTGTGAAAAATCATCATCTTCCTTGTGATGTATTAAATAATACCTGAAACTAGTGGCTGGCATCATAAAACCTTCAAGAAAGGTTTTGCTGAGGTAATAAATCAAGTGTGCATTCTTAAATAGACTTCAAGATAATCTGATTTCTTTATGCAGCCAAGCGAATCACCCCCTGCTGGCTATCTGAAAGAATGGAGTTTGAAGGCGCTGTTGCACATGCTTCAGTTTTCAGACCCAGAGGCTATGTTCATCTTTTACATAAGGTCTGATCATGCTGTATTAACAGCAAGCTGCATCCACTAGATGCAGAGCAACATCGCCATTATCTTCAGGAATTGAAGCATTTTGCACCTAACAAATGTGCAGTTAGGTCCATAAGTAGCTGGAGGAAGCCATAAGTTTTGCAATTTTGCCTCTGTGCACCACCACAATGGATCAAACAGGACAGACTGATTGCTTGGATAAATCAAACAATCAATATGTGTCCAATAAGTGCAGACTTTCAGCTTTAATTCAGGGACTTAAATTTTACATGAACTGTTTAGGAATTAGAGCCATTTTTATAGACAGTCCATTGTTTTCAAGAATGTAAATTAATTGGACAAGCTGACATAATTCTACATGTAAGGATTGTTTTTAAAAATTGGATGAAAATTCTTTGCATTCAATCAGTGTCTAGAACCCATGGACATCACCAGATGCTGTGTTTCCTCCCTTGAGATGCTCTATCAAGCCTTTACTATAGCCACCTTCACTTGCTGCTTGTTTGTGGGTCTCTCTGCCTTCAGTTTTTTATTTGATAACTGAAAGCATGCTCTGTGCTCAGGTGCTGACTTAGCCATTTAAGGCTACTTTTTCTGCCTAGAGAAACTCTTGGGTTGCTTTTGCAGTTGGCTTTGGGTCATTATCCATTATCCAGTCTGCACTTCAATCACATTTGGATTGTTTGATTTAACGTTCACTGTGACAGTTCAGTTCAAGCAGTTCAATTTAGTTTTACTTATATAGCACCAAATCACAACATCAGTTGCCTCAAAGTACTTTATATTGTAAGGTAAAGACCCCACAATAATACAGAGAAAATCTCAATAATCAATCAACCCCCTTAAGAGCAAGAACTTGGCGACAGTGGGAAAGAAAAACTCCCTTTTAATAGCAAGAAACCTCCAGTAGACGCAGTGAGGCGCAGCTATCTGCAGTTGTGGACAAAAATTGTATCAGACTGTTGAAAACCTCTCCATGTCAGATGAGTAGTTTAGTAGCATGAGCTAGCTAGCTGAAATGCAGTTGTTTGCTAAGCTAGCATAGTTAGCTAAGTGCCTCACAAACTAATAGCTTTCTGGATTATCTACATTTCATGATACCACAACTTAACCTCTGGGAATATAGCCTAATAGCCTATCCAAAGTAGCCTAGCTTGTGTATTTGCCACATTTCCTATTGCCTGCATTCAAATTTTTCTCCTTAGAAGCCACAATTTTCATTTTTTTGTAAGTTGTCAAATTTAGTTCCTCTCCTTTACTTGGTTGTTAATAGATTGCACCACAAGTACAGCCTTAAGATAATGTTTTTAGATTTTTTGCTGACAGACATAATCAACATAGAGGTAACTTCATGTGGTCAAACTTGTGATCCGTCTCATTATTACTTTTTTTTGGCCTCATTTTATCCTGTGCTAACTACTGAGAAAAATATCAAGCTCTGTAGTTCATAAATGATCTACTGTTTACTATTTACTAGTTGATAACTTTGGTTCTGGACAGGTATTTCATAATTAATTTCATTAAAGCTGTTTGCCAAGAAGCAGCTGCCTGTTGTGTCTGGGAACAGTTGGTCCTACCAGCAGGTCAGAAACCCAATGCAGGGAGGAAAGACATGCTGAAATACTCAGAAAACTGAAGAAAGCAAATGACAACATTAAACACAATAATTTGAGCTATAAAGATGCTGAATAATTTTACGCAGATGACTTCTTTATTGGAAAGGTGTGCCATATCACAGATAATCATATTAAAACATTAGATTATTAATAGAATCTCCATCTGTAGAGATCTCAGCTGCTAACACTTAATCACTCCAGAGACACAGTGGTCTTAAAAAAAAAATCTGCTGCTTTTCAATTGAGTGTGCATGGCTTAAAATGATGGTTTTGTTTATTTAAGTTATGACTACACACACTGCTTCTGTCTCTCTAAACCAAGAGATTAGATCAGAGATTAAATAAAGTGTTTTTAAAAAAAAATCCACAGGGATGAGAAGAAAGTTTCGGTGTTGCCACTTCATTTAACTGAGAAATGGATTTTAGGCTCTGCCAAATCTTGATTTCATACTTGTTCTGATTGGATGGACTTGATAAATTAATCAACTTTTTTTTAAGCAAAGTGGGAAAAAACCCATTTCTCACATCAGTCGAATCTTTCTGATAATCCATGTTTGGCTTTGATCACTATCAATGAATCACTGTTCGTTTACACAGTTCCTCAAAAATGGCCATTTTACAATCCGGCTTAATAAATATATTTCGGATATGATATGAAAACTATAGCTACATGTAATACTGTATAATATTTAAATTAGATCATTACTATGAATAATCGTCTCCAATGAATTATAGTCACGTACTGAAATGATATGGAAACTTTACTATTACCACTAAAATGTTCATCAAGGGAAGAATAATGACATTTAGAGTTAGAAAGTTATGAATTATATATAGGATACCTCTTAATCAGCAGCACCTCCAACTCATTCGCACAGAAAATGTAATCTGAGCATCCATGTGGAAGAAATGGTTCCTGCAGTTGTCGACATTATGGCTTTTTGCAGGATTAGCTTGCTACACTACACAGGATCACTTCCTGTCTGATAAGTGTCCACAGATTCTCTATCACCAGCCACTACAGATAAAAAAAATCACAGAGTTAAATGGGCTTGGATTAAAGCTAATACACCATCACAAATTTAAATCAAAGACGATTTCCACTACATTATTATTCTTATGAGCTCAAGCTAAAAAATGTATTGAATACCTTGCTAACACAATCTAACACAAATCAGTAGGCTTGGAGCAAACCTAATAAATGGTTGCATGTGGTGCTTGGCAAAATCACTTTTCTTTGCTGAGAAAAAAAATCATTCTAAAATAAGATATTACTGGCTTCAAATTCTTTATTTGCAGCGCAACTCGTGCCTTTCGTGTGAAGCAGGGTTATGTAAAAATTAATGCTGCCCACAGCTCTCAGCTAATACGATATAGCCTCCACTCTTTTGGACTCTGCAGCTCTCAGTTCCCTCATAGGTCAGTGCTGTCAGGGCAGTTTGCGGCTGGTTAATAACACAAATTATGCATGTCAGAGTTCACCAAAGATGAACTTTTCCAGTGACTGGACTAATATAGGCTCTTTTCCACAAAAAACTTTTTGACATCTTAATAACATTTAGCTGCTTCATTCCTCATTTCCTACTCACTGCCTATGTTCTTGGGACACAGGACTAAAACAAGTCATTGTTGATGTTTTTATCTTCTTCTGTAGTTTTGCCAGAGAAAAATGGCCACTGAACAAGGCCTATACCTCTGACACTCACCTTGGAGTGGCTGTGGCTCCATATTAGAGCAGGTCACCTAGTAATCAGAAGGTTGGTGGTTTAATCCCCATCTGCTTCAGTCTGCATGCCAAATATCCTTGGCTAAGACTCTAACCCCAAGTTGCTCTCCATATGAATGTGTGTGAATGTTAGCTAGAGAGCACCTACATAGGAAAAGAGTAGAAAAAAGGGCTTGGGTGAGTGAGCCAAGTTGTATAAAGAGCTTTGAGTGCTCAGTTAGAGTAGAGTATGTAGAACCATTCCATTTACCTCTGAAATCAGTTCTTGTACAACAAAATACAGCTGGTTTGCATCTATGCAGCCATATGCAGCCATATTGAAAGGATTCATTTTAACATTGGTTTCTAACGTTTAAATGAAGCTTACGTATAACTTCAATAAGGAAGATCTGTAATCTGCTGTCTGCCTGCTTTCCTGGGTGTGAGGCTGCTTTTATGTTCTCTATAACACTACCGCTTTCCCACGCTGTCAATCTCAATATTGTCATCATTACTCTAGTCCAATCATCTTCTTGCCTGCATTCTTTGGGCCAATCAGCCTCCACTTTGTGTAGCTTAAATCTGTGATCTCTGTCACTTTTCCTTTTCAGACTCTCATTGATGCAACCCACCTCCTCCCCATCTCTACCTCTCTACCTTTATCTTCACCAGCATCTAGACTCCTGGGGGTCCTGTCCTAAATCCTATCATCACTGGGATTCTGTTCTGTCGAATCGGAGTCTAATCACTGAAAACGTGACTTTCTCGATCTCATTAAATCATGTTCAGTTCTTCCAAGTGATCTCTTCTTATTGAAATAGCATTGTTTCAACATCAATTCAATTCAGGTTTACTTATATGGTGCCAAATCACAACAACAGTCGCCTCAAGGCGCATCCAAGTCATAATTATGAGAGGTGAGAGATGATTGAACCAGTGTGCTTTCTTGTTAGTTGTTAGAAGAAACTCCAGTGAGCCGGGTGAGTGTCCACTAGTCTTTACGATCTGGTCATGGCAGATGGCAGCCGTCTCCTGAGTTTGGTTCTGCGAGAGGTTTCTTCCTGTTAAAAGGGAGTTTTTCTTTCCTGCTGTCACCAAAGCACTTGCTCAAAGGGGGTCATGATTATTGGGGGTTTCTCTGTTTTCTTTGTATTATTGTAGGGTCTTCACCTTACAATATAAAGCACCTTGAGGCAACTTTTGTTGTGATTTGACGTTACGTAAATAAAAATGAATTGAATTGACCTGAATTACCAATAGGAAATTAGATGAGTTGTGGAGGTGAGTATCCAGTTTGGATTCTGTGGGAAGATTAGGAGTTTTTATGGAAGTGGGAAGACAGCGAGGAACTCTTCTTCAAGACTTAATTTACCTGTTACATGGACAGTGTTCTGCTTTATCAGTACTGGTACACAGATTGTTGACGCGATGCAATTTCTGGACAGCCTCATCCATCCTCTACCTGACTACAGGGCTAATAGGTCAGGGTAATTAAGGACACGTAAGAGGTTGTGCTGGGTCTTTAATCTGTAAATTCAATGTCGTCAATGCACATTACTCTTAACATTCACAAGACTTTCTCTGCAATCAGACAATCATATAGAGTTTTCCAGGTAAGTCAGCTTGGCCTAAAACAAATCGTTCCCATTCTCCACCCATCCCTGACGGCATTACCACAGCTTTAGAATCTCAAAGAGAAACTGATTGGGAGCTTCACAAAAGTGGAATTTGTTGCAGGAGTTTGCCATGGCGTTGCATTAGATTGCAGGGCTATACCTCATTAAGACCTAACTGACTTCTCCTACAGTTGTGGCCGTCATTCTGGCTCAGTAGCTCCTTTCATCCATTCACGATATAGAGTCTGACTCTGAATATACAACATGTCAACCTGGACAAATCCTACCATCTGGTATCTGAGACAGGCTGGTAGAAACGCACAGTCACTGACAGTATTTACATGGACTGCAACAATCTGTCCTGTGGCTGAGTGGAAATTTTACCTTGATCTGTTCTTTTGGTGACTATATGCTGGAGTTGATTCATGCACAGTAATAACCCATGCATCACTGAGCAGCTGGATTGCTGTATGTGACGCAAAATGCCATGAAAACTCTGAGTCACAGTCAGATAAAGGCATATACATGTCTTGAGTGCCCTTTGATAACAAGATTGAATCCCTCTCATCTTCAATTCAAAGCTCTGACCTTATTTGGGTTAAGCTAATTAAAAACTGCTGTTTACAATTTCTAACTGAGAGTACTGTTTTAATTGGATTAATGTAGTATTGCTTTCCATTTCAACACTGCGTACATTATATGCTAAAGTTATGGGGGTGGATGGTACCCAGCTAATCAAGATTACTGGGTTTGTGAATGTTGTCTATGCGTGTGTCTAGGCGTGAGAAAATATGCCTTGATGAAGGTGGAAGTCTTTGAACAGCGGTTTAATGAAGCCTGTGCGTCGAGATGCTGATCAAACTATGCGTGAGGCATAAATATTTTGTGTATAAGCTTGCACATGTAATTTAGCTGTGTTATCTTCAGCCGGTGTGTGGGCAAAGCATGGGGGTGACACCAACATGAAAATATTTTACATTATTTATTAAGAAGTTGCCGCAGTTTGTAAAAAAAAAAAATTGTCTGAGGCTGTGAATGCATGGATAAGTTAGGATGGGGCTTGTCAAAAGTGTTTAGTTGGCAATCACACGGGTGTAGCTGTGCAGCCAGACACTTTGATCTAAGTTCTTCATCTGCTAGGCAGCGACAAAATTAGACAGCTGCTTGATAATTTCTCAGCCACGCTAGTGGCATGGCTTCAGGGTGCCAATGAAGATCTGTCAGTAAGTTCACCACTGTGGTTTCAGATTGAAATATCTCAACAACTATTTAATAACTTGAACAGACCTTCACTGGGCCCAGACGATGGATTCTACAGATGTTCAGGATCCCCTGACTTTTACTTTTAGCACCAACATAAGGGATAGTATTTTTTTTTTATTTGTTGTACTCATATTACACTTTTCAAAACAAAGTTACAAAGTGCTGAACAAGTAAAAACAAATTCTCATATTACTTTAACAGAAATAAATATAAATTCACATTCAGCA
This sequence comes from Perissodus microlepis, assembly GCF_051167445.1. Classification (NCBI taxonomy): domain Eukaryota; kingdom Metazoa; phylum Chordata; class Actinopteri; order Cichliformes; family Cichlidae; genus Perissodus; species Perissodus microlepis. Next base: position 30,054,391 of record NC_140466.1, on the reverse strand, counting down.
GAAGCAAAGGGTGACAAGTGGTAAATTGTAAATGGACTGGTTCTTATATAGTGCTTTTCTACTCCACATAAGCACTCAAGTTATATAAGTTAATAAGCTTAAAGAAGAGATTTAAAAGAGGGTACAGATTTTGCCTGCCAGAGATCTTTAGGTTCTATAGCTTTGCAGCCTAAACTGCAAAGGAGTGATCACCTTTAGTGATCAGACGAATCTTTGAGATCACCACCATGGCCTTGACGGAAGATCTTGAAAATACGCTGCTTACAGATGTGGGCAGGAGCCTGATTATATAGGGCTTTAAAAATGAGCAATAACATCTAATAGGTAACAAGTGAAAGGGTGCAAGGGCTGGTATAATGTGTTAGAGGCCTGGCAGCAGCATTTTGAGTTAACTAAAGCTTGTTGATAACTTAATGACTTATTCCAGATTCAAAGTGCACTACGGTAATTAAATCTGGAAGGATTAAAAGCGTGGGGGCATGCTTTTTTCTTGCAGAATACTTTTGAACATCCAGTTTCTAGCTTTCACTTCTTCAGTTATTTTGGACTACATCAATAATATATTTTATCTTTCATCTTACTGAGGTTTTGAGTTAGTTTACTTTCTCTCAGCCTCATATTTCTTACAGTGTAATAAAATATATGGCGTTTATATTATTATGAATAATGTGCCAGCAAACATGTCCATGTGAGCCCACAGTGGGTAGGGGTGAGGCTGTGTGGGTTGGGGAAAACCCACACTTATTTAACATGGGTGTGCTCACACAGGGCCCACAGCAATTTTGCACTTTGGGTCTCCTATATGGATTTTCTATGCACAAACCCACTATGGGTCGCCCACAGAAAACCGTCATGGAGGCTTCAAACTCCACATGGGTTTTCAAGCCCTAAAGGGCAAAACTGCTGTAGGCCATGTGTGAACCAGTGCTAACTTCACTGATTCATTAATTTAATCATAGTTTTCGTCTAAAAGGTTTATTTTTTCTGATGAAAATAAAATGATAACAAAATAAAAACGAATACATGATGACAAAAAATTGTGACGAAATGTACCAACCAGAGGTGGGACCAAGTCATTGTTTTGCAAGTCTCAAGTCAAGTCTCGAGTCACTGGTGTAAAAGTCCGAGTAAAGTCACAAGTCTGAAACTTTGAATTTTAAGTCCTTTCGAGTCTTTAAAAAAAAAAACGAAAAAAAAAGAATGTTGCAGTTATGTGCTAAATGTAAATATTAGACCATGTGATTTTTAAATCTCTGTTTTTCTCAACACGTGACGAAATAGTGAACTTAGAAAATATACAAAAATTGTGAAATTGCACCTTTATAAAATGCAGCTCAATTACACTTGGCTCCAAGAATAATTTTCACCAACAATTCTGAGATAAGCTGCATGTTATTCTTGGATGCGCTTGTAGGACCGGCTTTAAAATAGCATGACAAAAATATTATACACATTAAAACCAAACAGTATCATCAACGTAGCCTGGACAACATTTGCTAGTTAGATGAAGTCAGCTATCTCATCGTAGCAAAAGAGAACCTACCGTTCTTTATGCAACTTCAACTGTCGGACAAAGTTGGAAGTTGTTCCATCTCTGTCTGTGATTCTCTACTTGCATGTTTTGCATATTGCATTTAGTTTTTTTGTTGACTACTTCATAGTTTATGTACCTGAAAAAAATAACTCCTTGCAGCATTTTTGAGCGTTTTTTTTTTTGTTGTTTTTTTTTGTGCTACAGCTCACGCACACATACGTACAGAATGTGGTTTGAATAAATGAATGAATGAATTGAATTAATGGTGCACACTTTCTATATAATATGCGTGTTAAATTTTAGATTTGGGGTGAAATATCAAGTATTTTCAAGTAAACCGGTTCAAGTCCAATTCAAGTCCCAGGTCATTGGTGTAAAAGTCCAAGTCAAGTCACAAGTCTTAGAACATTTTTTCAAGTCAAGTCTAAAGTCATAAAATTAATGACTCGAGTCTGACTCGAGTCCAAGTCATGTGACTCGAGTCCACACCTCTGGTACCAACACATTCATCAACAAATAAAAACAGATAAAAATGTTGTGGAGAGAAATGCAGTAAGGTTAGACATACACAAACATCTGTCTCTACTAAATAGTTCAGTGAACATTTGGACACATTTGGCACATTTGACATCTGATGGCAAGGAAAAAAGAGAATGTGTGGAGCAGCTCTCACCGGTAAAAACCCAACAGACTGATTCAATCGACTGTAATCTTATAATATCAGTATGAATTAAAATAGAAAACAGATGCTTCTATAACAATTAACATTCAAGTTTCTTCAGTTTACACAATCATTTGAATTATTTGTCATTACCCTGTATGACTTTCATAAACATTGCTCAAACAAACTTTAGTTGTTGATGAATGCAGAACTGGTAGAGCTAAATGAGAGTTTAACAGTTTGTTTCACAAAAGGAGATATAAGAAATGGATGAGGTGAATTTTCTGGGAATTGACATGGTGATAAAGAACAAGGTGGAAAGTGTACAAGAACGATTTTTCTAAGAAAGATTTTTCCAGAGCGAATCCAGAGGAGATTTGCTCCAAAAGGAGCTGTCAGGCAATTGGCTGGAGATTCAAACACCAAGGAGAGTCTAGGATAGGAAATGAAAGAACACAAAACACAAAAAACACATTTGCAAGAAAGTAAGCTGAGTCTGAACATGTTACTGCTACTGAAGGTGCATGATGCGATGAAGAGTGGATGACTGAGTCTTTAAATACTCAGGTGGGTGATGAGCTGTTGGAGAGCAGGTGTGCCAGGCAGGGATCCACTGGGAACCAGTGGGAAGGCATGCCTGCAGAAAGACGTCTCAGGAGCTGTAAAGTCTGCCCACCCACAGGCACACAAACCAGACCAAGGAAAATGAAGAGGTAGAACATGACAGAAAAGGGTGAAGGCGCAGAGCGAGAAAGCAAGAAAAAGAAACAGGAAGAGAAAAGTAAAAGAAAAGCAGGCGGCACGCACAACAAAAAGTTCGATACAGGAAAAGCATTTACTACATTTGAAAGATTACTTACCTTTATTGAAAGTGACCAGGATGAATGAGATTAGAAATGAGCACATCAGAGGGACTGCTCAAGTTTGGAAGCAAAGTTAGAGAGACAAGGCTAACATGGTTTGGACGTGTGCAGAGGAGGGTTAGTGGATATATTGGAGGAAGGTGGATCTGCCCGGCACTAGGAAAAGAAAAAGATCACAGGGAAGGTTCACTGATGTAGTAAAGGAGGACATGGAGAGGGCTGGTGTGACAGAGATGGAGGCAAATGATCTCCTGTGGTGGTCCTTAAAGGGAGCAACTGAAAGAAAAAAAGAAGCTGCAAACATGTCACACTGAGGCTGACCTCTGTTAACCAAACAAAAGTTAAACAAAAGCTTTTGTCATTGGGAACAAAGCTGTTCCTGATTGTATTCTCAGTCTCAGACAGTGCCATTCTTTATGAACAACCTCGCAGTCTGTCCTTTAGGGCAGCTGAAAACTGCACAGGCTTCCTGGACATCATTGTCAACATACCGATTATTATATGACAATTTACTTCTAGTACTTTTATTCATTTTTGTGTGTAGAAAAATTGAACTATGTTTTAAAGAAAACATCTCCCACTCCTGAGTGATTCACAGGTAAAGGAAGGAAAGAAAGTAGAGAAGGATCTAAAACATTATCTTTCAAAAAAGAGAGGAAAGAGCTCAAGGCAGCTAGGATGCTGTATGACTGCACAAATCATCTGTAGTAAAAGAACACCAAATCAATGAGTGCTTATCATCACAGTGGTGATATAAGCCACAGAGATTGGAATAAAATAATTATGTGCGAGATTGCTAGATCACAGTCTGCCCATGAATTTTTCAAACACGGTGTGAAATGCGTTGATTCAAAAATCTCTTCTTTTAAACGTTACATCTGTGTCCTTTCCTTTCCTCCTCAATCTCTTCTATCTCACCTTTTTCTCTATCTCTGTTCTCACCCGTTTACCAACCCCCCACTTTCAGCATTTATTTAGTATGATCCTACTTTTTTACTTTTCTCTTTGAACTCCCATCTGCACTGTCCAAAGTGCCATATTTCTCTGTTACTGCCCAACAGATGCTCAGCCAAAGCCTGAATTATATATTTTCAGCATGATGTATAGAGGTCCCATTGTGGATGCCTCTGTCATAGGACTTAATTTATCACATTTCACCCACTGATTGCACCATTGTGGCACCAGACAGATTTGTCCTTCTGCCAACTGAATTTGTGATGCATAGCAACAACCACAAAGCTTTTCTGACGCCTTCATGCATTAATAGTGAGAATATTTATGCTGATACACTTTAATTCATATGATATTCATGTGACCTCAATAAAAGAGCAGTGTTACGGGGGAGCAGATGAGAGAAACTGGGGACAAGCGAAGGAACGGCGTTTGTCCAGTTCTCTCCCGTGCACGAGAAACATAAAGAACTTTGCCTACTCGTGTCTTGCTTTTGCTGTGTAATTAAATTGTCTTCAACGTTCCAGCGAATAGGTTTAAGCTACAAACCTATCAGCAGTCATGTGAAAAAGTTTTCCTGTGAGAGACTAAATATATCCTATGGTTCAGTAGCTTGTAGAACCACCTTTAGCAGCAATACCTTGAAGTAATCATTTTTCCGTATGTCTGTCACATTGTTATGGAGTCATCTGGGCCTGCTCTTGTTTACAGCACCACTTTGGTTCACTGAGAGTTGCAAGTGTTCATTTATGCACAGCTCTCTTGAAATCCCACCACAGCATTTCAATCAAATTGATGTCTGGACTTTGACTGGACCGTTGCAACATCTTGATTATTTTCTTTACAGCCATCCGGTTGTAGATTTGCTGCTGTTGCTGCACGACCCAATTTCGGCCAAGCTTTAGCTGTCAGACAGATTTTCTATACTTTGTATATAAAGGGGTTCAAAGCTGACTCAAATGTCTGGTGAAAACCTAAACAAGCCCAAATCATCACCCCTTCACTGTCGTGCTTGACCGTTGGTATAAGATGTTTGTGTCTGTTTGATTTTCACCAAACATGGCGCTGTTCATTATGGCCAAAAACCTCCACTTGTTGATCTACACTGCACCAGAAATCTCACTGTGCGACCACATTCTTTTTAGAGAGACGAAACTTTGTCCTGGCAGTCACTAAAAGTAACCCATACTTGTGCAGTCTTTTTCTAACTAAAGACCTAGGAAATGACTGTGGACCAGGAAAACAGTGACCTCTGTTTCAATCCAGCCAGAGCTGTCTCTATTTTCAGGTCTATTTTGAGGTCTTTTAACACACAATTAGGTCCATAAATATTTGGACAGAGACAACATTTTTCTAATTTTGGTTCTCTGCGTTATCACAATGAATTTAAAATAATCAACTCAGATGCAGTTGAAGTGCAGACTTTCAGCTTTAATTCTGAACAAAAGAATACTTAAAAATGTCAGGAACTAAAGCATTTTTAATACAATCTCTTCATTTCACGGGCTCAAAAATAATTGGACAAATTAAATAACTGAGAATAAAATGTTCATTTCTAATACTTGGTTGAAAACCCTTTGCTGGTAATGACAGCCTGAAGTCTTGAACTCATGAAGGTCACCAGATGCTGGGTTTCCTTTCTCTTAATGCTCTGCCAGGCCTTTACTGCAGCGGCTTTCAGTTGCAGTTTGGTTGTGGGCCTTTCTGTCTGACGTTTAGTCCTCAACACGTGAAATGCATGCTTAGTTGGGTTAAGATCAGTTGACTGACTTGGCCATTGAAGAATATTCCACTTCTTTGCTTTAATAAACTCCTGGGTTGCTTTGGCTGTATGTTTTGGGTCATTGTGCATGTGTATTATAAAAAGGCCACCCAGTCAGTTTGACTGCATTTAGCTGGATTTGAGCAGACAGTATGTCTACGAACACCTCAGACTTCATTCAGCTGCTTCTGTCCTGTGTCACATCATCAGTAAACACTAGTGTCCCAGTGCTACTGGCAGCCATGCATGCCCGAGCCATCACACTGCCTCTGCTGTGTTTTACAGATGATATGGCATGCTTTGGATCATGAGCTGTTCCACACCTTCTCCATACTTTTTTCTTACCATCATTCTGGTGGACGTTGATCTTGGTTTTATCTGTCCAAAGACTGTTTTTTCAGAACTGTGCTGGCTTTTTTTTAGAAGTCCAATCTAGCCTTTCTATTCTTGAGGCTTATGGCTTGCACCTTGCAGTGAACTCTCTGTATTTACTTTCATGCAGTCTTCTCTTTATGGTAGACTTGGATATCGATACACCTACTCCCTGGAGAGTGTTGTTCACTTGCTGGTTGTTGTGAAGGGGTTTCTCTTTACCGTGGAAATGATTCTGCGATCATCCACCACTGTTGTCTTCTGTGAATGTCCAGGTCTTTTTGCGTTGCTGAGTTTACCAGTGCTTTCTTCCCTTTTGTAGATTTTGCGACTCCTAATATATTATCAGTTTCTCAGGTATTTTTTTTTCCCTTTTTCACACCTTAAGGATGTCTTGTGTCACCTGCATGGAGAGCTCCTTTAACCGCATGTTGTCTGTTCACAGCAAATCTTCCAAGTGCCACACCTCAAATCAACTCCAGGCCTTTTATTTGCTTAATTGATAATGACATAGCAAAAGAATTGCTCACACCTGCCCATTAAATAGCCTTTGAGTCCAATTACTTTTGATCCATTTAAAAAGAGGGGGCACGTGTTAAGGAGCTGAAACTCCTAAACCCTTCATCCAATTTGAGTGTGGATACCCTCAAATGAAAGCTGGGTGTCGACACGTTATGTCCATGTTCATCATATGACTATAATTGGAATATGTTTCAGTAAACAGGTAAAAAAAAGTAAAACTTGTGTCTAAATATACATAACTGTACGTTGGACAATGCTCCGGATACCAGTGCTTTCCTCTATGCTGTTGCATGCTGGGCAGCAGGTTGATTGCTGCGAATGCCAACAGAATCAATAAATTGATCCGCATGTGGCTATCTCACTGTACAATTTTTCCATCTAAAGAACAACTACAGACTGCAGTAGTTGCACACCCTTAGAGTATACAGTATGATAAGACGGGCACCTAAATGTTTAACCATGTATATTTAGTTTTGTGTATTATACTCAGATATTTATTAGTAGAGCTATTTGTATTTATTATAGCTATTTTGTTATAGTTTGTAACTTTGTAATATATTGTATCATTTAATTTAGTTTTGTTAGTTGGAGTAATTAACCACATTATTTCCTCAGGGATTAATAAAGTGTTCTGATTCTGATAATTGTACTTGTATGAAGGGCTGTAGAATCTGAGATGTAGATTTGGATTTCTTTTTTCTTTTTTCATGGGAAGATTGTGCACTCAGGTACTGCTTTTTTAAGGTGTTCACACTTGCTTGCACTTCCATTTAATCAAGCCTATTTTATTATCAGCACCTGAATGCTACTTCCTTCTTATATCTCATGGAGGCAGCAAGGGGGGGACTGTAGATGTGTTTTCACAGTGGATCTCCTTAAAGGAATAGTTCAAGATTTTGAAAACTATGGCATCATGGTGTCTCCACTTATGGCTTGCTATTGGTATTCTGTAAGACAATGGTAAAGAGGCAAAATGATTGAAGAGGAGTAGTCACATAGCGCATTCAACCTATAAATAATAAATAAATAAATAAAACGCATCATCTTTCATGATATGTTTTTTTTATCCTGAGACCTGTTTTATCATTTCCAGCACAGAGCAGATAAAAGCAGTTTTTGTCAGTGTAGAGTACTTACAAATAACCTCATCTATCTAGTTCTATGTGGGGGGGAAACATGGGGAGGAAAGAGGAGAATTTATGGTAAACACACACACACACACACACACACACACACACACACACACACACACTGTTAATCTTGCATTGCCTTGTGTTGAGGGAGGATTCTGAGGTAGCTTGAGTTCAGCCTTGAAGGCAGAGAGAAGCAGCGATAAAGAAATGAAAAAAGAGGGGCAAAGGAGAACGTGAGGAGGATCATATGGAGTTTTCAAGCTATTCTCATTTGCTAATTTTTAACAGTGTACACATTTAACACAGAAACACATTTATGTTTCGCTTTTCATGGGCAGCTACAGTGTTATTTTTTGTAGTTTACTCTTTGAGCTTCCTTTTGCATGAATATATATTAAATAATTTGCATGTAAATAATACTTGTACATGTAAACAGTTTATTACACAACAGAAGGATTGATTATGTTCTGTAAGCTGACATTGGACACACTCTGGCTTCGACATGCAGCCCTGAAACAAGCAGGAAATGAGATTGTGTTTTACTAGCATCTAACACAGATGCGTGCATGCACACACACACACACACAGACATGCGCACACACTCTTGAATACCGTACAGTCCCCAAATGTAGAGCAAAAAGCAAAAAGTAACTCTTATCTATATCTGGGTGCTGAGGCTCAACATTAACTCATTATAAACACTGTCAGAAATGTGTAATGTGATATATAGTGTAAAATTTGCCATCTAATAAACCATGAAAATAGAAGAAAATTATCTTCTGGTGACAAATGTGCACATGTGTGTTTCTCTGTGTGTGTGAACAACTGCTGTAACACCAGCATGTCTCATTTATCTGCTCCTTTTCACTTTTTTTCTCTCTCAATTTTTGTAATTGCAAGACATTTTATGTGTTTTCTTTGAGTCTGCTATTTGCTTCAAAGCAGATCTTTTTCTTCCAGTGAATGTAATATTTGACTCACTGCTTCTTGGATTACTGCTTAACACCCATGCTGCTCAAGTGAACAACCATAATTTCTAATCAGAAATTAATGAAATATATTTAAAAGGGCCATGTGTAGGATAAACGTAGTGACAAGGTTACGGATTAAACTAACTGCATACCCTGAATCCCAAGACTGTCTGTGATCTTGAGATGGACGCAGTATTGGCTTCTCTTCTTCACCTTTACCAGATCATTCAGCTATCTCAGTGCTAACAACAGCGCAGCCTAGTTTGAATTCACTTTTCTCTTGCTCTTGTCTCCTTCTCCAGGAAGCTCCAGTGTACTGTCTCACTGCCTGCTACTCAGCTAGATTCCCACAATGTGCATTTGGAGGTAACTGGACTTTTATTCAGAATCGCTGGATTACTTACCTGCTTGCCCACTCATCTGCAAAACCCAGTGCCTCATAATAGCAGAATAGCAAAATGTATCTGTAATAAATGCTCCCGTAGTCACTGTCTGCAATTCGGTCTGTCTATCCTCATAAAATTATAAAACCTTATTATAGACTGAAAAAAACAAAACTCCTGGAATCATACAATATGATCCTTTAAACATAATAACAGTCACAATGAGTGCGTACACAAAGGAGTGTAATTGAAGCCTTGTATTTGCATCAGCACGCAGCACTTTTGCCCAATGCCTGCCTCTAGTTTGAAACACTCTAGTTAAAGCTGAGGGTACAGTCGCCAATCATTCAAGTCAGAGGACTCTGTTGTAGTTGCAGGTAGTCTGACAGTGATGGAAACACGGAAACATCACGCCTGGATGGGCATGCAAATTTTCTGCCACAATGCTATGACACTCTGTCAGTAACGTCTCCAATCAATTTCATTCATCTTATTTTAAGCAGTGCTTAAACATTGTGCAGCATTTTATTTGACGAGACTGAATAAGAGACTTTAAAAAGTAATATAGCATTGTCACCGATCACTGAGCTGCTTTCAGCTGCTTCTAGGGGTGTAACTGTTCTGGAACCTAGACTGAATCCTTGATACAAACATCCACCATCTCTGTCCACTGTTTCACAACACCCACCAGCAACAATTAACTTTTTGCCATCTGCTTTTGAACTCTTCATCACGTCTAGAGTCATCAATAGCAAATTTAAGACAGCAGGCATTGTGAAAGTTAGGTCCCAAATGTGGCTGGCCAAGTTCTGGTCATGGTCTGACTACAAAAACGGAAATTAATGGACATTGACTTGGACTATTCCCTACAGAATAGAGGTCTAGTCAGACTGTCAGAGGAATATAGATCAAAAATCTGTTTGTGGGTTTCTTTGCCTTATTGTAATCAGTAAAGGGTTTGTTGAAAACAGTTCTTGAAATGTTCTCTTTCTAGAAAATCTAACATGGACGTCCAGGCAATGCTTCAGATGTACCTTGAAGAGTTTAACAGTATTTTTGGAATTATATTTCAGCCAGAATTAGGCATCCAAAACCCCCCAAAACAAACAATCAGCTGATGGGTATTCAATGTTTGCTGGTGTACAGTTTGAAGAATTTGTGATGGGGACACAGCAAAGAAACACGGCTTTGCTTTGTCACTGTGGGTAACTGGAGGGGTGCTAGTATGTAGTCAAGCTTGTTGGTGATAAAATAATTCAACACAGGATCTGTTAACCCATTTTTTAGGGCAATAGAAACAGCAGTTTAAGAATGTGCATGTGTAATGATATATTAATTTCTGTGTGGCAATGTGTCTTATGCTAGTTTGTCATGTGTAAATGTAAATGGATATAATATGCTAGTCTAGTGAAAGTTGTAATGTTAGAAAGTCATTGAGGCAAAGGGTGAAGTAGATAAACACATTCAGATGTATCAGAATGTGTTTGGTTCCTGGTTCTATCATCATCTATCATGAACATGTGGTAGCAATGGTGTAATTTGGGGCTTTTCAACCCTTTAAAGCCGGTCGGAGCGGGCACGCTCCGTTTTGCGTAACTACTTTTAAATCCTGGTAGCACTGCAACCACGTAAGCTAGCGCAATAATTTTTTTTGCATATGAAACCGGAGGAGTTGTACTTACATCTTATACCATCAGCTTGTGCTAGGTCAGTTTCCTTCCACATATAGCTTTGCAAAAACTGCATAAAAAGCACTTGCAGCAACAAAAACATTATATTCCAGAAACAAGTTTTGCCGATCCGATCAGCTGTTCGTAACACTTCCCACCTCCATCAGCACGAACTATCGCTTGTCCGCCATGACCTGCCCGAAACAGGAAGTGACGTCATTTTGCGGAAATGTAGTTTTTTTTTTTTTTTTTTTAACCATCGGGGCCTTATGAGCCTATTCTGGTGTTTTTAAAAGTTATGTTTGACTTTATGACTTTCTGTGTCGTTTCTGGGATGCTTAGGACTCATATTGCACTGCTGGAAATAGTTTATTTTGATGCATATGCTGTCTTTTTGCAAATTTGCATTATAATATTTATTTTCGTTTTTCCTGCAGTATATAAAAATTGGTGTATTTCAAAAATAAAACTATGAAGACACTCAAAATAAATTTCCTGTGGTGGGAAACTATTTTGTGCAACTTTTTTGTATTTACAGTTTTGAGGGATAAGCCTCTTAAATTTCTCTAACTAGAAATATATGTTAAAAAAACAAAAACGATTTTCAATTTTTTTGTAGTTTATTGCACTTTTTTGCAATTTATGTAATTACTCTGCACTTAATGCAGACATATTATTAAAATTTGGGCTATAATGGTTGTATTGATGTATATCAACTTGAATGCTCCCAAAAATGTCACTATAGCATGTAAAAATATAATATAAGCTCTGGCGCACTTGGTTCTATGGTAGGTCTTAAAGGGTTAAAAAACCTGTACTCCTATATTTCCTCAAATGTAACCAGATTCTTTTTTTGTGCCAACTCTATGATGTTTTTATATCAAAAATCCCTTTTCAGCTTTGTTTATAATAGTTTTGTTGTATTGTGTCATGACTGAAAACATACATACATTCAGTAGTAACGCAAAAAAGAAATGTAAGCCTGTATTTGACAGACATCACCTTCTGTTCTACATTGTTTAAGCTTAAACAGTTACACCTGTATCAGTTTTATTGTGACATGGAGTTTGCTGGCCTCACTTACATCTTACTTTATTTCCAGTCAACTTTGAGTAGAGCTCTAATCAGTGAAAATATCTCTGTGGGTGTGCCTGGAGTTTATAAGCTGCATCCAAATGTTTTGTGGATAGAACTGGAAAAGTTTGGCTTCCTTCAGATTTAATTTTAGTGGGTGTTAAAAGACCTTACATGGCAGAGGAGTTTTTAAGGCAATTTAGTAAATGGAATAATCTAAATGAAAAGCAGTCATAAGCGTAAGGACAACCGCATTAAACCCATGCATTAGTGTGTTGATTTAAAATAAAATGTCTAACTACGAAACTGTAAAAGCTTTCTCAAGGCCGGAGGATGGCACATGTGTGAAATACTACAAATCACTCCTGGAGACTTTCCTGGACCTAATTTTGCAAACATCGGTGTGAATTAATGAATCACAGAAAAGCAAAATGATTAATTGTGGCCAAGCTGATTAAATCAGTGCTTATTCTAGTCCACTGGCACAAACATAACTCTCAGCTTGAACCAATAATAGACAGACTGACCGAGGCTGAGGGCCAGGGCTCTCTTAATTATTACACCACTCATGCTTGCATCGAGCAGGCTGAACTGTAGCCTGTGAGGAAACACACAAATTCACCCAGGGAGAGGGGTTTTTTCTCCTTCTTTAAAAAAATAAAAAATTCCCCCTACAGTCAGTGCACTCCTTGTTCATGAGAGTGGAAGTCGAGCTGTGCAGTTGGTTTACAACTCCCAGAGTGAGTTGTTTTTCCTCCCAGATGAGATGCTAGATTCCGGGCATCTCTTCTCACAGCAGCCCCTCCCCTTATTGCCCTGTGAAAACTAGACCATATATCCTCTTGTTGACATTAACGGCATGGCAGCTTGCTCTAGTGTGCATGCACACCGTTTTTGTCTTTCTTCTTGACATGTCGTACATGCACACAAGCATTTAAATAAGAGAGAGCTGCAAGCGAGCACAGGTCAGGAGCAGGTAATAAGCATGATGATTATTTTTGGAAAAGTTCATATGCTCATGATTCATAACTTCCATTCTGGGATTATCATGTAATGTTTTTTATGATCTCCTAAATGCCTGCTGTTGTAGCCTTGACATTTATCCTTCTTTGGAAACACATCAAACTGTTCGCTAACAATAATTAACAATTTGGCAAAACAGGTACAACTGTGTAATAATTAAAGCATGGCTTGTAATGGCGGGAATATTTATCAACGCGTTACCTGGAGAATAAAGAAACTGCTGAATATTAGACTTTCCTAGAGAACTCTGCTCAAATACAATACTTTATCGTCACATGCTATTTTGGTTTCCTTTTGCCCACAGACAAGCCACAGTAGCTTCTGCCCACCCTCAGAGCAGCCGTCATAACAGTTTGTGAAGTGGAGCGTGTGCAGTACCACATGTGAAGCTGAATAGCAGGGGATGAGCCTAATAAAACCTTGAATTTCTGTAAATTGCGAGGGAGAGATGAGAGCTTCTTCTCGATAGATATGCAAATGGGGTGCTTTTGAGTGTCAACGTGTCAAAGGAAGTTCCAGTCAGTATAGAAAAATGAAATAGGAATGAAATTGTTAGAGGTCTTTTAGGCCAGGCTGCAGTAACTAACCGTGGAGCAGCTCAGGCTTTGCTTTTTAGAGAACGCGTATCAGTCTGTGCTCCGTGAAGTTAGAAAAAAAAAAAGTAGTTCAGTGTCACGCAGGAAAATGAAATTATCATATGTCTGATGATGAGTGCTGGTAATAACGTCGTTTCTTGCAATTTATGAAACCCATTTGATGTTAGATCATTATGACATGATGCAAATGGAATCTAAAGGGTCAATTTCCTGAAACGCGAACATTTTCTCATTAACCTCACGCAGTATGTAATTCATCCCTGTAGCTCTTGCAGTTCATTTGATATTTGATGATTCTGTAGCCCATCCTAAGATGGACTGCCAGCGTTATGTCCTTTATCTACCAATCAAGCATGTAAGGATAGGACATTATGAGCCTAATAGGCAGCAGTGGTGCACCGTGCTTTGTTTGTTATGTTACATATCTGTAGTTATCTATATGTAATAAACACCTCCGTCACCAAGGGTAGGGCCCTGTTTTACAATTTTACAGACACAAAATGTGTTTGCCCTCCTTCATCTCTTTACTAAATTAAAGGAAACTTTGTTAGCTTTGGTAGGTTTTTAGAGTTTGGATGATGTACAGGTATAAAGTAGATGAAATGTTAAAAGTGTACTTAAAAAAGAACTGTAAGAATGTATGATTAAATGCAGCTTGCAGTTTTAAGTGCCATGCAGTGTTTCATATCCCACTGGGAGAAGACCTCTGGGAAAACCCAGGACACACTGGAGAGGTTATGTCTCTTTGGCTGGCTTGGCCTCTACGTCCCCCCAGAATAGGTGAAAGAGATAGCTGAGGAGAGGGAGGTCTGTGAATCTCTGCTCAGACTGCTGCCCTCATGATCCAGACCTGGATAAGCAGCTGAAAATGAATGGATGGAAAAGCTTCCTTTCCCTTCACTGTCCAATATTTACCATACATTAATATGTGGTCATTGAAATTAAGCTTTGAGTTTTGACAAACAGTCTGAAGATGGTTCACGAAGTAGTCAGTACTCATTCACCTGTATTCATGTACACACATTAGAGTGCAGTGTTAATTTTGACAGCAAAATTTGAATTGGTCTTTGTCATAGTCTCTCTGATAGTCATTGATCATTTAGTTTTAATCATAATTTAGGCGTCTAAATTCTTTTAGTTGTAACCAACTAAATATCATAAGATTATCGTAAATTAAATCAAAATGTGATTCAGTGACTAAAATATAAAGTGCCAAAGTTTGTCGTGGTTTTACTGGTGAAAGTTGCACCACAAAGTGTCTTCGTTTTCATGGCATCAAATGCAAAAATTGACCCAAAAATATTAGTCAATGAAATTAACACTGTTACAGTTCTACCCTTTGGAAAGAGCCAAAGTCCACATTAGGAAGCAGGAGGTTTTGGTCCGTAAGTCACTAAGTGCTGGAGACTTTTATTCCCACATGAGAAAAATCTTTTTTTTCTTCCTCTTGTATCGCTTTTATATGTACATTTATACTGTCTGGTTAATGCCCAAAAGTTGATTCTGTTCATCTGGACGTAGCGTTTTCAGTGGGAGAAACGTTTCGTCACTCATCCAACTCATCTTCAGTTTCAGCTGACTGCAGGTTTCCTCAACTTTATCAACAGTACATTTGCACAATGACTGAAACTAGGACCACTGAGTGAACAATGGGCCGGGAGGTCAGTTCCTTGATCATTAATATGCCAATTGTCATGACCATTGATCAACAGTGAGATGAACAGAATCAACCTTTTGGGATTTACTTACCTGGATGATTGAGCAGACATCAAGACACTGTCTGGTTAGCTTTAACATGAAAACTACCTGGTTAGAGTTAGGCCAGTGGTGATCCCACAACCTCATTCTAAGCAAAAATTCACAGTGGACCCCTCCAACCAGCATTCATCACATTTTTGTTCTAAATAATCTGACATCACCAATACCAACAACAGTTCGATAAAATGACAGATTAAAAATCCTACTCTGGAGGCAGTGAACAAGTTTATTTCAGTAACAATGCCCAAATTAGTAGGGGTGCAACGATATTCGTATCGATATTGAACCGTTCGATACAGTGTTTTCGGTTCGGTACGCATATGTATGAACAATACAAAATTTGTAATTTATTTTATCAACTTTCCTTCTGACGATGCTGTCTGTGTTGAGCGCTCAGTGAATCTGCGTTCGACTACTCCGCCTAGGCTGCACTGTCGAGCTCAGATCCACTGAGCGCTCAACACAGACAGCATCTTCAGAAGGAAGAGCGCAGGGCAAGCTAGCGAGACAGAAGCTAAGCTCTCCTTGCAACATGGCAAATTGAACCTCCCCCACCCTCATTCAGATCTGGCGTTTGGAATTATTTTGGTTTTCATGTGACGTATGACCCTGAAGGTAAGCGCGTCATGGACTAAAGTAAAACAGTATGTTGGATGTGCCACGCAATGCTTAATTACATGGGTGGGAACTAGTGTGTTAGCGCAGTTAGCTCGTTAACGTGTTGGCCGTCTAGCCCCATGCACGGGGCGATCAGGGGTAGCTCGTTAACGGAGATTTGCCGTGTTGTGGCGTTAAGGTCATTTCAACGAGATTAACCTGAAAGCACTAGTGGGAACACAACGAATATGACTGCACATTTACATCATCCTAGTGCAAAGACAAGTGGAAGCAGACAAAAACGACAAGCATGCATGCTACAAACTTTACCCGAGTCATTTAGACAGCCGTTAGCACATGATTCTCCTTATGGGGACCTGATATGTTTAATATGCTGCTGAGAATATAGCCCAGAAGAAGCGTATAGTATAGCTTTTATTTTGGAAAGAGCCATTTCTCTGTAATAAACTCTCTTTTCCAAAGATGAGTGATTCCTCAATCAGATACAGGGCTCGCAAAATCGCTAGCCCGACGTCCTGGGGCTAGCGATTTTTCCAGTCGGGCTACCAAAATCTATCTCTGCCCTGCCCGTCGGGCTATTGTAGGAAGGAAAAATATATGTCAATGCTTTTGCATTCTTTCGGAAATGTAGCTGGGTAATTATGTCATTGGCATCGGTGAGCCACTGTCAATATGTGACATATTGAAATCGCGTTTGAATTTGCGCTTGTTTTTTGCTTTCACTTTGCAATCGCGCGAACTGTGTATAGAGAGCGACAATACTGATTGGTGAGTGATGATAATTTGCGCACCAATTCCTCTGACATCGTTTTATCAATCGTTAGCTTACTACGCAAACATGACAAGTGAAATCTCCCGCAGCAAGCTTAAACATGTGAGAGGTTGATCGCGCAGAGAATCGCTGAGCGTTATGTGAGTGCGTGTGTAAAAGCAGCAGGATATATATTTTAGTTCTGCTGAGCCAAATAAGACAGGTCAGGGTGAAGAAGTGACAGCCAAAGAAAAGCTTACCACAAAACGGAAAAGTTATGACAAATCAGACTATAAGGCAAAAAGAAAGTGCAGCTTTATGGTTTCATGGACAAAAGAATTTCTGTGGCTGCGATATGATGAGCTATATAACCAGGGGTGCACATAAGTGGTCCGCAGGTGCGCATTCGCTGTCAAAATAAAAAACACGCACAAGGGTTAGGGTTAAATTTAAAAACTGTACTTTTGAGTTAAAATATATATTTATAATTTTAATAAATGACTAATTAAAAAGCCATGAACATTTTTCTTTGTATCGAAAAAATATCGAACCGTGACACCAAAGTATCGAACCGTGAATTTTGTGTATCGTTGCACCCCGACAAATTAGCT
Organism: Perissodus microlepis; assembly: GCF_051167445.1. NCBI lineage: Eukaryota > Metazoa > Chordata > Actinopteri > Cichliformes > Cichlidae > Perissodus > Perissodus microlepis. The sequence continues at coordinate 30,037,138 of NC_140466.1, read as the reverse complement.
TTGGTGTTTGGTCTTTGAGGTGACTGCTGGTTTTCTAGGCTACTGTGTTAGCTAAGTTACATTATTCATGTGTCTCTCTCCCACATTTAGGCAGCGTTAAGTTATTTAGCAATACATTCATTGTTGTTGTGGTCATCCGTTCCACTGTCTTTGACAGCACAGTTCACCGAGTGGGAGGAAACCTCTTGCGGTCTGACTTGGACCGGCTGCAATCACTCTGTGGCAAATGGAAGCTTTTCAAATAATTGCAGTCTCACTTAGAAATGCAGACAGACTTCTAACACGTTGCTATCAGTCTGAGTCAGTCTGCACTGACACATCTGTTTGGAGCAGAGGATATGATTCAGTTGGTTGCTAACTGACTGTATTCCAGTTTTATTCCTGTATAAAAACAATGGTTGAGCACCTGTGTCATTCTGCAGTTGAACTGCCATCATGCAGCAATTACATGACTGCTTGTGGAGGAATTTCTGAATTTGTCTTTCAAATCTCTGAGGTTCTGGCTGGACTGTGATGTTATTCTATGTTATTTATTGTTATTTGCAATTTTATCACAGATTGCATTAAATTGCCAACTTGACCCCACTGAATTGTGAACTGATATCAGACCCACCAAAGTCACAACTATCCAAAAAGCAACAAGAAACAGATGGCACATGGTCACAAGAGTTTTGGTGATGCCGTGGTCTTCAACCACTGTTTTCCACGGTGTGACTGAGGACAGTTTTCTCCTACTCTCAGTACAACCTTTGTATATTGGCAGTGCTGTGGTTTAAAGTTTTCCAGCCCTCAGGTGTCCTCCACTTGTTGGGGGCCCCAGCCTACTTTTCCTGGTGGCAAGCTGCACCTCGGGCTAGAGTTAACACTTTTGTCACACAGCCCTTCACAGTCTAAAGACATGCATGTTAGGTTTATTAGTGATTGGTGGTAAGTGTGTGGTTGTTTGTGTCTCTGTGTTAGACCTGTGATTCTCCAGTGTTACCCATGTGATGGCCAGTATCATCCAGACTAGGCTAAATTCCCCCCATGATCCTTATTTGATAAAAAAAAAATGGATAGATGGGTAGGACAAAATTGATTTCCAGCTGTAATAAATTACTTTCATAGTGGTGTTGAGTGCCATAAGAAAGGGACAATATGTTACCATATACACAAAGATATAAATCACATTTTGTGTCAATTTCACACTTTAAAATGTATTTTTTTCCTGTCAGGCAATCAGAATTTTATATTCATTTCTCTCTATAAGTGAGTACAGGTTTAATAGACACAGCCTATTTCACACCTGTTTTTGACTTTGTTAAATAAATGTACCTTTCCTTGTGTCACTGGAATTCACGCTCTGTTTCAGAAGACACTACACGGAGGTGGGTCATAAAAACTTGATTAAAATATATGAGGGACTAACTCAGCACAGTTGACAGGATGGAAAAGAGGAAAATGAAACTGTTTAGGGCATCCAGATGACTGTTTGAAACAAAAAAAACCAAACATATTTTCATACTTACTGACATGAAGTGCAGTGACAGCTAATACTTTGCACAGTAATCAATAGTAGTTTCGGGACTCTGTAAACTGGCAAGATGAAAATTAATGACGTATGCTGGAGAAGTGGAAAAGAGATGGGGGACCCTTTTTTTCATATATTTGTGAAAAAGCTGAAAGTGTGTGGAAAGAGATTGAATTTGGTATTAAGAATACAGTTGAGGTAATCCCCTACTTTGTGTCTGTTTGGATTATCACCACATTGCATAAAAAATTCAAAACATGGCTGGTTGTGGTTTTGTCTGCAGGAAAAACAATCTTCACCATTGGGAATCCTCCATAATGTCTCATTATGGAGGAGAGGATGAAAATGTAAATGGGTGACTGCGTGGGAGAGAAGACATCTTTAATGAGTTATGAGTGAGCTTTCTTTTCCAAATAAAGGGACATTGATAAAAACATCTTGTCTGAGATATATGTGTGTAGGACTAGCTAACTGCTAACTGATTGAACATTTGTGGTCTCCAGACCTTTGTCTGTATCACATGACGGTAACCGATCTTTTTCAGTTTCAGACTAAACATGACATCCTGAGAGTCGTGTGGATACACAGATGATCGATGTAAAGGCAAAAGTGGTTATCTGTTTAGAGGTGAGTGGGCTGAAGTCTTAAGGGCCTGAAAATATAAAGATCAAAGGCAAACACTCCATTCTAGTCGTAAATACTTTGGAAATAATCTTTAAATTGTTCTGTCAAAAATGATCAAATTGAGCATAAATCAAACACATGGTTTAAAGGAGAAACTCAACATCTGATGAAACTTTCACAAACCTTTTACTTGGTAGAAAAGTCACTCAGTGCAGAAACCTAAGTGTTTGTGTGTTGGCTACAGTAAAAAACCTTCTACATGTTCTATGAATAGCCACTGGAGTGATATAACCTGGACAGAGACCGTAGGAATGAAGCGATTTGTGCTTAGAAACCAGCATGGTGATAAGGTTGAAAAGGTTGAGTCATTTAGATTTATGACTTTAGTGATTTTTTTCCTCTTTTATTTGCCGAGGTTTAGATATGCATTCTCCTGCCAATCTAACGCAGGTGAGTGGATTGATGTTTGAAGTACATAGCAGTTCCACTGAAAATGGATTACAGCCAGGCCTTTGGTATTCCTGCTCAGGTTTTTCAGTAATTTGAGAGCCTCAAAATAATTTCCATTTACCTCTGTTGTACTGGTCTGCAGGAAAAAAAACTGTTACAGAAAAATGTACTTTTAAAGTTAAGAAAATGAAAAGAAAACCCTACATTATCTGCATATGCCTCATTTCTGATCAGCATGTTTTTTGGTGTTTTTGCGAGCCAAACAGTGAAGAGAGTCTTAATAACTGATCTTCTGGAAGGAGCTGAAATTGTTGTTGGAGCCGTTTTGTACATTGGAGCCACTTGGGATTCCTTCACCATGGCAGCAAGACAGGGATCACTGATCCCTCTGAAAGTTTCTTGGATATTACAATCACAGGACATCTGCTGCTACTAATGCTCCCCCCGAGGACTTGTGAGGAATGAATATTAAGGAATGAGTAGTGATGGTGCAGACTATTAAAAGACTGAGTTTAAAAGTAATTGGTGGTTATGTCTGCATTAATATTATAAAGTTAATACTTTAGGTTCTCTGAGATGTGTGTTTGTAGGAGAGACACACTGAAGCACACCTCTCTAAACACAAGCAGTAGGAAGCAAACATGGTAATGGTAACCCAAGCACCTTCTTATGCAGTTAAAGTATGATTATGATTGATAGATGACCTTTAAGGAACAGATACACTATCTGAAACAATACAGTCTAAGAAACAGCAGATAAACGCAGCTTAATGTCACAGTACTGGGCCTCTGACACAGTGTTTTTGTGTTTCTTATGTTTTCATTTGGTATTGTTGACTTTCCTTTTGAGTCTATTCCCTTTTGTGCCTCCCTGCGTTGTCTGTCATGTGTATCTTGCATGTGAAGTTCTGTCTCCACATTGAGTCATCTGTTTCCCACTCGTGTCTCTTGCTCCCTCTGTTCCCTGTGTTCAATCAGGCAGTGTCTTAGGGTGTGTCTCATGTTTCCTGTTTTATTTTGATAGTCTCTTGTCCTGTGTCCAGCGTATTCAGATTTGCTTCCACCCTGTCTTGTTAGTCTGATTAGTTTCAGCTGTGTTTCCCATCCCCTCGTTTTCCTCCATGCATTTAGTTCTGTCTTTTTCTGCTTGTTGTTGCGTCGTTCCTTGTTGCTGTGTGTTTCTCCATGCTCCTGGTTTTCCTCGCCCCTATTTTCCAGTTCAGGTTTTGTTTTCCTGTTTGGAATGTTCAAGTTTTCCTACAGCAAAATAAAGCTGCTCTTTCAGTTTACCTTTTCGTTTGAGTCCTGCGTTTTGGTCCTACTCCTGCCTGCCACACAACATACCCCTCACACCTATATGGACAAAGGTATCTGGCCACACCTCTTAATATTTCAATTTAGGTGTTTTCATTGTTGAAAAAAAAAAAAAACTGTTTGTGAAATTTCTTTCTTCCTAGTATTCCACAAACAACTGTAAGTGGGATTATTGCAAAGTGGAAGAGTTTATGAACCACACTGACGTCGTCACAATATGGCAGACCATGCAAAGTTGCAGATGAGATTGATGAGTGCTGAGACACATAGTGCAAAAAATTTACCAACGCACTGCTGACTCGAATAACTGCAGCGCTCCAAATTTTCTCCGATATTAACATCAGCACAAAAACTGTGCACTGGGAGCTTCATGGTATGGGTTTCCATGGCTGAGAAGTTGGTGTAATGTGTAGGTACTTGGTACCTACACTAGTACTTTTGTCCATATGCTGTATTTCCTGTCACGTCTTTGCTTTTCTTAATAAGAACAAAATGTTAAAATGGGAAGAGTCAGATCAAGCCTAACAGACAGGTCATCAGAAGGCCTGACAGGATGTACCATTCTCTGTTTCAACGGCACAGCAACGTTACTACAGACAGATTTGGTTATCAGTTGCTGTGCAAGGTCTGAATAAATCAAATGATCTGCCGATTCAGCCCACAGATTCTCTCCATTAGTTCCTTCCCATGAAACCTCTCCTTTGTAATACTGTGTAATGTTAGATTCTCACATGGACAAAATGCCTCAAAAATATATAAAGCATTAGTGGCTCTGCATCACGAGTGGCACTGGTACCATTTCAGTCTCTTTTATGCCAAGTGATATTGGTATGTTTAATGGAAAACTGCACTCCGTCTGGGTACTTGGACTACTCTTGCACTTCAGAGCTTTGCTCACTTGGTACGAGTTTCCTTTTTTCTGTATTAGTTTTGTGATTTATTGTTGACGCTATTGTTGTTGTTCCTTTGTATTCTTGTACGCAAACCCTTACTAGAGAGCAGATTTGCCCTTGTGGAACAACAGCGATGACTCTGAACCGTGAACATCTCAGCAGTAATGGTTCCAACATACATTGCTGCACATTTAGATTTGTTTGCTATTAAGATTTCAACGCAACAGCGTACAGAGGCTTTTATGAATGCTACTACAGAACGATCTCTCCTAATGTGTCTGTGTGCACCAGTGTTGGGTAAGTTGCTTTAAATTAGTAACTTAGTTACATTACTAGTTACTTCCATCAAAAGTAACTCAGTTACTTCAAGTTACTCGTTACTTTCAAAGTAACTAGTTACTAGGGAAAGTAACTTTGGTTTTACTCAGACTTCTCTTGTTAATGTGTTGCTAACTGGATACCCAGCAAGATTGCCAGTCTTCTAGCTTGCTTACTTGCCACAAGTGCACTGTGCCACCTACCAAAGGAAAAAACAATGTGCATATTTCCACGAGAGAAATCCCACGCCTGGACCGTCGTTGACCACCGCCATGATTCTAGCCTACGTTACAGCGTCGTGTGTGCTTTTTACATCCAACACAAAAACTGCAGTCGTGGTGCTTTCGATTGTACTCAGAACTCAGAAATTCTGCCTTCCGAATAGGAAGATGTAGGAAACACCAGGCTGCAGATGAGCTGCATACAGGGCTGGACTGGGACAAAAAATCAGCCCGGGCATTTTGACTATAGACCGGCCGCCATTATAGGAAAAATCATAAAGCCTTTGAATGAAAACAAATGCTGTTGTGACAGTGATGTACACTGTCTTGATGGTATATATGCATCAATCTATCAATCGTTTGTTGTAAGACTCAGATAATTATTTGTTAAAAGCTAGACATTTTAAATGAGAATAAGAAGGTATTTCTTTGTGCCCCCCTTTCCCTGTTAATGCCCTACCTTCCCCCCTGGCAAAACTTTGCTAGACCCGCCCCTGCACAGTTACCAGCTGTCAGCTACACAGAAAGGATCCTGGTGTTATTTATCTCCCAGAAACAGTTCATAACTTCCCTTCAACTCATTCATGTCACCTAAAAGGTAAACCTGTTTCTCCATCACCTGTTCAGCTCTGATGATTCAGTAAGGACATCTCCTGGTTTCATCTTCATGTTTCCCACTCACCACATATCCAAACCGACATCATGACCAGCAGCTTTACAGCTGTGGCTCCAGCAAACATCAGCTGATACTAGAAATTAATATTAAATAAATTCTAACAACAGCTGATCAAACTTAAACTTGCTGCTGTTGTTTAACGTGACATCCGGTGGTTTCCTCTTTCTGGCGCAAAGCGGACGATAAATAAACAAGAGGGAAAAGCCGATCAGCTGATCATTGATCAGTTTCATGATTGAAGTAGAAACAGGAGAGGGAGGGTGAGAGGATGAGAGAAGAAGAGGCAGCTGTGCAGCAAAGACACAGAATAACTCCAGCTTTGTGTCTTTTTCACTGTAGCTGAAGTCCGGGACAAACTGTTCCTTTTCACCTCAATACGAAACGCGTAATAATTTAATAATATTTTCTCTGAATAGGAGACGATTCCGTTTTTACGGGACGGTTGGCAACTCTAATAATTAACCGTATGAACAAAATAAAGTTCAACATCAGTAACATAGCACCCACCCAGCTGTATAGAAACTCCGTCATGCTAGCTAGCACGCAGTATGAAAAAGTCAGCACAACGAAAATAAACTCCACCTAAACTTGGTTTATATCTGACCCAGATAGACTGCAGGTTATAACTTCTTACCTGAAGTTCAGTTCACCTGACACTCGGACGGGCGGCCGCTTCGGGTCTCTCCTCCTGCCTCCCTTTCCCTCCTCCACCTGCTGGCCTCCACCACTTGCTAATGTTACTGAATCTGTGGAAGCTCCGCGATAGCCACCACACGAAGTAACAAATAACGAGCCTATCTAAATCCCAGTAACGAGTAACGCGTTCCTGATTTTGGCATAATAACTAGTTACCGTGCTCGTTACCACAATAATAACGTAGTTACTGTAACGCGTTACTTAATAACGCGTTAGTCCCAACACTGGTGTGCACTAACTGTTGTAACTCTGTCACTTTTCGGCATCATTTCACCAGCGGTGCTGTTATCTCAGAACTTCTTTTTCAAAGACTCCTTAAAATAACTGTGTATGTGTGTGTGAGTTTGTAGTAAAGGATGTTTATATAGGCTATACACAGTATGCAGTACAAATCAGGAGAAGCCGATAATCGATAACTGCTCTTAAGTCTAATTGCCAAACAACGCATTTATCCAAGATATAGAAACAATACGTCAAAGAAACACACAGAATAAAATGAATTGATTACTGTCTATAGATTTGTATTTCAGAATGTGCAAGCATGCAACCAGGCAGACACACACAAACACACACATAGACACTCACGTTTTTCCTTCTTACATGTAAAAACCAAACAATAAGCCTCTTACATTGTAATTAACAAAGAAACAGAAGTTAACAATAGAATATGATGATAAGACACGTTCTTGAATGTTCCACCCAAACCACAAAGCAGCGTGTGCGGTCTGATAAATAGGCATAAACGCCTGGTTTGCAGAAATGCTGTGACTGTGGAACTGCAGAACATTTCTGTTAACATAACTGAACTCTGCTGTAAAGAAAACGGTGTCATTTTGAAAAGGAGCTTTTCTTGTGTGGCTGAAGGCTATGAAGTATACTTTAAAGATCGCGCAGGCTAATAGAGCAGGACTCAGGTGGTTTTTATGGCTTTTTGCCTGATCTGAGCTCATAGTGACTTTTTTTTTTCCTGATTGTGTTTATTTTCTCTTTATTGTTGCTGTGGGCCCATTGTCCACATCACTCTGCTTCACTGAAATGTGCTTTCTTCAGTGTGAATTACAAGTTTCTAAGGGAACGTTCTGAAGCCTGAACTCTTGAGTCCTGCTGAGGTCACTTCAAAGGGCACAGAAAAAAACCCTGCGGCGTATTAAAGGTGGTTTCAGTCAGCAGGGGTCATATGTAATCACTCCTCAGGTTACCTCAGTATGGACTCTTAGCGTGGAGGGGATTTTTTCTGTACTTATTTATTTAATTTTTCATTGCTGTGGATAATATTAAGATATATTTTTTACAAAAAAATTTTATTGCATAGTGAGCACACTGGGGCATTTTAGATAAAATAAAATACAATTCTTTAATCCCTGAGAGCCTGAACCTTGGAAAAAAAAACCTAACCCTAACCTAAATTTTTACAATTCCCCGATGCATTAGAATGTATTTTGGAATTTATTTAAGTTTTCTGGACGGAAAGAAGTCAAACTAATGATGTAAAGTTCTCAAAAAACTCACAAAAACTCATGTATTAAATATAATACAGCCACTGTCAAGGGTTTAAATTGGGAAATTATCAGAAAATATTTATACCACAAGGGAAGAATACACTAAAAATATTAACAGATACCAACTTAAAAGTCATTAAATGTTTTGGTATGGAGATTTATGAGGGTGGACACACTTTTGGAAGAACTTTAAAGTGGGCATTTGAGGGCCTCCAGGTTTTTGACCACCTTTGCTTCATTTTGAAGCCCTGTGGACTGAAAGTTTTTAACAGGCATACACTAAGGGAAGCAGTCTTTGTAGCTGTGTCTTTATTCTGAGAATCTTGTAGAAAGGACCGAACAGAAACTGCTCAAACTCTTGAGAAAGTACACGTCACATTTTCTGTGCAGATGTTGCAAATACTTGACCTTTGTACAGTCGCAGTACAAATATATGTCTGATTGAATTAATAGAGAGTATGAAACTGAGATGCTGCTTGTGTGTAGATATTCATCCCTTTATAGATTGTGAGTTGATAGGAGAAAGAGAGAATATCTGAAGTAGCATTGCATGGGTAGTGTATTGAACCCTAAGGGCCCTGTCACAAACACTGGTCAATACAGAAAAGAGAACATTTCCCTACTCGTTGCAAGTGGTTGCTGGCAGTCACTGTGAAATTGATTGCTAAAGCCGTTCACCTTCAAACAACAATTTTTGCCTTTTGAAATGTGTCGGTTTCAGTGGTAAGGCACAACTTTTATTCTGGTGTAAAAACCAAAAGCTTACGTTGCACTTTTTCTTGTAGTTAATGTTTTTGCAGACAAGTTGACTTCTTCCACGTAAACTGTGGGCATCTGCAACCAGAACAATAATAATGAGGCTTTTGGTACAACTGGACTGGCTGCTAATTGGACTCTAGAAGTGTATTAATGGGGAGGCAAAAACGCAACATAAAAGCTGCAAAAGTGGAAAAGGGTCGCATTGAGACACGCTTAAAAGGAGCAGAAGATTCATCTATGTTGTCAGGCAGAAAAAGATGCATTGCATGATTCATACAATTCTACAGATAAATGTTCGCTATTAGCTGTTTACTGGTAGCTTCTCACCTCCACAGCTGTTCTGTCACGCTCTTGAACCCCCAAAAACACTTCTGTTGTGTTTCGTGAGGGTTTTTTCTGGATGTTTTTCCGTTCCTTTGTTGTTGTCTTTTTTCCCTTCTATTTCTGTTATGTGGCTTTGCAGCACTTGCTGTTGTTTTCTCAAGTTGCCATGCGTTTGACCTCTCAGGACCACCGTACTGTACCATACGGATGTCATGAAGGGGGAAATTAGCCAAGGAGACCAAAATCCCTGTTTCTTAACCAGCTGTGTTCCTGTTTATTTCTGCGGGTTAAGTTTTAAATTTTAACATAGAGTCTAAGGGGACTGACTCGTTTTTTTGGAGCCGGTCTCCAGGGGCCATTAGAGGAACTGCATTTTTTTTATACCTCTGTGCTGGCTGCATTTCTTAGCCCTGGAGGTTTTTGCTTGGTTAAGTCAGATAAGTGTTACAGTCACATGTTCCTCTTGGGTATGAGGGAATATTATTGGTTTTAATGAAGTGAAATGCAAAAATCATAACAGAGCCCCCCAGATGACACCACTGACAACCCATTTTTTGTGTCTTGTGTTTCTTCTCCTTTATGATTTTCATGTTTTTATTACAAAATTTTTTGCCTTGATAATTAGTAACACTTGAAATACAAACTTTGTCCCGAGTTTCTAGCAACATAGAGGTGATGTACAAAGACTCAAAGAGATGAGGCTGAAAGATGCAGGGGGAGGTGATATTATAATCAGCACTTCCAAAGCTACCAGTGCTGAAATTAAACAAACAAAAATTTTAAGCAGCAGAGATTTCAGCTTGTGATGATTGCCACTGGGAAGGATTTGTTAAGGGCGAAGAACGATGACAATCTAACGCTGTCCCCTGAAGAAAGGAGCATTTGGACAGGCTGGATGGGGAATTGCCCGAGGCCCTACTAAGGAACAGAAGGAACAGCTGTCCTTGACACATACACTGCACACAAATATCTGTGCAGGCACGCAGACAAACACATGTGCATGGACATGTACATGCAGAGTGCACACACAAACACACACAGTCAAACTAAGCCTGTCTATTGTTGCCTGGGGGCATATTGTTTGCAGGGAGATGATTGATTCCACAGAAGCCGATGGGACTGCTGCTTATATCGAAACCTCATATTTCTTGCAGTGCAGAGGAACCACCTCGTATGAGGCTCTGTGCAGACGTGTGTCCAAACGCAACCTTAATAAAATATAAAAATCTTCTCCACTTCCATTTGTTAACATAGAAGGTCATTAACTGACCCATTTAAAGCAGACGCTGCTTAAGCCATCTGAGAATTGATAAATCAATGCGACACACATACACGCACGTACTGTACATAAACAGATACAGGGTCTTTAGGGAAGTGTTAAGGTGCTGGTGAATTATGGCAGCCATTATGTTTTCACATGAAGCGTTTCCTGCTTATCGGCTTGTGTTGGCTTCACAGAAACACTTCATTTTCCTTCTTGGTGAAGCTTTAAAAATGCTGTGGCTGCTCTTGTTGAAAAATAGAAACACTTTTGGCGTAAAAAGTTACCGTCTGTCAGCCCTGTGTTTAGAACTTAAAGGCAGCACTAAAACAGCGATATAGCGCACATCTTCAAATCGCAAACAGCATGGAGGCGAAATATGTCATCTTGGAACATCATGTACTTTATAAAAAAAACAACAACAAAAAAAGATGACTGTCTCCATTAGATTTGTTACACGCCAGCTCTATTAGAAAACAGAAATCCTCAAAACCTGCAAAAGCCTTCATTAAGTTGTTTACTAGCTTGGAGTGCAAGACAGATATTTATAAAATAAAAACTTTATCAGGCATTGGTAGATTTGAAAGCAAACATTTATAATCTTGTTGTAGAGTTTCCAGTCAAATATCCCTGTGAAACAGGCAAGGTGCAGGAGGTCTTGAATGAAGGAGACCAGACAGGATTAAGATTTTAGTTGGTAACTTTAGGGTATTTAGAGTGTAAAATGTAAAATTTAAAAGGAAGACTTTTTAATCAGAGTTAGCATCAAGTCAGTTAAACTTGTGAGATATTGATCTGTTCAGTTAAGTAGCAAAGGGGGTTGTTGGTGTTTGGTGTTAATGAAATTAACAACAGGTGCACTAGAGGGGCAACAATGACACAACCCCCCAAAGAGGAATGGTTTTCCCTCCTTCTCTTTACTGACTGTTTTTTTTTTTTATGGGTTCTGCATTTGGCTAGAGTCAGTGTCACAACTGGTAACAAAGACAGTCCAACACCTCCAGGATGGCACTTCAATATGCACTATTGCCAGAAGGTTTGCTGTGTCTTCCAGCACAGTCTCAAGAGCATGGAGGAGATTGCCTGCCTCTTGGAGTTGCTCTAGGAGAGCTTGGCAGGGCTGTAGAAGGTCCTTAAACCATCATGATTATGTCAATGAGGACCCAAAGTGTCTAGTGGGTCCTCTACTCACTGCCTGTCATGGTGGAGGTATATCTATGCAGGGACGCACAGACCTCTACAGGGTAGCCAACAGCAACCTGACTGTCATTGGGTATTGGGATGAATTCCTTGGACCCTACTTTAATGCAGTGGGTCCTGGTCCAGGACAATGCCCGGGCCCATGTGTGAGAGTATGCACTTATATGAATATGAACAGACGTCTGTGAAAATGCTAAATCAAGATGTTAGTGATCTACAAATACATCAAAGGCAAGTAGATAATTATCAGTCACACCTGTATGCTTCTGACACAACAGTACTTCCCACCTTTGCGGTTGAAATAAATGTTTGCAAGATAATTGGCGAGGCAACAATATGCTCACCAGTATAGAAAATTAGAAGAAGTTCAGTTCTGCTATACTGTATCTTTTTTAGATTTTCCTTTCTTTTAAGGTACTACAAGTCCCCGTGCTCTAAAACGTATCCAAGTAAAACAGAGTGTGAAAGGAAAATCAATCCTCAAACAACTTGCTCACAAATCATAGATGTGCACTGAGGGGGTCACAAAAAATCTCTGCTTTTGATTACAAGCAAAAAAAAAGGGAACCACAACTCTAAAAGCCCAAGGTGCACTTTTAAGTTTGTAGAAGTCTCTTGTGTGGATGAATATCATTAGCATTAAACTGTGCTATTCAACAGCCACGGGTACGTACCTAAAGATTTTTCTCCAGATGCTGCTGATCCATCCATGCATCCAATGTTCCCTCTAATTTTTCACGTGTCTGAGCGAACACACAAACTCCCTGAGCGTTCCCTTGGACCACTGTGAGCGACATTAGACGTGTGCACTGTGGTCACGCCAGCATCGAATCCATCCAAGTTACATGGTTTATTAAAATAATCAAATTACAGCATTTACATTCATGTTAGACTACTTTTAATTAACAGCTTTAGCCCACTTACAATGAAAATTTAACACTATTGGAAGTAAAAATAACTTGAACTCTAATTTTCAAAACACAACTTTATTATTATTATTACTATTATTTTGCTCTGACTTGTATTGTGAGTCTGAGTCTGTGGTCTGGGAGAGAGTCCTGTAACTCTCTGTCTGCAAAATACAGCATATAATGATAAGTACTGGGCAATTAATTTTATAGTTACATCTTCAAAAAAGTAACTGAGTTATGCAAACAACAGTTTTTTGCAGCTGTTTACCTAAAAATGCAGCCAAGGCGTTGTTTAAATAAACATTTCAAACTATTTACAGAACAATCAGCTGTTCTGCATCAAATTTGATGCCACACAAATTATTTGTGCCACTCCAAAAAATAATTTCTGTCCACTATGAGATAAAGGAGAACACCAGCCTGATACCTGCAGGCCTGACAACAGGAGATGTATCACTCCAGTCAAAACTATTGACTACACTACACACTAACTACACAAGATTTGCGCTAAATGTCAAAAATCTCTCACATCTCAAAACACCGCCATCACTCCTAAAACTTCCCCCTTCCTAAACAACTAAATGCCATGTTGCCATATCATTTTTTGATTGGTTGACATGGTACATTTTTCGACCAATAGGAAAGGCTGGGGGAGGGGGTTGTTTTTGCTCACAGGCAGAGAGTACTTTCGAGCGTTTTCCTTATAAAACGCCGTTTTTTACCGTTTCTTCCTGCAGTAAATATAAACAACGATAGTATTCAGGAAGAAAACCAAACATTGTAGATATTTTTTTAATCATAACTCTGGTTTTACGTGGCCTATCAACACAATTTAAAAACTGGTATAAAGTCCACACTTTTTCCGTCAATTGTTCCGTCTGTCCTGCTCACATCTTCAGTAGTTGTACACCTTGTAATTAACGTGGCTTCACTCCACATCAGCCACGCTGCTTAACTAAAACACCGGTGTCGGCCCATAAGGACATAGCCTGTCAGCAACGTTGATTAGCTGCTGGCCTGACTATGGGATAAGGTGGCATCGTTCTAAGCCAGTCACTCACTGACTAACACTGCAAAACAGAATTGTTAAAGTATTAATGTTAATTTCAATTCAGGTTAGATTTTTTTTTTGTGCGCATTGCAGAATTTCTGTGCGCAGAGACCGTGCCAGCAGTGCGCAATTAGAGGGAACATTGCATGCATCCTTTTTTTTTCTTTTTTTCTTTTTTTTTTTTTACCACTTATCCAATTTAAGGTTAAAGAGGAAGGGGCTTATCACTTGACTGGTTGCCAATTGACGGCAGGGCTAACATAGAGAGACCAAAAGCATCATACCTACAGCCAATTTAGATGCATGTCACACAGGCACGGTGACAACATAGAGAAGGTCCTGGTGGGTTTGAACCCAGGACCTTTTTGCTGTGAGGTGAGTGACCACTGCACCACTGTGCTGATCAATTAAACAGGTTGTGTTAACTTTTTTTTGTTAACTTTGGTAGATAGCTAGTTGTGCCTTCACTGTGCTATTAGTCTTCCCCTGATGCCAGACTTTGCAGATGGCTCAGTCCTCTCATTAAAAATGACTAAAATTGATCTGTGGAAGGAGAGCTGGATTGATTTTTTTAAAGAGACACTTTGAAGAAGAGGGTCACCACCAACACTTGCCTTTACAGTGACAATTTTACCTGTGAATTTATACTGAATTACTGGAGACAACTTTCCCTCCCTGGACTTCATCTTCACATCCCATAGCCGTGTGCTGCCCTGTTCACTGCAGCAGTACGCACCACCACAGTTTAAGCTTTCTTACTGTTCACCAACACAATGGCACTGTGATTAGCACTGTTGCATCACAGCAAGTAGGTCCTGAGTTTAGTCCCACCACCTGGATGGGGTCTTTCTTTGTGGAGTTTGCATGTTCTCCCTGTGTTTGCTTGGGTTCTCTCCGGGTGCTCCGGCTTCCTCCCACAGTCGAAAGACAAGCAGTTAGTGTGGTTAGGTTATATGGTAACTTAAAACTGCCCATGAATGAGAATGATTGTCTGTCTTTATGTGTTAGCCTGGTGACCTGTCCAGGACGTACCCTGCATCTTGCCCTATGGGAGCTGGGATAGGCTCCAGCCCCCCTGTGACCCGGACTAGGATATGCAGAAGAAAATGGATGGATTTACTACAAAACTGGCAAAACAGGTGTTAAAATGAGATAATGCTTAAAACTTGGCCATTCTCCTTGGGGTGAACTTGATGGGATAGTTCTCTTGTCAGTGAACGTGCACTAAAATCATGCCTGCCAGCTTGAGAACTAAATAAGCTGACGTTCCATGGAACCTTTATATTTTAGTTTCTTTATATGAACTGTGAAAGGATAAAATACACTCAATACTTACACACAATTACAGATTTCCACCTTGTTGATGTGGATGCTGGATGAATGACTGTCACCTGCTAGTGTGCATTTCCTGAATCACTGACAGATGGTAAACAGCTGACGAGTAAACACACACTGCCATGCCATGCTTTCTACAGAGCCGAGCATCAGCTGTGTTTGGAAGTAGTGATGTAATAAATGTAATAAAACTATTTTTTTGTTTTGTTTTGTTTTTTTTGTAGCGTTCATTCATAGCCAACATTTATAGTCTATGTTATATAGATTTTTTATGTGCCATTATGGGTTGATGAGTTATTCACCAAAACTATAAATCTGAGCTGTAAAGAGAAATGTTTTTGTTGCTGTTTTTCACTAGCTGGGCTGCAATTTTTTAGTAGATAAAGGCGAATGGCTTAATCAAGAATTGAGGTGCGGTTTGGGGAAGGCCTTCGTGGGGACTGGCGGTGTCTCCTGGGCCTGGCAGATCCCCATGTACTAATTTGAAGTGAAGAAGCGAGGGAATTGAAAAAAGGGAAGGGAGGGTGGGCACGAAAACGAGAACGAACAGCTTGTAGAACTGGGGGGGTCATATATAGATAAGAGCTGGAAGGGGCATGTTTGGAGGCGTGGTCCCGCTCCTGAAATTCAGATAATTTATCTCCAAATAATGTTACAATTGGTACACTGAATTGCCAAAAGTATTTGCTCATCTGGGTTAACGGGCATATGAACTTGTGTAACATCCCATTCTTAATCCATGGGGATTAGTATGGAGTTGGCCTACCCTTTGCACATATAACTGCTTCACCTCTTCTGGGTTTAGGGGGGTGTTTATGGGAATTTTTTACCATTCTTCCAGGAGCACATTTGTGAGGTCAGACACTGATGAGGGATGAGAAGGCTTAGTCTCTGCTTTAAATCCTCCCAAAGGTATTCTGTAACGTTGAGGCCAGTCAAATTCTTCCAGACCAAACTCGCTCATCCATGTCTTTATCGATCTTGCTTTGTGTACTGGTGCACAGTCATGTTGGAACAGGAAGGGGCCATCCCCAAACTGTTCCCACAAAGTTGGGAGAATGAAATTATCCCAAATCTCTTGGTATGTTGAAGCATTAAGAGTTCCTTTCACTGGAACTAAGGGGCTGACTCCTAAAAAAAAAAAAACCCTCTACCATACTTTATATGTGCCACAATGCAGTCAAACAAGTACCATCAAACCCAGACTCATCCATCGGATTGCCAGATGGAGAATCATGATTTTTCAAACCAGAGAACACATCTCCACTGCTCTAGAGCCCAGTGGTCACATGCTTGACAGCACTAATTCGTTCATTAGTTTTAAACCTAATTTAAAGTTTGCAAGAAAAGGAACATAGTGTTTTGTTAGAGTAAAATAATAGCTGGGTGTGCTTTAGGGCGTGATAGGGCCATTATCCTTGGTTTGTCAGCCAAATTCAACTGTCACTCATGACATGATGATGCTCAATGGCCAAATGTTTCAAAACAGGATTTCACCATCGATGGATGATGTCAGGGTGGGGTATCTTTTATCTTTTTTTCTTTGGCATTTCACAAATAAACAAATATTACTATTCAAGGAAAAGGCAAATCTCAGAATGAATGTAAACAAAACCCACCTGACAACGTGGCTGCTACTTAAAGCACAACACTGCCATGAGGTGATTCCAGGGGTCCTTGAGTAGCCAAACAATTCCCAAAGGACGTTTCTATTAAGAGGGTAGGAAAGCACAGAGATTAAAACAAACACAGTCTGAAGGGGTAAATCAGTGACTTCTGTAATTGCTGAAGGGGAAAATCCATATCGCATGAATTAAAACAGAAGAGGACAGAAAGGGTAGTGGTCACAAAAGAGTCAATTTATCCAATGGAATCCAGTTTGAAATAAATAGAGAAAAGCACACGAGCGTGACTAAGAAAAAGTACATCTGGAAGAAAGTGAGTGACAGTTTGTATGCAGAACCAGCTGGATTTCTTACTTGGGCAACCATGTGCTGCTTGACAGAGTGGCAATCCCCCGAGTGGCTATGATTGATTTTTTTAATCTTCACCTTTTTCTGCTTAACTTTTCCCCCTTACTTTACTGGATATTCTGATTTGCCCAAAGGAAGCAATATATTAAGTCACCTGTTTATTGAACAAGTTTTTCCTACAGCTCTTTGTCTGCTTTTGCATCCATCTTGTTGTATACTGGGACTATGAAGGTCTTAGTTGGTTCAGAAAAGGGTGAGTTATGTATTTAGTTTTCTCTTTTCTCTTGCTCGAGAGATGGTAGTATGTTATTGAATGCAAAAATGTATATATATGATAATCACAGATCCTCCATGTCAGTCTTATGATACCCATTTTCATGAAAGTGTACATTTATATAGTGTAAATGTAAAAGTAAATAGTTCCGTGTGTTTGGTTACTTCCTGTCATAATGGTTTGATTGGTCAGCTCCTGAGTGGGCTCCACCCACCATTCCTCATCCAGGTTGTGTTCAGCCTTGACAAAAAGTCTTTATTTATATGGAGACTGCCAAAGTATGAGAAAGTTGTGCAGGTATGTGTGTATGAACTAGATTATCTGCCTGACAGTCTTTATCGATACGCACATTTTGCAAATTGCCTGTGAGAACCTGGGAACATTTCTGCTCCAAATCCAAGCAGCTGCTCAGTTTTGTCTTAATATCAAGAGCCCGCGCCAACTTGGAAATGTCCACTGATCATGCTGCATTCCTTCACACATATCTGTTTCTGTACAGAAAACATGTCCTCCACCCTCTGGAAACATGGGACTACAGAGCTTATGGAAGTGGCATAAAAACGACCTCAAACTAAACTGTCAAACTAAAATGAGTCTTAGTTTGACAGTGAAAAGACACCCACAACGACCACATTTAGATTATAAAAAGGCGGTACACGGAAGTCCTACACACGTCAACAGTAGACGTTCAGTAGACATAGAAAACTGTCCAACTGAATGCACAACATTCAGTTGGACAGTTTGAGTGGTTGGTGTAATAGAACACCCAAGCAAGGAAAAAACTTACCTGAAACCCTGAAGGATACAAGCAGGAAACAACAGTCTGCTGACATTCACAAAAGCATTTCACTGCATTGCTTTGTACGTGCCCATGTGTAGAGGATGAAAAACTCTAATTCTAAAGATATAGTTATTGCTTTTTGTGCATGTGTAGAGTTTTCTGATTTGCAAGTGACGCATAACGCAGTATGTATCATGTGAAACATCAGCATCAAATCTAATTTCACATACTTTTAATGTCTGTCCAGCCATCCATTTCTTGGTGAGGGGTACTGGTACCTATCCTAGCTGACATAGGGCAAGAGGCAGGGTACACACTGCACAGGTTGTCATTCACAGTTTCCAGGCAGACACAGAGAAACTCACATACAAACCTAAACTGTGGGAGGAAGCCGGAATAGCAGGATGGAACTCATGCACGCACACATATGCAGTCTCCATACAGAAAGACCCCAGCCAGATGGTGGAGAACCCCAACCACCACATCATCCTGCTGCCATTGTGCTACTTTAAACATGTGCTAGAAAATTCCTTTGCACAGTAATCTCTGTGTCATATCAAGTCTTTGCTTTCTGATTGCAAAGCGAGGGTGTACTAACCGATATATTGCTTTAACTTCAAGAACCTATCCCCACAAACTGCATGTTTTTGGATGGTGGGAGGAAGCTGGGGAACCCACACAAACATGGGGAGAACATGCTAACTCCACACAGAATGGTGGAATTGAACTCGGGACCTTCTTGCTGTGTGGCGACAGGGCTAACCACCGTGCCACCGTTTGGGGGTGGGGGTGGATTAATCTAAATTGCTCATAGGTGTGAATGTGGGAGTGAATCTGATTGCGAATGGTTGTCTGTCTCTGTGCGTTAGCCCTTCGATACACTGGCAACCTGTCCAGGGTGTACCTCGCCTCTCGCCCTGTGACAACTGGGATAGGCTCCCTGAAAAGGATAAGCGGAAGAGAATAGATTGAACTTCAAGAACATGAGGTATACCTTTAATTTTAATATTCATACAGGTGTTCTGACGTTGTGAAGTGCCACATCTTGACTGTCTCTGACCTGCTCCCATGAATAAATTCTAATCAGACTTTTAGCTTAATGCTAATGGGACCGGGTGGAAGTTAGTTGATTGGCAGGAAATGATGTACACTTCTTAAAGATAAGTGATTAGTGAAGTAGCAAATGACTGGGCCTCATTAAAACACCCATGCTGTCACACACACACATGAACGCGCACACACAAGCATGTCCTCTGGTGAATATGCATGAGACTTGATGCTTCCTAGTGGGATGACAGACTGTTTCCAGCCCCCTTTGATCTGAATGCCCGCTCCTGTATCCCCTCACACACATGCGCACACTTGCACACAAACAAACACACTGTCCCTTTGAACCCTGGCCAACATGGTGGGTCAGGAACACACAGCGTCCAAACTGGACAGGAAATGGAGCCGGTCCATGTAGAAAACAGCATCAACAAACTCCTGTTTACGTGTTGCGTAGAATAAATGGACAGAGGGGGGAAGACATGAAGGAGAGGACAATGAGGAAAAAATACCAGCTGAGGACAGACAGAACGACGTATGTCAAGCCTTTCTAGTACCGCCACGGTCTCTTAGGGTTGACTGTAAATGCAGCTAAGTATATTTGTGCGTATGCACAGCTTGTGCGTGCGTGGATGCAGATGTTGGAGTTGCTCATCCGTGAATGGTATACTGCGAGTATTTGTGTACTTCTAACTTGTGTGTCGGCGTGTCTTTCTGTTGAATAGGCTTCTTGTCATTGACCTAAAAACAGTGTGAGAGCCTGCCAGTGTCGCTTAAATCCTCTTTTCTTCTCCATTCCCCCAGTCTCTGTCTTCTACTCAGCGCACGCACTCGTCTTTGTGCATATGCGTGAGTCTTTTGGCGAGTGCGTGCGCGCACGCGTCAGTGGCTGTCTCTATTTAAACATCATACAGACTCACAAATGGCGTTCCTGCCAACGGAGATGAGAGCACACTGTTCACAAAGACTTACTCTCCCGCTCTTTCTCTCTTCCACTCTCCTTCTTCAGTCCCTTTTTCACACTTTGAGGTACCCATGGGATATCATTAGTCTTATTACCGCATCGAGATAAATGAGCGCATGTATGTCTGTATGTGTGAGCACACTGTTACATATGTTTGTGTGAGAACCATGTGGTGGTGGAGCTGCTAGGATGCTACACATCCAAACCCACCCTGAAGGCTTGGATATAATTACGGAATATGAGTGATTACAGATGCTGCTTTCAAAAGATTTCAAGTGCAATGTTATTTTTCTTTTCCGTCTTCATTCTGTCCTCCATCATGTGTGTGTACATGTGTGCTTCTTATTTAAAAAAAGACACTTTTTCTTTAGCCTTACAAAAGGTAGAGCGATGTGCTGCTGTTTTATCAACCTTGATAAAGGAGGAGCGATGTTGCATCACCAAATCTCTCCTTAAGGGGGTGAGGGTTAAGCATAATTACGGCTGCTGCTTTCATGTTTTCTCTTGCCTCGGCTAGTCTTCGCTGCCACCGCTGGGCTTTCGTTCCATATCAAAGGAGACTTTGGTCCTCTGGGGCTGCAAGTCCCAGACAGACGTTGACACAGATTAATGTACACATATGCAGACCCACACACATTCATCAGGATTTTATTTGGTGGTTTGCATCAGTTAGGTTTTAAAATGTTGTGATGTCAATCAAGATTTCATTTACATTTGAACTCTATTATTGATTTTGGGCAGTAGTCAGTTAGGCTTTGGATCTTTTTTTTTAAGTTCTGACACAAAAGCAGTTTTTGATTTTGCTGTCAGCTGTAGTGGACTAATTTATTAAACTTAAGTTCATCACTTTAATCAAAAACACTTCTTCTCTCGCTCACTTTTTCTCAGCTTCTTTCCATCTGACTGTTTCAAAGTTTAAACCTTAAAGGTTTGAAGGCATAACAATTAATTTTATTATAGAAAGAAGAATCTTTTACTGATAAATATGCGCATTAGTATGTAATTACTTCTTCTAACAAACTGATGCATTGGTGAACGTATCCATTAAAGATGCATAGTTGCAGTTTGTGGAAGCCATACTGTTGCCCCACCATTTTGAATACAGTGGCCAAGGTGAACATCATGTTCCATCTAATCACATTTTACGTATGTGGTTAGAGACTGGCCACACATGTTGAACGCATAACTTATTTTTTCATTTAAAGATCACAAATAGCTCTTTTAAACTATATGTGACCATTTAACCTTTGCACATGTAGCTTTCCGTAATCTCTTTCTCATTACGTCTTTCTCCTCCCTCATTACCGCCTCATCCTTTTCCTCCTCACCTCAAGGGTCATCTCTTGAACTGAAGCCAAGGCTCTAACACACAAAAACTTGCATCAACATGCTAATTTATTGCTGTTGTTGTCAGCTGATTATACATACGACCCTGCTGTCCCCAGACACCTGACGCTTCCTAATCTAAACAGCAACGACAAGAATTTTTAAGCTAACATTAGCCAAGCTACTGTTGGGCTTGAGAGACCTAATAGTCCCACTTTCTCTCTGATAAACAGTTTGATTACATTGTTGCAACACAAGAGAGCTTATCCACGATGTCTGAGTCCAACAGTGTTAGATTCACTTCAAAGAAAGTTTCACTACCATCGGCTAACAGCAGCAAAAACAGCAGTGCTTACCTCGGGGGTGGCACCTGATGTGTCCATTGGACTGTGAATGTAAGCTAGAAAGCACTGAGACATGTGAAAAAAATGTTTGCATAAATGTGTGTGGGAATGAGGCATGTTGTATAAAGCACTATAAAAGTGCTATCTAAGTTCATTTATCATTTACTGACAGCAAAGGTGATCATACCCCAACAACTCAACTCAGTATCACTGTCATCAGACGGAAGTGAGCTTCAGTGACTCATCAACTCGTATCAGATGACTTTTTTTTACACTTCCTATAGAGTAAATAGACTGGACACATATCAACAGCTGAGGTAAGACAGCCTTTTACTCACCACAGGTGAATGGGGGCATCATACATGTGTGATAATCTAAATGAAAGTTTATTATTTTATTTGAACACAATTATTTTATGGTGCTTAGCATAAAAACCTAAAAAAAAACCTAAGTGAAAATATGTTTTGATACAGTTCTCTGCATTTGAGTGCTGTTTTATTAAATCCAACCTATACTTCATCCTAATCTCTAACCAGCATACCAGGTTTAGCTTTGAAAAAATGCTGCGCCTATCTGATTTTTTCCTTTTACCTCTTTCTTGAGCATGCACTTGGAATAGTCTGTCTGTGTTTCCTCGTCAGAGAAGGCTCTTCCTCTTGTAGCATTTGCATATAGTTTTCTTCTGTTTCATCGTGCTTTCTGAAACCAAAGTGTGCTTAGATGAGGGCTTATTTCTTCCATACTAGCTCATCTTCATCTGCATTGTGACGGCTTCTGTTCCTCTAGCCACGGGCTAATTTTCACTTTCCTTGTTGTCCCCCATTGCTGAGCAATGGCAGTAACATTAACCTAAAAATGTTAGCTGTGAGCTAGGAGGAAGGATGCTGATGAGCATGTGTGAACTCAAACAAAGGTTATGAGCACAAAAAAAAGGAGATTGGTGAGGCAAGCTTTGGGTCCTTGTTGGAACTGAAAGTAACTGTAACATTGTAATATATCACACATTGTATTATATATTGTATATATATATGTTGTAACTGTGACAATAGACATATACAATACACAACTGCCACAAATGAAGGTGACATTACCAGCAGCTGCACTGTGACAGGGGTCCAAAGCAACTCAAGAATGCTCGATAGGCTTCCTTCTCACCTCTGCTCTCCTCATGTCAGTCATCTGAAGCCCTCCACCTGTCGGCATTTTATTCTGCCTGCCTGTCTGCCAGATCGGTCGACCTGTAAGTGTGTTTCTCCACACTAAATGAGCAATTGTGTGCCCGTTTGTGTCCGAATGTAGGCCACATGCGGAGGAAATGTGGCGGGTAAAAACACACATGGAACAAATAGGGTCTGCAAGTGAATATTCTCAAACTGATGATAGTATACCACAACTGGCCAAAGAAAAACTGACAAAATTAATTGTGGATGATTGAAAAAAAGAAAAAAAAATTCTCTACAGCCATTATGCCAGCTGCACTTGTTGCTGTCTTCCATGTATAGTTTTTCCTGTGTTTGTGGGCAAGGATAGACAAGAGCACCTGAAGCATATGCCTAATTGCAGATTCGGTACATATGCTGCATATGGTCGTCCCGCACCCACTCCTCCAAAAAAAAATTTTTGTCATTGAAATGTATCATAAGTTCTTGAAGCACATTCAGAGTTCTGCTTTAGATTTTGCCTCCTTTTATTCCTCAAGATCCATCAAGATGATCCCACACTGCTGCAGTGATGTTGAGGTCCAGGTGCTGGGGAGGCCAATCCATTACTGATAATCCTTCACTGTGCGTTTTTCTATCCAGGTGTACTTTTTTTTTTACTGCATTGGCACTGGCAGTGTGTTTGGGATCATTGTCATGCTGAGAGATGAACCTGTTCCCAATCAGAGGCTTTTCTCATGGTATTACATGATGGATTGAAATCTGACAGTACTCATAAATCCCAAACACCACTGGCTTAAATGCAGCACCAAGCCATGACAGAATCTCTACCATTCTCTCTCCTGACCCCCTCCATGCGTATTGGCAACAATTTGAGCCACAAATTTCAAGTTTGTATTCATACCTGTTGCCACTTCAGTCCAGTTCTTGTGTAATTTGGCAGCCTCAGCCTTTTCTCTTCCTCAGAAATGGCCTCTTGACAGCCACCCTTACACTGACACGATTTCTGATCAGGCTTTTGTAAACAAAAGCTTGCTCAAGTGAAGGGAAAGATGCATCTCTTGGGTCCTGTGTCAGGTCTTTGCTTGATCTTTTACTATTTTGATACTGTTCATCTGTTGTAGTTTTTTTTAAGGCTTACCACTTTGTCTTTTGACTACTTGTCCAGCTTTCTCAAATTCTTAAAGGCACACTGCACATTATGCCATGTTGGTACAAACATACTGTTTTATGTTGTCAAACTGTGTTATCTTTGGGACTTTTTATGGATTCATCTCTTTTTTTTAGATAGGCTGCTACTAACAAAGTGACTAAAATCTTCTTTGTCTCCTCCATGTCCTCATCTTTAGGGGTCTCCACAGCAGGTATCTGCCTACATCCTACCCTGTCCCTTGCATGCACCTCTGTCAAACCAGCCATTTGCATGTCCTCCTTCACTAGATCCATGAACCTCCTCTGAGATCTTCCTCTTTCCTCCTGCCTGGCAGCTCCATATCCAGCATCCTTTCTAGCATCTTTTCCTAGAACCTTTCCTAAGTTCTGTGTTAGCTGTAGATGGAACACTGTTTCATCTCTTGATTTAGGTGCCATTTTTGTGCTTGAATGAGCCACATTCGCTCACATTCACACTTATGGTTAATTTAGAATCACCAATTAACCTAACCCCACTACTTGCATGTCTTTGGACTGTGGGAGGAAGCTGGAGTACCTGGAGAGAACCACCACAAACATGGGGAGAAGATGCAAACTCTACACAGAAAGGTAGATTCAAATTCAGGACCTTCTTGCTGCGGCAACAGTGCTAACAACTGCACCACTGAGCCGTCATACTTAAGAAAAGTAGGAAATCAATGATTACAAGGCTTGATAGAGAATTTTTCTTTATATTTGTGTCCTTGACTGGTCAAACCACAATAAATAACAATATCCACAGTGATTTTCCTGTGGTTTGAAATCTCGTGTGATCTTGTGATATCGCGAGTCTAGGCAACTAACCACTCTTACTAGATTGTATCATGTCATCACAACAAGAATACATTTAACAAGTGTTAAGTTTTTGAATTGCATGTGTATTTTACATGTTTTAATTACATTTAACATAGAAACATGAAATTATTTGGTTCAAATTACAAGTTAAACTCTTGTAAATGTAACAACCACCCAATTTCACTCTTTTTAATGCACCTTTAAGACTGGATAAAACAGTCAGATGATCAATTAGTCGTTCAGTCATTCATTTTAAAACAATTAATGATTCACCCATTAATCTAGCTTCTCCAATATTATTGTTGGTCACTCTAGAAAAAAGTGACGGACCTGATTCAAGTCGCCTTCACAGCTGCCTAAGATATTTTACGAGCTTTGCTGATTTTGCTTTTGGACAAAAAACACAAAATTATTAATGTGTAAAACTGTGGTTATCATGGTTATCTGGAAGAATTGTGGATACAGATGTAAACACATCGCACATGCATTTAAAACTACACTCAGTTATAAATAGAAGTCATGTTGAACTAGCAGGTTAGTTCCTGACCCTGTAATACGTGCACGCATACACAGAGTGAATTTGCTCAGTTGTCACTGAGAGTACAGAGGGAGTCAGCATCTCAGACGACACCTCGACGGACAATTAATCAAATAACAACCTGCTAAAGCGACAGAATGGCCCCTGCAGTGTTCTGACACATTAGAGTCAATAGGATGATGTTTAATTGATACACAGAAACATACTGTAGTTGAACACATTCACATGCAGTGCTCAACTCAAAGTCATGAAACTGGGACAGCGGCTCTTTGAGTTTCTTGAAAAGACAGGAGACATCCAACCATGATCAGCAGCTATCCTGGTTACTGGCTTTTGTCCAAAGGAAAAACTTGTTGTTAAATAGCTTAATGTGACACGACATCTCTTAAATGTGTTTAGTTGTAAAGGTCTAGAAGTGAGACACTTTTACAGCAGGTTCGAAGTGTCCTTGGCTCAGTTTCAAAATGTCCCACTGACTTTCAACAGTCGCACAGGAAGTGATGTATTTTATATCCACAGTCGACCACAGTGCAGGGCGGATTTAGTGAACTACTGCATCGTGGTGCTGGGGTCCTGCCAACACGCATGACTCACAGCTCAAAACTTCATTCTTATTTTCCAGGTGTTTTTGAAAGTCACTGTGTTGTGGGGAGAAAAAAAGATACTGCCAAACGAAAACACCAGAAGTATGACTCACTTGTTTTTACAGTGAATCAATTTGATTATGCATCTTGACTATTTTATTCAAAAGTTCAAGAATTTTTGCCCTTCGTTTAAACTTTTGGAACTTTTGAAGCAAAAAACAAAAACAAAACAAAAAAGCACTGAAATAATTTTGTGAAACCTGATAAAGCAGGGGTGCTTTATAACAACACACACAGATTATAAAACTCTCTGCTGATACTTAGTGAAGATATCGTTGTGGCGGATAGCAGTCAAGTCTTTCTTCTTTTCTTTTCATGTCATGCATTTCCAGTTTTGTTCCAAAGAAACAAAGAAATCTTTATAAGTCATACACCTTCATATCAATCTTCATAAATCTCCTCGTGTGTAAGAAAACAACTGAACGGTTTGTCACTCTAAATCTTCGTGACGCTGTCTTTAAACATTTAGCCGGTGAACAATTGATACAAGAGATAAATATTAGCCACTCGTGTGAGTGAATAATGATGCAACGCAATCAGTAAATGATATCAGTCAACAAAGCAAATATATATATATATATATATATATATATATATATATATATATATATATATATATATATATATATATGAGCATAATCCTACCAAAGTCGCTTTTGAATAATAGATGGAGTTACTCTAAACTTTTAGTTGAGGTTCACTTGCGCAGCACAGTGCATACTGCTGTCTACGTGGTAGCTGTAGTTGTGACCGCATTAGGGAAAGTGATATGTTTAAGTCTGCATAGATTACAAATCAGAGTGGATTTAGTTTGTTTGGTATTGAATATTGATTTTTGCTAAAAGCACCCATGTGAACTGATTGTGTTTTAGTAGATCTATAAACTGATCACGCACAGTGTAATCAAAGCTTTAATGTCATGAATAAATCATTTTACCTCTAATAATCAAACCTTGGTTTGAAAAAGCATGTTGGAAAATTAGGATCATCAAAGTCTTAGTGCGAGGGCATCTAAGAAGAGGCTGAGGCGGACTGATGATCGCTGCAAATAATACATGCAAATCATACAGAGTAAGAATACTTTATGTTGCATTTCATTGATTTGTCCATCTAACGGTAATAATCTTCCTTTTAGCGCTGCGTGCAGTGGAAATGAGCTTTGAAAACAACTACTGTGTGCTTCACTAATGTCGCATCTTTGAAGCATCCAGCAGAAATGAGACACGTTCTCATTTATTAGATTTGTTTTATTTCCACCCAAAGAACGTCAGCCCGGTGCTTGCTTGCCAGCTGGTGTAGGAAATGTCTCTTTAGCTGCTGAAATCTCCGCTACATTTACCAGCTAATCGATAACTTTGTCATTAATCTGGTGCTGCATGAGAAGGTAGGTGTGCCGTGGGCTTTTCAGAGCCTTTCTCCTGGAAGCAGATGCTGATACATCTGGACGCAGTTCTGATGGGAGCAGAGGGAGTGAAAGAAATGAGTGTAGTTTAAAAGCTAAAACACGGCGCTGGAGGGAACTAAGTGTAATGTTGACATCAGGACACAGGCGATAATGCCCTGTGGGCTCATTCTGACCATTGTTATTGCCTGCTGTAAATCTTCCAAGTCAGGTAATCTTCAGATTTTGAAGAATCCTTTAGTAAAAACACACACAGAGAGTGGCTTTGATATGCTGATTAAGTTTTCTGTCATTTAACTCACCCTTTTTATTCCATCAATAATAATATGGTGATTCATCATTCAATACTTAAGTCCCTCGTGGGGATGCTTTAATACAGTAGGTCAGCGGTCAGCTGCCTCAATAACCCAGCAGAAGCAGGAGATTTAATATGCGATTCACAGAAGCTCCTGAGTGGTCTGTTGTGCAGTCCCGTATGATTTTACTTACCCCACATGCCCACAGAGGCAGACACGAGCATGGATTTATGCAAATGAATGAGGTGTCTTTCCCTCTGTTTCTTCCTTTGTCCCCCCACCCAGCCTCATCTGCCCCTAATTCCTAAATACTCAATCATGCAGGATGAGGGTCACAAGGCTCGGGTTCACTATAATGCCAGCCATCACCTGCAGCCATGTAGCGGTAGGTCACTGGATTTATATATAGTTTCCATATCCATTAATGCAACACAAAACATAAGCCAGAGGACACCCAACTGTGTGTTTAATGTGCACAACTTTTAACAGAAGCTCTGATATTTTTTCTTCTTCTCTTTTTAGACCACAGTACATGTTGTAGTGGTGATATGTGGTTTCAGCATTCATAGCGCTTTTAAGTTGTTTAGCTATTTATCCGCACCCACGTGTGTGTGTCTGTTTCTGTATGTGTGTGTGTGTGTGCCTGCACTAAAGAGGCAGTTAATCTGACCATGTCTGCTGGCAGGACATCAGGTTGCCCTGTAGTGCATGTAGGCAAACAGCCAACCTCAAATAACATTGAACTGTTCAGTCTGGTAGGCTTCTGTCACTTCGCCTCCAGCTGCAGAGACCTGATGCTTCCAGCAGCGGCAGCTGGAGTGCAGATAGAAAAAGGCAGTAATGTGAAATCCTATCACTCCAAAACAAACTACAGTATATCTCTAACGCTATTCTGCATGGCTCTCCTATTCTTCTAAAGAACTCCAGGCTGGATTTCATATAGTTTCGTGAAGAACTTTCCCGGTTTGGGTTTGATAGTGCAGCACTTATACAGCTACAGTATGTCACTCTCCAAATGGGAAAGCATCTAATCTAAATGACTGTCTGCGGCGCTTGAAGTGTCAAGCAACCCTCTCTCTCTCGCTCTCCTGGCTACCGGAACAGCTGGCTGGTGGACGCTTTAGTTCAGAGAAGAAGCGACGGATCGAGGCACATAGCTATAGAAACAGAGGGAGAGCAGAGGAAAGAGAGAGAGAGAGGGGGGGGGGAGAGAGAGGTGGAATTCTAACGAATTAATCACCGTCTGTTCCCGTGAGTGTGTGTGTGAGTGAGAGAGAGAGAGCGTGAGAGTCAAAGGCAGTGAGAGAGAGAGAGAGGCAGAGGAGGGGGAGCGGAGCCTGACGCAGTGTGAGAGGCAGAAACTGAGAGGAGAGAGGCAAAGAACGAGGGAGACAGCAGCGGGCAGGCAGCGCGTCACATCAGGCGCCGTTTTGCATCCAGAAAATCTTGACGCGGGTCAATAACCACATTGACCGATGCCGTGATCGCACGAGCCACTTCCCGGTCACCGCTCTTCACGGACACCGCAGAGGAGACAAGCTGGGACAAATCAGTACAGACAAAGATAAATACATATATATATATAAATATAAATATAAATATCCCAGTATCAACAAAGCCACACATACTGCCAGAGGCAACGAGGGGACGTTGGTGCCGCGGACACCTGCGAGGCGAAGCTCTTCTTCTTCTTCTTTTTCTACGCTTGCATCTGGAACAGGTAAAGTGAAAAACCATGAGGAGCATGTGTGGACTGCGTGCAGGGCTTTCATGTGCATTTCATGTGTGTTTCTCGTGATGGCTGGACTCGCATTGCGTAGGAAACTTTGAAATATGTCAAGCGCTCTGGCATTCCTGCGGTTCCGAATTTACCGACACTGAAGCCCGTGTCCAAGAATGTGTGTGTGTGTGTGTGTCTCTCTCTATGTGTGTGCGCGCGCGCGCGCGTGCATTGGTGGTGAACGAGGGGGGATTTGCTGAATGGCTATTCCCAGGCAGCTTGTCTTGACTGTCTTATCTCCATCCTCATGAGTCCATTGATAAATGCGGGCGCAGATACAGTACGTACACCCAGATTTACATTATCAGTCCAGTGGATGCATGCCTGACAGACACCGTGCTCCATTCCGTGCAAGTAATTTCTGTTCAGATTTTGATGCAAGCCTGCTTAGGATTTGGTAATATTTCTGAGGTGGGGCCACATTTTGCTCACATTTAGGTCGGTCACTTGGTCTTAGTGTAGTTTTCGTCCCGGGACGCTCTGTAGTGCCAGAGTCTTCATGCCCCTCTGCAGACCCGTGTTCAGCACCTTGGACAGCGGCTCCACACAAGCCGGGTTGCCCGGAGAGAAAAATCCTGCACTCCGAACTCTTTTCCCCCTCCTCTGTGTGGATGATGTTTTGAAATCGTTATTTCTGTTGTAGATGTCTTACTTTAGTCTCAAGCGGAATAACTTTATACTCATATGATGCCGAAAAAGTATTCTCCATAATTTCTGTTTTTCCCCTCTAACCACGCAGAGCACCTTCACCATTGCACTGTAGAAAATCCCACCATAGAAGAAATTGACCATGTGCAGGTGACTAATTAAAGGGGCATTCCTGCAATTTGGTATTATGTTACTATAAAGTTGGGAGAACATGAGATTGGGTGAAAAAAAAAATGTCTGTTGGCTTCCTCCCTTCAGGGGTCGCCATAATTTCTCACACCTCAGCCGTTTCTCCACCTTTCTCTTCCTTAAGAATGGCTTCTTGGCAGACAGCCTTCCATTGAGACCTGATGATGCCTCAGTGAACAGTAGATGGATCAACTAAAAGTCCAGATGCATCTCTGAGGTCCTGTGTCAGGCCCTTGCTGGATTTTTCTTTTCCATTTCTTAAGGACACGACTTTCAGATACTGTTCTGTTGTAGGTAGTTTTTTAGGCCTGCTACTCCTTTTGTCCTCTACTTGTCCAGTATCCTCAAATCTTTTAAGGACACACTGCACACTATGCCAAGATATGCCAGGTTTTCAACTAAACGCTCTTTTGAGAATCACCTTGTTGACACAGAAATGTTATTTTATGTCTGCTAATTTTTATATATACATTTTTTCCAACAGGCTGCTAATTCCTCTTTAAGAGTCTCCACAGCAGATCGTCTGCCTCCATCTCAACCTGTCCCTACCATCCTCCTCTGTCACACCAGCCCTCTGCATGTCCTCCTTCACTATATCCACAAACCTCCTCTGTGATTTTCCTCTTTTCTCCATCCTCAACTTCCTTTGTCAAGTATATCCACAATCACTCCTTTGCCCATGTCCAAACCATCTCAGCCTTGTCTCCTAACATTGTCTCCAAACTGCTCAACCTGAGCTGTCCCTCTGGATGTACTCATTTCTGATCTTGTCCATCCTGATCGCTCCCAGTAATCATTTTAGCCTTTTGAACTCTGCCACCCACTCCTCCTCCCGTTGTTGTGTCAGCACCACCATCTGCAAACCATACATCACTGTCGGTCTCACTACCATCTTGTAATCCTTCTCTTTCCCTTTAATTTTGACCAAAATGAGGTCAAACTTTAGTGTCACCTCCTGAGCTGCATAAGTCATTATTTTTCAGGTTTCATGATCATTGTGACAAATAAATGAAACTTCCTGTGTGAAACCAATGGTGAATCCCTTAAAGGAAAAACTGAATACGAGTAGAGAAACCTAATTAATGATAATTCTTCCTAATAGGGCACCGGGTGAGCTGGACTGACTTAATGAACACTGGAATAACGTGAAGCGTATTCACATGGTTTTCACAGTAACCGGATTTGAACCCTGTTGAATACTTTAAGTACATTTTTGGGAGACCCTTTGTTACCTCTCATTGCCATCATGCAAACATCACTTCAACAGAGTTTCACACATTCAGAGTGAAGAGCAGCAGCCCTGTTTAACACTGGGACTCGTGGTGGCTCCAGACTTTGCTAAATAAGTTTATTCCTTCCCTCCATGCTTTTATTTGTTACCACAGCTTTTCCATAAATGAATAAACTGGCTGTGAAGCCATAAACCACACCTTTAAAAACAGCCCTGACGTGTTTTTTATAAACACAGCAGCCCGCTAAGTGCACGCGTGTGAGCCAGAGTCACTCAGCCAGTTAAATTTTGGCTTCTGTGCCCCGTGCCTCCTGCCCACTGCCCCACTATCTCTTGTAACGGATGTTGTTGCCACTTTGTCCCATAGGGCATGGACTACTAACAGAGTTTTTCCACTGACTGACTCCAATTGTTGGCTGAGTGCCACAGAGGGAGAGCAGGAAAGAAAAGGAAGAAGGAAAGATTGATAGAAAGAAAAGAGCGAGAGAGGAGCATGGCCCCACTCCTGGCGCATGAATAGACATGAGGTAGTTCCAGCATTAACAGTTTCAATGACTCGGTTTAGGACATTATGCTTTTGGGATTTTAAAATGGTTGACTGGCTCTTTTTAAGGCCGGAGATCCTCTGTCACAGTGAAGTCTTTACTTATCCTGGGAATTCACTGATAACTATCTTAGAGGTTGCTCATCTTGCTTTCATCCTGCATTAGCACTGCAGTGCTTGCTGCAGCAGTACACTTCTCCAATCAACAGGGACATCCCCCCTTCTCCCCTACAAACCTGTGCTTACTAGTCTGCTTTGTTTGGTTGTTAAGACCTAAAAGCTTTGCACGACTAAGCCAAACAACATCTCTTTGCAAGCAGCTCCACAGTGAGAGCATTTTGTGCCAAAGCGGCACAAGTGGGAAAAATCTTGCGACCTTAATGGTTACATTTCTAATAAGACAGGTGGCAACACTAAAAATCAGCCATAATGAGAAGTGACAACTTTAGTGGAGAGGAACAGCCAGGATGTCCGCAAGACTAAATGAATGAAAACTGATGGCCGTGATGTCTGTACTGCTTTCAGTTGGTGCTCTTCACCTTCTCCTGAAGTTGTAAGACGTTTTTTTTTCTCCGTCTCTTGCTGTCTCATTTACTGTAGACCCAAGAGCGAGCTATCCATCCATAGTACAATCCAAGTACCTAGAGGCATGACTGTGGGGCAAGTTCTTCAGGAATAGTGCGGCGATGTAATGGGAGCTCACTCCTCGCTCTCCCATCCACTTATTGCATTTTTTCGCCCCTTTGGCTGTCGCTGCAAGAGAGCAACACAGGGCGTGTATCTGGTGAAATCCCCAGCTTAATTTCAGAATCAACTCTCACCAGTTTTTATTTGTCAAAGCCATCCATATTTCAACAGAAACTAGCTCCCCATATTAAGCATGTTGGTGCAGAGTGCTGGCAGAAGCTCTCGTCATAATGTTGATCTTTGTTGAGAGGGAATACCCCGTCGTGTGGAAGCAAATCCGCGTGCATAGTTAATGTGGCACCTCAGTGCTGACTGGGCCTGAATGTGAATACTTTTTTCCCCTTTACTGCGCTATTACTGCAAAATGTTGTGTTACATTTATTGTTTTTCCTTCTTTTTCTTAATAGAAATACAAGTTGGTTGTACAAAAGTCTCAGATTAGGCTACTTGTGTTGAAAGGGGAAAAACTTAACACCTCCATGCTCATGGAGTCATGCACAACGTGCAGCCACAGCAGCCGTGGCACGCACACGTACTCAGCTGAATGCGAACAATGCATGTGCACAAGAAGGAGAGAGGGACGGGTAGCGCAAATAAACACACGTCTACACACAGAGGTGCACGCGGGCGTGCTACAGACACACACTTCCCAGCAAAGGATGCGCACACTCAGGCGAGCACATGGATTAATAATGTACCATATTCCCTGTAGGAGGCTAGTTAGCATTTCAGGAAGATTGCACAAACACTGGGGAGCTGTAATTAGGAAGTTATTGTTACAAGTTGCAACTCTCTGTCTCTCTCCCTTTCTCTCTCTCTTTCACGACACACACACACACACACACACACACACACACACACACACACATTGGTAAGCATATAGGCGCATGCATGAATAAAGAATGCAAATGGTGAAGGTTGGGGTAGAGTATTTCTCAGCAAAAACGAGCAGAAACAACACAGAAAGATTAGATACACTATAAAAATGCAAGAATTTTTGCACAGCAATTTGCAGTTTTTGTAAATGCAGCTGAATATCAATGCTGACGCCTCTGAAATACTACCGGCGACCTACTGTGATTATATTCTATACTGAGCTGCACTTTATTTGATTAGAGTTAGTCTGCTGATGTAGATTACAGTAGGAGTACCATGCCAGTAAGTCTACTGAAATTTAACAAGGAATGTTTTTGCAGTTTATGCCACAAGACATGTGCAAAATAAATTAGGGGTGTGACGTTGCCCCAGACAAAACCCGAACAGTGCGTTAAAGCAACACAAAAGTTGTCTAAAAGAAGACTAACGCATTAAAAATACCCCAAACACCTGCTGCCACAAAAAAGGGGAGCATGCAGTTTCTGTGGTCTGACGCAGCGTGAGTGACTGGAATACAGCTTGTGGTGCATACAGCATTAAAAAGGTGCGTTTAAAAAATTCAGAGTAACATCTCCTTTCGCAAATAGTCCCGCTGTCAGAGAGCAAGCAAGTGAGCCAATCAAATCTGTCTGCATAGCTGCAATGAGAAAATCTTCCTCTAATGTAGCTGTAGCTCTAATGTATAGCCAGTTAGCGAGTAAGGAGCTATCCTCTCGCAGCTCTGAAGTGGAAAGTGAGCTTTTCATTTTGGTCTGACGAAGGCTGTCAAAGTTTGCCCAACAGCAGCAGCAGCTGCATCCGTTTAGGGTCTCGAGTCGCGGTGTATAAAGATTCCTGAGAGCCTGTTTCATTAACCCGGTCGTTACATTTTGAAATGCTGAGACAACCCAAAGCTGACCTCATACCTCATATCCATAGCGTAAATGATGAACAAGGTGCTTAATATCTGCTGACACGTATCTCGCTGTTGCCAGTTTTCCACAACTTGACCTAATCCTGACTTACATTCCCCAGTAAAGCTCTTTGCAGCTTCTTCTTTTTCCTGTTTCTGTCCAAACATATTCCCGCTCTTCCCAAATTTACCTCTCATCTCTTCCCATCTATCTATACACATACCATAATGCATACATCCTATGTGTGTGTGTGTATGTGTGTATTGAGTCAGCTAGTTTGTATGCCAGTTGCTGCCGTACCACCCCTCTCTAGAAATCAAGGCGAGATTGCTGTGTGGATGAGAGGAGGAGAGGAAGAAAGAGCAGAGAAGGGGGAGGGAAGGTGAAGAGGGTGAGGCGATAGAGACTGAAAAGAGAGATGGAGAGAGGGATAGCGATGCCACGGGGCGAAATGAAAAAGGCAGAGTGAAGAAAAAACCCCAGCAACAAAAGGGTGGAAGAATCGCTCAATAGACATGTTTTCCTCCCATTCTCCTCGTCCTTTTTTCCCTTTTCCCCTCTGCCCTCTGTTCTGCAGACAGAACTGTCGCTGTAGCAGAGGGTGTTTGGAGACTGTGGCCTGGCAGAGACTTGAAAAGCTCTCTAATGCTCTGTGTCTGAGGTGCTCTTCAGGGCTAAGAGGAGAAATCTCTCCGGCTGTCCCATTAACTAGTGGAGGCTGGACCATTAAAATCATATTACCTTCTCTGACTGAGCAGCACATCGGCTTCCTGACAAAGATCAGATCTGTTGTTAAAACCCCAAGACGCTGGCAGCAGCAGAACAACACTGAGATTTTCTTTTTGATTTGTCCCTCCTCTCTCATCTTTCAGGCATCTCTTCTTTGGCGACAAATTTCTCTAGGGTTTAGGCGTCATTTGTATCCCCCTCCCATTGCTTGAAATACTCTGAGAGCAGCTTTGAAAGAGGCAATGGTGGAGAAGAATGGTGAAGATGATTCTCTCCCCAGTTGCTTAACAGGTAACTTTTACATTTGAGAGTAAGATGATGATTGAATCCCCCCAAAACAATTTTGCTCAGTTTCTAAAAATCCAACCATTTTAACACCTGGAAGCTCTTTTTCAAACCACTTCACGGCGTGCATGGCTGCTGCAGAAACAAGATGTAAAGAACGTACTCAAATAGAAACCCTGAGACACGTCTAACGACTTCTTATTTGCAAGGAGCTCAATATCTTTCTGTGAAGTGTGTGCGTGCCCTCAACGGCTATTGTTTAATTACAGCTGAGCAATATTATTAGGAGACATCGGGATAGTCAAGCTTAGGGGTTAAAGCAAAAGCAGAAGTCATCTGAAGAAAGTTTGGGCTCGTTTTTCTAAAAAAAGAATTATAGAAATACAAGTATAAAGGGGAAGTATTCAGTGTCAGCAAGTGGGAAATATTAGCACATCCTTGTGAACTAGCTTGCTACTGACAGCATGCTGTGCTTAATTGTTATAATTGGTGGGGTTAGTCTTATTCACATCAGCACAGTCTACCAGCACAGTTGGGTCCGAATCCCCCCCTCAGACAAGACACTAAATCAGGCACAAACAGCTAACCTCATAACTCATCTGTTCACCGTCAACATCAGCAGCACATTGAATCCCTGATATGCGTGAGTTGTGTTATCAGGTAAGCTCTTTGTTTCTTTATTTTTCCAGCTTGTGGCAGAAGATCAAAAGAAAGCACTGAATGCACTGCAGAAGCTACTTTGTATGCATTTGTGTTACAAGTGTGAAAGTGGGCATCTACAAAAAGAAAAACAGCATTTCTTATGGTTTCAGTCTGTCAAGTCACGTCAAGTCAAGTTTGTTTGTATTGTCCAATATCCTATTCAGTGTCTCAGCGGGCTTTATAGGCTCACAGCAACAACAGCTCAGATCCAGAGCTTTCGAAGAGGCAAGGAAATAAAAAAAAGCAAAAAAACCCCCAAAAACTGTGAGCACACAAAAAATTGAAACTGCTTGAGAGGAAATTCGAAAAGATATTCTCTCCTCTCTGCTGGGAGTATCGAATAACCTCAGATGTGTCAATAATGGAGCAAGACATGGTCTATAACTCCAATGTTTCCACTAGCCTTTAGGTTTGTATAAACTCGTGGAGCAGTTTGTGTAGCGTTCTCAGGCAGTGGGGAGAACGAGCACAGGACTGAGTGAAAAAGTTATATGAAATACACAAGTGTTGGCCGTTTCCAAAACCAGAGACCAAATTCAAGCTAATACTGGATGTTTTCACCATTTGAAGTGGAATCCTCGTGTTTTTATCAAAACATCTTAAAAATATATAAAGTAGGATAGTTAAAATAATTCAGCAATGCATAACTTGTGAGGTTTTCGGGAAAGGTATAGCTGAAGAAGTCAAACATCAAAAAAGACACATGAATGTACATTCACTGGCCACTTGATTAGGTTCAGCTTACTCTTACCGCGTTGAACCTCTTTTGTCTTCAGGCATATATTTAACAACGTTCTGGAAACATTCCTCAGAGATTTTGGTCCATATTGGTAAAAAAATGGTAAAATGGCCTGTATTTGTATAGCGCTTTACTAGTCCCTAAGGACCCCAAAGTGCTTTACACATCCAGTCATCCACCCATTCACACTCTGTAAGTGTACCCCAGGGTGGCTGTGCCACAGAGGCGAGGCTGCCGGACACTGGCGCCACCAGGCACTCTGACCACCACCAGTAGGCAACGGGTGAAGTGTCTTGCCCAAGGGCACAGCGACCGAGACTGTCCAAGCCGGGGCTCAAACCAGCAACCTTCCGATTACAAGGCGAACTCCCAACTCTTGAGCCACGATCACCCAATATTGAGATGTTGGCATCATTTGTTGGTCACACATCCATGATGTGAATCTCCTGCTCCATCACATCCCAAAGATGCTCTGCTGGATTAAGATTTGGTGACTGTGGAGACCACCTGAGTACAGGAAACTCAATGTCATGTTTAAGAAACCAGTCTGAGATGATCTGAGCTTTGTGACATGGTGTGATATCCTGGTGGAAGCAGCGATCAGAAGATGGGCGCACTGTAGTCATGAAGGGATGGACATGGTCAGGAACATTACTCAGGTAGGCTGTGGTTTTTAAATGATGTCTTGCACCAAGGAAATATCCCCAGCACCATTACAACGCCAGCCTGAAATACTGATGGTTTTGATTTTTGAAACCAAATTCTAATACTACCATCACAACTTCAGCAGAAACTGAGACATCACATCGGGTTTTTCCGATCTTCTATTATCCACCTTTGGTCTCAATTTCCTGTTCTTAGCTGTCAGGAGATGAATCCAGTGTGGTCTTCTGCTTGTAGCACAACACAAGGTGGTCTGACATCGTACATTCGGTAACGAGTGGTTATTTGAACTACTTTTGCCTTCATATCAGTTCAAAAAAGCCTGGCCATTCTTCTCTGACATCAACAAGACATTTTCTCTCAGAGAACAGCTGCTCACTGGATAGTTTCTCTTTGAACCACACTCTGTAAACCCTGCTGATGGTTTTTGTGGGGAAAATCCCAGTAGTCCAGCCTGTTAGCCTGCCTGCAGTTGGTGTAGGCAGGCTAAAAAAAAAAAGCTAAAGCTGCAACCTACTTTCACCCAAGGTCCTCTTTTTTCATGTGGCAATTTAATCGTACCATGTCATGTCAGTTGTCACTGGTGCATACTGTGCTTTGTGCAGGGGTCTCTTTAGCCAAGACATCATTAAAGTTAAATGGATCAATAAAATGAATGACTATTTCCTTAATCAGATCCACTATGACAGTCTTGGATGGCTGAAACAACTTCTCAGTTTTCAGCCACTCGCTCTGTGTTAAATAGTTTATGGTTATGATTTGTACTTTTTCAAGTTAATTAGTAATACCCATATGGCTGGCAGGGAAGCCAGCTTGATAAGTGGGTGTCCAATTTAAGTGTCTGTTTTGGTAAATTTGTGAAACACAGCCACAAGTGAACTTCAACCAGAAACAAAAGAAAACTAGTTTTTTGAAATAAACAGTTTTGGGGCATTTGATTCATGAATAATGCGTAAACACAGTGTGTACGTGTAAAAGTAACGCAAGCCCCACTATTTGTTGTTCCTGAATTTATTAGTGTAACTGGATGCCATACTATTTGATGGTAAGGCTGCTTTTCACAGCTGCAGGTTTTTAGGAGTCCTGTGATCAAACATGTTTTTGCTTAATTGATCCCGTGTTTCCATGACTTGTCCTTGTTCCTGTTTTCGATTTTTAAAAATCTTCTTTGTTCAATTTAGCACTCCAGCTATTTACAAGCTTTGTGAAATCATCCAGTTGGCAATCACAGCAGAGGCTAAACCATACAAACCCTTTGTCAATTAGCGCGCTGCAACACCGGGGGGAAATACCAGCGCTTGGCAGGCAAATGTGTGTTTGGTGTGTGCGCGTGTGTTTATTAATGTGTCTGTTTTGTGTGAATTACTAAGTGACTGAGTGAACGAGTGGGCAGACTAAGTGTTTGAAGGAGGTCAGAGGTCGTGTGTGTATGTTTATGTCAATTTGGGTGGATAGTACACATGCATATGTGTGTGTAGGCAGCAAATGCTGCTGGAAAATGTGTGTGTGTTTCCGAGTGTGCGCCGAGACAAACTAAATATCACTCCTTGTATAATCCTTTAATTTCCCAGAGCATTGTGCATTTTATCCAGTTTTTGTAGCCAGCTTGAAGACACACAGAAG
Source organism: Perissodus microlepis (assembly GCF_051167445.1). Classification (NCBI taxonomy): domain Eukaryota; kingdom Metazoa; phylum Chordata; class Actinopteri; order Cichliformes; family Cichlidae; genus Perissodus; species Perissodus microlepis. The sequence goes on along the minus strand of NC_140466.1, from coordinate 29,997,773 downwards.
TGTGCTGAGAGTCTGTGTGAGGGAGTGTGTGTGTACGTGTGTGTGTGTGCGCGTGCACTATGTGTCGGACAGCCGAACCAAAGAAAAGAAAGAGAAACATGAGCATGGCGTTGATATCTGTCAGCTGCTGGCAGTTTATACTGCATGTTGGAAGTGTGACATGCTCTGTATTGAGGCATATGCAGGGTGTTAAATGTGTGAGTGAAGGCAATGTAAGGTGTATATGATTTATAATGGTTGTCTGCGCTCAGCCTATGATTTTCTCCTTCTGTCTGTCGCTTTTTCTGTTTCCCGGGCATTGTGTTGTGATGTGACATGTTGTCTTCTAGCTTCTGCAGATTGGTTTTGTTTGAGGAGCCTTGCACAAAATGTTAAGAGTCGGCTCTTTATTTCAGCTTGTCTCGGGCGGTAAAAACATGCTGTTCAGAGTCATGAGTGCTAAAAAGGGAGCTGTCCGGTCTCGGGCTACAAGTGATGATTGTTTTTCTTTAGAGTGAATCTTCCAATTATTTTCGATTGATGTTTATGAAACCACAAACAAGGACTTTAAAAAAGTTCATCACCTTTTTTTCCCCAAAGGGACCAACAAAAAGAAGTAATTCTTCCAGTGGAGAAGCTCGAATCAGGAGTGTATGTTTGTTAATAAAGAATGACTTGTGATTAACTTGTCATTGACCCACTAATGGATTAAATGACTGTATAACTGATTTGAGATTTTTGGGTTACGTTACTGTGCAAAAGTCTTGAGCCAACCCACATATCTTTATATTGTACTTACTTTTATATTATGCTTAATTTTCAAAGTTTTGCTTTGGTACCTGGCTGCTTGTTCGATCATTTGCAGTTCAATCCTTTTCCTTTTTTCCTTTTTTCAGAGGAATGTTTTTTAGTTTAACTGTTTAACACTGATTTATGGCTCATTCAAGAATAAGGAAAGCACCCAACTCAAGAGATAAACCAGACGACTGAGCAAAGAACCAATTTTATTACTAGCAGCCTGTCACAAAAACTAACTTTTAGCATTGCTTTAGCTGAAGCTATGAAAAATGTCAAAGATGCCCCAGATTAACAGGCATAAAATAGTATTAATAGACCAATGAGGTGATTTTCAAAGAGCTATTAGCTGAAACTGGACAAGTAGAGGACAAATGAAGAAGGCCTTAAAAATTATTGTCAGCAGATTAAATCTTTAAAGTCATGTCCTTAAGAAAGAGAAAAAAAATCCAGCAAATATCTGACACAGACCCTGAGAGATGCATCTGGCTCTCAAGCTGATCACTGAAGCCTCATCAAAACAGGAAACAAAGCCATTTTTAAGGAAGTGCTGAAATTATGCCAAATTATACAGGAACTGAACTGAAAATCTGGGGCAACAGATCTTGGAGAGTGATAAATCAAAAAATAGAATTTTTGGTCAATATGTAAGTAGAGGGTCAGGAGAGAGCAGTGAGTGAGGGTAACAGCTGGGAAAAAGGGAGAAATGCTTAGTTATGCCATATCAGACAAGAACTGGACAGAAAATAATTTATGGAGCGACAAATCCAAACGTGTAAGATTGTTTGAAGGAGGTCAAGCAAAACTGAGGGAATTATGAACGCAGGAAAGTACCGTCAAATTTTCATCCACTGTGTAATACCATCAGGAAAATGTCTAACGGGCAACAGCTTCATTTTTAAGCATGACAATGATCCCAGACACACTGTCAGTGCAGTAAAAACATACCTGGATAGAAAGGGAAGAGAACAAAAAGCAGCCAGCATCCAAAGAAGAGCTTTGAATGTCCTTCAAGAAGCCTGGAGAGCTATTCCTGAAGACCACTTAAAGAAATGACTAAGAGAGTTCGGGCTGTGCTGAAGAATAAAGGTGATCACACCAAATATTGACTTTCAAACTTGTTAGAAACGTACAAGCTTTGTTTGTGCCTCAGATACTGTATTTCCATGTATGTTTGCATGCTTTAATAAATCACTCTACCTATTTTCCAATTTTTCATACAATATAAAGAAATGAGGGGTGATTAAAAACATCTGGACAACAGCCAGTAGTAGATCCAGTAACTGAGAGATTGGGTACATCCTGTAAGCCACAAACGGCAACACGAAAGTAATTTTTTATTACCGCAAATGCTTAATTAAAGCTCAGATTGCTGCATAACGTTTTCTGTTGTGTCAAGCATTAAATAAAAAGGTTGTAACAGTCATGTGTCTAAAATATTGTTAAAAATCATTTGAAGCTGACAGGAGATTCAGCTGCTTCTGTGCAAGAATGACAAAATCCACCTACCAGCACTTCCAAAGTGCACTAATTAACGCATCAGATCTTATTTGTTTTAATTGTTCAGAAACCAAAGTGTACAAACACCTCGCAACCACACTGTGATAACAAGATCCCTCCGAATTTTAAAGTACAACGAGTCGTGAGCTTCATGTGTGCTCGCGGCTCGATTTTGTTTCTTCTGGACAGAATAAGGCTCGTTTCCCCCATTTTTCTGGTAATGGCTTCATATACCTTACAGACATGAGAATGATACTGATCCTCTCATCTATGAAAGCAATTAAGTGCATTTTCCAAAGTGTCAAATTATTCCCTCAAGCAATCGCAAATTATATTTAATCTCTACCATCAATTTGACTTTGGAAGTAATGCATAGTTAAACACTTTAAACATTTCTTTAATTTTTAAAAGTAAGGCAACTTTATCTTTTACTTTTCTTCAAAGTTTTTATTTTTTAAGGGAACTGAAAACACACGCTTAGCATGAAATGCTTCACAGGGCAGGCGACGTCCTGAGATGGTGAAAACAGTGTGAAAAGAAATTAAGAAAGGCAAAAGCAAAGAAAAATCTTTGTGAATGTATCACAATGGCTCAGTGTTAGATGCACTCCCATCCTTATTTCTCCATCCCCTTAGATCTCCCACAGGCATCTATTACCATGACAACACTGAGAATCCTGGGTAACGACAAACAAGCGGCGCTGTCAACCGCTCAGGACTGTTCAAATGTTCAAGTGCTTCAGAGCTGCAGCAGGCGATGCTTCGCTCTGTGACACAGGGAAACTTAACCTTTCTCTTTTAATGACTTGTCAGTTTAAGCGACAGCAGAAATGTGTTTAAATCAGCTCGATTTAACAGCATAATCTCACGACATGCCCCTTTTCTATGAGGCCTTCCTCCTTCGGGGACTTTTTGGGAACAGTTCCCATCAGCATTACACAGGTGCGCTGCACCAGATGCCAAGATGCTACAAGTGAGAGTAAAGTTTTTTGGCCCATAAGTCACTTATTCAATCAAAAAAAAAAATCTGAAATCATATTAGGAGTGAAAGGTCAGGGCTGTCCTTAAACTGCAGTTAAAATAATCTCATCACAAAGTCCATCCACTTCCTGTTCTGGGCATTCAGTCATTTTACAAGCAGGGCTGGTTCTTGCCTTGGTGACATCACCCACTGGTCTCTCAAGTCCCAGTGGATGCATCAGAGGCAACTGCGTGCAGACTGAAGTACACAGGGCATCAAACCACTAAATTGGCAGACAACCCACTCTTCCGGGAGTGGAGCTATTTGCCCGTCACTGCCATGAGTGGGATTTAACATCATTGTAAAGCTGTTGCTATGAGAGGCATATTTTCAACCCCCAGCACCTGCTTTCTTTTGGTGCCACTAATCCACAACTACTGAGCTGAGCGTTGGAAAAACCCTAACGTCAAAGTTTGTTTTAGTGCCTTCTGTCTAGAATTTCACAATACAAGTTAGAGAAATATAGCACCATATCAGTGTCAGGATCCCGTCTGCCTGCTCTTCTTCATGTCCTCTGGTTAGAGTGGCACTGTAGCCTACAGTACAGTTAACCAGGCAGTGTCACCTAGCAACAAGTGTGTACATGCTCATGCTTTTATATGAAACATTTTTGCAGCTCGGTTTTTATCATTTTGTTTCTTCTTGTTATTATTAGACGTTATGTGTAACATATCAAGAAACAATTAGAATTACAAGTGATGCATATTTATAGTTTGTGATGGACTGTTGATCTGGTCATGGTGTACCCAGGCTTTTGCTCTTTGACAGCTGGGACAGGCTACAGCCCCCTCACCCCCAACCCGCTGCCATTTTCACAGTAGGCCTCTATTCAAAGCTGAGGACATGAAGAACAGCAGGCAGGTGGTTTGAAAGTAGGTGCCAGTTCAGAATCGCCTGCTTCCCAATGAAAGCTGAGCCGGGTCCTGTGTTTAAAAATATATTTAAAAAAAACAGGAATATAACTAGTTAACACTCATTAAATTTGCACTGAATAATCAAGACTGTGATTGTGAGCCACTGCCACTCCTGTGTGCTGAGGCTGCCTTCCTCATGAATATTTCTGACATCAAAAAGCACAGCAGGCTTATTTAAAAGCATTTCAGCGTCTTAAAAAACCAGCAGCGCTCCAGAGATTTATTTAGATGTTCTTTCTAAAAGGCCTAAAATGTACATATTTAGTAAGGCAAAGAGTAACTGTAGAGAGCAAGAATAGTGCTCAGATTTTATCTCCACCGTGCACACAAAAATAAAGATGCTGTTTTAGCTGAGCTTCCTGATAAAATCAGAGTAGCATATCATAGAGCGTGAGGCACACACACACACACACACACACACACACTGGTGCACACGCACGGCAGCTGCATGGTGATGTCAGGAACAAAGTCACATCATCTTGGAGAGAAAACAGGCCAGAATCTCATCACAGCTTCCTGAAATGAGATTACCACCACAGCCTTGCTTTTATATAGAAGTCAATATATCATTCATTCCTCTCTGCCTCCTTCCCCTACAAATTGCATTAAATCCCACATGCGTCCCTTAGAATCAAGACCGGATTTCTGGGTGGGGTGTTCAAGCAAGAGCTGGAGAGAGAAAGAAGGGAGAGCGCGAGTGAGAGAAAGAGAGACGCGAGTGGTGGGGACTTTAGAGAGCAGAGCCTCTTTGTGCGTCACTCAGAGCGAGCTCAGTCAAGGACACATTGAGACGTGTAAACTGAAAATATCACACACGGGAGGTTGTATCTGTTGTGTGTCTGCGTCTGTATGCGTGTCACACGGAGTTGGATGCACCATTATGTCTTTGAACACACGGGCTGAACGCAGTTAGGCTTTTGTGAGCAAAGCTGCTGCTCTCACATGCCTGCACTCACACTGGCTGCTGCTACAGGATACAACCAAAAGTATGTGGACATGTTTCAGTTATTTGCAGGTGGCGCAATATTTGGAACTGAGGTGACAAGATCCCCTGCTATTGCTTGCATTGGCAATAAGTCATCACACATTCAAATATACACATGTACATATGCATCTGGAAACTCACTCAAGAGCACAGGGTTTTATTTGCCTCTAACATAAACTCTGAGCCATAATCATAAAACATCAAAAAATCAACATCGATGAAATGTAGGGCAAACGGAAGACAAGGATCTTTACATCAGAGATGAGATGTAGTTGGGAGTCGTGCTTACTAGATGCACAGCCACCCCTCATTTCTTTATATTTTGCTAAGACGATAGGAAATTTATTGAAACGTGCAAACTTATAATGGAAATACAGTTTATATGCAAACAAAAGGAGTATTTAAAATTCTAATGAGTTTATCCTTCAATACAGCCTGAAGGCAGCTTTCTTGTCATTTCTTTAAGTCGTCTTCAGGAATATTTCTCCAGGCTTCTTTAAGGACATTCAAAGCTCTTCTTTGGATGTTGGCTGTCTTTTGTTCTCTTCTCTGTCAATATGATCCCATACTGCTTCAGTAATGTTGAGGTCCAGTCCTCTGGGGAGCCAAATCCATGACTGATAATGTTCCACTGTGTGTTTTTCTATCCAGGTATGTTTTTTTCCTGGTATTACACAGTGAATCAAAATTTGATGATACTTTCCTGTGTTCATAATTCCCTCAGTTTTCCCTGACCTCCTTCATACATATTGCTGATTTGAACAAACTTAAACATTCAGATTCATCCCTCCATAAATGATTCGCAATCCAGTTCTTGTCTCATATGTCATAACTAAGCATTTCTCTCTGTTTCCCGTCCTTAAGAATGATTTCTTGACAGCCACCCCTCCACTGAGACCATTTCTGATGAATCTTCTGTAAACAGCAGACGGATCAAGTGAAGGGCCAGATGCTGCTGCCGGCGAAGCTGCTGAAGTTACTGTTAATCTGCTGTAGATATATTTTGTTCTTCTTTTGTCCTTCACATGTTTGGTTTTTGGCAAATTTCTGGCAAAAGTTTCTAGCAAATAGCTCTCTGGGAATCACCTCGCTAGCAAAATGCTATTTTATGTCTGTTAATCTGTGTTATTGGCATTTTTAGTAGATTCTACTAAATAAATTGGAACAAATTATATGTTTTTTGGAACAGGCTGCAAAGTACAATTTAAAACTGGTTCTTTGCTAAGTGGTTTGCTTTGTGTAGACACAATACTGGATCATGAGGACTGAACTGAAAATAAGTGAAAAGCAGCCAACGTCGAAAGAAAAACTTATATTGCTCCTTAAAAAATACAAGCACGCCTGGCTCTTTGTAAGCATGATAAGGATATGTGGTCTGGCTCAAGACTTTTGCACAATAACGTCAACCAAAAATCTGTGCACTACAATCTAATGTATATACAATTGGGAACTTGAAGGGTTTCACTGTAAATTTGTTTTCTGAGCTCTAGTTTTAGTGAGGAAATACTGTTTCCTGTGTGACTACAGCGCTTTGGAAGATACTCATTACTACACTCATGACTGGGCCAAGTTGTACTGTTGAGGCGGGATTTTCTGGAATAAGTCCCCATCTCTAATAATAGAATTAGAATAGAAAGATCTTCATTTGGACAGTGTAAACAGGAGGAACACATTGTGCACAGCGTACATACACGCATGTGAGGCATGCTTGTATGTAATAAACAGTTTCAGTTTATTGAAAAATCTCCAAAGTAGACTGGCCTGTTTCCTCTTCATCAGTGGACAAGTCTACTAAGGCTCTTATACCTGAATAAAAGCTAATCCCTGCAGCCATAATTCATTATCTTGTGGACAACATACAAAGCAGTGTTCTGTCCACATATTTCTGGTCACATGGTACATTTTATTCCTCTCTTTTTTTTTCTGGGCAAAATTAGGCCACAGATTAAAGTCAAATGTGATTTTCATAGGAAATAAAGCACAGAAGAGCAACCCCCACAACTATACAGACACACAGCTCATTGCTTCCAGCCACCGAGAACATTTCCCCACAGGAAGAAACAGAAAAAGTCCACTGTCCTTACACTGTACCTCATCACAGAGCAGTGTGACTCACCCACCCTTCTCTTCCCTCTCTCATCTACAGTTGCCAACTCAGCTATTTAGCTCATGCCTGCCCTCTCTGACCATGCACGGTCTCACTCCTCTCTTCTCTCTCCGCTGGTTTTTGCAGCACTACAACTCTTAGCGAAACTGCTCACGCACACGAACACATACGTGCCCCACCGCCTGCACTGCATTGCACCGCGCTGCACACATGCACGCACACACACACACACACACACACACGCATGCATTTCAGGCACTTTATATAGTTAAGATGCAAATGTAACATAAAGGAGTGTCTCAATCAGCAAAAGGTCCCGCAGCCAATCACAGTAATGAGATCCTTGGGGATGCGTGTGTTTAGGTGTTTAGTTGTGTACGACTGCGCTTTACCGTGTGCGTTTGTGCGCTCATGTGTGCCCTGTCTGTTTGAATGGGGCGCTCTGTAATGGCTGAACAGTTGACTACTGTCACTCTGTCCACGTTTTCTACAATTAGAACTGAGTGGCTGTCAGAATATTTGGCTCCTCTTCTTCCATCCTCAAAGCCCTTTGATGTGTGAAGCCAGCAGCTGTGTATCAACGGGCCTCTTGCCAATCAGAAGCCAACTAGGACTCCTTATATTTTAGCCTGATGGTGCAAAACACTGGACTCTTTGATTTAAGTGACATGATCATTTTGCGTTTGAGGATGATAACGTGGAACAGAAAGTGAACTCCATTGTGCTTTTTGAAGACTCTGAGTAGTAGTACATGCATCACATCTAGAGCTAACACACACACACACACACACATATATACAGCGATCTGAAAGCTGGGACCTCTCTGTATGTGTATACAGAAGCAATACAATAGTAATTTATGCATGCTGGCACCAAAGTTACTGTAAATTAATATCTGGGCCCTAAATTAATAAAAATTAACTGGCAAAGCAACAAAGTGCAAGTGTGGAAAACATCCACAAGAATAAACTGAGCTTAGCTTGATACACTGGGCGAGTTAATGAACTATGGCTCATGGTTAAATTAAGATGCGATTCACACAAGAGAATCGACAGGTCTTTAAATTTGTTGATTTGCAGTTAACACATTCTGTTGGGAAGTGTAAGGTTGCTGGTTCGATTCCAGCTGGAGAAACAAACCGTCCTTTTGGGTTTCATCAGCGTCTGCCAAATCAAACCAGCTTAACCGCTGTGGCAAAACCCTCGTGACAAGGGAGCAGCTGAAAGTAGCTTTGATGATTTAAGTAAAGGAAAACTTGAGCTGGAACAATGTCACATTTCTTCAAATAACACGTCACTGTGATGTTTTTCTAGCTTAAAAAGGAAACGCACAAGGTCATCAACAAATTAGTGATTAGCTTGTAAGACAAGATGCACTTCACGTAGGTGCCTGATTCCCTGATTGATTGAAGAAAATGGTCACATATTTCCTCTAGAGTTTGCAGGAGCAATCAGGACCGTCCCCTGCTAAGTTGGCTCTCTACTCTAACGCAGTTGTAAGTGAAAGAGTTTGCCGTGACTTCCCAGTGAAATGGATGAAGAATTTAAACATGAAAAACAAAGAAAATTAAAAGAAATCTGATAACATTTTACATAATGTAGTGTGTTAAGACACCTCAGACCTACTTTGGTAAATTTCCAGAGTGAGTGAGGGAACTCTAAATCATTACTTGCTGTTTATTATATATTATGTCACAAACAAGTGCCTGGTAAAGCCCACCAAGCAAGCTGTAAGCTGGCATTGCCAGGCGATGAGTTCTGTTTTATAATAAATGTCGGGAAGAAATTCATGTGCTTTGTATTCACATAGCAGCCCATCATCTTGTGCCAAATTTAAGTCTCCCAGAAACATCTACTATTTGTTTGGATATGTTTTCTGCTTGGCTCGAAGACTTGACGGCTGGAAAACTTAGAAACACACAATAATAATATCTGTTCAACCAGAATGCTGCGATAAATAATGATGTTAACGGTTTCCAGTGAGCTGCTGATACAGTCAGATTTTCTGCAAGGGGCTCCAAAAAGCTAAACTAAGAATTAGTTTGATCATTTTACCTTGTTGATACTTAATATACGCACACAACACAGAGATACACATATTTTATTCACATATTCGCATACATATTTTTCTTCTTTATAGCTTTTCAATAGACTTTGCCTCTTCATTAGGTACACTTTGCTAGCACCAGATTCGACCTCCTTTTGCCTTCAGAACGTCCTTGATTCTTGATGGCATAGATTAAACGAGGTGCTGGAGATTTGACATGATGACATTACAGCTGCTGAAGATCTTTGAGCTGTGCATCCATCATGTGGATTCCCATTCGTAGTAGAATGGGACCATAAGGCCATTTGAGTACAGTCAACTCATTGCAATGTTCAAGAAACTAGTTTGAGAGGATGTGAGCTTTGTGACATGGTGTGTTATCCTGCTGGAAGCAGCTATTTCCTGTTCTTAAATGACAAGCCTGGCACCCGGTGTGGTCTTCTGCTGCTGTAGTCCATCTTGTGTGTTCAGAGATGCTCTTCTGCATACCTCAGTTGTAATGAGGGGTTACTTCAATTGCCGCTGCCTTCCTATCAGCTCAAAGCGGTCTGGCCATTCTCCCCTGAGCTCTGACTTTAACAACGCTTTTTAGTTTTATGTTTGTCTCATAATATCTAGTTTTATTCAACCTTGTGTTCAGACAAGCCTGTCGTTCAACATGATCACTGAAGGTAATTTTAACCATGATGTTGGTGTTCCTCAAGAGCAGGTTACTCATTATAAGTTGTCATTATATTAATGATGACTGCATTTAATCATCAGTAATTGTGCCATTTGAGTCTGAAAAGAAGATTTGAGAAGATGCAGTTACATTCATCATGCCTGCCTATAATTACAGTGACATGCTGTTTTTGTGCAAATAAGAAAAAAAAGCACAGCCAGAGAAAAAGAAATTAATAACTGAACTTGTTTGCACTGAGTTAATAAGCACTTTAAATATCAATATACTGTGCACATAGAATTAAATCAAATATTTAAGTTTTAAGTTTATCAACTTCCGGGACTGATCTTTGGGTTTTTTCTCCACTGGTAGAAAACATCCTCACTGAGTCCCTCAGTCTTCTGAATGGGCCATCCAGGGTCATCTGCTGATAGTCATGGGCTGATGACTGTGCTGCACACTGTTTGTCAGCACTCTCGCCATTCCTCCCTGGTTGCCAGAGAGACCACATGACTTGACCTTAAGCGTCGGACCTGGCGAAGTGTCCTTAAGCAAGACAATGAATCACTTCTGGTTCTAAATGAGGCTGCTGGTGTGTATAGCTGGAGGGCAGCGGGAAAGAGAAACTCCCCAGAGGGATAAACAGAGTGTCACATCATTGCTAATTATCAGTGGCCCTGATGTACTGATGATGAACACCTGATTTAATTATCATTGAAGAGTCTTTTTCTTATCAGGCTTATCACAGCGCCGAGGTGCCAGGGTGCAGAAAATTAGGAAGTAGATTTCAGGGAGCGCTATTTCCCCGCTTAACCTGAAATGATCGCTGTCTAAAAGATATCTTCTCAGATGTGCGTGTTGGAACTAACAAAACAAAATCACAAAATGAGCAGTTCTGATAAATATCGAGGCGATACTGGCAGTCTGTGTGTCCATAATTAATGAAGTAGCAGTGCTCTGAGAGAGGGGACATAGGGGTCGAGCTTAGAAAGACTGGCATTGCCATAGGAACGAGCTGCACCCACGCACTCACGGAGTGAAGGCAGGGAGAGTCACAGAGAGGCAGAGAGAACAAGGGAGAGTGAAAAAAGAGAAAGACTGAGCAAGAGAGTGATGTCTTTGATGTGACTATCAGCCTCAGGTCTCTAATCTCTGGCTTCTAAATATTTTTGTGCTAATGTGATGAGATTTACCCCCTTCTTTAAAACCCCCTTCCTCCATTTACATGTTCTTTGCATCCGTGACAGATGTCTTCGGGCAGAGTGAAGATGGAAGTTTAGTGGGAGATGGAGAGCATCCGGGGCAGTTCTGAAACAGTAAATGATGTCAGTCAGTCAGTCCACCTGTGTGGAGGAGGAAGAGATAATACTCCCAGGGTGCCTGAAGCTTGAAGAAGCCTTCGGGGGAAGTAGGGCTGCACTGTAGGATTTCATATGCGCGGGACATGTGGGGGCCCATGTGTCAAATCTTATCAGGCTGGCCAGAGTGTCTGAGCAGCTGCTCGAGTTTTGATGCGTGGTAGCCCTGTCTGTCACATGCTGGAGCTCTTTAGAAATACTGTGGCGTCGCTTGCCTTGGCTGCATTGATCTCTCTCATCTATCTCACAGCAAGGCCATCAAAAACCCCTTTTATTAAATCCAGGCTTCCATCAATTACTAATTAGGCTTGGGTCGCAAAACTACTTTGTTTCTCTATTGGCTTTATCAGCTTGTTTCCATACTGTAGACACAGCAGTCATGTTTTAGCTGTAACGGGCGTGTAGATGGACGCGCTGCTGTAAAATACAGAACACACATGCACTGCAGGTTTGCTGAAGTTCAAAAGCAGACAAGATGTGTCTGTATGAGCAAGATACGAAGAGTTGAAGTGTTGAAAGTGATGGCATATGTTATACCGTTTTGCATTTCTCTATTTTCTCACTCCTCAATCACTATATTTCTTTATTCTCTTGTCACTTTTTAAAATAACACCACGAATTCTGCTTCCATCTCAAGCATCAGCCTCTGTCATTAAACCATTTACATCTCTCTGTAATCATGCTATCAAAGCGCTATCCACAAAATCATCCTCATTTCATCACGGAAAAAAAAATGTAAAGAATATAATTTTTCCCTTATATCTGACAATTTAAATAATTAAAGGCATACGCTTAAAGTTAAGGGTCTTCCTCATTATTAACTTTTGCTCTCAATGTCCAAATAAAGCTGAAGAAAATGGTAGAGTTACACGATGTAAAACATTTGCACAAACTTCAGTCCTCGATGAAAGGCTGAAACTTTCTAAAACTCCATAAATCAGATTCACGATTTTAAAAACTTTTGGTTAAAATTTAACCACAACTGCAGTTGCTGTGTAAATGAACTCACACTCTAAATGCTGCATAAGGTGATTATTCTTGCTATTTTAGGTCTTTATTCACCATCAGGGAACAATGTCAGTCAAGGACCTTGTGTTAGAAATTAGCCACATATACAGGACACTGGTGATGCTTTTTCTCTGTAGTTGTTCTTTTCAGTTAAATTAATTCTATTGAAAACAAGAACGAGAAGCACTCAGAGAGCCAGAAACTAAACCACAGTAGCTCACTCTCTGGGCAGTCTTTAATTTGAATAATAACTTGAGCTTATTATATAATATTATACTACAGTATTTCTAACTAACTAGGCAACTCGTTCTCATTCTTCCTACTTTCTTTAAAGACATAAACGACTTTAGGTTCAGCTTGAAAGAAGATAAAACCATTAGATTATTGAAGAATTTGAGTATGTTGAGAAATGAATTTGCAAAAAAGACCTTAAACTTAGAAACTTAGATTTGTAAGTCACTGAAGAGCAGTGTTGGGTAAGTTACTTTAAATTAGTAACTTAGTTGCATTACTAGTTACTTCTATCAAAAGTAACTCAGTTACTTCAAGTTACTCGTTACTTTCAAAGTAACTAGTTACTAGGGAAAGTAACTTTGGTTTTACTCACAATTCTCTTGTTAATGTGTTGCTTCCATAACTTTGACAGTCTTCTAGCTTGCTTACTTGCCACAAGTGCACTGTGCCACCTACCAATAGAAAGGAAAAGATAATGTGCATATTTCCACGAGAGAAATCCCACGCCTGGACCGTCATTGACTGCTGCCATGATTCTAGCCTACGTCACAGCGTCATGTGCACCTTTTACATCCCACACAAAAACTGCAGTCGTGGTGCTTTCGATTGTACTCAGAACTCGGAAATTCTGCCTTCTGAATAGGAAGATGTAGGAAACACCAGACTGCAGATGAGCTGCATACAGAGCTGGACTGGGACAAAAAATCATCCCAGGCATTTTGACTGGCCACCATTATAGCAAAAATCATAAAGCCTTTGAATGAAAACAAATGCTGTTGTGACAGTGATGTACACTGTCTTGATGGTGTATATCCATCAATCTATCAATCGTTTGTTGTAAGATTCAGATAATTATTTTTTAAAAGCGAGACATTTTAAATGAGAATAAGAAAGAAAAGTATTTACCGAATTTCCCAGAGGAACCCACCCGAGGGATTAATAAAGTTTTATCTTATCTCTCTTATCTTATTTCCTTGTGCCCCCCTTTCCCTGTTAATGCCCTACCTGGCCCCCCTGGCAAAACTTTGCTAGATCGCCCCTGCACAGTTACCAGCTGTCAGCTACTTAGAAAAGGATCCTGGGGTTATTTGTCTCTCAGAAACAGTTCATAACTTCCCTTCAACTCATTCATGTCACCTAAAAGGTAAACATGTTTCTCCATCACCTGTTCAGCTCTGATGATTCAGTAAGGACATCTCCTGGTTTCATCTTCATGTTTCCCTCTCACCAGATAACCAAACCGATATCATGACCAGCACCTTTTTTGCAGCTGTGGCTCCAGCAAACATCAGCTGATAGTAGAAATTAATATTAAATAAATTCTAACAACAGCTGATCAAGCTTAAACGTGCTGCTGTTGTTTAACGTGAACTCCACTGGTTTCCTCTTTCTGGCGCAAAGTGGGCGATAAACAAACGAGAGCCGATCAGCTGATCATTGATCAGTTTTCATGATTGAAGTAGAAACGGGAGAGGGAGGGGGAGAGAATGAGAGGAGAAGAGGCAGCTGTGCAGCAAAGACACAGAATAACTCCAGCTTTGTGTCTTTTTCATTGTAGCTGAATTACGGGACAAACTGTTCCTTTTCACCTCAATAAGAAACGCGTAATATTTTCTCTGAATACCAGACGGGACGGTTGGCAATTCTAATAACTTATGAACAAAATAAAGTTCAACATCATTAACTTCATAGCACCCACCCAGCTGTATAGAAACTCTGTCATGCTAGCTAGTACGCAGTACGGAAAAAGTCAGAATAACGAAAATAAACTCCACCTAAACTTGGTTTATATCTGACCCAGATAGACTGCAGGTCATAACTTCTTACCTGAAGTTCAGTTCACACTTGGACCGGCGGCCGCCTCGGGTCTCTTTTCCTTCTGCGTCCCCTTTCCCTCCTCCACCTGCTGGCTTCCACCACTTGCTAATGTTACTGAATCTGTGGAAGCTCCGCGATAGCCACCCCACGAAGTAACGAGTAACGACCCTATCTAAATCCCAGTAACGAGTAACGCGTTCCTGATTTTAGCATAATAACTAGTTACCGTGTTCGTTACCACAATAATAACGTAGTTACTGTAACGCGTTACTTAATAACGCGTTAGTCCCAACACTGCTGAAGAGTAAAGTTAAAGAAAATGTAATGAGGAAGAGAAATAAGAGAGTGCAAAGAGGTCAGGGGAGATGATAAAGAGGAAGTCGGGTGTCATTCTGACGCTCGCTCTGATGGGACCATCTGTTATATGCACCTATCACCAGGCTCGCCCGCAGCCACCTCACTCATTGTCATCACCACGGCCTGATGGATTGGCTCATGTGGTGTGTATATGTGTCAAGTCCGAGTCAACACCAAAGTGACTGCGCGATATTTTGTTTGAGACAAGGAACAAAGTGCTTCCAGACAGTTTTATCATTAGATAATTGTGCATATGTTGTTGGCACCGCACTACACACATATGCTTCAGGGCAGAGTCGGCTATCATTCCTCCATTCCTTTGTTCTTCCTCCCTCTTGTAAATTCCTTTCCTTTCCTTTCCTTTCCTTTCCTTGATCCCTTTTTTTATCGTCCCCGTCATCTTTGGTGAATGAACTTTTCTCCCTGAAGTTTCTTGCTCAGTCCTCTTTGTTATTCTGTCTAGTTATTTCTGACAGGAGCTTTTTGAAGTCCTTCTCCCCTGAGGTTGAAAAAAAGACCAAAAAAATATCTTTTGGAAAAAGATGTGGGTCATTCTGTTGTCAAAAAAGCAAAACACAAAAACTTCATATTATATTATATTTGTCTCATAAAAAATAGGGTCTCTCTCTTCTCTCAGGTGGTATCACATTAGATTTTCTCATGACAGACTGATGTTTGGAGTCAATTTACCAAAAACCCGACTCCCTCTGTTGTTTGTTGTTCAATGAAACACAGTAAGTTCAAGTTGCTCTTGCTCATTAATATTTCTTTTTCACTTTCGCTTATGCCTCCCAAATCTTTCCCATTTATCAAACTAGAGTATTTCAACTGCTTTACCTTTCTCCCTCCCTCTCTCTCTTTCTCTCTGCGTTGAGTCTTACCTTCCTAAAAGTGATCTATACCACCAGAAGGGTAATTTGCTTTAGCTCAGATCCCAGATGAAAGCCATTTTTCACCCAAAAGAGTCAGGACGGATACATATTCAAGTGCTAAGAGCAATATATTTCACAGAAAGGCGGTGAAGAACAGGAGGAATAGTAAAGACCAACGAGGGAAGGACTTGCAGTTTGCAAAGAATGTGCTTCTGAGTATCGGGGACACTCTGTTCCACTCTTATTTTCCTGACATCAAACAAAATACATGCTATTGTTTTTGTGTTTTGCCGCTGATCAGAAGTTGTTCATTAACCAAGGAATGCATTTGTGCAGAGAGAGAATAATGAGGAAGAGAAATGCTTACACTTGCATTTTTTTTAACGATGCACCATTTCAGAGTTGAAGTCTAGAAGGTACAGTGTAGGGCGGCTGTTGTTTGAGCCAGTCAGAAATGGACCTGACTGAAAAAGAGTTACCATAAGCCTTATGTCTGCATACTGGCTCTCATTTCACAGTCCACTTCAGTAATGTATGTGCAGTCACAGTAAGGTCCAAATCATCCCGCAGACCAGGGAGTGGCTGCTTTACTGCTTTGGCGAGCATGAGTTATTATAGCCTCTTCTCTTCCAGCACCAGTATTGGCACTCTAGAGTGATGTTAGGCCAAATGACTTTACATATTTAATGCATCGCCACAGGCTCAAAGGCAACAGGCATCCACTCCTCACATTGTGCACCACTTGTCCCTCATGCCTTCTAACAGCAGACCTAAATGATGCTGCTGGGGGGATTTGTCAATTCCGCTCCGGGCTTGTCCACATGCCATTTTTAAAGGCTGCTGTGGTTTCAGGTTTGAATTTGAAAAGAACATTAGCAGATGTGCATGTTCTCCAGCTGAGCGAAATCAAAGTGCTTTTGCTTCTCACGGAGAGTCACGACTGAGCTTTAAGGCACACGCTCCTCGTTCGGCTTTGTGCTTGCTGGAGGAAAAAAAATCTAGATTTTCGTGCCACAAATTGATTAAATCAGATGTTTAGCTCATTTTGTCTTCAAGCTCAGGTCAAATTTTGGTGTGTATACGGTTTCACTCAGAGACGTGCGGTGTTTGCATGTTTCTGGGTGAGGCAGGGATTTATTAGTTTCTGCTTCTCTTATCTTTGTATGGGAAGTGCATATTACATTGCTATCTCTGTGAAGAGCATGCATGTGTGCACTCAGGAGGTTGTGCACAGTGTAGCTCTACTCATTAGACCAAAGGTCCTTGACACTGTAATCTCTGACATACAGGCAAGCGCCCACACAAACTCCCATGCCTTTATTTTTGTGTTGATATGCTCTGAATCCACTGACCTGTGCATATATTTCTATTTTAGATTCATTATTTTACTATTTTTAACAATAAAGTCCTCACACTATGACCTCAATGCAAACATAAATGTGGACTGCCAGGGTCCAGATTTATTTTTGAAAGGTGACACAAACCTACTCGGCGTGAAGGAAGCTAAATTCCTGTAGAGACTGCAGAGAGACCTTTTTTTAAAAGCCTCCTTGCTGGAGGAAATGTGCCATCTTTCCCTTTAAAATACCCCAGAGGTGTTCTGTTGGATTTGAGTCAGGTGACCAGGTCATAGCTTCCATTTTTTTCTTCTTCAGAGACTCCTGTGTGATTTTGGCAGTGTGCTTTGGATTATTGTGATGCTGGAATTTTCCTTTCATGCCAGACTTCTGGAGGCTGGGAGTATTTTGGTATGCCCATAGGCACTGATGGTGCCATATTTAAGTATGATCCTCCCAGCACTATTTGTACTCATTTAGCCCCATACCATCAAAAGTCCCAGCTTCATACTTCACTGTGGTAGCCCTGATAAAGTCAAAGTCAAAGTCAAATTTATTTATAATAATAATAATAATAATAACTTTATTTATAAAGCGCTTTCAAACAAAGTGCTGTACAACTATTTGAAACTAAAAAGATAAAAAAGAAATAAAAGCAATACATAGCAATACAGGTAAAAGACACAATACAAGTTAAAAACAGTAAAAATTTAAAAACTAAAAGCCATAGAATTAAGACATGTAAGATAGGGTGAACAAATGTGTCTTCAGCTTAGTTTCATGTAGTTTTTATGTAGCATTTGAATTGATCTTTACCAATACACCGCCTCGTTTCCCTCGCCTTCTGTGGCATTTCTTCCTGGAGGGATGACAATGTGGACAGCTGTAGAACAGTGGTACGGTCTCTAACACACGTGGGATACAAAATTCCTCACATCGTGGGGCCAGTCGGGACTGCTCTTCAACAGTAGCTCAGATATTTAGTAGCGATTGGAGGTCATAAACCAGAAGAGTAGAGACATTTTTTGAAGAAAACAGATGTAAACAAAGCTAGCAAAAACAAAACAGGTAACAGCTGACAGCAAGCAGCGCACACACAGGCGCCATCTTAGATTAGGAAGAGCTCAAGGTTCACACGAACATACTGGATCCCATATGAGCCAGAGAAATGTACTGTGGCTTCACTTGAAGACAGAATGTGTTACCAGTATTCATTAGGCTTCTTTTCATCATCTTTCAGGAAGTTAACCTTAACCTTGGATGCTGTCCTTTGTCACAGTTTGAGCTGTTACCAAAGCTTTGATTACCGCTAATGACGTTTTAGTATGCTGTGACTAGTTTGGCTACCTGTATGCATTGCTAATTAAAAAAATATATAAATAAAAACTAAAACGTGTGCACTGGTATGTAATTTAAAGCTTAACACCACCATTTGACTTAAATTAGACTCTGGTGAAATGCAAATCTTAAAAAAAAGACAAACAAAACAAAAACACATGATTTAAGCTGTTAATTTATGAGAAGCTCTTTGTGTTCACATAAAAACTATTTAAAAAAAACCCCACAACTCTTTTATAGCATCAGTTTTGATGCTATAACACAACAGGGCTGTGTTTTTCCATCTGTCATGCTAATGCGCATGTGCAGATAAGAAACTGAGTGCCGTGTGAAAGCCCGAGAGGCCTGAACGATTACACAGGAGCTGCTGCTTTGATGGTTCCATACACAATAAAAAAGGCAAGTGTCATTAAAGAAAAATTGACCCTCAGAGACGAATGCATTGTTATTTTCAGCTATTAGGCTCTGATGTTCAGTACATTCCAAGAATTATTATGCGCTAAAGTGCTGTAATTTACTCTCTCCTGCATACCCTCATGTGCTTTTAGTTTAGCCCGCGATTTCCTCCTGAGACGCTATTATGAACTAATGTACGAAGCAGTGGATTGCAAAGAGCGGCAGTATGTATCCCATGAGTGAGGTTTTCTGGTCAAGAAAACGTGAGATCCACATTAGGAATTGTGCCTTGTGGTTTATCGGTACTGCTCTCACAGGAGAAGCCGGTTTGACGTCCTTTTTATTGTGTTTTTCTTCACAGTGAGTGGAGAGTGGACTATTTTTTTAATCTTTGTGATTCTGAATGACCCTTTGTGATTTGTCACTTTGAGTGACACAGCTTATATACATTTTGTCTGTGGATAGAGTGCAATGCATCTTTTTTGTTTCTTTTTTTTTTGTTCTCTTGAAAATAATGGAGCTTGGTGGTACTTACCTCATACAGTCTGAGATAAGATGGTGATTTCAAGAAAGAGACATCACTGATGAGTTTTTCAAATGTATACTTTTTGGTGCTTTGTGCACCACACAGCATTGTACCATTATATTCAAGAGGCGGCAGATATTTCTGCAGCTGATATCTCCGTAACTGGGCACCACATCGAAGCCATCTAAGTGTATAAAAAGCCCTATAGGGCTCAACAGTAAAAAATCCAATTCTTATTCTTCATGGGGATTTTGATTGTGAGCTACAGGCTTCAAAAGTCTAGTGGGTAGAGCTACTCTACTGCAATAGTGGGTAGAGCTATTCAAGCTGCAATCCTAACCTGAAACACCAATGTGTACGGAATATGGAATTTGTAGTGCATTGTGGGATGAGTAGTTCCTTCACTGTTAAAAGTAATTCTTTACACAGTCGGGCACCTTTTTGTTTTTTTCCCCACATTTTCCTTTGTTCTTTTGATCAAAATCAACATTTTTTACAGGTATGAGTAAAAAGCATCATAGCTTGTTGGATTGGTTCAAGGCTCAAAATTCAATATAATGATTTTCTGAAACATCGGAGAAAAGATGTAATCTTTTTGATGTAGCATCACCCGTTTGTTGAGCTATCCATTCTTGGATTGCAACATGCATTTTTTAGAGTTTAGGTAGCAGCGGCACTCGGTTACGGTTTTCTGTCAAAAACATCCACGTCTATTTTGCATTAAACAAAAACCTCGATCGTGTTCTCGTTGCCTCCAAACGTAAACTCAGACGTAAACAGAATCCAGTCGGTCATTAGATTAGCACCACATCATAGCTGTGAAAACAACTCGGTAATATATAAACGTGATTTCTGGGGAATAAGGTTGCCTTGGAACACATTTTAGGTTATCGCAGTATATTACTTCTGCACTAATCTACTATCATTTTCAGTTTTATTGCTTTGCCTACAGTCTGATTGAATTTTCAACCTTAATCTGGAATTTGAGGAGCAAGTGAAGTTCTCCTCAGTGTCACTCACAGCCCTGAGCAGAGCATTATGGCAGCGCTTCAGTAAGTGTTGGAAACACAAGTCACACGCAGTCACTTATATACTGGGGACTTAGAGCAAATGCAGAAAATTGGGTTTGGGCTCAGATGAGTGCTTTGTTTGTCTTTGAAAGACACTAATTTTAATGTTAAAGCTGCTGTGTGAAACTTTTTATTTGAGTCCCAGTTAAGAGGAAAAGTCAGCGCCTGAATATAAAAGATTTCATTACTTCATCAGAAAGATTTGAAAGCTGCCTTTTCACATAAAAGCATCGTATCCCAACTTAAACATAATACTATTATATACACACATCCCCATTACAGGCAACACTTGGCTCCGACTCTGATCCAATTGCTACTCTCTGCATGAAACACATAATGTCAGTTTATTTTCTTCTGAGAAATCCGATTTAAAAATGGCCAAGTCAATTTAATGGATACTCTTAGCTGTCATTAAATAGAATGACGAAATTTAAAAAAAAGATAAAAATGATCCCCGGATATATAAGAGATTAAAAAATATCCTTTGTACAGTGATTATGCAGTGAAAATCTCATGAACACAATATGTGCTGAAAAAAATGACATCATGAAATACAGATTTTGGACTCCAGGAGCTTCCAGTGAAGAAAATTAAAACAGATATGACACAAGGCAAAGAGTGAATGAGTGAGTGAGGTTATGCAGCAATTCTGCATGTAAGTCCTTTAACTGCAGCAAGTAACTATTCAGACCAAGTTACTGGACACCATGCATCATCACTACTGCACTCCATATTAGACTATTAGACTACAGGAGAGAATAGGTATGTGCCAATTCATAGGCTGCATCCTTGGAGGCCGTATTTGAAGGCCGATTACGTCACAGCCAGGCGACGAAAGCTGTCCCAATTCAAAGGCTGCTCCAAATGTGGCTGACAAATGGGTCCTTCATTTGAAGGATGGGCCGGGCGTATCCTTCGTGGCCCAACCTATCCCAGACGTCTGTTACCCACCAGCCTGATAGCTGACTGGGAGGTTGAGGCTCACTAGAGCTGGCGAGAACACTGGACTCCCGGCACATTGCTTAGGTAACTTAAAACTTTTATTGTTTGGCTTTTTTCAGTGTTTTATTTGTTCTTGAGTAAATCGGTTTGGCTGAGATTAAAGTTATTGTTTTCACACAGCTGAATAAATGTCAAACAGAAAACTGATTAAACAGAAGTGTGAGATGCGTTAACATCTTTAGGCTCTATGCTGCTTTGTGCACCATGGACATTGCTAAAGTTGTGGAAGAGAACCATTTACTGTTTTTTCACCATTTTCTAATTCTGAAATGCACTCACCATGGAAGAGCAACAACACAACAACAAATCGACCCTGAGGAAGGCAATAAACAGAAATACATCGATCAAATAATACATTAGCACTATAGCATTAACCTCATCCAAACAATGGCCTGATTCCTCCAACAGTGTCCAGAGGCCAGGTTGTAAAAGGTTAGTGAGTTTTGTTTGTTTTCATTAAAAAAAATACCACATTACGCATATATTTACATGTACATGTAAACTGCAGCCAGAAAAAACATGGGACATGGTCTCAGTATGTGGGATGAGGAGAAAAATAATCCTGTACAAAGATGGATGGAACATCTTTATTTTATTATAATTCACAGTCCTCAGATAATTAATCCTACTGACTTTGGCAATACTCAGTCTTTACCACTAAAGCCTCAATCACACAAGCCTAGAGATTGGTCAGTGACTCCCTGGCAACCTCCTGTCACTAGGGGAAAAATGTGTTTTCCCCTGCTGGTTGGTGAGTACCTGCTTGAGGTTGCAAAGCTAGTGCACCAAAAACCTCTTGTGATTGCTTTGGTAGTTAGCGGATTGCCTTGGTCACCCTTAGACATCGGTTTGTCTGCAAACATTCACTAACAAACCACTGAGTAGAAACCTTAAGCTACATTGTGCCCTAATGTTAAAAAACATATCTCTCAAAAGGCAAAAAGCTTAATTTCCAGCGTATGTTGCATGCTTTACAGTCCACAACTGCTTAGCAAGTTTAAAGACAAGTCGGTGTCTTAGATAGAAACTACGGGCGATGGTGGCAATCTGCTCGCAATCCCAGCAATTACAAGGTTTTCTTTAGCAACTGGTGGTTACAAAGTGTTGGTCTAGGCTTTTTCACTGGTCCTTAAGTAAAATATGTTAGCGTGCTAACAAGCTAATCTCACGACTGGCATTTAGTTTGCTAGCAGGATCTGGGACAAATTAAGTCCCTGCTTCATTTAGCTCACAACACAGTGTTACGGTACAAAGTCTTCTGGGACTGTTTAAAGTGATCTGCCACCCATAAAAAACCACATTGTTCACCTTGGGCTGGTTGGGTTTAGACAGTACTGCCATCATTTTCATAAATGTCCCCCTTTGCATGTTTTCTCCTGCGTATGTTCTCCTGTGTGCCAGTTATTAGCTTCTCAGAATTATGTGTTGTGACAAAAGTCTCTCTAAGTTTATCCAAACTGCTTAAAAATGAATGATTACTAAAGGGAAAAGGATGCTTACTGAATGCACAAGTATATAATAGTAATATGGTGCTACTGGATGGTGTAGCGATTATGCAGCTCAGTATTCAGATTTCACTCATTTGCCTCAGAGCGACACAGTTTGAAGGTAAAATCTGACATGTGACAGAAATGAGAGTGAAGAGGTGGTTCTGCCTCCCAGACAGTGACGTCTCTCTGATCTTTGTGTCAGTGAAAAGAGACTTTCAGAGGAGCAAAAGGGTTACATGCTGATTTTCACACTGAACACAGTTTAAACACTAAAAAAAATCATTTGAATGCATTAATCATTGAAATGAGTCTAATTAGCCCTAATTAGAATGACATTTCAGATAACTTCCTATATTATCACATTTTCAGCTTGTAAAATTGCCCAGGAATGCTAACTTAATAAACACGTGGGAAAAGATCATGTAAGACAACAAATGTTGGTAGTTGTAGTTAAAAAGCTTTTTCAAATCCTTTAAAAATGAATAATTTCTTCATTTAGTAATTAAATAATTATGCCCCATGCTTATCTTGGTCCTATAAGATTTGATACATGAGTTTTGCTAGCTTGTTAGACTTCTACATCATCAGTGGGATTTTCTTTTCATCAAAAACTTGCACAATAATTTATTAAGCAAAAATTCCACAAAAATGCTGGATGTTGCAAAAGTGATACAAATTAAAACTCATATATGCAAATTGATATTTAATTTCTTTGTTTTAATTTGTTAGAAGGTTAAAAAAAACAAAAAAAATATGTATATATGATAACTTATTACAGAAAACTGAAAAAATGAAATATTTGCTGGTTTCAGCTTTTACAAAAATATGATTTATGTTCTTGTAAATTCAGTTCAGATAAATGAGGAAATCTTAAGATAAGCTGTTTTTATGCATGGTTTTACATCCTGCTTTTCTTTAAAGTTAAAAAGCTAAAACCTCCAAAAAACATTTACATTGGTGTGTTCAGAAGTTGTGATTGATATTTCAGGGGGAAAAAATCTGTGCAGCCTCTGAGTTTTGATTTGATTTGATTAATTGTATTTGCTCTTGGCTTGAGGAACAGTATTGTGTAAATTCTAAATCTGAGTAGTAGGCACCTTGTAACACAACTACACCCCATATGGCCCGAGTACCGCCTGTGCTCGACTCTGTCGCAAAATATTTAAGTCCCCATGGAAACCAGGCACGCCAAAAAATCCATAAATAATGGTGAGTGTTCATACGTGCTTCATCTGAGTTCAGATTATATACAAAAGTAACTACTTTTATATATTTACTGTACACAGCTGAGGGAAATCAACTATCTGTATAGAGTAGGCTAAAATAAGTGAAATAATTTACAACGTGATGAAATCAAACGCAACATGATGAAACAGCATGAAAATGACCTAGTTGTGAAATGTACACTATTCCCTTCAATTTTTGCATGTTATGTTGTGTTCTTGCCGTTTTTTACATGTTTATCATAAATCTACAATAATGACAGAGGTTATAAATGCATGTTTTTAAATGTGGGTGCAAATATAGATATATATAAAAAATCAAAAGCTGAAGTTTCTCATTTCCAGAGATATTCAGGCCATTAATTCAGTCCGTACTCTAGAAAGTCTCTATACGCTTTGCACACCTGGATTTGGGCAGTTTATGTGATTCTTCCTGGCAGATCCCCTGAGCTCTGTCAGACTGGATGGGAAGCATCTGTGAACTGTCGTCTTCGGGTCTCTCCACAGATGTTGTGTGCAGTATAAGTAAATGGAAAATAGAGCTTTACAGTGTGTGATTTATGTTGTAAAAGGCTCTACTTTAATGCAGATGATCTTTTTTTTTTGTAACACTAACCACTATGACTCAGTGGAGTCAGTCTCCTATGCCATGTGAAAAATAAAGTTTACATGAAGACATCTGCAGTGATCTTAAAGAAGCAATTGTTGTTTTCTGTCAACCTAAGAAGGGGTTTAAGGATATTAAACAAATAAATCCATCAACCCAGCACAAACCGAGCACAGCATAAGAGCACAAACACCTCATACCAACTGTTAAGCATGGAATTGGAGATTCACAAGCTAGATATCCCCAGACTGGGATAAATGATGATCAGAAACAGCATAAAATCTTTGGCAATTCAAACTTGATCATCAAGTGTAAGAGTGAAAGGAAAGGTTTACAAGACCAAGCTGTGACACCTGCTATGAGGTATGGTTTAAAGATGGCGGCTCTGACAAAAAGACTGGAGGCCAAGCTACAGATGAAAGTGTTGAAGAAGATAAGATGTTCATTGGGTGTCAGAAACAGCATAAAAGGTGAATTTTGGGGTTTATGTGGGTTGCAAAGTGACATGCAGATGTGCAGCAACTGTCATGCTGTTTAATAGCCAGCCATCAAAAATCAATCAAGGCTTTATTCGCCATGTGCAGGTTGCCCTGCAGTGAAATAGGACCCCCCCGACCTTACACACACAACACAGACATCACATGGGGATACAGGTCGGAGATCGGTAGCGTTACAGAAAAAAAACACTGAAATATACACTACAATGGGAAAGTACAAGAGGAAAAAAAAGAGACCTCTACTCATGCTGGGCTCCTGGGAGGACAGCATGAGAACAGGAAACAAAAAAACTCCTCTGCACAAAAAAGCACATAAATGTCGACAGCACAACATTATGGAACACGTGACAAGCCACAGGGTCGTGTGGGGGGTGAGGAGTAATCCGAAGCAAACACAGCAGCCATCCTGCCCAGCGCTACCATTCCAGTGTGGGCTCAGACCCGAAGAAATGATGAAGAGGAGACACGATATGGATGAGGGAAGCTGAGAAAGGAGGGCTAGCAGGGGTGTTGGAGGCAGATGACATGTTTTGGTTTATTTTGTAAGAAAAATGTAATTTCACTGTATGATGGAGTTTCTGTTTTATAGTAAATTACATAGGTTGACACTGTTTGAAACACATTATGACTGAATTTTGTTTGGTGAACATTTAGACTACACAGTTTTCCTGTGGCTTAGGTACAGCAAAACATAGCATGTAAATTTGAATTTTGGCATTATAAAGAGGCGTAGTTCTTCTGTTTAACGTAAGTCTCCTTTTTTTTTTTGCCTGTCCCATTTGGTTCTTTAGCCGTCAGAATTGTTGTCTGAAGACCAACAAGGATACCCAATGGATGGATGCCAAATGGATCATCACGGCCTTGCTGTATTGGTCCATTTGATCAACCTTTGTTGTTATTATTTATTTTATTTTATTTTCAGTTGTTACAGACATGACTGAGGGATAGGAAAGGGAGAAATAAAGATGAAGGAAAAGAAAAACAGAAGGGAAGAGGGACAGTGAGGAAGGGCACTTAAAAAGAGAAAGAAGAGAAAAAAATCTCCTGGATCACCTGTCGAGAGAAAAAGAAGAGAAAACAAGCAAAAAAAACAGAGCAACATACTAAACACAACACCATCACGTTAATCTAGCTCAGTGTAAACAGCAGTAAATACTAAATATTGAATGTTGTTGTGTAGCAAGCAGGACCGACAGCGCACAATGTGCTTGGAAATAGCAGCCAATAAAGGTGTAGTTTATGTCTATGAACAGTGAACACCCGTGTGCACACCTGTGTGAATCAGCGCGCTTGTATTCAAAAGGTTTCCCCATGTAATGGTCTGCTAGAGGATGTAGAGAGCCATAGCCCCGTCCCCCAGGGCATGAAGCAGGCATGAAGGAGATCCAGGGTCCAGACATCCAGAGGCCCCAGAGTGCGAGAGCCCAAGGAGGACCACCGGAGGGGCATCCGTAAGTCTCCTGAATCAGTGTTTCCACTGTATGCTCAGAATCAGAAGAAAAGCAACCTTGATGCCATAAATAACTCTGGGTAAGACGCTTTACCTATCCCTTCAAATCGATAAGTAGCAATGATGTAATCTAACTGTAAGTGTTTTTCAACTTATTCCTACTTGTTATTGAAGAACATAATGATTTTTACTGTGACATTGCTGTGCAGTGTCATTAACAAACCAGAACCATTTCTCATTGTCCAAAAACAGTCTTCTTTCACTCGTACATCTAGCTTTCTTCTCCTCGCAATCTGCCCCGAGACTTTCCCCTCTGATGCCTCTCATCTCCAGTGGCTCTCGTCTCTCATTGGGCCTCGAGTGTCTGGTTCAACACCCACTCTGTGGCTAATGACTGCTGTTGGAGGTTAAATATTTTGATTTCACAAAATCTAAAACATCATGCGCTTTGCGTTTTTATTAAGTGGTTTCTTTTTTTGTGTGTGTGTCCTTGCAGTGGACTCATCCAAGGATACAAATATCTTACTGTCTCACTCACGCACACATGTACACGCTTTCACACAAGAGAAGTCAGTGAAGTGTCCCAGTTTCTTAGAAGGGAACAGGCAACTGATGCCCTGATAGCTTCTGATCACCAAATGTCTCCATCATCTGAGTGCTGACACACTCCTGTATGCCCCAGACACCGCTAACACTACACTGGCGTGTGACTGAGAGCAACAGCACAATACACTTCAACCGACAGCACTCAAGCGCTTTTTCAGTTTAGAGCACAACTCTTCTCCCTTGATCCTCCTCTCACCTGTCCCCCCCCTCTCTGTCCTTTGCTGTTGTGTACTGCCCGCTCCTCTTTTTACTTTCTTCCACCAAGATAACTCATCTGACCCCAGCTCGAGACCCTTGAGAAGCATTCATATCTTATCTCCCGTAGCAAGATTAAAAGGGAAAAAAAGGGGAAGTGAGAGAGAAAGTTTGGTAAGCGCACATATGGTTTGATTGAACTGAGCCCTCATTCTGTTGAGCTTATGTTCTCTATAGTGATGAAGAGGAGACGAGACATGGATGAGGGAAGGTGAAAAAGGAGGGCTGGCAGGGGTGTGGGAGGGAGGTGACAAAAGGAAAGCTGATTGTGGCCAGGAGTGGAGGGGAAGTGGGTCTCTTTCGGTGCAGCGCACTGATGAGGCAAAGAAGTGATTTGATCGAAGAAACACTTGCGTATAGTGTCAGTTACGTGCTGAGAGGCTTTGGCTATTTTGGGATCTCAGGCAGGTTTTTTTTTTCAGTCAGATGCATTTTCTAGAATAAACCTGCCACAGGACACGTGCCTTGAAAATATGTTAAAAAATGTATATAGGTCCTTTAAAAATTGCAAAACAACCACAAACTCCTTCCCAGCGTTTCTGCTTTCTCAGTAGCGCGTGACTGCAGACCAATTAATGTCCTCTCTGCAATCAGCCTGTGTGATTTTGTTTGCCTTTGGGCTGGCAAATATAAAACTTGCATACAAGTTGTTTGTTGAATACTAACAGTGACCTGTTTGGAAATAAGGACCTTAAGGAAAGCCACCCTTTTCCTTAAAAGCTGCCTTAATTCTTTGTGGCACAAATCCAACATTGGCTGGAAATTTAAGTGCAGGGAACTTATTCTCATGTTCAAGAAACCAGTTTGAGATGATCTGAACTTTGTTATGTGCTGCATGAAACACATTCCTGAAGATGGGTACACACTAAAGGGACAGACATGGTCAACGACAGTACTCGGGTAGGCCGTGGTGTTTAAATACTTCTTAGTTGCTACTAAGGGTCTCAAAGGGGACTAAAAAATATCCTCCTGAAGCCTGAACCATGAATGCAAGGCAGGGTGGACCATGCTGGCAAGTTGTTGACTTCAGTCTGAATCTGAATCCTTTTTCCTTCTTTATCCTTTATCTTCTTCTTGCCCAGTGTTGGTGAGCACATGTGAAATATAGTCTCAGTTTCCTGTTCTTAGCTGAAAGAAGTCACTCAGTGTGGTATTCTGCTACGACAGAGGTTCAAGGTTGGATGTATTGCATTCCAGAGATGCTCCTTTGCATACCTTGCTTGTAACGATTGGATATTTGAGTTATCGTTGCCTTCTTATCAGCTCAGGAGTCTAGTCATTCTTCTCTTTATTTTGGCATCAAAAAAGCGTTTTCACCCGGAGAATTCATACTTCTTTCTGCTTAAAAACACCATTGCAGCACATTCATACACAGAGCCTGTTCAGTGCTCTGTGTATGGCTTATTTAACAAGTCAGAAATACACAACAGTGGCAGTAAGGATTAAAAGTTGATACTCTTTACGTTCAGTGCCACAATCTTGGAATATGTAGAACTGCTCAGACTTTCCAAGTGGGAAATAGGAGTTAAGGGAGAGTTGAACAAATAATTTCAGACTGGGGAAAATTTCAACTTCCGACTCATTCATGAGCGCACCTATCAAGTCCCAACAACTATGCTACATTATAAGTCATTTAAATCGCATTTCTTCGCCATTTTGATGCTACATTGTGGGTCCTGCATTAGCAGTGTTTGAACTTCAGCAGGTCATCTTGATCATGTTTGTGCATAAATACACTGAGGACAAGAGACAGGTAGCATCCACAGTTTTGGTCTGTTGGCAGTTGCATTAGTGCTTTGATTATTATGATAGTTTAACTTTTAAATTCGTTTTTGCTTTAACTTTGTTTTGTCTGTATTTCCAGTTTTCAGTTAATTTCTATAGAACTCACAGTCATGTCGTGTACATAACTTATCCAATATCCAATTTCCCCCACTAACTTCAGCTTAGTTTTAGTTTATAGTACTCCGCACTGACACAGACAGCAAAGGTACATGTAACAGAGAGTTTTTAAATTCTGACAGAAAATCTTAGTGTTTGCATGCATGTTAACTCGTTTTTCCATGATGATATAGTATAACACAGTTAAGCAATTAAAGACATTTGCAGGTTCGGTATATTTATTAACTTTTAGTCATATAAAACAAAAAAAAATCTTTTTTCATAACAAAAAACCACAGAGATCTTCAACCGTTTAACAGCAAGTGAGATCAACTGCAATGGTTAAGTAAGTCACTCTAGTTCTGCCAGTTGGCACGACTATTAAAAACTTTTTCTGCTTGTTTTGTCAATGTTGGAAGTTGTTGATGTCTTTTAAAATGGCTGTAATTGGGGGGAAAAGTCTGTTTTGGCACAAACATTTAATGGGGTTTTCCCCTGAGTCTAGATGCTGCCGATGTTGAGCAGCCAACAGCTGGTAGATGGAACCACTTCATGAAATCTGCTGATCAAGGTGGTAATTAAAGAGGCAGTAAGTTGTGTAAAACTTGCCCAAATGAATATTTCAGGTTGGAATTTAGCTAATTAGGTAGATGTGATCATGGAGGAAATTGCAAAGGACAGAATTTGGACATCATGGATATGTTGAAATTGTGAAGGAGCATGAAATGTATCAGTGCTACGCTCCACTATAAGAAAGTAAAAAACACAACTGAGGAGGATGAGCGAGGAAATATCTTCCCAATTGAAGTTTTGCTTCCCTTGGTTGGTCATTACATATTGTGATTAAAAAAGGTGTGAAAGTGTGTGTGTGTAAAAGTGCACGAGAGATGAATCAGGAAAATAGGTCCAGCTTTTAATCTGTTCGCAAAATGCACAAACATGTGTGGCGCAAGGACCCACTTACACACATGATACACAAACTAGAAAGTGCAGAGCTGGCAGGGTGGACTAATTTATGCTTGAGTGCGGTTCAATTAAGGCAGATGTTAAAAAAACTGTTCCCCAGTCTCAGCATGTGCTACCCCGTTAAACGCAATGCAGAGAGCACACATCCTCCCTCTGTCACGCGTACACACACAGATACACATACATGGTACCAAGGGTGTTGGAAAAATTCAGGAGTTACATAATGCCGCTGGAACTGTTCACCGAGCCATAGGATGTATACCAACAGTAGAATGCCATGGCAACACAGGGAGGGCACTGGATGCAGGAGTGCTGGAATTCAACTAAAAGGCTTCGTGACTGAGAGGATTGTGGCTTCTCTCGGAAAGGCTGGGTTGATGATCTGACACTGAGAAATGTTTTTCATCTCCAATCTGCTGTGTACGAAAAGAACCTTTATATTGTCAGAGTAGATTAACAAGGTCAGTGGCATGAGGAACATCAGACTGACCAAACAAGAATTCAGATTAGCTGTTATTTTTTCATTTTTGTCCAGGGGCTCCTGTTGACTGTATTATGTGCTCGGCTTACTTGTCGTGACTATTTGACAATTTTTCAGTGATAAAGCACTAAAGCTGAGAAGTTCATCAGCAGCAGCTATGCCCTGGTCACTAACCAGGGTCGAATTACAACTACCTATTCGATGTCATCTGCTTGACTTTGGACTGCATGCAAAAACTAAAAAGAGTGGTCGTGACCTCGTGCCATCCCTTTTTGTCTTGCCAACATCCTGCTGACTAAATGTGAAATTAGCTGAATTTTGGCCACAAAGTCTAACAGAAAATTAGGGTGCAGTGAGCTCTTTTGGATGAAGTAGGCACTAAACTGTTCATTATAGAAGGAAAACCTTGCTCTGAGCAATCCTGTAGTTAAGACATGATAAACTGTTCTAGGGCTTCCTTTGAATCACGACTTTTATTTTTTCTTTTTAATAGAATTTGGCAGTTCACTTTTTTTCTTTAAGAGTGAGCCAGGACATACACTTCATGCATACTTTGCTTGGAAAATGGGAAATAATTGCATGAATGGATATAGTATATGATGCAAAAACAGAGTCTGTACAGTTTTAACAAGCTTGAAAGTCAATATTTAGTACGACCAATTATTCTTTAACACAGACTGAACTCTCTTAGGTAAGCTGTCAGTTCTTTATTTCTTCAGGAAAAGTTCTCCAGGCTTCCTGAACAACATTCGAAGCTCTTTGTTTGGATCTCGGCTGCCTTTTGATCTGTTCTGTGTCAATATCATTCTACTGTCATGAACTGGCTGTGTGGAGGCAGATGAGGACCCAAACGCAAAACTCACGGAGACAGGAACTGAACTTAAAATCACTGCTTTATTGCAGGCTTCACAAAGAAACAGAACTAAACTGGGAATGCTAACAGAAGACCGAGGGAACACAGAAAGACACACAGGTTCGGGGAGGAGACATTGACGACGCAACCCTGAACTAAGGGAGACGCAGACATAAATACACAGAGGGTTAACGAGGGAAGTGGGAACACACGGGGAACACAGCTGACACAGATAATCGCAACGAGACAGGGCAGGAGTGAACACAACATGACGCATACTGACGAGAGACTGTCAAAGTAAAACAGGAAGTACACAGAGGTTCAGACAGGAGGAGAGAGAGCACAGACATAACGGGCTGGGGAAAACATTGAATGAAACACAAGGAGGGGAAACGAGGACTCACAGATACACAGAGGGGCACACAGGGGGTAATCAAATAAGGAACATCTTAACAGAACCTAGGAACCACGGCATAAATAAGGAACAAAATACAAAAATACAAGAAAACTAAGAATGCTGGGCCAATATGGCCCAGGATCATGACATCTACGCTGCCTTTAATAATACTGAGGTGCGACTCCGCGGACACTGACACTATGCACATTACATTGTGTGTACTGCATTGGCAATGTATTTCGGATTATCTCCTTCCTACATACTGAAAACAATTTTCACCAAAAATGTCAAATTTGGATTCCTCACTCTGTCAGACCTGTTGCCACTGACTTTCAGTGCAATTCTTGTGTAATGATTCATATTTCAGCCTTTTCTCCCAGTTTTCCCCTTCTTTAAGAATGGCTTCCTGCTGCCAGCCTTCCACTGAGATCATTTCTGATGAGGCTTCAGTGAACAGTAGATGAATCAACTGAAGGGCCAGATGCATCTCCCAGGTCCTGTGTCAGCACTCTGCTGAATTTTTTAAGGATGTGATTTACAGATACAGTTCATTTGTTGTAGGGATTTTTTTTTTAATGCCTGACACGTTTTCTTTTGTTCTTTACTTCTCTAGTTTCTTAAAATTTTATAAGGACACAGTGCACAGCATGTTCAGATATGCCAAGTTTTCAGTTAGTAGTTCTTTAGTTATCACCTTGTTGGTGCAAAATACTATTTTTTTCTGACAAAGTGCCTGAAAATACAATTTAAAAGTGGTTCTTTGTTAACTTAATCACCGTAGCTGGCAAGAAGTTCTCAGTGGCTGGAGCTGCTTATCACACTGGTGTCAAACTTTCCACAACCTCTGTCACACACAGGTTTCCGGGATGGAAAGGCTCAGTTGGTAACAAGAGCATCACATCATTGCAGGTTTCAGCTCACCGAGTAGATTTTTATCACAAGCCAAGCAAACTCTAACTGAAATCAGGGACATTTTACTGATGTTCGGTAGCTTCGACATTCAGGCAGCAGCTTTATACTTAATGTGTGACTCTACAGTGCACCAACAAGCTACTTTTTTTGCATATGTTGTGGCTAAATTACTATAATTTTCAAATTTGTGTGGTTCTGCTGCTTAAACAAGAATCCAATAAGTAAATTTGGTCAGTGAATTATTTCTAAAGAAGACCTTCAGCTCTGATAAACTCAACAACAAGCATTTGCCATCTTCTCTTAGCTGCTGTTTACTCTCAAATAACAACACCTCCTCCTCCCGCGCTCAGTTCTGTGAGCATGGATAAGTGGCATACTTCAAACACACTTTTCTCTAACCACTCACTTTCCCATCCATCCTTATCTTCGTACTCATATGTCCTTGTTACTGTATAGTTTTGGTTTTCTGGGTTTTGCTTGATTCCCTGCTCGCTCGCTTTCTCTGTGTACATCTTCTGCCGCTCCCTCCCACATCTTATCGCTCAGAGCAAACAATTACTTGCCTTGTTTGAGATACTCTGGACTAAAATAAATCTGAATAAATGTAGGGATCACAACTGCTACAGAGATGTAGTGCGGGTGAGGGAGGAACAGATGAAGAAACGCAAGAGATGGTATGCAAAGAAAGAGGATGTCACTGACCGTCAGAATAGTCCTCCCCGCCTTTTTCTGCCTTGCGTCCACGCGCACACACTAAAGAAGTGTAGGGTTATATTCGTAATCATAACCCTACAAGGCAGGGTGGAAAAAGGTTATTATCTAGGAGATTACT
Organism: Perissodus microlepis; assembly: GCF_051167445.1. Classification (NCBI taxonomy): domain Eukaryota; kingdom Metazoa; phylum Chordata; class Actinopteri; order Cichliformes; family Cichlidae; genus Perissodus; species Perissodus microlepis. The sequence goes on along the minus strand of NC_140466.1, from coordinate 29,964,000 downwards.
AAAGAAAATGTGCAGTCCTGTCAAACCTGAGGGCTTTTTTAAATTTATATGACGGAAATGTTTAATTTTCTGCTTTTCCCTCCATCTCTGCTTTGTCTTCCCTTGCATATTTAGGTTTGTGTTACTGTAAATTATTAGCAGCTCCCCTTCCACCATCGATCCCGGTCCATCATTCACCGTGGCCTCCATTTGAGGCTGTTTCCCCAGCTGCACCTCTAAGATCTTGGAAGAGATTTAAAGAAGCTGGAAAAAATTTAAATTGCAAATAAGACTGTGGGACTCTTGAGGGTGCACATGCGAGATTATTTAAAACATTTATGACATTTCTGACTTTTATTTTCCACTGAATGGATGAGAGAGGAAAAATGAGGGATGGAAAGATTAAATGTGGGGAGGGATTAACCCTTTAAATGTCCCACCCCCTCAAAAATGATTATTTGGGATGCTGACAACAACAAAAAAACATATAAGTGTATTTTAACAGCATTTTAAACTCACCTATGAGCCTCTATCAAATACTGTTAGGCATGAAGTCTCCATCTCACAGGTTCAAAGTTTATAAAGAGCCACTGCAGGTTTAGGTTATGGTAATGTGGTTCTCTGCAAAGATATAGGCTTAGGCTGCAATTCTGCAGTGGAACTGTAGTTGGACATTTGCATGTATGTGTGCGATTGTGTGCTGATAATAGAATCTTAATTGGTTGATTAAGGAGGATTAAGGTCATTGATTGGATAGAGCTCAGGGCTCACCTGCTGTTCCCAACATCTAATTGGTTGGCTAAATAACATTTCAATGAAAGGCTGGGAGCTGAATCGGGCGAGCTTTCACACACTCACACAGACACACACATACACACGCAGCTGAGAGAGGGAGGGAGGGACGGAGGCAGATAAAAAGAGGAGCAAAGGGTGAAGGATGAGGGATGAGGGAAGAAAAGAGAGAGGGAGAGAACATCCTTTTACACCCAAGTGTCTCAGCCTTTCTGGATGACAAAAATATGGCTTGTCAATCACAAAGCAGGGTAAAAATGTGTGTTTGTGTGAGGGAGAAAGATGTTCAGAGTGCAAACGGTGCAGGTGTTCAGAATAGACTGTTAATAACCTGTGTCAGCACACACACAGACGCACACCGTGCTATGTGTGTGCGTGATAGCTGCAGTGACAGTGACAGGATGCAGAAGATGAGGCTGATAATTGATTGACACCGATGTCCTTGCAGCTGTATCTGTGTTTGTATGTGTCGGTATGGATTTTGTGAGAGTGACTTTAAAATGTGGTGCAAATTCGTGTCTGTGTGAGTGATTTGAATATTGAATTTGACACGGTGAGGGGAAAAAGGGTGCACATCCATGCAAATGTGTTTGCTTTTTTTTTTGCTTTTTGTGCAGCTGCATGCTGCGTCTGCACCTGCAGGCTTTTATGTGCGAAAGCACATGTTCAGGAGCTTGTTGTCAGTTTGGTTTCATGGAAGGGATCATAGACTTTCACCTGGTTTATGAAACCACTTGAGTACTGCAGGCTGTTAGAGGGTTATTGAGGTGTGTGCTTGACAACCACAGCCTGTATCATTATTATGGGAGACCTTAATGATGGTGAATTATCATTACTGCAGAAAATGCTCCCCTGCACAGCAGGAAAGAGGTGCATAAACTACATATTCACACACGCAGGAGGTTGTAAATCTCACTCTAGATGTTTCTAATGTGATGTGTAGTGATGCACTAGAGTCACCAGGAGCGCTGCTAATATTGTTTGTGTTATTAATCCAGAAAGAATGTTAGGAAATAAAGGAAAAACATTACTTAGTTATGACAATGGTTCTTTTTATTGCAAAGTATTTGCACATTTTTAAGGTCCGATGAAGATCTAGCCATCTTTTTTTTTTACATTTCAAAATGTGATATGACTTAAATCTTAAGTACTTGATAATAATGACTTAATGGTCCTGACCAAAATACACTTGATGAGTCACACAAATTCGACAAGCACATACCTTCTACTTGCCACTTTCACAAAGTAAGCGACATATGCTGTGCACTAAAATCCAATCCTTTCTATTGCTTGCACCATGCAGTAATGCTTTCCCACTGTGCTGAGTAAAGTGCAGCGCAGTGGTGGTGTACTGGCTGGTCAGGACACTTTGGCTTTTGCTCAGCACAGCGTGACGAGCAGTTGTGCAGCCAATAGAAATTCAGAATGACAGGGAGAGGGTAGAAAAAATGAATAAAATACAGACAGAAAGCCACTCAACACAAATTTTGCGCCGTTTTCTCAACCTAGCAACAATGCATCCTTCCTTAACAGTGATACTAGATGAACAGGGTGACACCAAAAAAAAGAGGCGCCGTCAATGATTGCAGAAAATGAGTTAAATCCTCAACAAAGGTTGTTTCCAGCTTGCCATTTATTGTTATTACTGTTATTATTGTTGTTGTTGTTGTTATTGCCTTGCTACTAACCAAACGCAATTAAACACATGCCTCTTCTCTCTAATAGTTGACTAATGAGAACGAATGAGTGAGAATCAGTGATCAGTTGCGGTTGTGATGTGCAACACAATTAAGTAATATGATGGACCAAGAGGGCTCGAGGCTCTCCAGCTGATGTAGGTCAAAAGTTTGATGGAGACACTTCAACAACAAAAACAACATTTACCACCACAAACATTCCTCCTCTGTGTCGTTTAGTGGTTGTCAGAGATGTGAGTTACCTCTTTATAGACCTGATCCTGCTCAGTTACACACACATCGACACACACATTAAACTGCCAGGCCTTGACCTTTTGGCCAGTGGTCATGTCATACTAAGCACGGTAAGAGAACAAACCTGACTCAGCTCTTTAACTGTAGGTGTTCACACACACGCACGCACGCACGCACAACAGCACACACACGCAAATACACACAAACACAGATTATGTGTATGTGTGTAACTATAATAGAAGGTTCTGCTTTCTCATTTGCCATATTGTTCAGAGGAAGGTACTTAGAACCAGATGGATCTCTTTCAAACACACACACACACACACACACACACACAGTCTTTCACAAATTGAATATGCATATTTATAAGATGAGTCACTGAATAATTGAATGGTTTGAAATAGAGCCAATAAAGGTACAGCAGGACTGTGTATGAGTACACACTCTATGAATATGTATGTGAAAAAATGTGTGTATTTAAAAACCCAGTGACCCCCCAAAGTACTCCCAAAGCGTACATCTCCTCACCTATGGAGGTAGTGATGACTTTAACAAGTACATGAACACACACATATGCAGGCACTATAACCTTAGAGGACATTTACTTATACTTCCTTGTGTTTTTCTAATGTGAACCATAACTGCTAATTTCCTAATCTTATCTCAGCCTCGTGTTAAATCACGCATTTACCTTAAAGAGTAACATTTTACACTGCAGAGACTTATTTTTGTCCCTATAAGGATGACAAAGCCCCTCGTTAATGTGACTGTGGGAAAAGATTTGCAGAAGGTCCCCACAGCATGAGTAACAGCTGGGCCTCTTACACACACACACACACACACGAGGGTTTGACAAAAGTATAATCTCTCAAAATCTTTCTACTGTATGGAAACCTTTTTATTAATTCATTAGCTAATCGCTCTTAAATACTTCCCTGGAAGTTTTTAACTATTTATATTTTCCTGATTCATACCCTTAGAGGGTGTGTTTGAAAAGTTTAATACTCAATGGAAAAACTTGTTCACTCAGCTCTCCATTAGCAGACCTCACATCAGGGTGCCAATCTGCTCATCAAAAAAATATACAGGTTTGAGATATTCTTAGGAAAATAAAAACCTTTTTTATCCTCATGGAGCAGTGGAAGAAAACAAAGAGAAAAGAATGAAAAAATAAAGTCACATCTTGATTTAAATCAGAGGTAGACAGCAGTGTTTCAAATAAAGTGAATTAAGGGCTACATATTGGATAACTGAATCAAAATATGTAGATTAGATGAAAACACTACATTTAAATTAGCCCATACCCACCACTTAAGTAATGAAATCTCAGCACTGTTTCCAGGTCTACTGAATTGATTGAGGCTGTCATCTTTTTAAAGTGTTGTAAATGCATTGTGTCTTGTATTGCATGCATTGTGTGTTGTAATGCAATCCTACGTCTTTACTGTGCTAATCTGTTTTTAGCTTAACCCTCACTTGCCTAGCTAGCCATCAGATAGCATATAATATATGTCAGCTTGTCCAACACCACTAACCTTCTAGTAGTTTGTGTTCTGTCTTTATTTACTTGCAAAGTTAGGGCAGAGGTTTACATTAAAGAAAAAGAAAATATTTCAGTCAGAAAATAATATATATTATCTTTAGGTGAAAGCTAGATTAGCTAACTTCCTGCTAGACCTTTTAAATCCTCCTTTTCATGGATGCTTGGGCATTAAATAGCATTGTAACACCTGTGAGAACAGTGTCATTGATCCATTTACTGTAGCTGAAATAATTTAGACTGGTTTTAATACTTATAGGTGCCTCAGAGCTTGTTTGATTTTGGGAGCATTTGGACCCAGAAACAGGTAACGATGTTCGCCTTAAGAAGTGAATAGTCTTTTGCCCTTCAGACCATATTATCATAGTACAAGTATTTCATTGATGTTGGGAAAAAAGGTAAAAAATCCATTATGTATTTCCAAAGCAATCACATACAAACCTACAGTGGCATAAAAACATCTAAAAGTCTGACTTTTAAAAGGAAGTTTATATATAGAATTAAATACACAAACAATACCTAACAGTGCTCAAACCATATATAAAATAGGATGGATTTGCTATTATTTAAGAGTAGTTTGCACATATTTTTTTTGAAGTTGGAGACGCCACAAAGTTTTTACCCCTCAACAAATACTGAAAGGCGAAATAAATGACGAGGTTCCCTAGTTTAATGCAGTGCCAATGCACTTGCCAAAGGCAAGAACACCATACAAACTGTTCTCTCTTAATAAAATATAAGTGCTAAAAGGAGACTCCTGTAGTTTATAATGTAAGTGGTGATCTGATTTGCGCTTTTCACAGTCATTAAGAGGTATAAATGGTCACATGACCTGACCAGCCAACCCACACCAGTCATCCTATTCTTAGAATTTTAATGATTACAACCCACTTTAACATCCTCTTATGAATCACCCGCCGCTCAGACTCTTCAGTATAAACACTCTCTGGTCGTCACTCCATGTTAACTTGAGAGCGTACAAAAATAAGAGCTACTTATTTAAATGTTCATGGCAACAAACCACATCAATCCAATTTACATTTTCAGATGACAGACATTTGCAGATTTTGGCCTCGGAAGACTGCGAGCACCGCAGTTGTGTACACTCACAGTTATGAGAGCCCAGCTTGTACATTTTGATGAAAAATGAACTGAACCCAGAGTCATTAGTACTGTATGTGGGCTGCTCAAAAATCCACATACTGTATTTTCTTTAGCCTGAGGCTTAAATTAAAGCCCTCTTCGCACTGGTAATCACACTCAAAAGGCCTGGGCTGAACATGTCCATATTTCATCCTGATCTCCTCTAACTCACTGTCTTCTTCCATCATCTGTACAACATATTTACACTCCCGTGAGAAATTCACTGCCATTTTTTTAATCGAGTTTTGATGATTTGCTAACCTCAGTTGATCTGTTGTTGTGTGTCCACATTTTTCTGAACAGAAAATAACTTTATATATCGCTAGTTAGCAACTTGAATGCGTATTGTTAGCGTGCACCTTGTGACTGCTTAGGCTTAAAACATAGTAGGATCTCCCTGCGGCTTTACACTCTTTCCTCTTGGCTCTCTGTGTTTGCTGATAGTTGAGTAGGATAAGTAGAAGAAAAAACACCTTGAGTGTTTGTTGCAACCGCTTTGCCATCAAGAGGAATCTCAGAGTCACCTGAATTTTTTTTATTGAGTTGAATGCAGTCATTCCTCTAAAATTTGCTTTGAATTCAGTCTGAACATCAAAATTGGCTTTTCTGTTAACATTTTCAGATAATTACTTTGCTTGTAAAAAAAAATCAACTCACATTTATGGAACTAAATGCCATTGCCTTTTACACTGAAAAAGGAACTAAGAACCTAAAAGCAGTATCTTGGTACAGTGGTCACCACTGTTATCTCACAGCAAAAATGTTCACTGGACTTAATCTCCTGGTTGACTCAGGCCTTTTTGCGTGGAGATTGCATCTTTTCCCCATTCCTGTGAGGGCTTCTTTAGCTTCCTCCCACAGTCCAGAAATATGCTTGTTAGGTTACCTGGTGATTGCAAATTGGCCGCATGGGTGGATGTGATGACCCATCCAGTCAGCAAGCTGCCTCTTACTTAATGCAAACACCCCGGCCCCATGAAAGTAGTTTGATAAGTGGTTAAGAAAATGAATGCATGGATGGAAGTGCAAGTGTTGCAACTGCACAACCTGTTTCAAACATCAGAGGGTTTATAGATATGGAGTCTGCCATAGCAGATGACAAAAACAAGTCATGAAGCTAAAATCTCATGTTAAAATATGTTTTACAAGAAGCTCAAGGTTCCATCAAATAAATATTATAAAAACATTTTTTAAGAACATTTTGATTTTTCATAACAGGAAAAAGCACACATGCTATTAATAAAATTAATAATGGCTCTTTTCAAAAGTCCCAGTCAGTCACAGAAAGCAGGCCTTTTCTTACTGTGATAAATCAAAATGTCTTTACTGAGCCTTATGTCTTGCAGTGTGACACTGTTTAAAACACAAACGTGGTGTGAAATTGCCACTTCAAGTTTCCTGGCAGCTTTGAGTGGACTTCTGAAATATTTCTATCAACCACAACACGTCATGTCTTTTGGTGTTTTCTGATTGTTCCCTAATGTTTCCAACATAGTTATATCTGCACATACTTTGTTGTTTTTGTTCAGATGTATTATCAGCGCTCACTTTTGTCCAGTCCACCTTGAAAAGAGCATTTTTCCATTTATGAGTGTTATCAGCAATTACCAGCTGCTATCCTAATACAGCTGCATCCACAGGTTTGTGTGTGTAAATAAAACAGATTGTTTGCTTTTCAAAGCTCAAGAATAAAGTAGACTGTAACAGTTTTCTAAAGGTGTGCATGAACTCGCGTGCCTGAATGCGTGGCAGGAGGAAATTTCAGCTTCTCAGCATGCAGGGAATGTATTGAGGCACTGGTATTGATTGGAACCCCTGCAGATATATTATGGTTGTTTTATGTGACACTAAAATTTTACTCAGTGCAACTTCAACAGCTACATACATTTTGCAATTATTTTGCAGTTGAAAGAAATGAAAATCCACAGTGCTAATATCAGGCATCCTTTATTGTAAGGGATTGTTTTTTGCTTCATAGCCTCTTGTGCTCTCAGAGCATTGCCTACTAAATGAATCCCTGCTGTTTTATGCGAGGAAACAAACTCTGAAATATTAGTAAGATAATGCGAGTCGACAGATGCGGGAGACACACGAGCAGAGATCAGTGTGAGAAACTGAGAACAAGACTATGAACACTTTGGGGAGTGCGGCCCTCCCTGTCTCTTCTGGATAAGTGAGATCCTTGTTCTGTGTTTGGAAGTTCAGACTAAAGTGATCAAAGAGTAACAGGTGGAGTCTTAAATTGAAATTGCCCTTCTAATAAGCATCCGAATAACAACAATGAGAATCTAGCACATCTGCATGCCTCCCAGCAGGGACGACTTAATCATTCGAAATCTTGGTTAATGCTTTGTAAATAAGCCAGACAGTGAGCGCAAAGATGTTTAGATGTAATACATGCAATTTTCTGTTTAATTATGTATAACTTAATGATGTCGCTTTTAAAAATGTACAATGACGCGGTTGTTCAATTGAGACATGAAGTAAACAGCATGCCGCATTGAAAGTAAAAGTTGTGCCTTCGTTGTGACCTGATGGTCGAATGGCTAGCACGACGGCAACAGTACCTGAATGGATTTTCCAATGCTGCACTTTTATCGTTATGGAAATCGAAGCAAAGGGGTATTTTTAGACCAATAAACCTGCATGTTGCACTCTGCTTAATATGGATATGATTTTATCTATAAAAATTAAACATATGCTCATGAGACGATCATGTTTCATATGTCTTAGATACAATAAGATATACCTGTGATTATTAGTAGACTATTAGTATAAACTGGCAGGAATTTCACATTACTTCACCTATTGGTCTTTTAGGCTTCAGTATAAGGTGGAAAGGATTTGTTGTTGTTGTAAAAATTTAGAGTTAGCTTCAGAACAAAAACAAGAGCAACCCAACAGGTGGTTTTGTTCAGATATACATTTTAAAAAGGTAAAAGCTTCACTGTGATTAAACCTTTTTTCTCTCGACATGCAGGTGCAAATGCCACTCCTGCAATCACTAAAAGGAACAACAACCAGAGATTTCACAGGTGTTTGGTAATTATAACAATGGGGCAGCTGGAGTTTGTTTGGTAGAGTATATTTGGCCTTTAAATGTAAAAATATAATTGCGGCGATAGAGCATTTCCTCGTTTTAGCGAGCACTGAACCCCAGTGGCTACCAGTGCATCTGAACTTTAATTAAAAGTATGTTTATATTGTTAATGTGTTGTTCTCTCCGTGTGAGGCAGATTAAACAGGTTTTCTGCTCAGACTCGTAGTCCTATTCGTATTCATCTTTTTTTTCCTATTATAGTCTTGCGGAAACGATCACTTACTGCATAGTGGAGCACTTTCTCTAACAGAGTGTGTTGGTGCACAGCTGCAAATAAAGTGCAGGGGGACATGAAGGCAGAGAACAGGTGGCGTATAAATGCCTTGTATTTACAAAATGAGGATTTCAGGAGGTTATATGGAGGTAGAGCTCAACTGAAAATGCAGCACCTTTAGGTAGAGCAGAGGGCAATGAAATCCTTTACAGGGGATTTCGTGAAAGTTTTTACTCCCAGTTATAAAATAAATAAATAAATAAAAATTAAAGAAACTAAATCAACACTCCCCTCCCAGCTCTCCCAGTATTTCACTATATAGTGCTGTCATGCCTAAAAGATGCAAAGCAAAGAATTTCAGATGGTTTAACACTTGCTTACAGTTCATTTACAAATACCAATATCGTAGAAAAATGCAACGCCTCCATGTTTACCCCCGTTTTTCCAATTTTGGTTGGGTTGGAAACTGCAATGTTCTGTGTACACCATCTCATTCCAAAGTAAGGAGCTGCTGCTGCACCTGCTGCTATCGTTGATGTGGCACTGAGTTCTTAAAATGGTTTACATCATTAGGATCAACGATGTGTTGTGTGTAGTAATTACATTCCAGAGGTCTGACGGCATTCGTGCTGCGAAGCAGCAACCGATATCCTGCTCTGCTTTAATAACCTTTATACAGTCTCTGTAAGTAGAAAGATGTTATTGCAAAAGTTCTCAAACTTCTTAATATAACATTCAAGTTCTCAAACTTCTTAATGTAACGACTAAACTTTTATCAACCATACAAAATATTGGAGAAGCAACAAAGGAGCCAAGTTGAATATTATTGTAATTAAGGAAACTATATTCAAGTCAGCATGAGGGGATCAGAAAAACTGTATCATCTTCGCTACATAAATCACATTCATTGTATCGAGAAATTAAGGCAACATGCCTTTCCTATACTCCTATAATATCTGATACTACTATCCTATTTATCTGTTTTCAAAATATTGGTGATTAAAAGGTGTTACGTCCTACTTTTTACTTTTTTTTCTGTGGCTTTGCATCATTTTGGTGTGAAACAGCCTTTTTTCACAGATAGTCTCAACCTGGGTAAACAAACAAAGCCACTGAGATAGAAAAGACTTCACCCTCAAGGGTAGGAAGGCTCACAAAAATCTACCTCTACATCTGGCAAGTCTCCATTTATTTGACGTTGTGCACTCAAGTTTGGATCCTTGTTTCTGATTGGTTCTTCCTTATGTATTTGTGCAGACTCTTGCCAAGGTAGATCAATCGGCATTGCTCTGGGAAACGTGTTTCTCAGACGTACAAGAACAGCTGAGATGAGTGACTGTATCGCCTGGCAGCTCCTCAGTTCTCAGATTTCAATAATATTTTTGCTCTAAAGTGCGAACAGAGCTCTAACATTACTGCCCGTTTACCAGCAGCGTAAATGTAATAAGTATCGAGCGGTCGGCGTCAACCTTGGCAAGCACCGAAAGCCTTTAGAGGACTTTCCATGATGCTCTTTTAAAAAAAAAAAGATTTTTTTTCCAAAAACAAAAAGTCATCAAAGTTACGTTAAAGTTTCATTACATACTTCATATGTAAAAGGGTAATTAATAACCTGTAACCTTTTACATTTTACCAGCAAACTTTCCTGATACTGTTTATGTAATCTATCAAAATGTGATTAGAGCCCATGAATCATCAAGAACTCACATACATAGCAACTTATACACCAACACCTGGCTGGTAAATATTCCCTGCAGTTTTTCGGGTGTGCATAGTGCTCAAGGTTGCCTGCAAATGTGAAAAAGTCAGTTTTAAATGATTTTTTTCCGAGATGAAAAACTAAGTGTGTGGGGGAGGGGAAATCTATAAATAACCTTTCAGCCTGCTGCATCTCCTCATCTCTCGGTCCTCTGTCATGTTAGGAGTAGTACCACAAGTTATCACAGCTGCACAGTGTTTCTGTTATGTTTGTGTATTAAATTTGTGAAGAGTGTGTGTGTCTCTCTTACGTTTTCCGTCCCATCCACATGTGTGCCTGCCTGCTTCCTCCATTAGAGAAACAGCATGTCAGAAGAGCTAGTGCAAGTCTGTGTGTGTTGAGCTGTTAAGAGTTTAGCCACGATCCTGTCAAAACCTTGAGTAAACAAACACACACAGACACACACACAGAGGCTCATTTATAGGGGACGCTCGACGATGAAAAGACAAGACAAACAAGGCGTGAAACAGGAAAAGACATTGTACTGTGCTACTGTTTGCTGTGTGTGTGTGGATCCTTTGTTTTGTGTGATTCCTCTGTGTCCTGGCCTTATTTAGGCTCACTTACAATAAACAGATGAGTTAGAAATTCTCTTTATCAGGTGTCCGGGGGGGTGGAGGGAGTAGATGGAGACGTGGGAAAGACGGAGAGAAGAGGCTGAGCAGCTCCTCGCATACAATGATCTATTTATCAATTCCCCATCCTGTTTCTCTCCTCTCCACCCATTCTCTCCTCTCCTCCTCCTATTTCTCCTCCTCTCTTGACTGGCCTACTTGCTTATCCTCTTCAGAGCACTTTAAATTCAACTTAATTTTTTTGGCTAATGCATCCTTGGTCTCCTTTTTTGCTCCCTTCATTTAATTTCAGTTTGATTGTTTATCTTCTCTGGTAGAAACACGATACTGTAGAAACAATTGGCTGCCACTAGCTCATTCCCGTTATTACTCCATCCAAGCATGTGCATGTGTAAATGTGTTTGCAGTTTGTTGCAGGAGGAAAAAAACAATGAGGACAATACAGTGGGCCATATTAACCATAGAGTTGTTGTTCTCTGCAGCACACTGCTGCAATGCTTTAATTAATGTCTAAATATAGAGATTTAAATAAATGCTTAGAGGCTGATTTGAAGAAATCCATGCCAATTTCCAGTAGGCATATTGCTTAATTAAAAATGTTATTTTTGGAATATAAGATTATGTCACTCTATAAATTGAACGATGCACAGGAAGAAAGCGAGATAGACAGAGAGTTGGGCATCTCGTTGTAAATGAGAGCTTGTGGAATGAGTCTGCAGTCGGGTGTGCGGGAGCTGTGCTTACACACAGAGGTGCAACTAAACACATGAAATTGCAATAAGAATTTCCACCAGCTTGGTCTCTCGGAAAGCTCGACCTCTTAGCGCTGCATTTCATGGTGGTGGCACATAATGTGTTAAAATTACACAGGGGCACCGCAGAAGGCAGCAAGCTGCTCCTCTATTGTCTTGGTTACCAGGATGTCAAGTCCCGCCCCGGGCAGCGGTAAAGACACCATTGCCTTTCTGAAAAAGGTCGGAGATTTTTCACGCATTTATTCACACAGCCACCCACTTACACCAGAATTTTTTTCTGAAACTGACCAGTTAGCTGTTTCGTCTAAACCTGACTAAACACAAATGAAAACAAAATTATTTTAATTAAACGATTCGCAGTGTCTCTTTATAGAGTTGTTCCACTAACCGTGTGATTCGATTTTATCAGTGCCTGTGTGTGTGTGTGTGTGTGTGTATACTCATACCATGGGGACCTTAATCTGTTTACAGTTTACAGAGTCACATTATGGGGACGTCTCTTCCTTATAGGGACAAAAAGCCAAAAAAGTCTCTACAACACAAGTTATAGAGGACATGATTATAGTCAGGATCCAGGTAGGCTGAGTTAGCCTAGAACTGCTGATGGGGATGATTATAAATTGATGTAATGTTCTCTGAAGTAATTTATACACAACTGTAAATGTGTGTGTGTGTGTGTGTGTGTGTGTGTGTGTGTGTGTGTGAGAGAGAGAGAGAGAGCGAGATAGAGGGAGAGAGAGAGTGATGATAAATCTGTATCTTCTCATTTTCTGTCAGAATTGAACATCCTTCTCACAGTGGGTTTTGTTTTTGTACGAACAAACAGTAATCAGAGCAGGAAACCCCAGTGGGGGGGCAGGAGAGAGAGCGAGAGAATGGGTGGAATTATTACTGTGTGTGCTGCTGTTTGCGCTTTTCACAAGGGGAGGGGGGAGATTACACTGAAGGGATAACTCAAAGCTGATTGAAGGCTGTGGCAAGGCCCAGGAGCATGTGACTGTCTCATGTTGATATATGGTGTCATCAAGATCATAGTTTGTATTTTTCCCCTCTAACAGCCTTCAGTCAGCAGAGCTTCTAAACAGCATGTGTTCAAGTGTATATTTAGCACCGCTGCAATGCTGGCTTCAGCATTTGAACAAAAATGTCAAATATTCTCTATGGGGAAAAATGTTTGAGTTGGGGGACATAAAGTGCTTCCTTGTAAACAAGGATTATTACTGGAAAGTGTCAAGGAAAAAGAAAACCGTCACCAGTGAGCAACTTAGTAATTTTCTGCCTGCTTTACATACAAAAACACATCCTGTTGCACTTATAGTTGTGCACTGAATGCAGCGCAACTCATCATATCTTGAGGTGATGATGGGTACATTTTCTATAAAGTGTTGTTCACGTGGAGGGCTTCTGGTAAACCAAGAAATGTCTGGCACATGATCACCCATACAAAGGCAAATGAATGTTTTCAGTATGTTCAGCCAGGCTGCCTGTCTTATCCTGATTGTCTTGCTAAGCTAGCTGAATGTTAGCTCTGGCTAACATAAATGATGCACATACATCCAGAAAATAGCCATTTGGTGATATGTGCAAGCTGTCTTTACAACATTTGTAATATTTAAACACCTCTACCTTGTGAATAGTTGTGGATAACATGGACTAGTGTTGCCACCTGCAGATGGGATTAAACCCAAACTTGGTGGGATGTAGTAAAAGTGTGCATTTTAAACAAACAGCGTTCTTTCCCTAGCATTTTGGGGGCTTTATAATAACCAAATAACAAGTCAAGCGAAACTTAAATGTGACTCCAGACTATGCAGAGGTAATATAAGGGAGGACTCTTTGCCAGACAACGAGCATGTTTATTTCTCAAATTTTGTAACATATGTGGCATGTAGTAAACTATTCCTCCAATTTCTGGTTTATATCAGTTATTGCTGCCATGTTACTGTAACAGCTCTAATTGTAGTTACAGCTATTCACCCCATCCATATAAGCTGTAATGACAGAATTCAAAGTCAGTTTTCATTTCCCTGCAAATTTTCTAACTCTTTCAAAGGACTCACAGTGTTTGCCAGGTTTGTACTGAAAATGTGTTAACTATGCCAGCAGAACGCTAATGAACTGTTTTGGATATGGAGGAGTCGTCACTCTAGTAGTGCCATCATCATGTGTGCTACAGTTTGCCAAAACTGTCAGAATCATCGCATCGGATCCTTTTCAGAGCTGTGCTGGCGATTTCAAAGCAATTTGGAATTTGCAACACCTCAAGGCACTATGTTGTAAAGTTAACTCTATACAGTATTAGAGAGAGCCCCAACAGTCAGACAATCCCTTATGAGCAAGCTCTTGGCAACGGTGGGTAGGCAGAGCTTCGTTTTAACATGAAGAGACCTCCAGCCGAACCAGGCTCAGGGAGGGGGAGCCATCTGCCATGACCAGTTGGAGGGTGAAGGGAAAGGCAAGATGGGGGGAAAAAAAGCACTGAATGAAGATTAAGACCATGGCGATCAAACTGAGAGGCAGTTCTGACTGACAGGTGGATGCTCACACAAACGGTTGTACTTGGTAGCTGCCTGCTGGGCTCTACCTCTGCTAATCCAAGTGTTTGTGGAGTTGGTGCCTCATTTTAAATACAATCATCTGCAGTGTGCATGACTCCACTAAGAGAAATCTGTGCTTCGGTGTTTGTGAGTAAAGTCTAGTTTTGCATTTTTTACCTTTTTGTAACATAGCACTAATTAGTATTAGCATACACTGCACAGATCCAAGTGTAAATTCCTGGTGCAAAAAAATTGCAGTTTCTCTAGCAGTCACTTAAAGCTAGACCAACACAAAAACTGTGTGAATAGTTGGATAATTTCCCTCCTCAGAGCATCTCTTCAGTGGGTTATATTTGATGACCTAAAGTTAAGGGTGGAACTGCCTTAAGTAACATGTCGATTGTCTGCCAGGCCTCACCTCCACTGGCTCGAGTCACTGAACTGTGTTTGTGCTGTTGGTGCCTTTTGGAGTATTTCTTATGCAATTATTGTGGACAAATAATAACACCTCCTCTGGAGGTCCCACCCATCAATGAAGTTCTTGCTTCAGCTTAGGTGAAGTTCTTGCATAGCAAACATTAACCTGGATGTGTGTCTGTGCATTACTCCATACAGTTTATGAAGTAGCTTGCAAACCAAGCTTGGTAGTATGAGTTAATGCATGTCTGTGTTTTTAAACTATCTGATACAGGAAATTTCTATACTTCATACAGTCTTTTTTAAAATATTCAGTGAATCAAATTTTGCAGTATATAATTTAAGACTCTAAGCAAATTGCTTTGTTTAATGTTTGACAACATTTAACATGCTTCGCTGAACAAATGTGTAAATCTTTTCCCCTTTGGCGTTGCCAAGCTCTAAAGGTCATAAATAAGCAATGTCAATAACAAACCCTGACTTGATGACACCTCAAATAAGTCTCCAGTGGGGGAGGGGGACTAATGCTCTCACAGTATCAGGATGCCCGCGCTGCTGAAATAACCCAGGATAAGGCCGAACTACACACACCGATGCAGCTCTATTTTTTTATGGTGCCAGATATATATATATATATATATATATTTCTGCAATCTTAGGGAAAGCTGCCACGGCATGAGTTACCGCAGCTATAAGGTTCTTTCTTTTTTGGCAAAGAAGAAAAGGGAGAAATATAGAGAAGGGGGAGCCGGGTGACAGAGGGAGAGGTTGGTGTGTTTTCAGCTGATCCACTTCCTCCCTGATGTTGGCTCTCATTTGTCTTGGCTGGAAACTGAGTACAAGGCTGGAATACTGATGACTGTTACTCTGCACCCCCCCCCCCCCGCCCCCTCACTCCTCCTCATCCTCCTCTCTTTCTACTTCTCTCCCATTCCCCCCCCCCCCCCCCTCCCTTCATTTATCCTCTCTACACATACTCTACATTCTGTCTGCTCAACTGATTTCCTGCCTCCTGTCTCTCCCCCTTTTTACCCTCCTCATTTCGGCTCCCTCCCGATGCAGCTGCACTTCGCCGACCCAAATTTCTCTTCCACCCCTTCACTCCTCTTCTTCTATCCATCTCTCCATCTGACCTCACTCTACCTTTCCCACTGCTTGGTCTATCACTTACCGGCTGCATTATCCAGCTCCATTCCTCCTCCCTTTTGCCCTTTTTTTCCTCCCGAATCCACATTCCCACCAGTTCCTCCTCTCATCTTGCCTTCAGGATCCTCACTGCAGACTGCTGTCTTTTCTGCTCTCTCTAATTTAGTGTCTCAGCCTCCTGTCCTCCTCATTTGGTCTGCCTCCTGTCACCTTTCAGTTTCTCCCTCTTTCTATCTGTTTCTTTCTTTCCTGTGTGAATTAGTTTCCTTGTCTATGTGGGTCACGGGGGTGATGAGACGTGAAATCAGAAGTGTGTATATGTGTGTGTTCTTATGACAGAGAGCAAGGGAAGGTGGACTGGGAAAATAAGTGAGGAGAGGCAGGAAGAGACACAACTGCAGGCACAATGTATGATGGCTACTGTAGTCTCAGGGAAACTACTGCCTTTTAGCTATTCAGGTTAACATAACTTAAACTTGCAAATAGCCCAGTTTTCAGTAGACAGTAGACATCATTGTTGCCAAACGTGTTAACATAATGTTATTATGCAAAACACCCTTTTTATTTATACTGGACAATCTGTAAGTCTAATATGGGCAACTGTAAGCGTGATCTGTCAAATCAAAACAGCAAGCAAGGGACTTAAAGTTGTTACACAGATTTGTGATGCACATTTAATCCCTTTTGATTTGTATCCTCGTAATTTCAACCATTTCAGATTAACTTTTTGTTTTAAATGCTCATTTAACTTTGCTTATAAAGCTTGCTTGGTTTTTATTAAACTAATCACAGCAATCACAGAGGAAGGCCAAAGCACACCAGGGACCTGGTTCATATTCCTACTTTTGTTTTGTTCATTAAAGTCCAAACAAAACATTTGGGAAGTCCATTTACAGTGGCAAGTTTTTCATCTCCGACACCTAAAGGAAACAGGGGAAATGCAGTTTTCTGCATGTACTTAATTGCCTGGCTCAGTGCCCTGTCAGATAACTCCACCTTGCATTGCAGCAACACTTGAGCCTCTGTTCAAATGATGAGAAGAACGCGTTGTTTTTCTGTCTGCTACTGATTTAAACCCTTAAACACTTATTTCCCTTATTACTGCATCTCCTGTCTGTTGGAATCAGCTTGTGGTGGAATATTGATATTTTTTTAAAGGGAAAGGAGCGATACATCACTGTTATAGGCAGCGCATAAAATGGTGAACACCTAACTTATTCTCTGTTTGGAGGTTTTCTGGGCATGCCCAACTGGGAGGAACCCTGGGACAGACTCAGAATCCACTGGAGAGATTATACATGTTGTCTGGGAATGCTTCAGACAAGAGGAAGAACTGGTGCGTGTTTCTGGAGTGAGGGATGTCTGGGATACACTGCTTAGCCTGATGCCGCCACAACCACATTGGATAAGCAGAGGATAAAGCATGGATGATCATCTAAGCCACCTAACATGGAAGCCTAACCCAAGTACCTGTCTGCAAGCCAGGGACATGAATACTAGTGTGTTCATGCCACTTGAATTTTACTTACTAGGTGCTCACTGAAAAAACACAGTGCTGTCACATGGTTCAGAAATGACCATGAATGTTTGTGTTCAGAAGCCCAGCAGCAGTGTTTTCCTCTAAGATTAACCGAGATGTGTCTTTGCCTTACTGACATGATGGTTGTAACGATTCCATTTAGGGTGTCATCTGTTTTGCTGTTGCTTTCCAGAAAGTAAAGCATGACTGTACACTGTACAGCATGAACACTGTTAATGAATACTAAGAAAATGCATAACCTCAGCACACCCTATACCCTATAACCTTCAGTCAGGACCAGAGATGGGCAGTAACACGTTACTTAATCTGATTACATTTTTCAAGTAACGAGTAAAGTAAGGGATTACTATTGCAAAAAAGGTAATTAGATTACTGTTACTTTCCCGTAAGCACGCTGCGTTACTGCGTTACTAAAACCGTGATTTTTTTTTTTTTTTTTTGCGAGAGTGTCTCATGACAGTGACGTAAGCGAGTGCAACGTTCGTGGCAACAGCTGTGTGCAGATCAAAAATGAATAATATAACGAGTGCAGGAGAGAGTATCAGCACGCAGCGTTTAAAGCGTGGAAGTACTGACCTCACTTTGAGTTTGATTCTGTAAAAAGTGACAAAAACATTAGCGTCCGCTGTTCACTGCGTGGGAAGAAAACTTCTTTTTACAGCCAAAAAAACCCCTAAACGTCCGAGCAAGCACCGAGTGCGCTACTACGTAATGGGAAATTCACTGAGAAACCGCCGGATCCTTCCATCCTTCCGCGGCACACCTGCACCAGGGCAAACCTCCGCCTGCCTCACTCCTGCTATACAGGTGAAAATAGAGCAACAGCACCCCTGAGTCTTTGATTTGATTTATTTTCTGCTGTGTTTTACGTGCATCTATTTGAAAGACTGAGTGTAAACACAAAAAAAATATTTTATTTTATGTGCTGGAATGTGCAGAAAATAGGTTTAAATGTTAAACAAATTTCTTCCAGTCAGTGAATGTTGCATATAATTTAATTTTTGTTTGATGCATAAAGTTAAAAGATTAAAACTAATAAAACAAGTTTTAAAAAGAGACTTTTCCATTTGATTACATTTTATATGATGGATTATGCAGAAAAAGTAGAATTGGGCTGAAAGATCTATCGCTTTATCACCTATTTAGGGTGTAAATCATATTTTTAAAAAGTAACTAAGTAACTAATTACTTTTAAAAATAAGTAATCAGTAAAGTAACAGAATTACTTTTTTCAGGAAGTAATCAGTAATTAGTTACTGATTACTTTTTTCAAGTAACTTGACCAACACTGGTCAGGACCGCCATAGTCGAAAGAAGATTGTTTCCATATGCAATTATTTGTATGTGGTGGCATACCGCTGGAAAATGCAAAGCTAGAGGCAGCGAGCGAGGCCGCAGGACGCAGAACAGAGCAGGCATCGATGATAAGAGTTAGGACACTGATCAAGTCAGATCAGCATGAAGGTAGGAGCTGGGGTGCAAAGCAGCTTGCAGATATGCAGTCACTGTGGGCGTGCTAAAGCAGCTTAGACTGCTATATAAGCGACAGATATGCAGAAGGGCATCTCATGAGCTATCAGCTGATGCGAGCTGATGGCTCAGATGATCAGCTCATCTGCTGGGGTAAGCCATGCTCGATTTAATTACGAGCATGTAAACTATGGCATCACATTGTACATCAGTACATTTGTTATTTACAGCTGCACTTTGCATGGGGAATCTGCAGAGGGGAGATCTGATGCGTGCGGTGAATATCTGCTTCTCTAGCTGTTTCACATTTAGGACAATGGGCGGTGAAATGCATTTCATCCTCAATGTCACCTAAACTGCCTTCTTTCCTCGGTCAGTGCTCCCTAGGTGACCAGGTGTTTAGATGGCTCTCTCTCTCTCCCTCTCTGCTCAGTAGAAAATGACATGATCTATGAAAGATGTCATTGATATTAGCACAGAGGTACAGAGGAGCAGAACATCTCACCACACACTGGGTAACTACAATTTATCATCACACGGCCAGGCTGCTGTCGTAGTGGACCGCAGAATGGCCGTGTGTGTTGTTCGTGTCCGTTCATTTGAGCTTTTGTGGCGTAAATTGATTCACTGATGGAGTGTATGATGGAGTGGTTTTCTGACTGAGCAGGGCATAACTAGGTTGGCAGCTTCTCCTGCCTTCCAGCACACAGCATGTGTGAAGCTAACTCAGCAAAACAAAGCAAAGTTTGCTTTCAACATGATGTTAACTATCTGAGGGGAGCTTTTGCTTTACCCGGGATGATCTGTTGTTGCTTCGATGAGGTTTGTCAGCAGACGGTCCATCAGGATCTCTCTGAGCCTCATCACTCCGCCTTTCTCGGCAGCAGCGTGAGGCAAAGAGGAGCCATAAGGTTGTCTCTCTCTCTGAGCTCATTTTTACAATCTCTGAATTTAATGAGCATCTGCAGCAGAGCAGTCGATGCTTTGCTGATGAGCGAGAACTCGTTTGTTTTGATCATTCGCTATCGGGAGGACTTCAAAGTTGGAAGTCTTGATAGAATTTCTGTGGGATGGAGTGGCAGAAGAGCTCCACGGTGAGTTGCAGCGGTGAAGGAGGATGTTCTTCTGAAATGCCAAATCAAACCTGCACTCACAAGAGAAGGCAGGAGTCACGAAGGCCAAGAGGTGGTACTGAATTTTGTCCATCAACTCGCACAAGTCTGATAAACCGGCTCCATCCAAGTCTTTCTTCTCTTGGAGTAAATTAAGCTCATTTATTTGAAGCCAGCTTTCTGTTTCTATTGAACCATGATCAAAAACTTTACTGCTGAGTTAACATAAGTTTGCGCTGTGGGAGTATTCTCCTGCTGGTTGCATAGCATGAATCTTACTTTTTGATAAGATCCACATTTGGCGTCTGAGATAAAAAAAAGGAGAGGCTTCACTGATCAGCTGGTTTTTTGTATGATGTATCGTGATTATACTATACTCTGATCGGGGAAATGACAGCTGTTGCTATATGATACCACAACACACAATAGGTCCACAAATTTTGATAGCTTGGCTAAATTTCTCATGTATGACTTTGAAGCATCCATTAAGCACCCTACACAGGTTTAACCGAACTGAGCAATGAATGAAGAGAGCACCTGCGAGTGTGCTCTCTGCCAGCACAAGGACTCTAGTTGCACAGCGATGACATAATTGTTATGCTTATCATGTTTTCACTCTTAGTGTCTATTACACGGGACTCTGCAACAAGACGTGCATGAAGCTACTGCTTTGTTTCATGTGAGGCCTCATTTTACAGGATTGTATCATGCAGAAATGTGACTGGTACTGCACGCGAGGCATACAATACCACACCACTAATATTAATAGTAATAATGTGTTACTCAGTGACATTAATATCTCCTATTTTCAAATCAAGGAGGAAATGAAAGCAAATGGTTGCGCCATCATGCCTTCGTCTTCCGAAACAGTGATGACTGATAACCACCTCAACCCCTTTCTCATAATTACGAGATCAGGATCTCATAATTATGCGATAGTGTCTCATATTTATTAGATAGTGAGTTGTAATTATGAGAGACAGATGTTATAATTACATGAAAAGGCCTGCAGTGTTTGGTGAGTGCACTGCGTCTCCACAATAAACAAACTCAATAAAGCAAGGAAGGGAGTTAAATAAGCTCTGAATACTTCAGGTGGCTAAAAGCAACTTAGCTAATGTAACACATAAAGAATCACTCAAATCATTTATTGACCTTTTTAGTTAGCTGTTCACTTTGACTTTTACGATTTTAAACACCCAAATAAATGTAAAAAAAAAAAAAAAGTCATCATGGGCCTTTTACACGCTGCATGATGTACTGAATACCAGAAAGGTGTACTATGAAGACAAATGTGATAGGTGATAGTCAGGAGTCACTAATGTGGTGCTCGGCTAGATCATTAGAGTAATTTACACTGCACACATCAAACATACCCATTTAAACAGAGTAAATATCGAATCAATAAAAGCAATTTTAAGTGTGGTCTGTCTGGAAACAAAGTGGTATTTCTATTCCTCGACTATCAGAGTTAAATGTATTGAGTTTGAAGCTCTAATTTGGAGCTGTCACATTACAAACAAACAGCAGCGTTTCAGTGCGTTGACTGAAAAATAAATATATGAATTTACAAATTTGTATGATTCATTTGGAGCAGCAGTCCTCTCTCGCCTTAATTGCAACAACACTATAGGTTTTTGTCTTAGCTCTATCGTTCAGACTGACCTGATTTAGACTGGAGAAAGAAACATTCGAACGATTCGCTTCGTGCAGAAGAATGAGCACAAGACACTTATCTATCTCTAATCCAGATTCTTAGTTTTACCAGTTAAGTTAACACAGCCGTGCTATGTTAAACTTGCTTTTCTGGTTTATTATGTTCATTATTATTTATTTGCAGTCATATTTCGGTAATTTCAGTATTGACTTGGGATCTTCACATTACTTGTTTTTGGCTTTGTTTTGGGACTCTTCATTTTTCAGATTTATGTTTTTACTTCACGGCACTTTGTTAAGCCACTTGGAATGTGTTTGTAGAGACCGTTGAATGCATGAACACTGAAAAGTGCATTAAATTTGCCGCTGTGTTTATCAGTGAATCTGGACAAATTCGTTATGAGACGAGTTTCGGGTTTTTCCACAGAACAGAAACAATCAAAACACTAACGCAGAAAAGAGGTCAGATTCATCTTCAGATGATTTAAGAGTTGCAAACATTTTGTTTGCAATTTTGTTTTCAGCGTTTTAGCGAGCTTCATCTTTACTTCAAGATAAAGCTTTGATTTAATTTAGTTAAAGCTACTTTCTCTTATTTTATCTTAAAAGAAAATGTTTTTCCTCCTATCTGTACCTGTAGTACTATGCGTCACAAACCTTTTTATGCTATTTACGATGACATTTAAAGACACAAATTGTATATCAGTCACATCTGATGTTGTTCTGAGCTGCACAAGCTACAGTTAAAGAGCTCTTTGGGGCTTTCTGATTCAGTTTTGTTAAAGTTTCCTGTTTCTGCAAAGAGAAAAAGTGCACAAATGCTTCATTATGACTTTAATTAATGACATTGGCCAGAACGTGGTGTAGCAGCAGCTTATTCTCTTTTATACTTTACAAATAACAGTCCTTACATCTTTTCTCCCTGTACCCACCACATCCCCTCCCCCCACACCCACACTCACCCACTCTCCTTCCCTGCTGCTCCTCTCCTCCTTCCCTCAGCCCCCATCTCTTTAATTCACATTATTTTAATTCATATTTCATCCTTCACTGTTTTATTCTAACTTAATCTATTATTCACGGCCTGTTTTAAAAATGTAACAGTGCGAAGGTCACTGATCCGTGCTTGCTCCTCCCTGGCTCATACAAGGCAGCGTGCACGTCTGGGCCTGCTTGCACGCGCACACACACAAATAAACAAACAAACACACCAGCACACATGAAACTCTAAAATGTCTACAGAAATTATTCATGAAGCTTGAGTCTAAGGTTTTTTCAGAGAGGCTTCATGGAAGATGAGCAAGAGACAAATACACAGAAAGAAAGAAACAGTTGAACAAAACATTCAAAGAGAAAAAAAGAAAAAAATACATCCATTCCTGGACGGTTACCACTACTGTCATTCAAATTTAAACGTAGTAAGCCCACTGCATGTGATGCCAGGCAGCCGATTTTGGGGCTCTGAAAGCTACCAGAAATGAGGAAACACAAACGCTAAATACAGACTTAACAACCACAACATAGCGGATCAACACAAACCTGGCAACCCAGATAAAACAAACACTTTTTACTGTATGGGGGGGGGGAGGAAGCAGCAGACACAGAGATCCAGATTCTGCCATTCTTCAGTCTGTGTGAATACATGAGAAGGAAGTTCCTTATTTGAATAAAGCTAAAATTTCAAGGATTAAACATAAAATATTAAACATCTCAGACCAAAACAAAATTTAATATTTTCTTACAGAAAAATAAATGTCAGAGAATGTCACAGTCAGAAGGAAAACCAGTGGGACGACACACCAGCGAATCTGTGCTTCTTGATTTGTACTTGTCCTTTCCTGTACCCCTTACATAAGCACCTTACTTTATATGGGTATATGGGAACCTGATTGGCTCGCAGAAGGCGGGAAAGAAAGTGATTGGGCCAGAGTGATAACGACTTACAATGAAATGAAGACTCTGTAATTTTTATGGTAGTTTCTAGGATGGGCTGCATAACCATCAGCAAGAAACTTGGTGAGAAAGTGCTGGTGTGATTATTATGAAATGGAAGAAATATAAACTAATCATCAGTCACCCTTGGCCTGGAGTTCCATGCAAGATCTCGCCTCATGGGTTGAGGCTGAATGTGAGAAAGGTGGTGGATCAGCCCAAAACTACACGGGAGGAGCTTGTTAACATTCACCAGTAATACCACCTTGATATCACACAAGGTGCCCCTGTTTAAGTAAGACCGTGTACAGGCCCGTCTTAAATCTGCCACTGAACACGTCTAAATGATTAAAGGGAAAATTCTGGAGAAATCTTAAATCAAGCTCTTTGTCATCAACTCGACCTGTCGTGTCTGGAGCAATCAACACCACGCCCACAGTCAAGCCTGGAGGTGGAAACATGGTGCTTTCGGGTTGTTTTTCTGCTAAGGGTACACGATTACTTCACTGTATTGAGATGCCAATGGATGGGACCATGTATCGTAAAATCCTGGATGAGAACCTCCTTCCTCCACGAGTGTCTCCACCAAAGACAAAGTCATGTTTTGATCAAATACTTATTTCAATCAGTGACATGCAAATCAATTTATAACGTGTATGTAAAGTCAGACTACTAATGTTTATCAGGGCAGTCCTTATGTGAAAGGGGAAGTGTTACACTTTGTAAACCATATTGAAGTTAATCAAGCAAATCAAATAGACAGACATAGTGGACAGAGAGCCGCGTCTGAGGAGAGACAGGAGGAAAGTGACAATAAGAAATTGGACAGATGTTGCATAGTGAGCCTGCAGATGGTGATGAGAAACACGAGAGCGAGAGAGAGAGAAAGAGTGAGCCGTGGCCATAAAGAAAAAGATGTGAACTAGGATTGAAATGAGAAAGAGTGCAGGGCGGCGACAGAAGAAAAATAAACTAGAAAAACTGATGAAGAAGAAAAAGAAACCCCCTGCATGCAAAGTAACCCACATGTATTCACACTGACTGGTAGATTCATACTTCAGATCATGGAGCAGTTCAAAAGCATAATCAGAATGAATAATAATAATAATAATGATGAGTGAGTGACATGCCTCCGGTGTTCCAGTGTGTGCTTCACTTTGAAGCGAACAGTCTCACACATAATGTACAGACAGCCTAACCCGACTGTCTTCCTCTCCTGATGTGCATCTATGCACTGAATTCTAATTGCCCCCTTTACCGGCCAATTAAATGGCAGTATCAGTCACCATGACAGCTCATTAGCAAATCAGCATTCAGCTTTCAGGCAATGTCTTCTCAGTGTGCGTGTGTCAATGTGTTTGTGTGTCAGTTTGCCCAGCATGAAATAGCTGATCGCTGACCTGACCACGTGTGTGTCTGGGAGTGCTGCTATTAGCAGGAAATTGAAAAAGTTTTTCTCTCTTTTTTTTCCCTTTCCTCTGGGACTGTGCATGCAGATAGACAAGAGGACTGTGAGCTCTGAATCACTGTGTTTTATATCTGCAGTCGCTCCTGAATCCATTTTCATTTGTTTGGAGGAAAGATTAGCCGCACGCCTGGCAAGACATCGTCAGGCAGTGCAGGGAAGCGGGTTTGACACCTTGCCAGAGAGGAAAACCACCCAGCATGCATGCTGGGAGTAATGACTAAGAACAATGGCATTGTGCCTCATAACCAAGGGAGTTCAATTATGATCTCTACTGCTTCAACTATGACTGTACTTTATGTTGGAGTCAAGTTGGATGTTTCTGCTACTGATTGTAAAATTGCATTACAAAGAAACAAAAAAAAGAACAAAAACGAAAAACATCGGCAACCAAATTGAAAAGAAATGAACATTTTATCTTTCATGATTGTGCCTTTTGTCTGTGGATACACTAGTTTGAAAGTCATTAAACAGCACCAGTTATACTTTTCTGTCACGCACCGACAGTGAAACTAACACACTCACAAAAAAGAA
The DNA here is from genome assembly GCF_051167445.1 of Perissodus microlepis. Taxonomy (NCBI): domain Eukaryota; kingdom Metazoa; phylum Chordata; class Actinopteri; order Cichliformes; family Cichlidae; genus Perissodus; species Perissodus microlepis. Next base: position 29,938,403 of record NC_140466.1, on the reverse strand, counting down.
AAACACAAACTTGATACAAAAACTCACTTTCAAACTAATACGATCTCTTCATATACAGGTATAAACACAATTCAGGTTTTGCTCCTGGCTGGTAAAAAATGCTACCAAACAAACACTCCTTGATACGTTAAGTAACACTGTGACACTGCAGTCAGAATCAGCTGGAGCACCTGGAACAGAAACAGAAACAAATATTGGTTTTCAGCTGAATAACTGTGCTGGAGTTTCAGAAACTTCTTTTTGTTTATCTTATGGCCTTAGTGTCTTCATTTTTCATTATCATTTGCTACTAAAACCAGCTAAACAAAAGGTACATAATGGGAGAAAAGGAGGGCATAATTTCTTACTTTGACTGTATTATGTAGCAGGAAGCATTGGTTTGGTAGTGATAAGAATGTATCACATCAAATCAACTGAATTCAAGTCAGTCTTATTTTTACAGCCCATAATTACATGTAAATGTTCAAACACACTCAAAACAGAAGGAAAAAACAGTTTAAAACAGCCTTTTTATTGCTAGCATTAACCATGAACTCCCATACCACACTGAAAGAAACTGCTCAGAGACCTCCAGTATTCCCTCACTGCTTGCTGTGTGGTTTCTTGAGGCTGTCACTAGGTGGAAAAGGTTAGAAAGAAGGTGCTGCATTAAAAACCTTCTTGTCATTTCTGTGGTCACTAGACGATTGGCCCAGAGTCTGCATGGAAGACACTAACACTGGCCAACTACTCATGGAGCAGTAGTTGGGGTAGAAACCACAAATGGGGAGTGTTCACGTTCAAAGTAAAAGTACAAAACAAAACACAGATTTCATTTTGCTCACAGGTCTCTGTGTGCCTAGGGCCTAAGGCGGTTAAACTTGGGAGTTTGACCAGCAACCTCACATTTCTGATAGTTATAGATAGTGGTAGTTATAAGACAGTATAATACAGGATTCACTAATGCACTGCATGTTTCCTGGTCAATCACCTCTTCACTCTCTATGAGCCTGGTTCTGTCAGAGGTGTCTTCCTGTTAAAAGGGAGGTTTTCCTTCCCACTGTCGCCAAGACTTGCACAGAGGGGGTTGTTTGATTGTCTCTATTATTGTAGCGTCTCTACCTTACAAAACTAAAGTCTCTTGAGGTGACTGCTATTGTGATTTGGTGCTAAATAAATAAAATTGAATTGAACTGAATTGAATTGAATTGAAAACTGGTCAGCTTGAGATCAAATTTAGTTGTGTTTGGGTCATGAACCTAAATGAGATTGAGGCCCCTGGTTCTGCTCTTGAGCTTTAAAAAATAATACTATCACAACAGAGACAAGCCAGAGGTGTGACTCACAGTTGTAGGAAATCCACAGAGCAGAACAGGAAGTACTAAAAAGCCCTGCTGTTAACCTGATTTAAACTGCTAATTGCTTCTAGCATTTTTCTACAGAACCTGGTATTGGGTTTGTCTTCACTGGAGTTGTGTGCTCAAAGGTAGTCATACAGTAGGTAACTTCTCAACTTAAGTATTCATGTACGTGCTTCTTTAAGCTTTTTTATTATTAAAAAGAGAACAAGTCTTTTGCACAGACAATGAAAACAGAACACTCAAATGCCCATCTGAGGCCCAGAAATGCTGCATCTGCCAGTCACAGCTAGGAAATTAATGAAACTTTCAACACTTCAAATCTTGGTTGCCTAAAATACCTCCACCCACTTCACCACAGTACACCACGTCTAACAAAATGCTGCCTGCTCTGGATTTGTAAGCCACAATTATAAGCACAAGTTAATTTACATTGTGTGCCCGCGTCCCTGCCTGCTCAGCTGTGAGGCCACCCACTCAGGGGCTGTGAGGCTAATCCCAATCTCAAAAGACGTGTTTTTCTTTCAAAATAAAATGCCTTCACATTTGATTTGAAAGTCACAATGACAGTCATTTTTATTCTGGAAATACAAATCCAGCCACCCATAGTGTTGAAATATATATCTATATCTATATTTATATATTAACACATTGATGCAGTTCATGCAAGTGTCTGCGGAGTGGGACAGAGAGGGTGATTAAGACCAGGTACAAACTCCCAGTGTACATAAAAATTTTACCAGCTAGCTGTTTCCCCTTTAAGTATTCCACTTGTTCCTCTCTCGGTTTGGCCTAGTTGCGTGTTCGATTGTTCTCATCACACGCCACACCTCCTTTAGACTGTTTTTGTTGCAGATTGTTCTCTTCGGTACTGGTAGGTGTTGTTCCATACTCCATTCTCCTTTTCGGCTCCCTCTGGACAGACTTAACTTCCTCTCTTCCCCAAAGCCCCGAGAGCTCTCTTCTTCCTATTTATAAGGGATTTGATGGCTTTTGTCGTCCAGCGTGTGTCCTTTGGAAAACACATTTATTGGTATCTTAAGTGTCCACGCGGACACCAAGGTAATCTCTAATGCCGTGGGAGAGTCCTTTGATGTCCCACAGAGCAGGTTTGGCTGTGTGCATTCATTAGCGGTCCTGCAGCCCATCAAACACTCCTGAGCCCACACACTTACAGTCTTGATAGGAGCGGGCTTCTGCATGACAGCAAAGAAAGATCAGGATCAGTCTGTCTGCTGCTCGGTGTCAGGCAGGTGCTGTGCAGCTTCCTATGGCTTATGCAAACTTCATCCAGCTCTTTATTCAAGCACGTGTTGTTGACAAATGTTAACACAATGCATACACCGCACGGTACATTCCACATACAGGGCATATGTTTATAGTAGTCAAGTGAAATGACATTCAGAGGGCTGAGACAGAGTGCCCTGAGCTTGCCTGCGGCCAAACTTCCCTTTTTTCTTTTCTTTATATATATATATATATATATATTTATATATTTCTCTCAGCAAATCAGATATCCCACACTACAGCCCTCCCACTGATGGAGACCAGCTGAGTCTGACTCACTCACAGTGCTCCTGGGCTCGCTGGTCACTGCGTTTTTAGCCTTTACAGACACTAGTTTGTCAGGATAACAATAAACACGCAGCACCTCTCTCTGCTGTCCTCTCCATTTGCAGTCAAGGTGACTACAGAGAAGCAAGCGCACTGCTGATACATAAGGAATACTTGAAGAGCACTCACTGTGCGTCTGTGTGAGGCAGTTCAGTAGTAGTTTCTATGTTTAGCTAATTTGCCACAGGTAATGCATCAGAACCTCAATTTTAGCTGTTCTTTGCTTTACTTTAACACTGCCCACCCCTATCATCTCCCCCTGTTTTTCTCCTTTATTGTTCTTGTAAACCTACCAGACCTCCTCTGTTTCATCCTCCACTGCATGTGGATTCACCTGAATGATTTTAATTTGTGTTGTCTCCATTCAGTTTGTAATGTCAAATGCCAGAAATGACACGAGAGACTTTGTGGTTGATCACAGAATACGTGTTTTTGCCGTTGCCCTCCGCGTGTGGTGTTTGAAAAAACGTATCCCTGCAGTAAAGATCAGAACTGCAGAGCTCAATGATGTTGTCTGAATGTCTGACTGTTTATCCTGGCCGGCAGGCTCCAAGGACTCACACAAGTACAAAATGGCTACACTTGTTAGCAGTATCATTCGGCTGTAAGTAACATTCTATAGCCATTCATCTGCAACAGTTTGCTATTTTGCCTTTTTCCACTCAGGCAACTTCTCATTTCCCAGAATCCTCCTGTTCCTCCTTCAGTCTCTCTCCCTCTTGGTTCTGTCCATCTCCGCATCCTCAGGCTCAAGCGGCTCTCTTGCTAATAAAAAAACATAAGCTGCAGTGCTTGAATGAGTGTCTTTGTGTATGTTTGTGTAGATGTGATTTTTTATTTTCGTCGTCATTTCTTTCAATTGTGGAAGTAGATTTAATCATTTTCAGTTCAAAGTACCAACTCGAGCTTTAGGCCAAATGACTTGACTTTAGACTTGACATGTCTGAGTTGACTTCTTAAGCCTGTAAAAAAAGCTGGAACATCTCCAAAGACATCAGGTTTATATTTTTATTCTTTTTATTCTTATATTTAGTTTCACTCTCAACAGCCTGATCTAACCTCAGACCAGTGTTGGGTAGGAAAATGTGATGTGATTTTATTTTCCGGTACCAAGCATACACACTTCGTAAGGGGCAGCTTGTTCGCTATCTCCAGTTAGATAAAGGACTGATCTTGCTGTTCAGTGGCCAGATGTGGCCAGATGTGCTAGACTGGAAAGTCTGTGATGGGTGAAGGGAGTACAATGTAAAAAAAAAAAAAAAGTGTAAAAAAAAAAATGGATACATTATCACATGGCAAGCGCTACTATTCAGCGTGTGGTTAAAAAAAATATGGGAAAAAATCTTTAAATTAATAAGGAAAATTCCTTGATTGTAAAACCATATATTATTTTACTTTTCAGTGTAGCATGTGATGATTATGCACTCTGTGTTTTGAAATGTATGTGCATGGCTGGTTTGCTGTCAGTAGTTTGCTGGTATCAAAATGTTTAAAGATTTCTGGAGAACTGTGTGGAGCCTCTGAGGCTAAAACACCTGCTGTTGAAAAGGTCATTAAATGTTTCTAAACTGCAGGGATGGCAGCAAGTCTGATGTTTGAGTTCTACTTATTAAATACAAAAGATGCAACATGTAGGTGTGAATGATTGGATGTCTGCTGCTGAGCTGCCCGGAAGCAATGTAATAACTTTTTTCATTGGTAATAAGGAATACATATTCAGTATAAGTAACTGGTCTGACACTGACAGACAGACAAAACAAACAATAAAGAAAAAGAAAGATCAGCATCTTTGTTCTGGTTTACAGGCCTACAAAAGGTCACTTGAGTGCTTAAAATAGAGGAAACTGCAATGAAGGGATTGTGTAGTATACTGACTATTCAACAAGATGCATAAAGCCAAGACTCCAAAGCTACGCTCAAGCTTGAGAGAAGCTGCATGACTAGATTTGGACTTTTCTTTAATGACATCAAATCATCATGACGCAAAAGGATTTGAACATTTGAGCTCTTTGTCCTTTTGAAAAAACAGAGATAATCTTGTAATTTTTACTCATGATCAATACAACATGAATCAAATTATGCAATGACTGGATATGTGCTACAAGTTTTTATGTGCATATATTTATGTGAATATACAGTAGATCTATGAAAAGGTAAAATTCATTCTGGGTCTAAGACTGATTTGGGAATGACGGTGCTGTATCGAAGGCAAAAACTAATTTATGTGAGATCTTTATTGCCAAAAAGCATCTTGACAGAAGAATAGACCTCTGCATGCGTAACACATAACATTCTGTCAATTTGCATTAAATTATCCTGCAAAATGTAGATAATCAAATTATTGAGCTCACAATATCATGTAATGAAATTTAAATCTAATTTGTAATTCTGCAATGACACTTATCATTAGTAAAGGTGCTGTAGGGGAACTGTATGACACTGACTGCCAGGAGTATTAGTCTTGATAGACTTAGGCAAGATTCACATGGATGCATTTCAGAATTTGGCGCCCTCGCTTCTCATTTACGCTGAATCGGGTGATGTCACACAGTGCCAAACTGAATTATGGATCCATTGTTTCGCTTTAGTCTTCCTGCTTGGAGTCAAAGTCTAGAGAAATTCAACTTCCCAAAGGCCAGTGCGAGCGTCAGCCAATCAAATCACATTTATTCAAATGATTCAGTGCAGCTGTTAGCCAATGAAATCATTTTATGCAAATATCCTGAGAGGGCAATGTGTTGCCAGTGCAGTCGGGTAACAAAATGTATGGCTGTCACGAGGTGAAAGTGGTCACAAATAGGGGGCTGCACCAGCAATGACATGCTAAATACAAACCAAGTGATAAAAAAATGTGAAAAAGTGCAATGCTGGAAAAGTAGAATGTTTGCCTGTAAATTAAAAGTAAAGTAAAAGCATTTCTGGTTTGTGTCACACTTTTCACAGTTTCGCTACTGCCCAGAGAGTACTTGACATGGGTTTGCAGATATGATAGCAAGTTCCAGTCTTGCAAAGAGGTTGCCAACTGGTTGGGAAATGTACATTTTTCCCTAGCAACCAGTGGTTGCCAGATAGCCAGGCACAGCTGAGAGCATCTGCAGGCAGACATGTTGCCTGCTCTTGCTTGTGTTGTTGTTGGCTGTTGCCAGACGCGAAGAATAGCAAAGTTCTATCATACAAAGAGTTGAAGTGAAACAAGAAAAAGTGTCCTCTAAAGCCACCGTCTGTACATTTCATATTGTTTCATATTGTTTTTTTTGTGAACTCTACTGTCACTCCATTAATTGATCTGGCTGATTTGTAAATCAATCGCCTGTTGACAGTGCACCATCGAGCTGTGCACTGTTGTGTTTTTGGAAGACTGCACTGGAGTATAGTATGTTTGTGTCGGTTGAGGCTCTCCATAACCAAATACCCAAGAAAACAGAAATGCAGCACCATAAACGTCTACTGAACAAAGTCGGCAACAGTTAGCTAACTAGCTGGTTATTAGTGCTATAACGATCATGCCAGCAAAGATGCCCTCCTCAACCATGAATCCTGTCTTACAGAGATGGACAAAATAATATGAATACCAGGATATATTTCCATTCAGCTTTCTGCAAGCCTACCTAAGTAGCATGACTTAAAATATGTGCTTAAATCAGTGGTCCCCCCCCCCAAACCAACTACCCCGCCACCGCACACCTCAAACATTTAGTAAACAATTAAGCAAATACAAGTAAACTGCAAGAAATTACAGGTAGTAATAAAATACACTACTAACTGTTTTACGCTATGTCCACACCTACGCGGGTATTTTTGAAAACGGAGTTTTTAAAAATCCTTTTTTGCGTTTACGTGTGGACGAGGAATACAGAGTTCATCAGGCAACGTCAAAGGTCTGTGCCTTTTTTCACGTCACGCTGTGCGCACGTTATTGTTTACATGAGATGAATTGCAGAATGGCAGATAGAGACAAAATACTGTTAATCTGACTATCTGCAGGTTTTACACGCTTACATACACACACACAGTTACTGTCCCTCCATTTACAAAGGCAGAGGCGTCACGGTGTGATTATTTAACGTGTAGTTGTCTTTTTCCTGTGTAATAATATTCAACATTGCTATCAATACATTTTTCAAAAAAATGCCTCTCTGTGCAAATTGGGTTCAAAAACATAAACAACTGTGGGATACTGTTTGTCGTGATTTGAACCGGGGAAACAAATTGTGGCAGGATCAGCCTGATGTTATTTGTATCCCCACTTTTTTTTTGTTTTCATACCGTGACCCCCCCCCCCCCCCCCTCCCCCCCGCAATGGTTCTGCGCCCCACACTTTGGGAACCTCTGGCTTAAATCGATAATACTGCCTCTGTCTGAGTCTCGATACTGTTGCATTTTAAAAAATCTTTCTTATCCTCAAACAGCAACCTTAGCTTAAATAAGCTGCATGTTTGTGAAGCATTTGTGGGTCAGCCTCGTCACAGTCACAGGTTTGTTGTGATGTTGTCCTCTGTAATAGGCTGCAATGAGCTGGTCATATTTTAGTGGGGTTTGACAAAATAATAGGGGTACTTCACAGTAACATAGCCGGCAGGCTTTTGCTTTTTTTTTTTTTTTTGTTTTCTCTTCATCCACCAACTGAATAATGGGAGCTTCTTCTCTACACACACTCACATACACATGGGTCTTGACACAAGTAAACAGTCATGTGCCAGAGAGGCCAGAGGAGGTTGTTAGCTCTCTTCTGCGAGACAGAGCCACATATTAGCCTCAATATATATAGGCTCTTTCTCTCTGTCTCCCTCCCTCTGTCCATCATTGACTTGCCAACTGTCAGATGATGCTGTCATCCTCAGCCGTCCCTTCATTTGTCTCTCTAATGGGAATCCCCCTCTGTTTTCTCACACAGCTCTTATTTCAACAATTCCTCACTTTTTTCCCATGACTGTGTCCCATTTCACTGTCAATCTCTCTTCCCTCTCTGACACACATAGATTTTTTAATGTGCTATAAATGTGTTATATAAATCTAATTCATATTATTTTTTTTGGATGACTCTCGCGCCGTAGCTGCAGGAAAATGGCACATTCAGACTTACAGTAAGCAGCTCCTGTGTTTTTCCTGATGCATCCTAACTGCTCAGCTTTCTTGTTTTTGAAGTAGAGGCATTAAATGGGCTTAATGACTTGTTTCATTCTACCCTAAACTAACCTCTCTCTATTTTCTTCTTCCTGTTCCCTTTCCCACTTTTTGTCCCTTTTTTGTTAGTGATGTGAAAAGTGCTCTGAGACTGAAGGCTCAGCTGGTTTGGAAAAGACCTCCATCTGCAAAGGTAAAAAGTTTCCCCCCTTCCTCTTTGTGTCTGTCGGTTTTTCATTCTGTTCACTGTCTCTGCTTTTAAACGCCAACCTTCACTGCTGGATGAGAAGACATCTGCAGAATACAAAGCAGCGCTTTAACAGTTTAGACCAAAAGTGGCATGCGGCAAACATTTCAGACAAATGCACAAAATACACACACACACATACATAAACAGGGGTGCAACGCGGTGAAAAGGTAATTCATCACATGATTTACCCTTTATTTCCTTTGAGAAAATGTTCATGACACAAACACAGGAGGAGATTTTGTGTGTGACCGCGTGCGCACGTGTGTGAGGAGAGATGAAAAATCCTATTATCTCTTCCCTTTATGAGAAATTGTGAGCTGTCAAAGTGTAAGGGTTACGGCCACCCAAGGACACGGGACTGGTAACAGAAAAATCTAGACGTGTTTATTGTACACTCAAATTGGAGCTGTGCTTAGAGTGAAAATACCACAATATTTCAAACTTACCCTACTGAGCATTACAGCATGATCCAACGGTGTTTTATGTTTTTTATGTTTTGAATCGGAAGCTTTAACATGATTTGTCTAAAGTCAAGCAGGGTTGTAACCAGTAATTAGCAAGGTCTAAATTTTTTCTCTTACTGTGTCACCCTGATAAAGATAAGAGGCAGATGATTCATGGATGATGGTGTAATGGTTGACGATCATATTATAATGCTGGAATTCTTCTTTGTTTAAAGTTAACAAAGTAACAATGTTTATGCAGAGGCAATAACCAGGAATCAGAGTCGCACACATTACGTAAAGTCAAACCTCAAATAATGTGATGATTTCCTGAAAACGTGTAGTAGCTTCTGTGTAATAACCAGAAATCACAGCTGCAAAATGCCACATTTCCTCAAAATTTCACAGTTCCTATAATTATAAACATAGGACAAGAAAATAATGCTACATCCAAATGTTAGAATCGTGAACCGAGCATCGTAGCTCTGGTTATTTTATATTACACTGCTAGGAAGTAAACAATTTACATATGTAGGCTGAATGATAGCGACAAAAGATTTATTAATAATAACATTCAGCTTTCAGCACTAATTTAATCATTTTTTTAAGGATTTGATTGAGGTGTTATTGGTAAATCTGTTTAATCTAGTATCTCTTTAATAAGTGTGCAGTCTGTTTCTACACAGTACACGAACCCGTGCCAGCAGTGTTGCTAGTTTATACAGTTTCACTTAAAAAAAAAAAGTGAAAGAGTAAGAATAATAGACTACACTTCTGACGAGAATTAGAGTTGGTAGTAGGTCGTAGAGTTGGAAGACGATTGAAACCAGAAATTTTGAAAACCATAAATAAATGTGTGTTGTAGTTTGCATGTTTTGCAAGAGGGACCTTGTATATAGAAATATAGAAGTATAAAACAAAACAAAAGAATTAGAAGGTATTTCTTTGCTTGAAATTACAATAGCACAACAGGAAACGATGCATGTTCTCACATATCATTGCAGTTCCCATAATATTTTAATCTCCCTTTCACTGACAAACACAGTGAAACATTGTTGTTTTAGCCTCCGTGCATCTGGTGCATATGCCCGATATAGTCTGATCATAATTATGACTTGTCAGAGGTTACTTATGTTTGCATGATTACAGTGTGTTAATCTGAGGCGTGCATTGAGTGAGCATCAGCACAAACTGAATTCCAGTCCTCTTTTGAGATTTTACTTTCCTTCCAAATTAACATCAGGTTGCTACAGTATAGCTCGATAAAATAAACAATCATTTTGTGTCATAGATTAGGATTGTTAAAATTCAGCTTCCCAGTACAAACACACTGTGATCTGTTGATCCCTGAGCTTCTCAGGCTTGTTGTGAGGATAGGCCAAAGCAAAACTGAGCACCAGAATTTATTTTTATTCTGCATGTTTTAGCAGCCTGGGGATTGTAACATTAAAAACACCTGGTGGATTTTATTTAGATTATTAGATTAGATTAGATTAGATTAGATTAGATTAGATGAAACTTTATTAATCCCTCGGGTGGGTTCCTCCGGGAAATTCAGTTTCCAGTAGCAAAGCACCGAAAGAAGTTGCATGTTACAGATACATTAAGGGGAATGAGAGTAAGGATATAAGCATAAATACACCATATATACACATATTCACATATATAGATACAGAATATACAATATGGATAAATAGGATTGCTCATTTGAGTGAGTATATTGCACAGTGGTTATTGCACAGTCAAATATAAGAAAAAAGACAAAACAAAAAACAAATATTGCAAATATTGCAAATATTGCACAGTGTAGAAAAGCACCTACAACTCAGTTGTTCCCGCCCTCCCTTGTCCCCCTGTTTCTCCTCCCTCTCCCCTCCAGTGAGGAGTTAAACAGTCTGATGGCGTGTGGGACAAAGGAGTTTTTAAGTCTGTTGGTTTTTGACTTGGGGAGAAGCAGCCTGTCGCTGAATAGGCTCCTCTGATTGTTTACGACCGTGTGCAGAGGATGCCCGGCATTGTTCATAATGTCCATCAGTTTCTTTAAGGTCCTCTTCTCTGCCACTGTCACCAGAGTGTCCAGCTTCATGCCGACCACAGAGCCAGCCTTCCTGATTAGTTTCTCCAGTCTGGATGAGTCCCTCTTTGCTGTGCTGCTCCCCCAGCACACCACGCCATAGAAAAGGACTCCTGCGACCACTGACTGGTAAAACATCCTCAGGAGCTTCCTGCAGATGTTGAAAGACCTCAGCCTCCTGAGGAAGTACAGTCGGCTTTGGCCTTTTTTATACAGGTTCTGCGTGTTGCATGACCAGTCCAGTTTGTTGTCCACCCACAGCCCGAGGTACTTGTATGTGTTGACCACCTCCACCTCCTCTCCCTCTATCTGAACTGGCAGTGGACCTGGTCTGGACCTCCCGAAATCCACAACCAGTTCCTTGGTCTTTGAAGTGTTGAGTTGCAGGTGGTTTGTGTGACTCCATGTGACAAAGTTCCTCACCAGGCTCCTGTACTCCTCTTCCTGGTCATCCCAGATACACCCCATGATGGCCGTGTCGTCTGCAAACTTCTATATATACTCCTTATATGTGAAAAACTGCTCAATGAGCCAGTTTAAATTTTACACTGTCTGGAGAACACATTCAAACAGTGCTTTGTCTGAAGGTATTCACTCTGTGAAGCTAAATGTAACTTTTAAGTAAATAATTGAAACATGAAGAAGATGGTTGGATGGTTGGATGGATGGATGGATGGTTGGATGGATGGATGGATGGTTGGATGGATGGATGGATGGATGGTTGGATGGATGGATGGATGGATGGATGGATGGATGGATGGATGGTTGGATGGATGGATGGATGGATGGTTGGATGGATGGATGGATGGTTGGATGGATGGATGGATGGATGGATGGTTGGATGGATGGATGGATGGATGGATGGTTGGATGGATGGATGGATGGTTGGATGGATGGATGGATGGATGGATGGATGGATGGATGGATGGATGGTTGGATGGATGGATGGATGGATGGATGGTTGGATGGATGGATGGATGGTTGGATGGATGGATGGATGGATGGATGGATGGATGGATGGTTGGATGGATGGATGGATGGATGGATGGATGGATGGATGGATGGATGGATGGTTGGGTGGATGGATGGATGGATGGATGGTTGGATGGATGGATGGATGGATGGATGTTAAAGAGTCCTACTGAAGTGTTCAAATGTAAGAATTTGGGTGTAAGTCAAGTGTGTCACTGCACCAATGGCAGTGTACCTCTGAGATACTGATAGCTATGATAAAACAGCAGCATTTGATTGATTTGTGATGAGAACTGATTCACTGATTGGCTATAAAACACTGAAAGTCATTAACACATACATAACAGAGGCAGTGTCATCAAAACATAAATCTTGTCTCTTATCCTCGGCATGCTACACGAAATGTCTAACTAACTAATGACAAACAAACACTATTAATGACATTGTTAATCATCACTTCAGTGTTTATTAACAGCCATCAACGATATACTTAAGTGAAATTAATGCTAGACTGATCATTCATTTAAAATGTTGATTATATAATGATCATAATGATAAACTCATGACAAAGCTTGTGTATGTAAAGGGTCTCGAGGACTAGCCACCAGTAGTGCAAATTTTCTGTGTATTTTGAATTCAAACCTATATTCATGAGGCAGTTCACAGGTTTGATACCTGCTCTGTAATTATTGCCCTATCATTGCCACTTCCTGTGAAAGTGCTCTTTGTCGATTCTTAACGGGTGACAGTGTGTCAGCCTTCAGTGTTTGTTTGCGATGCTCCCTGTGGCCTGTAGCTTTTTGAAAACACACTGTTGCCTATTTGTACACAGCAGTATTCATCCAGTGGCATACATTTCATTCTTTAAACAGTCCTTGTCTGTCAGAGCCGAGCGCAAACTAAAAGATTCCTAAAACAAAATTAACAGCAGGAGGCTTTACACATCTTATTATGATTGTATCCACCCAGTGTGCCAGGATCGATGATCAAAAGGAGATAATGGTTGACAGAACACTATCATTATCATCAGTTTCAGTGCTTATATTGTCACTGTGACCTTCTTTCATCAGACTAATCATTATCATCATTATTTTTATCCTGCACAAATGTACACACCATTGTGCCTCCGTCCATCCCTCCATTATTCCAGCCTCTCTGCCAAACACCGTCTCTGATCCTCCAGACACAAATGTGGCTACCCTCGTCTGTCAGCATTTACACACCAAATGGTGTTTGACCAAGATTCAAGGCTTCTCTATTCCTATCCCTAATGCATGTGAATGACCTGCTTGCCTACGTTTGTCTGCGTATGTGTGTGTGAGGGATGTGTATATGCGTAATGAGGTGATTTTTATTCGTCGTCCCTGTCCTCTTGGCCTGTCAAGACCGCAGATTCAATTTGAGTGGTGAGATAGAAAGCGAGAGATTATGCTTGTCTCTCCCTGTGTGTGTGTGTGTGTGTGTGTGTGTGTGTGTGTGTGTGTGTGTGTGTGTGTGTGTGTGTGTGTGTGTGTGTGTGTGTGTGTGACAGAGTGATAGATTCCTGCCAAAGTATTCTCATCTTTGAGCCCAGAATCAGAGATGGATGCAGAGATGAATGCTATTTTTGCAAGGCTGTGTGTTTGCCTCTGTTTGTGCATGTGTGTGTGTGTGTGAGAGAGAGAGAGAGAGAGTGTGTGTCTGTGTGTGTTTGTCTGTATAGGAAAGTAGATGGAGAGCTCAAATTTAACAACTTGGCACCACCACTAGAGAGAAGAAAAGATAAAGAGCGAGGAAAAGGGGACAGGGGAGAGGAAGAGGGCTGTTTGGGTGTGAACAGGGGAGAGTGTTTGCTGCGACGAGAGATTTTTTAGGAGAAAGTGGAATTTTAAATTACAGGAGAGCAGATTATCTGACTGCGGACACAAGTGCTGCTTCATCTGTCTTGTGAGCCAAGCAGGCACAACAATGAGTACATGAATTTACATACAAAGACATGCTGCTTTCCACTGAGAAATTAGACTGTTTCCCATGTGTTAGTGTGTGCGTACACCACCATGCATCCACGCATATCCACACATTTTGTTATCAGTGCATGTGGATTTGTGTGCATTGTTGAATTTGGACAACATGTTAAGTTGAGTCTCAAAGGTGTGCCAGGGTGGGAGCTACAGGCTCAGAAGAAAACCCGATTCTGCTTTCGGAGACCTTTATATATTATGTAGCATTAGATTTTTAATGCTGACATTTCAGTTTAAAAGAAGCATTTTATTACTGAGATGTTGTCTGAGATGAAGCTATGTTATGTATGTTTGCGAGTTTAATTCAATTCCGTTTTATTTTAATATAGCCCCAAATTATACCAACAGCTTTATACAGTTTTATATTGTAAACTAAAAACCTTACAATAATAGAGAGAAAACTCCAACAATAAAACAAACCCGTATGAGCAAGCACTTGGTGACAGTGGGAAAGGAGAACTCCCTTTTAATGGGAAGAAAGGCTCAGAGAAGGACGGGATAGAAGACACAATGATAATGATGATAATTTAAAAATGATCTGTTGATGGGCTGAGGGAAAGCAGGAGAACAATCCAGAAAGACCAGGCTCAGGAAGGGGCAGCAACCTGCATCAACCAGCTCTGGGGTGAAGGATCGTCCACCTCCTAGGATTCATGAAGCATGTGAAGGAGTTATTCACTGTATAAAGAAAAAGAAGGAAATATACAAGACATTTTGCTACATAAATATTCTATTTTTTCACTCTTTTTTGTGAAAAAGGGAAAAGTCATCAGCAATTAACTTCTATATACAGACATCTGAAACATTACTATATGCTTCAGAAAGATGTATTAGAGCTTTGTAAATCCAAAACCATCAGATACACACTAATTTAATATTTGTTTTCATCTTTGTTTCTGTTTTAGACTTAAAACGGATTCGAATCTTATCTTTTTCCTCACTGATGTACACACAAGACTCCAAAATTATAAAGTAAAGATGTGGGGGTTTTTAGACTGAAAGGCTAAAATATTCCACCAACAATTCTGACGTTTCACTTAACAACAGGTTAAAGTAGCGATTTCTGAGGAACTAAGAGGATAAGCAGCAGCCACTCCATGCTAATCAAATCCACTTCATTAATTAATCATCGGCAACTATGACCACAGCTGCAAAAACAGACGTTTCGGTATCCTGCTGGTCTGGAGCATACCAATGCCACAATCTTCCCAGGACTGATCCCAAGGTTGGACTGTGCAATGCTCAAAGAAATCTCCACAGGCCGCACTTAGCATGTTAAAGTTCCAGGCAGCACAATAAGAAACAAACTGAACAAGTAAGGTTGATTTGGAAGGGTTGCTAGGAGAAAGCCTCTCCTTTCTCCCTAAAAACAACATCAAAGGTTAGGTTTGCAAATGTACATCTGAACAAACCACAACACTTCCGGAACAATGTCCTCTGGGCAGATGAGGCTAAAGGCAGATAACAATCAGCAATCGTGCACAGCGCCATGCTTGCAGAAAACCAAACACCTTATACAGCTGCTGGAAGGTCTTGTATTCCAGTCACAGGGCCCCCTGCAGTCATTGAGGTGAGCATATTCTCCTGGTCAATGATCAGGAGAGCTGTGCATAAATGACTGCCTGCAAACTTCCGTGAACATAAGGAAAGGACATGATTGCTAAACGTAATATATACTTTTTCCTCAGCCAAAGAACTTAAGTAATTACAAAAACGTTTTTATCCAGTCCCGTTTTATGTTTTTCATTTACCATCCTCCCTGTCCCTGTGGTAGAAACGCTCCACAGCGTGATGCTGCCACCATCGTGTTAGACTGCAAGGATGTTAATGAGGTGTCTGACTCAGTGGCTGCTTCCCTCCACAGACATCATTGGGAAAAGCCAAAATGATGCTGTTTGATTTTAATGGTAAACATTACAGAGTCTGGCTTGACTCATGCTAGTTAATCACATCATGGCTATGCAGTGCAGCCAGTGGTCAAAACACACAGAGACTTTCATTCCTGCTGAAGGAAATGTATTTACATACTGTCTGTACCAAAAAAAGGAGAAAAGATGCAGGAAAACATGCATGACATCATAAATTATACCAGCTCGTGAGTGATCAATCACAGGGCTGTTAGGACTCACAGTATGTAATGGTGCGTAATGATACAAAGGCTGCTTCGGGGCTGTTAGTAAACGCTGACACTGCAAGAATGAGGATAGACCAAGTCCTATTTTCTGGCACACGATCATGATTGAGCTTCATGGTCAGAGCAGATTTAGTAGGGGTGTCACAGCAGTCCTTTATAGTGGTAGCTAAGATCCCTGCTTAGGTTGAGCCATGCAGCGTGGGGAGTTGTGTTTTTGTTTTGTTTGGTTGTTTTTGATATGATTAAAAACAGGAGTTATATCAAATAAATGCCTTAAAAATCCAACAAGATTGTAATGAAGCAAAAACTGGTAATGATGAGAAATTGAACAGTTCAGCACTGAGATCATCACACAAGGGCATTTCCTTTGAATTTTAATTAGCAGGAAAATTTATTTTCTATGAAAACAAAAAATCATGAAGAAAACCTTTTAATTTAAAAAAACAAAGGATTTTTCAACAATTATTGTTTTCGTTTTACAAATATGACTGGACTGATTTTGAATAGTCTTTTGCTTCTTCTTTATAAAGGCCAGAATAAAGATTATTTTCCTTTAATATAACCTCAAGTTGATTTGATGCAATAAGAAATATCACGCGCAGCTTGCTGTGACATCTGATATCTCTCTGGTTGGGTGTCGGCTCTGGTAGACATCCAAATTAGACAGAGCGGCACGCAGAGGAGATCCATCTTGTTTTATTGATAAAGCACAGCGACAGCAGGAGACGCATTTCTTCACTCAGCCGTCACTGGCACCACACTTTAATTATCCATGTATCTACCTGACTGAATGTGGGCTATTTGTAAACATCAATATATATATTTTTGTCAAATTAACTGCCATTCTGAGGATTAATGACAAAGAAGACCAAACTAAACATGCAAAATAGCGTCTGATTTCTCATTTGAGAACCTTTTTTGTTAAAGTTACATTTATGATGTGAACGGTGTGAAGATGTTTTGGAGTTTCAGGAAACTGAAATAGATGGGAAATTGTTTTGCAAGCGTTTGAATGCAAAGTCTAGAGCCTGGCTGGGGTTACCTGTGGTTAGCATGTTAGCATAGAGAGGGATGCAAACAACTTCCTGGGCATCTAGGGCATCAAGATGTAATTGCATGGGTAAAGGTTTGTGCTGCAGATGTTTTCCTTCATGGTAATGTGACCATATTAGTATCATCCCCTTCTATACTTGGCATGCTTGGATTTATTCATGGTCACCCTAACGTTTTGGAACTGGCAACAGTCGGCATCAGATCCAGAGTAATGCCTCTTTGAAACACATAACTGTACCATCACAGATGGACCTTCAGTTTCCTCGCATCCATCATCCAGCGACAGCACATTATAGAAGATATAGTTCATATCTCTTCAGCTTTTTTTCTCATCATTTCTTTCCTTCTTCACATCCTCTGTGTGTCATCCTCTGCCTTTGATCCTTGAGCGGGCATGTCTGTTGTTGTTATTCTGGTCACCACGCAACAGCAGCACCATAAAAATCAAAGCGGTCATAACATATATAATGAGAAAAAGAAGTAAATAAGCTGGGTGCAAGTTTCCAAGCAGCTCAGAAAAGTCACCAGAAATCATAATGAAAAAAAGAAAGATATAAAATAACAAGAAAACTGTAGCTTTTCGCACAGCAAACAATCCTGATGAGACACAACAAGTAAACCTACACAGACATGGGAACTACATGCAAACACGGCACAGAAAAGACAGCAGGCTCCTATAACTTTTTAATTCCTTCATATCGTGGGAAGTTTTGTCTCCTGGTGTTTGTGCTGGTTTCCTCTGCTGGCCCTGGTTTCTGCAGCCCATCAAACACTGCCCATCTTGGCCCAGGACACTCTTGCACAAGACATCGTAATCCTGTTTGTCTCTGCTGCTCAGTGTTCAGCTCACTTTTTCTTTGAAGGTTTAAGGATCTTTAAATGTGAACAAAGAGTCATTTTCAGAAAATCAATCTGTTGTTTTTTTTTTTAATTAGAAGAGGTATTGGTTTCATGAATGATTTATGAAACAGCCAAAGACAGACACAAATGGAAAAACACAACTGTTTTCATCAATTGCAGATTGTTTTCAGAGATTTCTTTTTGTTTTCTAAAACAAATCGTCCCCTGATTCAGAGATCTTCATGACATGCAATCTGAGAAATGTCATCAACACCTTTGCAATATAATACTTGTCTTACTTGTTCCTTTTGGTTTTTTTTTCATTGTTTTTGGAGTATCCATTACTGCCCAAGTGTTGCTGTTCCTACAGTGTTATGATTAATGTTGCTTCAGGAAACTTCGGTGGGGTTGACCTATCACACCGCTGCGATGCCATAGATTTGGGACTTGGGGAAAACACCAGACTGGTGAGATAGCAGAGTAGTTGGAAGCTAGTGTGAAGTTTGCTTGCAGGGCTTTATGCCAAATAAGCCTCACTGGCAAAAATGCCAAGTTGGACTACTTGGCAATCAGTGTGTTTCTGTGTCTTACAGGCCTCCTGGCTTTTAAGCAGAAAGGTTCAGGAAGTGAGGTGAGATAAAGAGCAAAACAGTCTGTGCAGACTAGAGGTAATGCTGGATGAGTCAAATACATATCAGTGTTGCTTTCTAATTTTGATATGATTTGACTTCAGCTGATTAAGACTTTTTTTTTTGAGTTTTTTACTTTCCTTTGGTTAAATGTAGGACAAAATCATTTGTTGAACACAGTATTAAAAGTGTTACTGCCAAAGTGTCTTGAAGTCAAAATATCCCAGACAACATGGCAACGTGACTGGTCAGTTGCAGACATGTTGCTTTAGCAACACTGATGCTGTTGCAGCACCATCAATACAGAATCGTCATGATTGTGCAACTGTTTTCACACAGGATTGTTTTATTTGAAGGGGACAGGACCCAGATCCTGGTGGCAGGGTTAAAAACAACTAATTGTCAAAGTCCATAAATAAAAAATGAACAAAATAAATAATTTAACACAGTCCAATGAAAAACTCAAATGCAAAACATATCAGAACAAGGTTATCCAAACATTAGGAACACATCAGGAATGCACCGTAGAAGGAAAAATAAAGCCAATCTGGAAATCTGAAGGCCACCAGATGACGATAGTCTTGTAGAAGTTTATGGGAAAACGTCTTTCTGTACTTACCCCTGTAAACACATTTCTGCTGAGTTAAAGCTCCACGTAGTCCAGATGAAAAAGAAAAACATAATGTCAAGTGCTGTTAAGAGCATGCAAAATCAACAGCTGCTGGTATAAATCAGAAGATTACAAGTAATAAATCAGTGCACAATCCGACATCAACGAAAGATGCAAACAACTTTGATACTGCAGGACAAAATCTCAGTTTCTCTTCATCCAGACACATAAACAGAGCTTCTGAAAATCATTTTACAGAAACTTTAAAAAAAATACCTAAGGTAAATACTATGGGTGCAAAGATACACAAAATTCACGGTTCGGTTCAGTTCGATACTTTGGTGTCACGGTTCGATATTTTTTCGATACAAAAAAATTTTCATGCCTTTTTAATTTGTCATTTATTAAAATTATAAATATATATTTTAACTCAAACGTACAGTTTTTAAATTTAATGTTGCTGAAACAATAAAGTAATAAAAAAAAAAAAAATCTATCTGATCGAGGAATCACTCATCTTTGGAAAAGAGAGTTTATTACAGAGAAATGTCTCTTTCCAAAATAAAAGCTATACTATACGCTTCTTCTGGGCTATATTCTCAGCAGCATATTAAACATATCAGGTCCCCATAAGGAGAATCATGTGCTAACGGCTGTCTAAATGACGTTGTGTTCCCACTAGTGCTGTCAGCATTAATCTCGTTAAAATGACATTAACACCATAACGCGGCAAATCACCGCTAACGAGTTACCGCGGATCGCCCCGTGCGTGGGGCTGGACGGTGTCAACACGTTAACGAGCAAACTGCACTAACGCACTACTTCCCACCCATGTAATTGAGCATTGCGTGGCACATCCGACATACTGTTTTACTTTTGTCCATGACGCGCTTACCTTCAGGGTCATACGTCACATGAAAACCAAAATAGTTCCAAAGGCCAGATCTGAATGAGGGTGGGGGAGGTTCAATTTGCCATGTTGCAAGGAGAGCTTAACTTCTGTCTCGCTAGCTTGCGCTGCGCTCAGTGGATCTGCACTCGACAGTGCAGCCTAGGCGGAGTAGTTGAACGCAGATCCACTGAGCGCTCAACACAGACAGCATCGTCAGAAGAAAAGTTGATAAAATAAATAAAAAATTTTGTATTGTTCGATACATATGCGTACCGAACCGAAAGCACTGTATCGAACGGTTCAATATCGATACGAGTATCGTTGCACCCCTAGTAAATACGTATAGAAAAAACAGGCAAAAGAAAATACTTGTGAACATGTGGACATATGCGCGCACACACACACTGATGGCAATCCATACAGCTTTGTAACAAGAAAAAACTAGTGACAATCAAGACAGGAAATGAACAACTCTAACTCATTCAAGGAACGCTGACACAGGAATGAACTAATAAAGTAGAGAACACAGAAAAATGAGAAAGAAAGATGAGACTAGCAGCTGAATTAAGTAAAAGAAACCAAGGATTTAAGGATATAAGTAAACAAGAATAAACACAAAGTACAAGGAAGAAAAATAAAGTCAAAACAGGAATCGTACCTGAGCCTATAGTCACAAACAAAGAACACATAAACACTAAGATAATACAAAAGAACCCAATAAACCGAAATACAAAAATCTCCAAACACAGGGAAAGACCAGATATGACAAGGATGAACAAAATAACACGTAGAAGCATTTTAACTGCAGCGACGTGATGCGGCCGCTGTTTGCATATGCTTGATGCAACAGTGCATACAGGCTTGAATTAGACAATTGAATTTAGATCCTTTGTGTGAGAGAATAATGATATTTAGTTTCTCTCTTGTTGATCTATTGCTTCAATACCATCTGAATTACTCGCCTAATCTCCTGTTTGCTTTCCTAATTACCCAGTCAGGTCACACACCTGAATTAATTCATTAAAAGTTCCACCTCTTGCATTTTCTCTTGATTCGAACCCCAGCGGAGACTTGCTGAGTTCACTAAAGGTCAGTTATTTAGCTGTTTTAATAACTAGCCCTATAATTGATTCCACAGCCTACGTTCTTCTGTGCGTGAGCTCCCAAAATCAGCTGCTTTGAACAAATTCAGCCGTCCAATATGTGCTGAGAGAAAGATTATTCTGTGAAGCCAAAGAACAGCAGCTTTTTGTGCAATGCTACAGAAATCTCATAAAATCTGGTCCAGAGGGACAGAGAGAGAGAAGAAACGGTGCAATGGGCACTGCCAATTATCTCATTGGTAGTGTTGTTTATGTAATAGTAAATGTGTTTATTTCAGAAAGTTAAGCAAAAACAGAAACACATGAGGGTGATGGAAAATGTTTTGAAAAGATCCTGTCACCATCCGTGAGGCTCATTTGTCTCTGTTGCATGGCGGTGACAGGTGTAGAAAGAGAGGCATACATAGTAAAAGACAGGCGGAGGGAAGTTGATGCAGAGCCGGCTGACACTTGAAAGAAGATCAGAATCAGCCACATAACTTCTTCCCACTTTAATACGGGCCCACACATCTACGCCGCATGTGCACAGACACCTCCGAGATGTGACAGACTATCGTCTAGCGACGGGACACGCGAGGAACACAAAACCTTAACAAAAGGAATCAAAGAGGATGAGGACGTGTAATTTGTATTTATAAGAACTACAAGGACAAGGAAGAGGGACAGAGTGTAACAACTGACTTGCGAACGTGTGTGTGCGTGCGTGTGTGTGTTTGGAGGGCTGGCATAACTTGAGACAGAAGTGCTTCTTATCCACTGAGTTCTGCAAACAAGGAAAAACCAGCGAACAAATACCATAAAGTGAGTGATACACAGATAAACAGCAGTGCAGCTGGAAAGATTTTGGCTCGGGATTTACTCTGTGCACTCACACGCGCAGAAAGACACACACCTTAAACAGTTATGGTTTATTTTTGAATTAAAATCTGGTTTAAAGTGCGTACATGCTTTAGGGCAACAGAGATTATCCGCGAACAGCCGATTATCTGTTGGAAATTAGCATCTTTGCCTGTATGTGTTTAGAAAAGTCTGTTTGTGTGTCTGCTCCTTAAGCGCCTCATTTAAATTCTTCAAATGTGAAATGTACTAGGTGGGACTCACACAGACAGATGTCTCCTGGGATTATGCAAAATGGTCAGAACCTCGCTGTAAATCTGCAGTCTAGTCAGATGCTTTCCACCCAGCAGCCAAAGCCATATTAAATATTCCCGTGTACATTATTTCAGAGAGGAAAAATGAGTAATAGAATAATCCCTCATCATCGCTTTAGAGCCCGACTCTACGTTTGTCACGAATCCGAAACAATACCTGTCTGCGGAAGAGGGAACCAAAAATATACCGCGCACATTTCTGTTCCTGTGATGAGGAAGGCAGGTGAGGAGGCTGGAAAGAAAGAGCTCATTTCAAGCATCAAATGATGTTTGAGAGGTAGATCCTGTGATAGCAGACACAAATGCATGGTACTTCATTTGGAATAGATTTGTAAAAGTGCCCAGTGATGTTTCACCACATGAATATTGATGTAGTGAAACTTTGCTCTTCATCCAGTCGAGTGTTTCAGTGATTTGGGCAAATTCTTTTTATTCTAAAAGCGTTCACGTCAGGACCATTTCAGTCAAACCTAAACTGTTAATCCATCCGCATCCGGACCTCCCTGCCCTTCAATGCACATGTCAGAGTCAGACTACTGATGCTCGCTTAAAGTATTAATATTAAAGATAGAAACTCTATAGAAAAAAATAAGTGAAGGTAAGTAAAACTAAGGCACTCGAGTGTCATGTTAAATTAAAATTGAATATTCCAAAGTTAAAACAATACTAGCTACAGTATAGAAAAGATTTTACAAGCGATGTGGAAATGTGGAATGTCAAATCAAAGCAACAAGATTCCCTCACAGAACAGAGATGGCATCAATAATAACAGACATGACTGATAAATGGAGAAATAACATGAAAAGGAGGAGCTGGGAGGCAGGTTGAACCATTTTGAACAGGATGCCTCATAAGATGTTTGCCAGTTGGATGCTTAGACGAGCAACAGGTGAACCATCAGATAATGCTGGCTGGCACCGACATCAGCTGATATTCACGGATTTGCAGCTGAGCTTGAACTTGAGGCCTGCCAGAGCAAAAACCATATGCTCAGTTTTATATACATTAGATGACTGGTGGGAAAAATCTCAGCCTAAAGCAACAATAACTACAATATTTATTTCTTGGCTCAGAAAAAATGTTCTTTCAGTGCAATCTCAAGTTTTCACACATGGTGTATATATATTACCCTGAACTTTTCTAGACATTACCTGATGGAACTGCATGCGACAAGCAAATATTATCTCACCTACTTATGTCCAGCTGTTCTGATGTGAGAGCAGCTCTGGTACAGGTTCTGTGTATTTACAGTGAGTGAGTGGTCATCACAGTGGCTCTAAAAGGACAGCGGTCTTGACTAAATTAGTATTTCCACTAAAAATGTGCATGAAGCTGACTTTCTCCTCCTGTGTGCTACATGTGATAAGCCTCTTGTGAGTCTGCTGATAGGTGTCTGAAGTCATGTGTGCAACATTTTAACTAAGGAGGTTAGCATATGTGCAGGTAATCACCATAAAACAAAATTGCACTGTTCCTAACAGTGTGGGACACTTTTTTCTTGTCTTTGTATAACGTCACTGAGAGGATATGCTCAGTGTGGTCTGTGTGTGCACAGCAGCACCACCCACCTGCTACCCCACCAAACCTTTTGTTTGTTGAAGGGCAGCCAGTCAGAAGAAAGAAACTTAAGAGGAAAGGAGCTGAAACAGCTTGTTCCAGACAGAAGCTGAAGTGGGCAGCTTCAATTATTTTGAATCGTGAATCATGCAAAGATACTTTTAGTGGGAAACATAAAGAAAATATGGAAATGATCATCATAGGACTAGTTTAATTTAGTGCTGCTTAAATAAATCAATAAAAATACATTTTTAGCGTTATTAGTGTATCATGCCATGTTTTTGTCCTTCCTGCCCCCTGTTAGCATGTAATGACATGATGCTCATGACAAACACTGTGTTTATGTCTGTTGGCTTCACCCTCAACCCCCTTTTTCTTTTTCTGTTCCTCGTTCTTCTTCTCCTTTCACCAACCTGGCCTTCACCCCCTGCCCACTCCAACACAATACACACACAGACAATAATGGGAATAATATTGTAAAATAAATAAATAAATAAATACGACAAAAAGAGTAATAAGAGGAACCCTATAGAAAGTCTACAATGCTCCTCTTGGGTAAGCATTCAGACCATGATTTGCTTGGTTGTGCCTCAGATTTGTACTTGGATTTATTGTATGCTTTCCATCATTGTGTGTGAGTTACAGGTCAGTTCTGTGCTGAAATAGCTACACGTTGAAGGTGAGCAAAGGTGAACTTTGTTATAACATGATGCACTCCAATAAAAAAGAATTCAGTCTTCATCTTCATCTTGTGTTCTCCATTTTATTTTTTAGTTCAGTTCATTCCTGTCTTGATTGTCGTCACTTGTTTCTTGTTGCCCAGCTGTATCCACTACCCTGGTTTGCCATCAGTGTATGTGAGTGTAGTTAGATGAATTGGTTACACTCAGCTTTGAAAAATTTGCTGTAGTGTTTTATGTTTTGTGGAAAATGTTACACCGCAAAGGTTACAGCCAGATTTTCATGAAGTTATTATTCTATAAAAAATATGATGTGAACTTTGACCTCTGTCTGGGATTTATACCAACCTTTTTGCTTTTGTTTTATTGTTTTTACAATGAATAAATGCTTTTTGTTGAAGTATGAGCAAAATAAAACAAACAGTTGGTCATTGGAAATAAAAGCGTAGATCCAAGCGAGTTTTATAAACAGCACCTTTTTCTTTTCTTGTTTTTTTTTCCTTTCTTGTCTGATCATTTGTCTGAAATATTCTCCGTCTCTTTTTGGTAGTTTGCGCACTCGGTAGCCTCTAATTTTACGGCTGTACTTCATGTTCAACAGAGATATAAAAAGAGCAGCAGGCATTTCAATGCATCTGATTGGTGCTGAAAGGACCTTTTAATATGAGCACCTCTGCCAAGTATTCGACGGCAGTAGCATAATACAGAGAATGTGAGGAGGTTGGCATAACAAAGAAGGAAGCAGTGTTGAAATGTGACACTGGTCAAACTGATTATTTGTGCCTGAGTGGAGCCATGGAAATGAAGCTCTGATGCGGCACCTCGGAGATGTCTGTCAAACCGCGTAGAGCATGCGATTCTCCACAAAGCATTTAAAGAGCGGCAGCAGAGAATGACGTCTCAGTTGTTTTGGTTGTTTTGTTTGAAATATCGATCTTCAAACTTTCCATTCTGTCACTGAATAGCTCAAGAAGACCATATTGCAATTATCCGGGTGTTATCATTGCCTGACCTCAACAGTCTACTGTCACTGAGTAATTTGATTGCTGTCTTGTTATGGTGTTAATAAATCATTCTAGTCTTTAATATATTATTGGCAGTAGTAATATTGATATTAGCAACATTAATAAAATATCACCCTCAAGTTGTGACTGAGATGACAAAAATCTTTTGCTTTTCTCTCCTCATTCACAACCTCCTTCGGCCACCCACTCACTCCTCCTCCTCCTCCTTCCCTCTCCTTCCTCGCCTCCACTGTGTGTATCCACATTCTTGAGCCTATATGAGACGTACAAACACATTTATCACATTGCCCTAGCTCCTAGCTATGGCCTGCCGCTGCCTCCATCCTTTCAAGCGTGTGTGTGAATGCGTTCGTGTGTGCACTCACGTCGGGGGAGGCTGTGCTTTAGTTTACTCATGTGAAGGTATTCTGTTTACACAGAAGCCATGTTTTATGTATGAAAGGCATGGAAATGTTGCAGCTGCATTGAGCATGTCTCAGCTAATCAGCAAGGTGTGCAGTGAAAGTGTGCATGTGTTAGCGTGAAAGTCAGCTTGGGTCAACAGATCTTTATGAGGTCTAGACAAAAAGGTTGCATGAGCCTCATCGGATTCATTACACACACACACGCACAGATGCACTCGACCTCTTCATATCAGGTCATTCCAATCACACGTCTGGATTCACAGTTTCTATGAAGTAACCTTAGTAGCGTTACTGTAGATTTCTATGAAGCTCTGGTGCAATGAGCTGTTGAACTCGGCTTGCTTTATGTTTTCAGTCGCCAAACACCTTCCCACACACAAGCTAGGAAATAAATACGCTGTTTTCTCCTTGTCTACGTTCTCTGAAAATAATGAGGCTGCTGGTTCCCATGATGCCTGAATGGCCCGGTCCTCCTTCCCTCACAGAGAAAACCGGGCTCATTACAGCTTAAGCGGACATGAACGCCTTGATATACACGCACACATGTACACACTCACTGACTTCACCTCATGCTGATTTAGCAGCACATACCATCTGTCTAGAATGATTAACCTTTCCATCAATCACTGGACTCTCCATTATCCAGACACACATTTACAAAGCAGGCACTCGCCGATTCTCACTCGCACTTAGTGAGAGCATCAACAAATTCATGAAACAGATGAAATAAGAAATTCCAGTTTTTATCCTCAATGTTTTTCGTGCCAGAAACTGAGGCGTGTATAGATTTTTCAAAAAACAGAAATAGACGGATCCCTCCCAGCCCCAGTAAGATGTTTGTTCAAGCAGCTTAAGTGACTGGCGCGGTTATGGCAGCGCTCCTACATGGAGCTTTGCAGATTATCGTCTACGTGTTGTAGCTGTGTATTGTCACCAGGGGACATTGGCAACTTTTGTTTGTGGTCGCACTACTTTTGTTCCTTTAGCATAGCTACTCACGGAGATCATACGTAACACTTCTTCATTATTAAGTGAGAGTAAGAAGCCAATAAAAATGTTAACTGCAGCCATTGGCTTTTATCCTTCCTTCTCTCACCCCAATTGGTTGCTGCAGATGGCCCCGCCCCTGGCTGAGCCTGGTTCTGCTGGAGGTTTCTTCCTGTTAAAAGGGAGTTTTTCCTTCCCACTGTTGCCAAAGTGCTTGCTCATAGGAGGTCATGTGATTGTTGGGTTTTTCTCTGTATGTATTATTGTGGGGTCTACCTTGCAATATAAAGCACCTTGAGGCGACTGTTGTTGTGATTTGGCGCTATATAAATAAAACTGAATTGAAATGAATTGAATTGCATTGATGTGCTTTGATGAATGTTTTATACCTGTCAGCGTGCTGTCACTCCTTTTCCAATT
The DNA here is from genome assembly GCF_051167445.1 of Perissodus microlepis. NCBI lineage: Eukaryota > Metazoa > Chordata > Actinopteri > Cichliformes > Cichlidae > Perissodus > Perissodus microlepis. The sequence continues at coordinate 29,911,104 of NC_140466.1, read as the reverse complement.
CAAGCCAACTTTTCAACAAATCAGTATTTTTTACCTCCCTGTAGTGTCATCACCATCAAGCTGATGAACTGTCCACAATCACTCTGTGTTGGTTGCACACCCAACAATCACTCACTCTATGTATGGAATGAAATACTGAAACTGATAACAATGAATTCTGTGTTAATTCGACCCCTTTTATTGTGACAGCACCTTCCAGTGCCTACAGGAAGTATTTCACACATATATTAAAGAACAGATATGGTGTATTTAATACTACAGTTATGTAACCTCAAATACTATAGCTGGGTTCTTGGGAGTATGTTTGGAAAATGACATCGTTTTTGTAGTTTTTGTCTCTGTGTATCACCACAGTGGATTTTAAGTTAAACAATCAAGATATGGTTGAAATCCAGACTTTTGGCTTTAGTTCAAAAATAATGCTTTATGCTTTAAAATAATAATAATAATAAAAAAAAACGTTTTGGAATTACAGCCAGATTTATATCCAGTCCCTCATTCTCAGAGGATCGAAAGTAACAGGAAAATTGTTTGATGAACAGTTTCGTGACTACCAGAGCTCCAAATTCAACTCTTTGAATCAACTCCAGATCTTGTATTTGCCTAATTTGCTGTGATCTACTGAAGGAACAGGCCTCACTTGGCCATGAATCTATTTTATCAGTCAATTGTCCAATTATTTTTGAGCCTCTGAAATGTGGGACGTGTACAAAAATGGCTTTAATTCATGAACAGTTCATGCAGTACTTTGATTAAACCCTTTGAATTAAAGTTGAAAGTCTGCCACATGGTGAGTGTTTGACCTAAAATCCACTGTGGTGATGTACAGGAGAAAAAAACCTAAAAACTCTGGGTTCCTAAGGGTGGATAAAATATTGAACATTATCATGAGAGCTGTTAGGTCAAGTCAGCAGTCCATAGGCCTGCAAGACATGACTGTGTCAAGGCACAGATCTGGGGATCGATACAAGGAATTTCAAACAAAGTTACTTTGAACATAAGAAGTGTGAAGCAACCAACAGTCAAACTGAAAACCCAGTCAAAATGAGTAATAAGGGATGGATGAGAGCCATACTGTAGTTCCTTGTTGGCTATAGGAGAACCTTCTACAAGGACAGTCTTCAGTGCAGCACCAATTATACCTTAATGGTGGAGTGGCCAGATGGACCTTATTCCTCACTAACAGGCACATCACAACATGCTGGGAGTTTTGCCAGAGGCCACCTGAACGACAACTAGAAGGGGAAATCCATTGGTCTGATGAAATGATGATTCAACCATTTGGCCGCAATTTCCAGCGGCATGTTTGGAGGAAACTAGGCGCTGAGCATCACCTCATTAATACCACCCCTACAGTCAAACACGGCAGTGGAGGCATCAAGCTGTGGGGGACAGGAACTAGAAGACTATAAATGGGATATTTTCTCTCTGTTTCCCTGTCTGTTTGTGTGTTAGCAGAAATATGCAACAAATCACAGGTTGGTTTTTCATAAACTATCCTTGCAAAAAGTGACAAGGAAAGCACACATGGACAGAGAGAGACACACAGTGGCACACACTAGAAGACACAACGGTAAAAAGAAAAAGCAGGGACAGGGCTCAGACTTTGAAAATGTGCCAGGATAAACCTAATTCGTTCAAAACAATCACAAATACCATTCAGTATGAACAGGCTGTACCTCAGTGGCAGGTCTGCAGTGTTTACATCAAAATACCTTCTAGAAACATCTTCAGAATCTGAGGATGGTTACTAGGAAGATATGTCAGTCAGTCTGATCAAATCAATTAAGTTATCAATCAAGAGTAAGTAAACTTATAGGAAATATGAGATGTTTCCAGGTGATTTAACTTTCTCGAATGAGTTCAGATTGTTCAAATTAAGCTCTGTTTAACCACATGTTTATTCTTACACACAGAGACAGAGTATTTGATCCATTGTGCTGTTGTGCCATTGAGACTGTCCTGCAGATTTGCTTTGGAAATTTCAGCAGCAGTTTAGTCCAGACCGGGCAGCGATGCACTATTCGAATTTTAAGAAAGACGAACCGCTTCATACTTGAGACAAGACTGAATTTAAAGCACCCAGCAGAGCTGATGAAGGATGCTGCTGGAATTTTCTTGATCTGAGAGTTTAAAAATGTTTGATTGCACTGTCAAAGAAGCCAAGCATGGGCTTTTTATGTAAAACTACAAACATTTCATCAGCCAGGATGACAAAGTAGAGCAACATTAGAGGAAACAACAACCAAAAAAAAAAAAAAACACGGGCAAACCAGATGCGACACAGATGATTTGATCTGTGTCTGTATCAGCGGGAAACGTGATACACATATCAGTGCTGTTGTCACTTTGTATCCTGTTTAAAGTGCAACAGCTAAGTATTTGAGCAATCGATCCAGCTGAGATTGTTAAATAACAACTGAAGGTTCACTATGTTCAGTAATTGTGACCTTCTTTATTACATGGTAACCTGAAGATCTTATTAATGTACCAGGGGTTCAAACAAAACAGCTGTTTTAGATAGAAAAGGTGGAAAAAAAAGTGCAAACTCTGTCGAGTGAAAGCTCGGCAGAGAATTTATCGTCCAGCTGTGTGCAGTTTACTGGCAATGTGTTACATGATTACTGGATAATAAAACTCCAAGTTGCAAGCAAGCAAAACTGTTTACTGCAACTTTGGACCAAGCACTAAAGATTACAGATGAGTTAATGGCAGCGAGGCAGAGACGGCAGCTGCAGCGGCTGTGTCCGAGCTCCGGGGCAAAGTTGATGGAGGTGCATTATGACAAAAAAAGGTGGGACGAAATTGTTAAGATCCAATATTGAAGCCAAATTGCAGGACCTGGACTGCAATCTTACAGTCACAAAACAGAGAAAGTCTTACTGAGTTTAGGACGGATAAATAAAATCAGCAAAGTTGCCCCCAGCACTTCTGCTGTTAAATCCTATCATCTGCACCAGGTGAATTATTGCAGCGCACCGCTTTTTTCTTCTTCTTTAAAGCAGAGAAAGTTTTCACCTTTGCCTGTTATCCACTTAGTGTGTCTTGGTGAGCCAATAGCTACTTATCAAATCAACCCAAGTGCACTGTCATCTTGATAAGTCATGTTGTTTTCATGTGTTTAGTACCAAAGAAGAGTCTTGAGATCCCGAATGCCTCTCGCTGAACAGATATCATCCAAGAAAAGAAAAAAAATGACCTTCTTTCAGAAGCTAGCTTCCTGGTTTTTTTTTTTCTGCAGAATTGCACTACTTTAAATCTATAATTAATTTTACCAGCATTTGGCCCACAACAATATCCTGTGACAGGTGGACCCAGAGACTTTAATCATAATACATAATCCACTTTGTTCACGGCATCTGCATTTGCTGACTTTCCCTTTTTTTGAAGAATTACGAACTACTGCCAAGTCTGAGCAAATAACAACAGTGTTTGGAAATAAGCCAGACAAATTGTAGCAGGGCAACAGACCATCAGTCCCAATTTGGGTCATGCACTTTCATTTTCAAATCCTTTGCACATGGATATTGTTTTTGTCCCTCACTCTGGGCACTTAGCATTGTGTATGTGGGTATATCCCCACATACACAAACTAAGGGTGATTAGCCAGCATTTACAAACAACTCTATAAAGGCATTTATTGTTGATAAAATGAAGGAGGAACTGTGCCTCTTTATATCAAGAAAGTAAAATTATATTTGCATGAAATTTAGAGTTCCAGTGAAACAAGACTTTTTGTGCTGAGAGCAGATGAAGCTTTGCTTAAAAGTATGTTCAGTTACACAATATTATATTCTCATTTTGTCATCGAGCCTCTTGTAAAATATTGACAATATACCATTTTAATAAGGAGGGATCGTTTGGAAGGCTTGGATGGTGGTGTTGAGGTAAAGACTTTGGATCAGAGTTTGGATGACACACATCCAGCCTGAACAGTCCAAATGTACCAACAGAGAGCCTGAAATGCACAGTGACAGATCGCAGTGGATTTAAAGAACAGGGAAAAGGGGCAGGTTGGCTTAAACTGGCAGAGTGGTCATTGGGCAAGAGAGATTTTGAACAAGGTTATTTTGAGAGTGTAGGAAAAAGTGGCAAAGAAAGTGTAGCAACAGCAACAACGGCCAATATAAGCAAGAGGAATAACGACTAAATGAGAGCGGTTAGATCTGTCATTTCTTTATATTTTGCTTCCAAGTAGCCAGACTTTCTTGTAATTTTTTATGTGGTCTTGAGCAATAGTTCTCCAGGTCTTCTGAAGGTCATTTTCTTTTGGGCTTTAGCTACTTTTTCCACACATTTTTAGTTTAGTCCTTGTATCTGACCATTTCAAGCAGATTTCCTTCAGCAAAGATGTGATACATGACCTGGAAGATGGATCTGGCTGTTCAGTTTGGCCACTGTGTTCACTAAAGCCCCATCAGAAATAGTCTCAGTAAAAGGGTGGTTGTCAAGTCAGTCTTAAGGAAGGAAAACAGGGAGAAAAGACTGAGGTATGCCAAATGGCATACAAACTGGACCCAAAATCAGTCAAAATGATCCCACACTGCTTTAATAACATTGAGGTGCAGGCTCAGAAAAGGGCAAACCACAGCTGATGTATGCTTTTACAACACTAGCAGTTTTTTGGGGATCACTGTCATGCTGAAAAATGAAGCTGTTCCAAATCAGATGTTTTCCAGGTTGAATTAGATGGTTGACCAAACTCTGATGGTACTTCAACAAGATCCCCAACAGCAGTTTCTGTGGCTTCTTTTCCAGTTTCCCCAAAATTTTAAGTGCAAACTGCACACCATGCTACGATAGATGCAACAAAAGAAGTGGCAACAAATTATGTGCATTTACAACTGACTAATAAAAAAAGAGCCTAAAGATACAATTAAATACAATTTTGCTAAGTCATCTGTCATGTGTAGACACAACACTGATTCATACTTTTAGTTAGGTGCATTTTATGTTTCAATAATTCACAGGTCAGTGTTAACGGTCAGGTACAACGACTGAAGTGAAGATGATTGAAAATCAGTCCCATGTCCAAAGAAAAATTTTGAAAGACCTCCAGGAAGCCTAGAGAACTACTGCTCAAGACCACTTTCTATAAAATTACAAGAATGTCTGGCTCCCTGGAAGCCGGACCTGAAGCCTTCTGCACAGTATCAAACCTGAATGCCAGTTATGCATAGCTGAAAGAGAAAAACAAAGTTTGGACCATGGTGTGCCATTATTTCCATCATTTATCTCAATTTCTGTCCCCACCATCACAGCAGAGGTCGCCTCTCCATCAGTCGGCACGTCAGCAACCAGGAAAGCAGGTGAGCCGCATTTCCATTAGGTCCGACCTCCCAGCTCACCAGTGTGTGCCACACAGTAACACACACAAAGCAAACAGCAGCCAGCAGGCACTCCTGGCACAGTCGCACAGATACTTTTAACCACGTGTTTGTCAGAAGGTGAAAAGAGATTGGGGTGCTTGTGTAAGCGCTCAGCGGACACACTGCTGTTGCTTCTATAATATTTTCCACTTGGCTGCATGTATCGAGACAGGAAGGAAATTAACAGCTTGAGGTGTCTGAGTGATGCTGCTTCAGCTGCCGCTAGCTGTGTGCGAGTGTGTGTGTGTGTGTGTGTGTGTGTGTGTGTGTGTGCACCTAAGTGAGAGAGACAGATAGAACTAGAAAGCGAGGGAGAAAAAGAGGAAGAGAGAGAGAGATGCTTTCCTCCATGACTTGTGGTATGTGGCCCGGGTCATTTGTCTGGTGAAGTTCTAATGCCAAACTTTGCAAAAGTTTTCAGACAGGCCATAACACGGTCCACCTACCAGAGCACATAAGCTCTATTACTAAGAAATTTCTCTCTCGCTCTCACTCACTCTCTCAGCGTAGAGGTCCCATATTTTATTGCATGCTCTGAAGACAACAGATAACTACTGCAGAGTTTCTTGTTTGGGGAAAATAAAAAAAATAAAAAAATGCCATCCACTTTGAGAGAAGTCTGGAGCCTGTCTTCTTGAGAAATATTAAATTGATCCCCAAACACACCTGTTTTTGAGCATTAGTCCCAAACAGATGTATTCTTAGAGAAATAAATCTGAAGAAAATCAATTTTATTGGAGTGCTAAATTCTCACCGCACAGGCTTGATAAGTGGCTCTGGAAAGTTTGTTGCTTGCTACTTTGTGAAGCTTTCCGGGTCTTTATAACTCCACACAGTTGATGTTTTTAGTGTGTTTAATGAATGCATTTCACACATGATTTTACCAATGTTTTATGGGGTTTTTGTGTGCACACATTAGTACACTTCGACCTGTGTATGTGTGCACATTTTTGACAGTCTGGATGGAAATACATTCATTGTTATCGGTCACAATTTAACCAGAGTTGCTACGCTCATATTAGTACATGCTTGAGAAATAAACCAGCATGTTTAGGATGGCAGGAGAAACCAGAACTCCAAGAACTGAGCCAAATTTTTGCATAAATTGCTTTTGGTTTGAACTGTTCCTTTAATCTGTTTAAGTCGATCCTTACATGGATTCCAATAGCAATCAAGAGGGATGAAAAAAAAGGTGTGTTTCTCTTCCGAATGCTCAACCGCTCATGTGACAAGACAGAAAAAACCATAAATGCACAGATCAAAAATAATGACTTATGATTCAATTTCTGCTCTAACTGCGGTCAAAGCAACCCTACCACACCTGTTGTTCTCTGCAAAGAGGCGAGCTACAAACTTTTCGGTGCAGCATTCAGCAAGTTTTGAGACACCAAGTACCAGATGATTGAAAATATAGATTTTCAGTAGAGCACTCCTTAAACACTCCCTGAAGAATAAGAGGTCACCATGACCACAGCACCGGTAAAGCCCCAACAATCCTGGGCTGACACATAATGGAAAATTTGTATAGCGTCTGTGTTTCTGCGTCTTCACTCTGTCAGGTGTGTGAAGCCACATCTCTTTTGTAAATGACTGAGTAACAGTCGTGTTTCTGTGTGGATATTGGAGTCCATTAATTTTGCATGTGTACAATGTGGGAGCCTGACAAATCCTTTTATATCAGAGAGTGTGCATGTGTGGGTGTGTGTGTGTTTATTTGTCTGGGATCACACATAGCTTTCAGACATGTTTATCTTCAACATTAGTGTGTGTCCGAGAGTGTGTACACGTGTGTACTTCAGAGTGTGAAATCCCATTAAGTGTGTTAAAAACCCTCTCTGGCCTACTGCCTGTTTGGAGAGGCAGACGCCCTACACACAGACACGCTCGCAGTTGTCACACCTGTATGTGTGTTTGTTTTGTTACGCAGGCATCTGTGTATGTTTCTGCGTGCGGATATGGATGTGCATCGGCTTTTGGAGAAGAGCTATATCGTGTGATGGTAATTTTCAGGTGAATATTTCTACCAAAAATAGCGTTTGTGAATCTAATGTGGGTTCAAGGTCTCGTTGGTATCTAGAAGCTTTGGAACCATGAATATGTCACAAACTCAAAAAGTCTGCATACTACATATAACCACAATTTAATGTGTAATCTGTACAATTCCTTTGAAAAGCAAGGTGAAAGCTTTCAGAAGGGGACTTCACAAGTCTTTAGCTTCCACTTATTTCTTTGTATGATGCTAGAAAAATAGAAAATAGACTCAGTGGTTTATTGAAATGTGCAAACATACGTGGAAATGTATGTAAGGCAAAAATAGAGTTGTTATAATGTTTGTAAAAGTTCTTCAGAAAGCCTGAAATCTCGACGGCTTCTCCAGACCATTTCACGTCTGTCTCATGTGCTCACAGTGAAGCTGCTCTTATCTGTGAAAAGCACAGGGTGCCAGTTCTGGTATTCTATGGCAAATGCTAATTGGGCTCCACGGTGTTGGGCAGTGAGCACGGGGCCCACAGCCCCTCAGCCACCCTCATGAAGTCTGTTTCTGATTGTTGGATCAGAGACATTCATGCCAGTGACCTGCTGGAGGTCATTTTGTAGCTCAGGCAGCGCTCGTCCTGTTCCTCTTTACACAAAGGAGCAGATATCTGTCCTGCTGATGGGTTAAGGATGTTCTACAGTCTCCTAGAGTAACTGCCTGTCTCCTAAATCTCCTCTGCACCCCTCTATGGGAAAAAATGTCAGTGGCCTTAACCTGTAAATGCATTCTTTTTCTGGGGGGTGTGTCATCGTTGGATCTTTTGTTAAGGAGCTGAAACTAAAGAAAAACATTCAAGCCTGGCTAAATTTTGAAACAAGATACACCAAGTCTTCCAAAATGTGTTGTGCTCTGATGTAAATGGTATGTTTGACACAAAAACAGCACTAATACACTACATATTCATCAAAACAACACCATTGCCCACTGTCGAGCATGGCGGTGGTTGTGTTATGCTTTGAGGCTGTTTATCTGGGAATTCAGTCAAGGTTTAGGGAATCTGAAAAATTCCAAATACTATTCAATTTGAAGCACACGTGCCCACCACACAGCTGAAATTGAACATTTTAATACGAATGTGTGCCAGTGCAGCAAGATCGCAGCTGCTGGCTGATTCTTTGGAATGACAGGCTCCATTTGGCTTTCGAGAATACTTCAATAAAGACCTTTTCCCGATTGCTAGAGTGCCACGGCTTTCTCTTTTAATGTCTGTGGTGATAAAAGCTGGCTCACTCTCTTGTTTTTTATTTGTTGGTTTTAGGTCAGAGCTCTGTGGCAGTCATTCTCTAGCACCACACTAGAAAAGCTATTTTTGTGGACTTGCCTTTCTTCACAGGGGCACTGATATGTCAGAGTTGGAAGTAAACTATCTGTGCTTCCTACAATGCCTTATGAGATTACTAGATGATAAAACCATGGATAGAGATGGTCCGTAACAAGTGGTCAGATGTTTACGAGCTGGTATCATTACACGGTTGCGCAGGGCTGTGCGAGATTACATAACTTTTTGAGAGAATTCTCTTAATTAGAACCAAAGCAATTAACGCAAATCATTAATTACTTTACTTAGTTTTTAATGCATAATTTAAGAGCACTTCATTAGCTGCTTTGAAATAAGCAGTAGGAGGGAGTGAGGCTGTGGCTCAGAGTCTATTCTTGACCTTGGCAATAAAACAATTGACAAAATAACCTCACCTTTGAACCACTGACGAGAAAACATGAATCCATTCAGCCAGGACTTTTTTTTTTCTCTCACCTTCAGTTAAGGTCTTTTTCTTAGAACCAGCCAGGACCCAGAAATGACCTTAACTGTGCTGATTGCTGAGGAGAAATTGCTTTTTGAGGGACGCCCATATAAACCGAGTTCTAAAATATATCTATCATTGTTGAATAAAGGGCTTTGTGCTACGTTTTCACAAATCTACAGAAAGACAGCGAGATGGGAATAAGATTTGAACACTACAACTGAGTAACATCTGTGGTCAGATCTGTGTCATCAGCCACTGTGAATACGCAGCATCGAGCAGTTCACCATCACTTCTTTCCTGAGCTACGTCCTGCTCTGCATACACGACAACTCCAAACTTTCATTATCTGAAATGAGTTTTAAATGTGAGTTGAGATTGTTCCTGACTGCAGTGACGAACATTTGGCATGATGTGGGAAACTTCCTTCATTTAAATTACCTTTAAATTGACAAAATAAGCAGTTCTTTGATTCAACTTTGAATTCACTTTGTGCTACACTGCAAATGTTTGGCAGTAACGTACAAACCTGATTCCCGTCTCCTTACTTCTAAATGGAACTGAGATGTGAACAGTTTCACATTCATTTTCGAAAGATTAAACAAAGTTAAAAAAGAAGAAGAACTTGGAGTCATGGTCATTGATCAATGGGCTTTGATTAGTGGTTGTTGATCAATGGTCATGAGAATTTCCATATTAATGATCAATGAACTGACCTCACAGCCCGTTGTTCATTCAGTGGGCTGGTTTCAGTCATTATGTAATGTACTGTTCATAAGATTGGGGAAACCTGCAGTCAGCTGAGACAGAAGAATCACTTGGATGAGTGACGAAACGTTTCTCCCACTGAAAACGCTACGTCCAGATGAACAGAATCAGCTTTTGGGGACAAAAGGTAACTATATTGATAGCACTGGTTCAACAGATGAATCAGTGTTGTGTCCACAGAAAGATCCAATTATCAGTGGCATCTTTAGGCACTTTGTTACTAGCAGCCTGTCCATCTGCATCTTAAGGATAAAGGACACTCTTTCGAGGATGCCAATGTTCACATTTTGGACAGACAGGACAGATGGTTTTTAAAGAGGAGTGAAAGAAGCCATCTATGTCCACTGTGAGCGACCATCTTTGAACAGAGGCGGTGGTTTACGACACCAACTGTCTGCCATCTATAATCCAGTTTTGAGTTCCTTCCTCAGACACCTTAACGCCCACTCACATCCTGGGCCATCTGACCTCAGGAATTCGCATGATAAGGTGGGGCCAGGTTTCACAATGAGCTCACCCGAAACCCTGGCTGATTGGGACCCACACCCATTTTCACACCTTGGCTCAGGCGATTAGAGGATCATCGGGGGGTCCTTTTGTCCCTCTTTGGGGGGATACTCCCACTAGGTTTAAATCTGGGACTCTCCACCATTTGATCTTAGAACTGAAGAAGCTTCTCGGATGAGAGGTGAAACGTCTTCAAGCAACTTAAAGAAGTCCAGATGCTTTTCTTTGCAAGCTCCTTTGACCTGTCTCAAAACATTCACAGTAATTTGTTTCCATTCCTTCAGTTGAATCTACAAGAACTAAGATAAAAATAAATCTCTGTCTGACAGGCATAAAATAGTATTTTTACTGCAGCAGCACTGTGTTAAAGAATAAAGGTGGTCATACCAAATATTGACTTTCAAAGTTGTTGAAATTGTACAAACTCTGTTTTTGCCTACTGTTCTGTATTTCCAAGTATGTTTGCACATTCAGTAAATCACTGCGCATATTTTCCATTTTCCCAGAAAAATCTAAAGAAATGAGGGGTGGCTAAATACGTTTGCACAATATTAAATGTTAGCAGAGTGGCACTTTATGTTTCTTTTGGAGGCATTCCAGTATGAGCTTGCTTTATTGATATCAGTCAAGCAAGCTTGCTTGTAGCTGGAAGCTCAAGTTTCTCTGCGTTTATCTGCACTGGCTGAATGTTCAATGATGTTCGATGAGTAGCTTAAAACTGTTAATTAATTTTTTATGATGAGGGTTTTTTTTCTGTCTTCTGGTAGTTGTTGTTCTTCAAATGCTAAAAGAATACAAGTAAAAACAAGATTACAACTGATATTTAAAGAGACCTCCAGATGTGATTGTTTCCAGGTAGCACACCCAGCACTCCATACTAAGAGTAAGAAATGGGAGATTTAATTCTAAGGCAAAATGAACAACGTGGCATGTTTCCAGTCAGCTCCTCGCCCTCATTTACTGAGCCGTGTGACTCTTTCCACCTCTGCTTCCCATCTTTCCTCCTTCCTCTTGTTCTCCTCTCTGAATACCAAATGCATTACATAACCGTACAATGTTTCGCCACAGAGGATCATCCACGGTATCTCACATGTCCACATCTCTCTACAGGGGAGTGACAAGTGTAGCACCGCAGGGCCCATGGAGGAGATGTATATCAGCACTGCCTATTATTCTGGCATAACCCTCTCACTGCAAAGACAGCGAAAGACAGACAGGAAGACACTCTGTGATGGAGAAAAAGACAGAGACGGATACGACACAGATATTAGATCAGGATGAGAAAAGTACAAGCTTGTATCAATAGCATTATTCTCCACATTTTGTCCTGTCTGGCATGCCTTACTGCATAGAAGTCTCTCTCTCTCTCTCTCGCTCCCAACTGCTGGGTAGCAAGCAGCATAAAATTTCTATAATAGAAATGTCCGTCACGCTCCGTGTTTCCATATCTCTTATAGAAACGTCCATCATGCCAAGTCTGGACGTCAGCTTAACCCCCAAACTCCTCTACCCCTCGCTCCATCCATCGCTCACTCCTCGGCCCGCCCCCCCAGCCCGCCCCCACTTTTTAAACCCCTTACCCTCGTGACTGAGTAGAGAGGGGGAGAGAAGACGCTTTTGCTTTCATTCCTCCCTCAAGGACGTGTGATGTTGTGTGATGTTGAAGCCTTATATCCATAATAGTCAATCACTGTGGTGGGGCGAGAGTGGGGAGGGATGGGTGAGACTGAGAGTCAAAACAAATTACATTCTCACAGATGTCTTTGAATCACGCGGACGACAGGCAGACGCACACTCGCGCTGCGCCTCCCGGTTGTGAGAGATGTAGTAGAACTTGCCTCAGAGCGTGGCGCGTTTTGATCTGACTTCCTTTAACTCCCGTTCCTCCTTTCTTCTCTTTCTCTCTCGTTCTCCATTCCTCTTCGCCTTTTCTTGCTCTGTAATCTAACCTAATCCAGATGACTCACTTTCATCGATTGCACAAATCTTGTGTACCATTTGTGCAAAGTGGTGTGTGTGTGTGTGTGTGTGTGTGTGTGTGTGTGTGTGTGTGTGTGTGTGTGTGTGTGTGTGTGTGTGTGTGTGTGTGTGTGTGAGGACTTTTGTACTGCCCAGAGCTGACTGTGTGATACGGTTTGTTGTGAGGTCCCAAGATACTGAGAAAAGATGAATTCTTCACAAGCTTGTCCACCGTTTGACATCTCCATGTCCTGGGAAATCAATAAGCATCGTACATAATCAAAACACAGGAAAGGAATTCACTTACGCTCCATTTTAACGCTAAATCTATATTTAACCAGATTGCACCTTTTGGGATGCAAAATCTGCAAGAGAGTCCTCACCAATAAGACAGCTATATTCTGTAGATAGAGGTCTTAGATAAATAATACAGCGTAAAAAGTTCTGGGGACAGACAGGCAGAACGACAGAGAGACACAGGCCTAGCATCCCCCCAAAAAAGAAAAAAGAGAAAAAAAACGTATTCAAAGCAATGACAACTCCCAAGGATTCATCTCACACAGCTGCAATGAATGCTTTGAACTCTGCCAGAGAAATGAGTTTCTGAATTTTCGAGCCTTTAAGTAGACAAATTTACACGATGCACTCAAAGCATCATAAAGACTGTCTAGAACATCTCTGTCAGGGCTTGAAGCTACAAAGGGAAAACTGTACACTGCTAACGTCCATATATTTGTGTTGGTTACATAAATACCCAAATAATTTGAGAGCAATCCCAAAATAGCCTTGCAAATCAACATACAGCATTAGGAGAAGATGCATGTGACAGTATTTGTAGAACGTCTAGAGGGTGTAAGAAAAAATCAAGTACAAGGCGAAAACTCTAATTCAGGGGGCCACCGAGAGACTGATAACCATTTACACCTATTTACACCTATAGCCAATTTAGGATCATCAGTTAACCTGACATGCTTGTCTTTGGGGTGTGGGAGGAAGCTGGAGTTCGCGGTGATGACCCGCACAGGCACAGGGAGAACAAACTCCTCACAGGAAGGTCCCGGTCAGCTGGCAGACTCAAACCCAGGACCGAGCTGCTCTGACGTGACAGTGCTAAACACCACACCCAGAAAACAAAGTTGAACTGAAATTCTTCAGACTGTTTGTGTAAGAGAATACTAACTTAAGCAATTAGTAGCTATTTTTAATAGTATTCCAGAGGATAAAACCCTTTTTTTGGCTATTAAGTATTTTTGGATTCAGAATTTAAGCTAAGCTAACCTTCTGGGCAATCGTTCTTTCATAAGACTGCGTGAACGACATTTAGGAGGTGCAGACAACAAGCCCAATAACTTTAAAACACTTGTCATTCATTTGGTAGGACCCATTGTAAGTTTATGTTACACTGAAGTAAAAGCTAGCTATAATGGTTTCTTAATGTCACACTGAAAGATGTGAGGCAGCTATGTCACTGTAGAAACTCTCCACAGCTTCTCTTGCATCGGCGTTTTGTACTTTACGCTGTGACTTTACTTTTACAGTGTGGGTTCTTTTTTTTACTGACACTTTTGCAGTTGTACTCTGTGGGAGGCAGAGATGTTTTTGAAAACCTAGGGGGTATGACTTTCTTTTAAGACATTTCAGAGCGGATGTAGTTTAAGACATAATGCATGGGAAAAATCATTTTACAGCTTGCTTAGTTAGCTGTTAGCCTCATTTATGATTGAACACCGCACGTGGACCTTTGCACTGGGACTGTTGTGGAGGGCTGCACCAATAAGCATAAACCTGTTGGTGTGACCCTCCACAGCAGTCCCAGTTTCTCATTTGACCTGTTGGGGAAATTAAGTGCTTACACCTGGCCTAATGTGTAATTGCTAATTTGCAGATGTGCACATGTGGTTTTCAATCGTAAGTGAAGCTAATTGTAGACTAAGTTAACAATACAAGACAGCAACATCCACACTCAAAGTCTCAAAAGAGGCATCCAAAAAGCACAGACTGATGTCAAGGCAGACATGTTCATCTCTTACAGTTTATGAGGAAACCCAAGCACAGATGTACAGTCAGTGGTTCACAAAAAACTCCACCATGTTCTCTCATTGAAAGCTTTTAAAGTAAAGTAGAGTCAGGTGGAAATGTTAGGTTTGCATAAGCCGTAACACAGCAACAGTTAACAGTGAGGTTCTTATCAGTGAGAAGTACTGCTGCAATAAACGCATGCATCAGGCAGTCTGATGAGTTTCAGGGTGGAGATGGCCAGATTCCACTATTTGTTATAGAAAAAAACTATTCTGAAAAGAAAAGAGGTATACAATTTTAAACTCCAGATGAAACCATTGCATTAATATGCTATTATTATGCTATTATTACAGGCATACCAGTTAAACCTATTCTGACAGGACTTCTACTTACATTTAAATATAGTACGACTTCACAGTAAATGCACACATACACACACATACATATACAGGTATATGGACAATATAGGTCATTTGTCTTCCTCATTCTGCCTCACCTTCTTCATCATTTTTCCGTTCATGGCTTCCAGCCGCTTTGTGCCGCTGCTGCTTTCCACATTGCTTTTGAATAGTAATGAAAGCACTGGCATGAGTTGAGATGCACCACTACACACTGAAATGGGGATCTACATCTCCTTATGTATGTGGGTATATGACAGTATCCCTGTTATTAATGCGCTCATATTTTAGCCTCATTCACAGCCTGCCCAGGAGTGCAACCCATCTCCTAAGTGTTGCTCATCGGTCACATGGGTGGAAAAAAAAGTGAAAAATGATGTAGAAGATGTTAAAAAATAGACAATTCAGTTCTACTAGTAAGAACATTTACACAATTTTTTTGCAGCGGTAAAAACAGCTGATCTTTTTTAATGATCATGCAGGTTTTTAATCAAACTTCCAGTTTATCCAAAAGTAGGAACGCCAAGCACTTTATTATGAAAACCGTCATTACATCGACCAGTCCCATCTGCTGTCAAAACAACCTAAATGTTTTATGCCATAGATTCTACAAGATGTTGGAAACATCCATTTGAAATGCTGGTCCTTCATGACATGATTGGATCGCGTGGTTTCTGCAGATTCGTCAGCCATACTTTCATGTTGTGAAAATCTCAGGAGACCAGCAGTCTGAGAAATACTCAAACTCACCCACCTGGCATCAACACTCACATCACGGCTGCAGTGACGGAGACGCTTTTTTTCTTGATTCTGATGTTTGATGTGGACATTAGCTGAAGCCCCGGACTTGTGTGCTGGATTTTATGCTTAGTACTGCTGGTACATTGTGTGACTAGGTAATTGCAGGAATAAACAGGTGAGTGTTTGCATGATAAAATAAAGTTATCACCCAAAGGAAAAGAAAACTGAGTGCTACTAGAAACCTGGAATAAAATAAAATATATATTCCCTCACTTGGCACTTTCATGACCGTGGAGCAGAGAGCTGTACAACCTGTCAGCGCAGACTTTTCCATATGGTGACTTGAAGATTCACAGTAAATGAGCACAGTTATTTTCACTTGGTGACTCCTTGTGGCCTTTGGATTGAGAGACCACGCCCATTAGGGTTAAAGGTGATCACTCAGGACAATACTGCATTGATGAGATGCAACCCTTCCCTATAGGGGGACAAAATGCCCATTACAGCACAAGAGACTTAATGGATACCTTTCAGGAGTCAAGGGTTCAGGATTTTCCTTTGATGTGAACCTCTCTATATGCAACTGACAAACACCGACTAAATATACCTGATCCATTTAAATGAGAGCATATAAAATAAACCCTTCAGGGATCTGCACCAGAAAACTTGTTTCTTTCTCTTTAGCCTTAGGGCGTAACCTAAAACCAGGTGTCTCTGAAATCTGTAAAATATCAAACCAACAGGACTGCAACTCTGTAGCTTTCTCAGCAGAGATAGAAAGAACAGCCTTTAGCTTTGTAAACAGGATACATCATCTGCAATCTACTTTCTCTGCTTGACTCTCTTAGATTTTTCTGAGTCATGCTGTGGATCTTTCTCACTTGTTTGGGGTAGCGCTGACGCAGGGAGCGAGAAGAAGAGCAAAAATCAGAAATACAATAAAGGCGCTACTAAACATTTTGTTGATAGTTTAAAATGTTTTAATATGTATTTTGATTGAAAATAGTTTATTATTGTTTTACGGGCCACTTGCTGCTGTTTTACACAAGCTCCTTTCATGCAAATGAGCGTATGATGATGGATGTTTGTGATTTGAGGTTATTTAGATTCATTAAATCAAAGGAAACTGAACTGTACATTTATTGCCTTGTTAAAGATGACGCACTTATTTTTTACTGCACAGAGTAACAGGTAAAATAAAAATAATGATGCGGTCTGCATTTAGATTGGCTAACTACAATCCTCGCTTTTATTATGCAATTCTGTCTGGATACTAAAAATCTCCCAGGAAAACGAACGCTCAAAAAAGGAAGAAGACTGTGGCTATGCCTGACCAAAAAAAACCCAAAAAACATGATGAAAAGGGAGAGTAACAGAATCTGAAATGGAAACAAGAGTAAATAAAAAAAAGAGTGACTCTCAAAGGAGAGTGCTCCAGTGCTCAAGAGGGTCTAAAGGGGAGATTCAGTCAGAATTATGTCTCCATATTACAAAGACACAATATAAAAATCATGGTGAAAATCAGCGAGACTCAATAATCTGATAATCATGTGAGGAAGGTGTAAGACAGACCAGTTTTAGGGGTGTTTACAGAGGCTGTGTGCATAAACTGTGTATGTACAAAGAAACATGCATATAATATGACCTTCCCCAAATGCAAAGTGTTTTTTATAATGTAAAAATTAACTGTAAAAATGCTTCTAGAGAAGGCCAAGTCCGATAGCCTAGAGATGAAAAATAAGGTGAGAAATAACTAGCATGAAGGAAAACAGCCAGTGCTTTTATGATGGTCTGTCATCACTGATGCTATAAATAGCTGTGACCATGTGTAATGGTCTGCTTTCTCTTTTTTTTCCTTTTGTTTGTAGTCTAACATTTTGTTTTTTGCCAGGGTCTTTTGCTCTTTTTATCCCCGTTCTGTTTTTCTTTTCTTTTTAATTCCAAAAACAATCAAAGCCACATTTCCCTTTCTCCACTTTCTCCACATCCTCCCCAAAGTAAATTGCACTTCTTCATTAACCTGATTTGCAAACAGCGATTTTATATGGTACGGATGCAATAAGAAAGCATCTGTGTCCACTCGTGGCTAAAGATGCGAGCAAAGAGTTGGCTCGGCCATGTGCGTAAAATCTCGCAGAGACTGAGATTTGTGTTTTTAAAAGAGGACAGCGCATACACGTGGCTTTCTAAATCTCTCAAGAAGACAGCGTATGCATTTTTCTGCTTTTGTGCACACACAGCTATATGAATCTTTCCCCGGGTGGCTTGTTTTTCCAGAGTTTCAGAGAACATGCGCATCTACACAACATTACCTTAAAGTACAGCAGCCATGACACCACCGTGGTCAAAGCGAGGTTAGAGTCTCGGTCTTTCTCGGGATGACGGTTTGTACCCTATAAATCTTTGAGTGTGACATGACTGAAAAGTGAGGCGGTCACGATGCTGACTGCTGAAATATTCCACATGCCTGTTCTCGACAGCTGAGGCAGCGTCGAGCGTGCGTACACGCGGAGAGTGCGGGTGAGGTTGGGGAATGCGATGAATGATGCAAAATGGAAAAGAGGCCGACAGGCTCTTAACAGTTCCTTCTGTGCATATCACGTTAGCTACTACAAGTGTATTTACTACACTTTTTACTACAAAGAAGGTCAAGTGAAAGCTAGTAACTGCTACTGGATCTCTCTTTCTGGTAACCTGCACTCTTGTTCTGTCTCCTGGACCCTTGTACTTGCCTCAGTATGAAAAGAAAGAGGTCAGGTGGAAATCAGCGTCTTAGCTAACACCCCCCCCCCCCCCCACACACACACACACACACACACACACACACACACAGTGTTCTGCACCCCTGCTACACCACCATGTTGTACCAGTTTGTTTACTCGAGTTTATCTGGTCAGCAAAATGGACATCTCCAGTCAGTGTGTGTGTTGCTGGCAGCAGTTCCTACACTTTCTCTGTCCCATCTAGGTAGTTTGTCTCATGCAACGTGGGAGGAAGTCTCACCATCAATTATAGATTATGCTGACTGGGTGGGAAAGCCCATGCATATGGCTACACACCGGTAAACACTCATGCACGCCAGCGTACATTAGTCACATTTATGAAGAAGGCTTCCGGGGTTTTTTTTTCCCCTCAATTCATTTCTATTTCTAAAGTGCCAATTCACAACAGTGATTATTGCGGGGAACTTTACATTGTAACGGCAGGCGGTCGGACTCTGTTTTGACAGGAAGAAACCGCCGACGTAAACCGAGCTCGGGGAGGGCGGCCATCTGCCTCAGCCGGTTGGGGTGAGGGGAAAGCAAAGAGAGAAAAGAGGAGCAACAAATCACAAACAATATAACAGTAAACACTCAGCAGGTTGGTGGGGACAGTCACCGTGCATCAGAAACATGCAGCTCTGGAGTCAGACATGCATGAGAAAAGGTACAGAGGGGAGAGAGGACAAAGAGGAAAAGGGACAAACTGCATACTGGAGAAGTTAAAGCCATACAACAGAGGCACATCAATCCCTGCAAGTCTAGAAGTTCAAAACCCCCTCACTGAAAAACACATAGCATTTGTGATTAATCAAATGACAAAGAAAACTTGGAGCACAGTTGTGCCTTACAATTGCTGTGCCGTTCAATATCTTTGTCTAGACATGATGGTTGTGCGTGAAAGATTACTCCTATTGTTTTGTTTTTTTTAATCTCCATTTAACACAATATCCAACGAGCTCCAAACCACTGCAGGTTTAGTGCTACCTACTTGACCAAGGCCAGATGACTGATGAGCTATGAGAGGGAACACGGAGGGTATCAACACAAACCCATGTGTCATTAAAAGTGAAAAATGTCATTGCCATTACTCATTATGTGAATGCATTACTAACAAGCTATATGTGAATGTTTCCAGAAGCCAGCTCTCTAAAAGGACACAAAAAGTCAAAGGGAACTGTATCCTATTCCCCACAAGTACGCCGCTCTCATTTACCCTCCTCCTCAGATCAGAGGTGACACATCAGCACCGCTCTGCTTCGCCGTAATCAATAGTGTGTCAACAGCAGCCAGGAGATGCTTGTCAGGGAGGCCCAACCTTTTGCTCCTTCCCACTCCTTCTCCTTCACCTCGGTGATGTCACTTCCTGTTTGTTGCTCTCGCAGCTGAGAGAAAAAGGCTAAGAAGAGAGAAGAGGGAGCCACTATTCTCGCAATTTCCCTGAACAGAGTCCCACCACATCCCTTTTTCCCCTCTCAGCCTCCTCTTTTTCCCCACAGAGCCGCTGTCTCTTTCACCACCGACTGCTTTATTCCTCCTTCTACCTCAACCTCTTCTCCATCTCACCATCTCTCTCCCCCTCCCCCAAGCATCTTTTCCTTGCAGCTCCCTTGCACCCACTTTTTCTTCCTCCTGCTCTGCACAGCCCTGTGAGAGCCTCTTTCACTTTCCCGCCTCCCTGTCTCTCCTATTCCGTCATACGTCAGCTGTTTTTCCCAGGAAGTGTTTTATTTAGAGCAGATTAATTAATTAGATACAGTATCAGAGCCATGGCCATTCTTAGCCCTGGCCATCAAGGCCCAGAGGCTAATGGAACTGCAGAAAACGTGTGTGTGTGTGCGTGTGTATGCGTGTGTGTGTGTGTCTGTTTGTGTTGTTTTTCGCAGCAGCAGCAAGCTGTGTGTATTTTTCAGATCTGCAGGTGCTTATTGTGTATCTGCGCCAGTGTGTACACTAATTGGACTTGTCAAGAAATGTCACTGTATATAAAAATTTTGTGTGTACGCATGCCTAAATTTGAGTATACATGTGCACACATCAGACTGTTATATAAGAAAAAAAATAAGCACCTTTATCTCATCGTGCTGGTAACAGGGTTGTGTTTGTTGCAGCTCACAAACAAACCACTGTGTTTTACTGGCAATCCCGTTCTTACGCCCTCCTCCCATCTCTCGCTCTCTCTCCTTTTCCCTCCAGGGACCGGTTCTCACACCAAGTACAGAGCAGCACGCAATGAGGAAGAAAGAAAAGAGGTGCTTGTCCAATCAGAGGTGCAGATGGCCACAGAAGACATGAATACCAGCCAATCTGGCACTAGGACGACTTCCACTTGCCAAATCATACATAAATCAAATGTGACCCCGCTAATTAATCGACTTATACAGTTTACCTAGACACACATACTACCAATGAAGTGTTACATCCCATTCATGCACTCTATTTCTTCAAGCTTTTAGCAATTCCTCGGTTTGGCACATTTGCCGCTCGTAGAACAGTCACAATTCTCAAGAAAAGCAAATCCCTGTTCATGAAAATATAACCGTTAAAAAACACACCCACCCTCCCTTCCCAATGGCTCCAGTCTACAAGAATAAATGTTAGATGGCGAGCAACTCTGGTCGGCTTTCTCCAGCGGATACTGCAATGACATCCCAAATGGCCCAGAACACTGAACAGGGACGGCAGCGACATAACACGACTGGAGGGTCTTCATCAGTGGTCTTGTCTACAGCCAGCTCCTTCTTCTGTTTCCTTGCACTGCTTTCAATGATGCGGCTGCCGGTGGTTAAGGCGGACTGCTGGCTTATTGAAGGGGAGAAAGGCTTCGTGTGGCTGGCTATCTGCAGTATGAACCAGCCTCCCTACGAGGCCATCCCCTCCCACATTAACAGGTACGAAAGCTTACAATGAAACTTATTTCCACAGTATTTTCCTGAGTTGCTGGATGCTGAGAGATCTCACACATCTCTCCACAGCACTATTGTGGATCTGAGGCTGAACGAGAACAAGATACGGGCGGTCCATTATTCTTCACTGAGTCGCTTCAGCAACCTCACCTATCTGAACCTGACCAAGAACGATATCAGTTACGTGGAAGATGGAGCGTTTTCAGCACAATTTAATCTGCAGGTGCGTCCTGACACAATATGCATTCATAGGTTTTTCCATATAGGTGCACATTCATCAATGCACATACATACAGCAGTGGAAAATTACAGTATTATTTGGGTACATGAAATGCACTCTTCAAACTGTTTGGATGTATTTGGATAATGTAAAAAGTGCTCCATAATTTTACAGTATACACAGTAACTAAATGCAATCCATCAGTCTCAATGTAAACAAAGTGTTTGTGCATATGAGAGTGCATATCCAACATTAAACTGCTGTTTAATCCCACAGTGCACCAGAGGACTAATACTCCAATTACACAATATATACTTAACACTTGGTATCAAATTACTATACTATTATGTACCAACCGAATATATTATTTTTCTTATTATTATTATTGTTATTAGTAGTAGTAGTATGTATGTGTATGTTTATGTGTATGTGTATGCAATAAAAATACAGTTCTGCCACTTTCCCTGTAAAAAGCAAATGCCTTATCTCATTTCTAGCAATCTGATCCCCTCCTCAAGGTGGTTTTCGTCCATGCAATTCGTCCATGTGGCTGCCATTTTACAGTCAGGTCCATAAGTATTTGGACAGTGGGACAGGTTTTGATTGGACAATTGACTGACAAGCAGTTTCATGGCCACTTGAGGCCAGGTTCTTTGTTATTTTAAGGGAGATTAAATATAAGCAGGCCTGTCAGTGAGGCCACAAAAACTTTAGGAGTGACCAAATCTGGTACTTTCTAACAATTAATGATTGCAGTTCAACCATGCCAAAAAGCCTCAAAAACCACAGAAGACAACCAAAGTGGATCCTCGTAAATTCTTTCCTTGGTAAAGAAAAAGAACTTCACGCCATCTAACCAATTCAAAAACACCCTCAGGGAGGTTGGTGCATCACACGTGAAGTCTACAATGCAGAGATGCCTTCATGAATGGAAATGCAGAGTGTCTACAACAAGGCATTGTTGGGAACAGCTTCTGATCCACAGCATAGCACATCTGCGAAACATGGTGGAGGTAATGTTATGGAATGTGCAGCTATGGCTGCTCTTGGAACCGTTTACTAGTCTTTATTGATGATGTGACTGCTGATAGAAGTACTATGAATTCTGAAGTTAGTGCTGGAAAAGTTATCTGTGTCCATCTTGATGTTTATAGCAGCTCAGAGAAATTTAGTAGCCTATGACAAACCCTCACATTGCACTAGTGATGATCGTTGATATCAAACTTGGGTTGTTTTGACATAGAGGTTAATGTTTCATTTATATGGTGAAATTGTCAATCTTATGTGAAAGTAATCACAATAAAACAGTCCTGAGGAGTGCACAGAGACAAATAGTTTAGAATCAAACTATCCATTTCTTTATTTATTCTTATAGATTTCTACAATAAACATAAACTTATTCAAACTGTATTTATCATATATTACAAGTTTAAACTGTTCTATTTAGAATAATATGTAAACCAAAACAGGGGTCTAAAGAGATCGAAATTCTTCCATCGATATATGCACAGATGGACACAGACACGAGAATGACAACACCCGCTCATTATGGCTTCCAGGAATATTCAAGCAAAGTGTTTCACCAAACCGATCTCAACACATCCATAATGAGCTGGCATGCTTACACATCTATCTGGCTGCTGGAGCTAAGCCAGGAGGTAAAATGTGAACAAGAAAGATCTCAGTAAATTCAGCGCAGCACACGGGCTTAGATCACCGTGTCAAACACGAATTGTTTGAATCGTCATCTGTTTGTTCCGTATGTTTCCAGCTTGTGGTGAGTGATGCCTGGCACAGGCTAGGTCTTCAGAGATTAGACTAATCCCACTTGTCTTTGCCTCCCCAGGTTCTCCAGATGGGCTTTAACAAGTTGAGGAACCTGACAGAGGGCATGTTGCGAGGCCTGGGCAAGCTGCAGTACCTTTACCTGCAAGCCAACCTCATTGAGACTGTTACACCCAACACCTTCTGGGAATGTCCGAATATAGAGAATATAGACCTCTCCATGAACAGGTATTGAAAATCATGCTTACTAGGTGAAACTGCTTAAATGTTGGAAATTGCTGCTTTTTCAGCCATAATATATGTACACCAATCAGGCATAACATCGTGACTCTTGTTTTGGTGCCCCTTTTGCTGCCAAAACAGCCCTAACCCATCGAGGCAAAGACTCCCCTAGACCCCTGAAGCTGTGGTATCTGGAAGTGAGCAACAGATACTTTAGGTCCCTTAAGTTGCAATGTGGTGCAACCATGGATCGGACTTGTTTGTCTAGCACAACCCACAGATGCTTGATTATAGTGAAATCTGAGGAGTTTGGAGGCCAGGTTAACACCTCAAACTTGTTGATGTGCAAATCATTGCTGAATCATATTTGCTTTGTGGCAGGGTGCATGCTAAAAATGGCTCCAGCCATTAGGGAATAACATGCCCATGTAGATGGTCTCCAACAGTGCTTAGGTAGGTGGTACATGTCAAAACAGAATATCCACAGGGATAGCAGGACCCAAGTTTTTCCAACATAGCATCACACTGCTTCTGCCAGCTTGCCTTCTTCCCATAGTGCATCTCTCACACGTGTTCATTGCTGGTGCTTTGGGTGGTGGACAGGGGTCAGCATGGGCAGCCCCATTATTATGCACTCTGTATTCTGACAGCTTTCTATCAGAACTAGCGTTAACTTTTTTCAGAAACTTTGGTTTCAGTAACTGATGGATCAGACCACACAGACCAGGCTTTGCTCCCCACATGCAACAGTGAGCCGTGGCTCCCCATGACCTTTTTGCTGGTTCACCACTCTTCCTTCCTTGGCCAACTTTTTGATAAGATACTGACCACTGCAGAGTGGGAACACCCCACAAAATCTGCGGTTTTCACAATTTAGCCCTTGTCAAACTCACTCAAATCTTTATGCTTGCCCATTTTTCCTGCACAGTAAATGTGAGGACAAAATCTTCACTTGCTCCCTAATATACCCCACCCACTAACAGGTACCATGATGAAGAGATAATCAGTGTTATTCATTTCATATGTCGCTTGTTAGTGCTCATAATGTTATTCCTGATCATTGTTGATATATATAGATGGTGAAATTGTAATAATTGCAGCACATGTACACTGGAGAACAAACAAAAATAAAAATGCCAGGCATTTTAGCTATGCTTGTTTTCTAAATTCACCTATTTGCACTGATGATGGAAAAATGCGCTACTGAACATTCGGTGATACTAATTTTCTGCTGTGACGTATCCTCAGCAGATCCCTATGCTACTCTCTTTTTTTCTCAGTGGAAATAACTGTCTTGTTCTTACTATTGGTTTTGATAATTGGTATTGATCTGTTGACCTAAATGTATAGCAACAGCTAAATGAAATAAGCTTAACTGCTCTTTTGGACTTTTGTATTTGTATTGCAGAAGATGTTTTTGACCATAAGCTGAAATCTATTAAATGGAGGGAATAGGTGCATTAAATGTGAAAGAACACATCTAAAGGGGTAACTTGCCAATAAATCTATACTTTCTTATTGATCTTTTTCCAGGATTCAGGTGTTGGATGGCAGTTTGTTCTCTGGACTCTCTAAGTTGACCACCTGTGAACTTTACACTAACCCCTTCAATTGCTCTTGCGAGTTGTTGGGTTTCCTTCGTTGGCTTGCAGCCTTCCCCAACAGGACCAGTGAGAGGATGGTGTGTGACTCCCCTCATGGATTCTCGGGCTACAACCTTCTCAACCAAAATCCCCGCATGCTTAACCAACGCAGTGCTCTGTATGCGCTCAGTCACGTGTGCACAGATGACAGCAGTAGCGCAACATCCTTCTATGGTATTGATTCCACAACTCCTCCACCAGATTTCGCCTCTCCCTGCGGACTGGATGATTGCGCTTCCGGGACCCCTCCTGATGGGGGTGAGGTGATCAGCTTGAGTCCCATTTTCCCCGATGCCAAACCCATTATGACTGTAAAGCAAGTGCTACATTCGAGCGCTGTGATAACGGTTCAGATTCCCGATCCGTACAAGAAAATGTACATCCTGATGCTTTATAACAATAGCTTCTTCACAGATATTCAGAATTTGAAAGATAAAAGAGAAGATATTGAGCTAAAGAACTTAAAACCAAACACTGACTACACCTACTGTGTGGCTTCTATACGAAACTCCCTTCGCTTCAACCACACCTGTCTGACCATCTCAACAGGCCGTCGAGTTGGAACAGAGAGATTACCCAATCAGTCATCAGCAACCCATTACATTATGACAATTTTGGGATGCCTGTTTGGAATGCTTGTGTTCCTTGGCTTTGTTGTCCACTGCCTGAGAAGAAAGAGGATCATGGAGGAAAAGGAAAGGAAGATGAGCAGGATCCAGAGAACACTGATAGAGCTAAAGTATGGTGGAGAAGGGGATATAGAGGGAGGGAGTGGAGGAACCGTTTCCCAGAAGCTTGGTGCTGGGGACAGTCTGTCCAGAATGCCCTACCTACCTCAGGGTGGTGAGATAGATCCATACAAGCTTCAGGAGGTGATAGAGACACCGGCCCACAAGCCCCCTAAACTCAACTATATGGAGGTGAGAGGGTCGGACATTGAAAGGGAGAGAGAACGAGAGAGAGAAAGGGAGATGTCACCGCAAGCAAATCCCCAAGGCTCAGTAGCAGAGATCTCTACCATTGCCAAGGAAGTAGATAAAGTTAACCAGATCATCAACAATTGTATAGATGCTCTCAAATCTGAATCTACCTCCTTTCAACAGGGGATCAAATCCCCCTCTTCTGCAGGTGGAGGAGCTGTTTCAACAGCAGAGCCACAGCTGGTGCTTCTGTCTGAGCAAGGAGAAAGGGAACGAGGAGGTGAGTTCCTCTCCCCGGTGTACAAAGGAGGGAGAGGAGGAAGAGAAGAGAGGGGGAGAAGTTATCATCATTCATTACAGCGACACCACAGCATGGAGGCTCCTCCAACATCTAAAAGGCCCAGCACGTCCTCCTCTCCCGGCTCCGCCCGGAGCCCTCGCTCCTTCCGCTCAGAGGGAGGATACCACTCATCAGAGTCCCGCTACATTGAGCGAGCCTCACCAGGAGATCGAGGGGAAAGGGGGGGCGGGGGAGGTGAGCCCATCCGCACAGTCACCCCGGCTGCAGCCATCTTACGAGCTGAAGCCCAGAGAATCCGCCAGTACAACGAGCACCGTCACTCCTACCCCGGCTCCCAGCAGCATCTCCAGGAGCTGCAGCACCACCCCCAGATCCTGCAGGAACTCCACCACCACCCAGGGGGCCGCAAGCCCTCGATGTTAGACCCCCTCACTCTCAGCAGGCAGGCCAAGCAGAGGGAGTTAGCCTACTCCCAGCTTTCGCCACACTACCCGCTCTCGCCACAGTACCACAACCTGAGCTACTGCTCCAGCCCCGAGGAAGACGAGGAGGAGGAAGGGCTCCTCTGCACCCCGACCCTGGGGCTGTGGGAGCGGTTCAAACTGCATCGCAAGAGGCACAGGCAGGCATCTATGGAGGATGAAGGCTACGTGGCAGCCGGACATGCGCTGAGGCGAAAAGTTCAGTTTGCCAAGGATGAAGATCTCCATGACATACTGGACTACTGGAAGGGCGTGTCCGCCCAGCAGAAGGCCTGATCCCACGTGTGGAGATCCCCCCAAACCATCCGAAGATGGAAAATTAACAAAAGTGCATCCATGACATACTGATACACAGTGACTTATTCAACAAAGAGCTGTAAATACACACAAATGCACACATCTTACAGGAGCTACAGAATCAGATTGCACATACGTGTACACACAGACACACACACACGGACATACTTTACACAAACTAAGCCTTTTCTTCTGAGAGCACGGAGGAGGACCAAACTAATATATTATACTGAACAACAAAAATTATAACATATAGAGACTGAGTTACTTTTTGTAATGTAATGGAAGTTATAGCTCAGACTTATGTAGCTATTTGTACTAAATTTTGAATGAAGAAAAGCAGAATCATCATTAAGAATAGAAACCTTAAATGTTGCTGGGCGGGCCATCCCGAACAGTCCAGGGATGCTTTCAATCTCGTCGCAGCGGTGTATAATAAAGACTTTGCTTTTCCAGACAGGTTGTTTTTGCATCGCGTCCTGCGATGCTGCCACATGAGTAGACTTTTTAAATTTTATTTTATTTATTTTTTTAAACTTCTGTGATTTCGGAGATTGAAAACATCAAAAGCAACAAATTCTGGATGGGTCGCCGGGCTACAGTAATATTTAACTGTGCTGAGAATGAGTAGGTAGCTCTCATCAGAGAGTGAATATAATGTGCCAAATCAACCAAGGGGATAGTAGAGCCCTACTGTGTATCAACTTCTCCTCACCACTGTTTTTATATACAGGATTTAAAAAAAAAGGGGAAAAAAAAACTGCTAATATGATATGTTGTTATTACTATTCATTATTCTTATTATCATTACTGGTCTTCTATTATTCCTATGATCCTCATCATTAATATTCTATTATTTGAATATGGCATGGCTCTATCGTGTGACTGTGTTTTTTTGACTGTTTTGAAACTCTCAGCTGAGAAGTGTACACCAACAGAGACACAAACAGTCGATGGACAAGACTTTTGAGTTCTCCTTTTTCTACCAAGAGGAATGTGCTCCTCGCCAAGCCAGAAACAAGCCCACCTTTTCTCTTGGTGAACCCCATCCCGCCCACACCTCACCCTAATCCTCCTAAAGAGGAGAACGTTGTACAGATGAGAGAGAGAAGTTCTATATTTGCAAACAGAGGTGACTGTTTTGTTTGTACAACATGGGTTTTGAAATCTTTCAGACTTTTCAGAAATCAGAATCCCGAGTTAGTCACCTGCCGGATCACTTACAAATGGTACGTTTTTGATTTTGAAATCGAACTTCAAAAAAAAAAAGAAAAACAATTCTAATCTTCAAATGAATGTCTTCAATTCCCGTAGGGAAAGCATATCTGCACTGTTCAAAATCAAAAAACGACTCTTAGAAAAAAAGGAAAAAAGACCTAAAACTCTCAGCTTCCTTCCCGATACACTGTAGCGCCACTGTGTTTTTATCGACAATTCACCCCCCCCCCAATCCCAACCCTCAAGCCCATCGCCCCGCCTCCCTCACCTTCCCCTCCCTCGTCCCATCTCCCAGGGTTTTAACGTTTGACCTTTTTTTGAATTCTTCTGGTTCCACTGTGGTGCCATCGTGCTAACTTGACAAATCGCAACACATTTGAGACGATTTTAAGTACTACTATTTACAGACCTCTTACCTTCGCATCAATACTTGTCAGTGTGCCAAACAGAACTACGATTTGCACAAAATGATCCACCACCATTGGCTCACTGCTTCCCCGCCTCCAATCATTTTTAAGACCAAAGTACTGTGGTAGTAAATTGACACCTTACCCTCCCCAACCCGCCCTCTCAAAGCCAGGACCCAACTGTTGACCCACCATCATCCTCACAGTTAACGACTCTAGCACATGCATACATGCAACTTCAAGTGTACTCATGCACTCGCAACCAACACACAGATGAATGTATTCTTCGAGAAGTTAATACTGTTCAGCAGCTGGATTCTGATGAACGAGCTGCATTCAGTCTTTGTGCCCATTGTCTAAGAGAAAACTCTCTTTGAGATGGCCAATTGTGAGACCAAGAATTGGGAGATCAATAAGAAGCGATCGGCTTCCTATAGAATCAAATGTGACCAAATTGGTGCACACAGTTGACCAGTTGAGGTTCTATTTAAGTACTGGCAGTTGGTTGTTTCTTTTTTTAAATATATGAAGTGTTATGGTAAAATGTGATTAGTATCACTTATGTGGTGAACAGAGACTTTGTGTATATCTGAAATATCTGCAGGATTTAAACACTGGAGGTGGAAAATAGGAGAAAAAAATGTGATAATATACTTTACACAGAACTGTGCTACAACAAGTCATTTAATGAGACTGTAAACCAGGGGTGGAGTCAACAGAGTTTCATATCAATGCACTTTGAATTTAACGCTAACCAGTTTTGCGACATGATTTGAAACAGAGTTGACTCCAACCTTGAAACGATGACACTGAAAATCTACAGAGAACACAACAGAGATGGCAAACAATGACAAGTTTATTGTTGAGTGGAAACACTGTAAAAAAACAAAAAAAAAAAAACTTTTTTCTCTGCTATAATGAGTTCAGAATGCTCAAGTCATTAAGCCGGTTAAAGCCATAATCGCGTGTGAGTAAAATCATCACAGCTGTCTGTAGCACCGCAAAAAGCACATTCATTTGTGTGGCTGGAAAAGGAAAAAAAAAAAGGCAAATTTTTTAAAATGTTTTTCTTCTTCCCTGACACTGCAGCGGCTATGACATGGTTCCTCTGCTGCTGCAGCAAACAATCCAACTCTGATCTAAAAGGAAACTGATGAGCCGTGGCTGTTGCTGCGTTACACGTTCCAGATTGTGGCTTTAACCAAACACTAGCCTTAAAACATTCTTTTTTTTCATCTTTTTAACTTTAGTGTTGCTTTGAGAATTGAAAACAAAAATAATCCTGATTTCTTAACATATACTTCACCCGACTGCAATTTTATAATTGCTTGATTCTGAAGCCTCACTTGAGCATTCTTTTAGTAACAGTAATATCAATGTAGCGATGTATTCTATTACGGTTTTTGGTTTGTTTTTCTTTTTTTTCATTATGTTTTATAAACAGTAATGGCCTGAACTTATCATGTGTCAGAGAGTAGCAGAGCTCACCTCCAGTAAGACACAAACGAGCTGATGGTCAAGGCGACCAGACGGCGGTGACCCCAATCAGCGCTGCTATTCTTTGAACCGTGATGAAGTGAAACTGTGCTTTTGAAACAACAATGCCTAGAAAGTGGAAATAAACCGAGGTCCTACTAACAGAGAGAAATGACAATGGAGCATGCTGCAAGGAAATCCTTAGTGGAAGCTTGTGTTATATTCTTCTAGTGAATGACTCAGGAGCAAGAGAGGAAGTGAGAGAGAGAGAGTGAGAGAGAGCGAGAGAGAGAGAGAGAGAAAGCTCTACCATAGGATCTCTCAGAGGCTTTCTTTATTTTATTGTCAAAAAAAATTAAAATGAGCACAATAAAAATAGCCTTCCTTTCACTGTCTCCTTTCCCTGGAGAAACCATACAAATGCCACAAGTGCCAGAAGTATCACAGGACTTTCATTTCGCATTTAAAAGATGTTTGATGGATTACATTTGCTGGGATAAACTTTTACTTGTATAGCCATAGATAATTCTGGTCTCATATGTTTGTGACAAGGTTGTGGACATTTTTGCTTTTATCTCAAGGCGGAGGCCAAAAAGAAACCGTTTGTGGTTCTCAGTGCTGAACATTTCAGGAGACATCTTTTTCCACAAAACTATACCAGTTACTCTGCAAAATACACAAAAGATCTTGTGGGAAATTTTAAAATAGTTATACTCAAAAAAGCTGATGGTGAAACCTTTGGATCCTTTAACACAAATAAATCAATGTTCGTGAGCTTTAGGATATTTTATCTCTCAGATTTCTGCCTCCTTATATAGTGGAGGGAAATGACATTATTTGTGGTGCTACTGTAACCCGTGTGTGCGTGTGTTACACCTGTTGTCTGTGTTATGTTCTGTTTTGAAATAATGAGACGGGATCTCTGGTTCTTTAGTTTCAACCGAATGAAATACAGAAATACTGAAAACCATGAGTTGTGTGTGCTGGGCGCCTGCGAGGCCTGAATAACATAGTAATGTAATAAACTAAAAACATAAACTGGTCCATCACTGACTTAAATTAAACAATTAATCAGGCAAATAAATTCAAATTTGTAACCTGGATCGTTAAAAACTTTAGTTAGTGAAATCAAATCTCTGCAGGATTCACACAGGAAGAATAGAACAGCATACAGCAGTTTGTAGTTCATATTCAAATTGCAAGTAATGGATTTAACAACTTTTATCAACAGAGTGCAACTGCATGGTAACCTACCTCCAGCCTTATTGGAAAACACTGTGACCGGAGAACACCAGCACAGACTCAAACCACACAGGCAGGAGATTAAAATCCAAAATAAATTATTTAACAGAAAAACGGTGTGTTTGGGGGAAATTCATAAACTTGCATCACATCAGCTGCTACAGTAATAACAGTCTAACCTTTAAAGAAGTAGGGCGCACACAGAAATGCTAAGAACTAAGGTATGTATTCAGAGACTGCATTTAAAAGATGGATGAGGCCCCTGTGATGACGTCCTAGTGTTTCTGAAGTCCTGTCTTTGACTTCTGCTTTGCGGCTGGTCATTTCTGTCTTTTGGGATCCAGAAGTGACCATATTTACATGAATGGGTAGAGTCCCAAGTTTTCAGCTAACGCTAACAAGCTTGGTTAGCAAGACGCACTCACAGCTAGCCTGTAGATAATAGCTCATTAGTTCTAAGTATCAGACTAAGAAAATACCAGGACTTCACTCACCAAGACTGGAGGACATTCCTCTTGAGTAGAGGTGCTAGCAAGTTATTTTATTGTTACGTATTTGCATTAAAAATAGCCTAAAACATACATGAGTAATAAGGCTCAGAGGCTAGAATTAGCTGAGTTGTTGACATCTTGGTTTTGCAAAATCCAACGGGATAAGGAGGGGTGGGTCTGACTGTGAAACTGCTTGGTCAAGTCATTAGTCAATAAGCAAACCACAGATAATTTTTAACATAATATAACCAATATTTACAAAAAAGTTTAATGTTTTATTCAATATGATCAAAACTGCTGACTTGAACTTGTCAGGAAAGCGTTTATAGAAGTGAAGACAGAAAACAATTCCAATAGAGCTCTACGATAATTAAGTGAAGTTTAAAATAAATATAAACTGCGAAGAATCACAGTAAAATATGATAAAAAAAATATATATATATATTAAGTGTCATTGACTGCAAAACAAATAAAATTAAATCAGCGAATATTTAATACAAACTCAGGTTAAACAAGTTTTTAAATGTTTTTTAAAGTCCACAGAGTCAGCTAGATGTTATGGGAGATGTTCCAAAATCTTGGTGCCACAGACTTAAAGGCTCTGTTTCCCCCTCTTCTTCAACCTTATATGATGAACAACTAGCAAATTCTGAGCTTGTGAATGAAGACTGTGAGCACAAGTGTGTTTAGTGGCAAGCTGGAATACATAGTCTGCAGGATGTTTGTTTAATTGTCTGTATGTGAGCAAAAAAATGCAGAAAGAAAATAATAATGAACCCAGGACTGAACCCTGCAGAACCCCACAGTAATGTTAGAGGAGAACTGGCGCACCCTAACAATCACAGTAATAGTAATCACAGCTATCACCATCTGGTGGCTTTCAGATACATATTTTATGCTGTCTGTTGCTTAAATAATGGTTAGCAAATAGAATATTCATTATGGTCACCACCTGCGTTTCTTTCGTTAGCATCCAAACATGTACTAATTAAAACTTAGCATAAAGAGCAGGTGAAGCTCATGGATAAGACATTGATTTGAATTTGAAATCTAACTCACCAAAATCACCAGGATCCTACCTCTGGGGACCATGAATGTCTGTACAACATGTAATGATAATGCATCTCATGGTTAAGTATGGAAATGGGCAAACCCCTGCACAAAGAGCCACGATCATGCCAGCATCACAGAGTGTCTGTGAAGAAATCACTTACTTTATTATTTTGAAAAGTTAAACTAGGACCATTTTATAATACAAAACAACCAATAAACCTGCAGCCACCTTCACTGTGTAGGCAGAAATCTGGGAGACAAATACAGCATCTCAAACCTATAAACAAAGCTAAACGATCTTTATAGCTAGAAGCAAGCAACTTGACACATTACAGGTGATTGAGGGTTACACCAACTGACACGTATTGCTAAAAAATAATTACATAGATACTTATTAATCCCAAAGGAAAGTTTAAAAAGTTGCTTTCAGCTGCTTCCTTATTCACAGCAGGTTGCTCTGAGATGTGATTTGGCAGATTTGTATACTCTTCCTGATGCAACCCTCAAAGGATTTGTGTCTCCTCCTTGGATTAAATCAGGGATCTTTCATTTGTTAGGTGAATGCGTAAACACTATGGAGCCACTACTTAGGTACCTGAACAGTGTCCTGCCAGCTGATATGTAGTTAAGACTGGCTGACAAATCATACAGAGGTATTTATATTTAGTTTTGAACTAGAGCCTGAGGCCAGTTTGTAAAAAACATGGAGACATCACAGTAATGAAAACTGGTTAATCTCTGACTAACTGATGCTTGTAAAAAGTTTTTGTCTTGTACTTAAATATATTACTATTAAATAAACTGCATAACATATGTAAAATAAAATAAATCAGTTTTGACAAACCTACACACCACTTGAAGGTGAACATTTCCCCTTAAGAAAACATGGATGGATATGGATACTGACAAATCTACGACGCCCTCGATAAAGATCGCACTTTGGATTGACAGCATGGTTGGGATGGGATGCTCACTTTGCTCGATTTTAATTTGACAGGTAGCAGTTGAATGGACCAAATGAAACTGTCTAATGAAAACTTTATTGACAGTAAGTATTTCTGCACAGTATGTGTCAAAACATATTTTGAAATTTTGTGTTTTATATGCTGACAAATATGCAGCATTAAAAGCAACTTTGACAGATTTAAGAAAACTAGACATTCTCCTTCTTTGTGCAGGGAACAATCAGCATTTGTGCATACGGCGCTGCTGATGTATCCCACTTCTCGGGCTGTTTTGTGCAAAACAAAACAACAAAAAATAATTTGACGTGGCTGGAGATTGAACTGCCAGCAGCTTAAATAATAGTGCAAAATCTGGGCAACCTGTACATACACAAGGGAATTTTAACTTTCTCAAACAACACAGGAAATTTTCCACATAGTTAGGCAATACAATTTTCTCTCAGAGGCTTTGCTGTGCATGAAGCAGGTGAGTGCACTGATAACAGACATCAATGCAATACAAGGCAGACGTTTTAATGCTGTGCAATGATGGGGTTACAAGAGAAATTCTAAATCAGTTCTTTTACAAATGCTGGTCGTTTTACATCACATGGACGGTTATGTCACATTCGGTGATTGTAAGTGACTGTACTCCACTACTTCACTGCTTTTAATGTATTTATTTATTTCTTTTATACAAGGTGAATTTACTGGTACTGCTAAAAGTATTCAAGCTGTGAAAGCAGGAGGAGCTCTGTCACATCTGAGGAAAGCACTTGAGCGACAGCACCTGAGCTGGTCTGCAGAATGCACACTCGGAACACAAATCCTGGTTACAGACCAGGTTATTGAAAGGGAATGTGTTTTTAACCATTATTATGGCAGGTAAGGGCTAATAACAAGACAAAATCAAGTTAAAGTTTGCAAAGTGTAGGGACTTAAAGTGGCTCCGAGCTGTGAGGGGAAACAGCTGTGCTCGTTTCCAGTCTAGCCCCTTCAACTCGGTGTGCTGTTGTCAAGGGTCTCTTAGTTGAGGGGTACGGCACGGATACATTGGCAAGCTTTGGAAAATCCTTGCTCTTCTACAGAACCAGAAGAGAACTTAAAATCAGCATCCATGCCGATTTACACTGTTATAACGTGGATGTATTACAATCAAAAATGTGTCTTCTGTTCTGCATTCAGTTGTTTCTTCCTTTTTGTCTTCTGTCATTAGCTTTTATAACGCCAATAAAAAAAGAATACAATAATAAAGTACATAAATAGCTACAATCACAGACAGTATAAAAGATGGCTGTGATGATGTCACCGGCTGGTTTCTGAAGTCCTGTTTTGAAGCCTCGAGGTGAGCGTCTCCGACATTGCTACTTCGTATGCAACATACTGGATGTGACAAGAAGGGATGGGTCTCACCTTGAAACAGTGATCAGCTAATGACTTCTTACTGACACGGTTGTGTTATATGTTTGACAACATGTATTCCAGTATATTGTTTTTATAGTTACTTACAATGACTGCAGCAAGATGACATTTTATAGAGTCTGCCTTCAAATACAAGAAACTGCCATATATGTAAACTTAGCACAAGAAGTAAGGACGTTTGTGTTTTTGGTCGATTACCTCGTTGTTGTAACAATGCTTCTTGGCAATAAATCTTGTACCATTGGAAAGCCTGTTTATTTCCCCCTAAATGGTAAAAAGAAAGTAAGCAAAATGCATTTGTGGGTTGAGCTACAGAGTGGAGCATGTGGGTATTGATTTTACTTGGTCACACACTGCTGTCCCATTCTTCAACGCGCATTTGTCGCATCACCCATTGTGGTTGTGTTAATCACTCTGGCACAAACGGCATGTCCAAGCTGATCCCACAAGTGTTCAGTGGGGTTGAGGTGGCTCCATTCCATCCTCTCCACTCCCAAATTCTGGAGGTAGTCTCTGATAAACCCCACCCTGTTGAGACAGGTTTTTCTCATTTTAGAGGACAGAGTTGAGTCTCAGACTGTGGAGATATGGTATGGCCACTGGTTGCAGAATCTCATCTTGATATGTATCTGCATTGAGATTGCCTCCAGTAAAGACGAGCCCTATTTTTCCAGTGAGGGAGATGGCGCCACACACTGTTACACTGCCTCCACTGAGATCTGTTATTCTATCAGTGCTGCAATCAGCATAGCCTTCTCTCAGTCTTCTCCACATTTTGACACCATGAGCAGAATCTGAACTCATCACTGAACATAAAGTTCCTCCACAGGTTCAGGTTCCAGTGCACATGTTGGTGACACCAGTGTAAACGGGCTTGACTGTCAGCCCTGTGATACCAGAGATTGGCTGTGTGCAGTCGGGCTGGGTAGAGAGCGATCAGCCATATCATCCTACAAACCTTGAATGCAAATCATTTCCATAGTGCTGACAGGATGAGGAAACAGTCTTCTTGTGGTGTTGGTTCTTGGGACGTCCAATTTGTGGCCTGTCTCTGCTCCCCCATTATAGGGAATTTGCTTTTCAATGTGGAGATGGTACCAGGGCTTCTTTCAAATGAACACCAGCTTGAAGTTTCCCTGTGGCATGAGCCCTATTCAGATCAGTCAAACGTGGCATGCTTGGAGCAGACACCAACTGACCGCTGTAGCAGGCCTCATGTTCTCAGGCATGTGATCAGGCACCTGAGTGTCAGGACCTGGGGCACCAAAAGCTCAAACCAAGAGTCACTAGTGGAATAAGCTGTTTGGCACTGGCAGAGAAGATTTGATGAGTTTTTCATTGGTGCAGCTCAGATACTCAACTCTGCTGCTCAACCCAGAAATACATTTTCCTTAGAAATATGTTACAGTTTAACCTCCTAAGACCCGAACTCTTCCACAGCATGCATTTTTAATTTCTCTCTTTTTACCTAATTTTTGTTTCTAAGAAAAATGAGAGCCACTTATGAGGATATTCGTTTAAAATTTTGATAGAACAGTAGTAGTATAATGTCCTCGTAAGTGGATATCAGGCCCTTGTAGAGCAAAATTTAGTATTTTGGTCTAAATAACCCAAAATGTGATGTCCTCATATGCGGATGCCAGGTCCTGGGAGGTTAAGGGTAAATAGACAGGTTTTCCACTTGTTTAAGATTTATTGCTAAAAAAAATACATTGTTGCAACAAAGAGATAATAAAGCAAACAAAAATTATCTTACTTTTTTTGCTCAGTTTACATTAATGGAAGCCATTATTTTAATTTTTTACTTAATTTTATCACTAAAGTAGTCATTCTGAAATAACCAGATGGAACTCATATTTGTAGGTGTGATGAGGTTTCTCTCTCTGGGCAGAAAACAGATGTTGCACATGCAGGAGGTGTGGTTAGTAAGCCGTTAGCCCACTTACCGCTTAACTAATATTAGATAATGTAGTGAACCCTTCACTTGTACAATCAAAAGGACAAGAGCAGAGAGTTTGGGGACTTAACAATTGAGATTTAGTAATTTAGTGAGCTTTACAGGTGCTAGTAGGCAGGCTCTTTTTTTTTTTTAACTCTTCCTCCTGCTATAAAGAGTGACAAACACCTAATTTGAAGTGTGTATAGCTAAGCTAATCACCTCCCAACTCCAGCTCAGTACTTCAAAGGCACCCTGTAGAGCGATGTTTACCTTCAGTGTTCCTCACTAAAAATGAACCACATGGATCTTTGCAGTCTAACAAACATGATGAAAGAGCTTTCTTGCTCATTCAACATTAGCACTATTTAAATCTTTAAATATCCACCTGTTTACAGCAGTATTTTACTTCCCAGTAGTTTTTTTTCTTCATCACTAAACGGCGTGTTACTTTACCAACTCTCAATCAGCAAGCTAGCACAAAATGACACGTTCCAATCGCCTCAGAGGTCCAATTAGTGATGCGCGAATCATGAACGAATCGTTCAATACTCGAGAATCACTTTACTGACTCATGAATCATGATTCACAAGCCCAACTGACTCACTGACTCATCCCTGTTGCTGTTAGCAGCAATGTATCTAGCTTATAATTAAAATTGTGGAGAAAAACACAACATCCAGTATCGTAACAAAAAAATTTCTGCTCTGAACTGGAAGAAAAAACCCTAAGTAGAAGCTCACATCAAGAAAATAGCTCCTCGGTTCACAGTAGCATCGCTCTGCTAACATGCTAACAGCACATTTGAGCTACTCACCCCCTCCCTCCTGTGCTGAATCATAGAGCGAACGAATCACTCACTCACTCACTCACTCACTCACTAACCCCCTCCTTCCTGTGCTGAATCGTAAGCCTAAGCGAATCACTCAGGACTCACTAACCCCCTCCCTCCTGTGCTGAATCATAGAGCGAACGAGTCACTCAGGACTCACTAACCCCCTCCCTCCTGTGCTGAATCGTAAGCGTAAGCGAATCACTCAGAACTCGCTCACCCCCTCCCTCCTGTGCTGAATCATAGAGCGAACGAATCACTCACTCACTAACCCCCTCCCTCCTGTGCTGAATTGTAAGCGAATCACTCAGGACTCACTCACCCCCTCCCTCCTGGCTCACAGCTTCTTCTTCTTCTTGGTTGGCAACCAATGTTAAGGCGCATTACCGCCCCTTGGCTCACAGCTCAGTGGACATTTAGATGAGAAAATATATATTTAACACATTTAAGGAAAATACTAATAAAATAAAAAATAAAAATATATTAAAATAAAACAAAACAAAATAAAATAAAATAAAAATAAATAAATGTTTATTAAGCAATTTTGATAGGAAATTGCTTAATTTTAGAAATGTTTTTGCTCTTTTTTGCTCTATAAAATAGTTGTTTTCTTTTAGAATCATTCATCTTAGCAGTAGGATATACATGAAAAGAGAAACAAATTAAGTTTGAGTGAAAATGTACATTTTTTGCACTCTCTGGTCAACTGACTCAGTGAATCAAATGACTCAAAAAACCCGATTCACTTTGGTGAGTGACTCATTAAAACTCGATTCAGTAAAAAGAATCTAATTTACCATCACTAGGTCCAATGTTGCATGTCAGTAACTTGAGCGCATGGACTGCAGTATGTTCATACGGTGGCCCTCAAAGGTCAAACCAATGACTGTATTAAACATGGACGACGACAGCTCCCCAAAAATGAAGCCAAAACGTCTCTATCGCCCCCTGGTGTCTGGCTGCAGTATAGGTCATAAACCCCGCCTCCTCCATGTTAGCGGATGGGACTGGGGTCAGACTAAAATAAATTTAATCTCCTCAGATAATTTTTTTCCAAAGATTCTTTCTTTTGTTATCAATAGTTCTCATCACGCTGATTGATGTCCAAGGGGTCTCCTCTCCCATAAGTTTGATTCTAATTCCTACCGCGGTGATGTTAAATTGGGGTGAAACGTCATCATAACAGCTTTGACTGGCAGCTGCAGTCACGGAGAAACTTGCGTATCTCTGTTTTATTTGTTTTGCAGTCAATCTCTGAATAGCAGATAGAGCGTAGGCTCTGAGAGGAGGGCCAGCGTTTAAGCTACGAAAACACGACCGAGTGTTTTAACCTGACAGCCTGAGGTGTTCTTCAGTAAACTGGACTACCCGACAGAAGGACCCGAGGCCCCGCTGCACTTTTTCGGTAAGTTAAACGTGTTTGTAAGCTAATCCGTAACTACCGTCCTTAGCTCGGTCCTGAGACCTAGCTAGCTAAGATGAGGACTCGGCTGTCAGGGTTCGTTTAGCTAACCCGTGCAGGTGAATGAATTTACACCGACTAAAGAAATCAAGAGAAACGCTCCGGGCTACTCAGTCACTAATTACTGTTACTGTACTTTTATTACAAGTATTATACTGTAAAAGCAACAGGCTGCATCCTGCTTCAGCTCCTGTGCAGAGCTGAATATTAAATATGTGCAAACAACAGCATGTTTTCAGTCTCTTGCCACATCTATAAAGACAGTAACTTTAAAAAAAAAAAAAAAGCTGCATAAAAATGGCTGTAATTTCTAAGCAGCTCATGGAAAATTTCTGTAAAACTCATTGAATTAAAGCTGACGTCTGCACTATGACTATGATTGTGCATTTACATTTCGGCAAAATTACAAAAAATAATAATAAAGAACATCATCTCAAAACAAGACAGGGACATGTAATTGTTTCACTTTGAAACACGATATTGAGCTCCCTATTTTCAGGTCTCATGTTGTCATTTTTGTGAAGACTTTCAGTATGCATGTTTTAATGGTGAAGAAGAATTAAGTGCACATATAGTTAATGACTAAACCGCCACTAAGCCTGTACCGGGAGCTTATCGCTGCAGGTGAAAAAACTCTTTGGATTCATAGCAGTGGTGTAATTCACGTTCTGGAGCACAATACTGTTCTATCCTGAAATGACTGTCTGGAAATTGTGACTTCAGTACATCACCAGCAAGGTTCATTACTCCTTATCTTTAAACTGCAGTGGTACAATTGGCTTAGGGGCTCGACAGTGGGCGGCTTCTATCAAGACAGTGAGAAGGGAACCTGCTCTGGCAGAGCCTTTTCATTATCCTTCCATCTCCCATCTCTCCTGTGTGATTTTTACCGAGGGCAGGTGAGTGTGGTATGTCTCTGTGCTTACATCATCTGCCTCCCCAGCCTCATTTCCCTCCCTTTGTGACATCTCAGATCTCTTGCTCACTCTCAAACTCCCAGAGACAGATGTACTCTGTAGTTGCAAGCACATGTGATTTTTTTTTTCTGCGAACCTGAACACGCGGGTAAAACACACTTTTTTGTGCCAGGTCATTAAACGATTTTAATTTGGAGCTTTTGGAGATTTAACTTTATTGCTGAACTTTTAAAATTTGCACATGATATTTACAGAAATGCACAAAAACGCACCCATAGATGTGGGGGTGGTTTATTAAAGAGCACTCCCGGCCAGGAGAATGAAAGATTTTGCTCCTGTACCCGGTAGGCCAGTTGAAAAGGGCATCCAAACAACTCCTGGTATTACTGCTGCTGCACAGTGGAAAGGAACCTACATTAAGTGTAGTTTTGAAGCGCTGTGCTTGAGAGCTGCCCTTTCTAGATGTGGTATTATCAAAGCAGTCTGACGCAGAGCGGAGAAGGAGCCTCCAGCTTGACCCGGCATCAGAGTTTGGAACACAAGTAGTTGTCAGGCTTGTCACAGCCAACACTGCAGTGACCAAAATATCCGTCTTTCTATGTGCCTGTGTTTGTGCGCATGCGCCGCCTGTCTCCCCCATCACTCTATGCCTGCCCAAGTAACAAAAGGAACCCTCCCCAGGCACAAACAATAACCACCCTCCTTCATTCTCCACATTGGCATTTACAGTGACGCCTCCGGCAGGGATGGAGGGTGGCAGAGATATGAGGACAGGAAGAGAAGGGGGGGGGGAAAAAGAAAAACAGAAAGGGGAAGGAAATGAAATTAAGAATAAGGGGCTAAGGAAGATAAAAGAGCGAAGAAAGAAGGAGTTCTTTGCTCATTTTCGGTTTTGATTTCTCACAGAGCCCCAGGGGTTGTCTTTGTGAAATAACCTTCTTTTAAAAATGAGAATTAGACTCGCTGTCTCTCTCAAAGATCACGGCCTAATGTGGGCCAGCCTGTAGAAGGAGGCGGCCTGATAGAGCATGATGATAAGGGCAATAATGAGAAACATTCTCACCACTGTATTAATACATATTAAAATCAACCCGCTAAAGGGAGGGCCCCACTTCTTACTTCAATACACAGGCAGCCACACATAGAGGCCAAGCAGCATTAATAATGTACAGTCTAACTAAGAGAACACTGTGGAAAGGTCGAGGCTGGCTGAGAGGCAAACAACATGACTTAGGAGTTATTAGGTCAGTGGTTACGCTGTTATATTCTGTTTGACAGGAGGTATATATCCAACCTGGTGCTGGTTAAATATCTTATGAGGCCAATCATTCTTGAGATAAACATCTCAGCAGTTTTAGAGAAAGACGTTCCTATAGTTAAGTGATAGTGGGGAGTGTCAGTGGAGTTGCTGGCATTACAAGTGAGCTTTATTTAGCTTGTTTTGCTTGGATAGCACGCTGCATGCACAGACTGTACAGCTGCAATGTACAGACACACATCTACTATCTTACATACAAACAAAGGTCTAGAATTTCACCTACCAAAACTAAAGTAGAAGACTGCTCACGTGGCCTCTACCTCACAGGAACACGTTATTTATCAGGTGATTCCATGAAAAATGAATCAAATCAATGCTGTCAAGATAGTCAACAGTTCCAAGAGGTTAAATGACTTGACAGAGGTGTGAAGTAAAAAGTACAAATAAAATACTTCGTTACTGTACTTAAGTACAATTTTCTGTGCTTTACTCCCAACATTTTTAAACAAATACCTTTACTTTTTACTCCCTACATCTTCAAAACAGGCTTGTTACTTTTGGTTTAATGCATTAGAGGGGAGTTATTATTTCACATCACTGAGAGCCTCCAAACATCAAGCCGATGCCTGAACAGTAACACATGAAAGACAGTCCTGTTCATGTCATGAAAGATGAAAGATGCGAAACTATGTGTCATGGACCGGTTTGGGGGGGGGGGCACCTTAATTACTGCAGGTGTCCACGAGTTGCGGTACTTCTAGCTAGCAAAGAAGGGCGAGCATAAAGGTGTGACATGTTGTAGCACGTAATTTCAAGTGCAGTGTTTCCATTAGCTCAACAAACATCAGCAAACACACAAACTGTTTGTGTGCAGTTTGTAGCACAGTGTGTTGCTAGCTAAAGGTCCAGCCGCTGTATTTCACAGGGAGAGAAAAGAATCAGAGCTAACCTCACTCAGAAATGAAGAAAGATAAAGTCAGAAAAGGGGGAAAATCCTCTGCAGGTTAGTGCAGGATAAACAGGTTAGTTTGCTGTACTGTGATGAAGTTAGATCAGCTGATCACAGCCTGTACATTAAGAAAATCTACTGGAGCTCTCAATGGAAATGATGGTGAGTTGTGATTCTTTTCCCCAAACTGAGCCATTACAAGCAATTTTAGCGTTCCCCCACCAGCTCAATCCCACTTTAACCTCTTCCTTACTCGTGTGCAGTTTAGAGGCAAAGTCACGCTCTACAATGCAGGCAACAGAAAATAGAGCTATTTTTTATTTTCCTTCTTTTTCTCTGCTCGTTTTCTACTGAGATGTTTCAAGCTGAGAATATTTATGAACATTAAAGTTTAGACTAAAATAAAGTTTGTATTCTTCTAATATTATTTTATTATTACATTAATATAGCAAGGTTGCTAATGTTAAAAAGAGCTGGGAGACACGTTCTCCAAAGACTTTCTTACTCTGAGTACATTTCAGAGCCGGTATTTTTTCACTTTTACTTGAGTAAAGAAGATGAATCAGAGCTGAAGTATTTTTTAACACTATGATCTGTACTTCTACTTAAATACAGAAAGTCTGTAGTTTTGCCACCTCTGGAATTAGAAGACAGATCACCTACGAGCCATAGGTGATCTGGGTCAGCACAACTCTCAAACAAAGCAACCAGTCAGCTGCAAATAAATCCAGCCGGTATCCAAATAGATGAGCTATTAAATGAAAATCAGCTACAGGACTGTTAAGAAAGAGAAACGATCACCAGAGCCCAAAACTGGTTGTTGTACCAGGCCATAAACATGCTTTTAATTATCTAAAGTTGGTCATTTTTAACAGTAAATGGGATTGACTCTCTTTTGGAGCCGGCCAGTAGAGGAACTGCAGTTTTACACGCTTTAACTATTTTTTTTGGCCTGTGCGTTGCCACTTGGCACACACAAACTACTGTACTGAGTGTCGAGAGCGAGTATATTTGGAGACATTTGGGGTTAAATCCAATAAATACAAAATAAATAAATAATTTAACAAAAATAATTAATTAAAAATCAAATCATAGAACGTGCACCACAAAGAAAACGAGTTTGGATTAA
This sequence comes from Perissodus microlepis, assembly GCF_051167445.1. Classification (NCBI taxonomy): domain Eukaryota; kingdom Metazoa; phylum Chordata; class Actinopteri; order Cichliformes; family Cichlidae; genus Perissodus; species Perissodus microlepis. Next base: position 29,867,292 of record NC_140466.1, on the reverse strand, counting down.
AAACCCAAAGAATTAGCAGATAAGCAGAGGACAAACACAGTTTGGCGGATATTTGGTTTCTTAGACTTTTTCAGACTTTCTCACCTTTCTAAATTACCACACAAGGTGACAGCGAATCAGCTCAAAATACATGAACACGCACCAGCACGTGTTCCCGCACATACACAGACTGAAGGGAGCTAAGACGAGAGATCGAGGCAGTGCATATTAAAAGTGCTCTAATTAGCCAAACTGTCACTCTCATTCTCTGGCAGCCACACTGGACTGTGCCTGGCGACTTGCCTGCCTGCACATTTCCACTGGCCCTCTCAACTATATATTATATACTGTATGGGTCTGAGGATTAGTGGATGTTTAGACTTTAGGCAGAGCAACTGCTCCAAACTACAGAAATTAATGGAGAGAAATGTAAATGTAAATGAATCTGCTCTGTGGAAGTTCATAATGTATGCCCCCTGACAGCTCCTGCAAATAGGTTCTCTTGATCTGGCATCAGTACTGAGTGTACATCAGTCTAGACCAACTGTTATGCCAGAGGATGATCACCAACTTGCCCATAGTAACGATGGAAAATATCAGAAATTTCGAATGAGTGGGCCAGCTTTTACTAAGAACTTTAATGATACATTTCTAAAGCACACACATTCATGGCTTTTAGCTCAGAAGCTTATTACTTGTTACTGTACCTGTTCAACTGCTCGCTAAGGCAAATATCTAATTAACCAGTTAAACTCAGAGCACATAACCATGGACTTTGACATGGTCAAGACGACCTGCTGAAGTTCAAACTGGACATCAGAATGGGAAAGAAAGGTGATTCAATTACTGATTACTGGACCTGAGTATTGTTGCTCCTCATGCAACCTTCATGACCACAGTGTAGCCATCCTCTCATGGCCGCTTCCAGCACAAATGACGACAAAATCCGATACTTGAACATGACGATGATGAGATGAGATGAGATGAGATAGCCTTTATTTGTCAGTTGCAGGTCTTTTGCCCACAACCGAGATGACAGACCTTGCCGACCGTACATACAATACACAAACATCACATTGGGGAGACAGGTCAGGCTAGGTAGCGAGGAAAAAAAACATCGAAATGTGTAACACAAAAGGATAATACAGGAATGCACAGATATCAACACACCATAGCACAATAAACACAGACAAGCAACATGGGAAAGAGTTCCAGTGTGTACATCTGATCTGGGACCGCTACAATCTTTGGACTGCGCCTCCAACTGACCCGATGTCCACATCAGAGGGGAGGTAAGCGTTGGAGGTGGCGTTGGATCCGGGGTAGGCAGGGTGATGCGTCGGTGAGTGCTTATCAGTATCAGTATATGTATGTGTGTGCGTGTCCATAGTTCAGCTGAGACAGTGTCCTTCGCCCTGCCAGGCTAAGTAAACAGTCTTCCAGCCAATCCAGGTGGCCTTGCATGGAATGGGAAGGAACAGACTAAACACAGTCGTTATCAGGGTGTTGTTGTTCAGCTCCGGCCTTGTAGCTGGCGCCGAAGGGGTATCCGCATAAGTGATGTTATTTTTTACTTTAGTGCAAACAGCTTATGAATTTCAAAGCAGTTCTACAGTCCAACACTGGTCTCTCCTCCCGTTGGAGAGCCGCGAGCTTCGCCATACTTGCGTTCTGTGATGTTGTCATTTCTTGCGCTCAAGGAGCCAATTTCTGAGAACTCACGGCAGTGTGCCTCCCCGAGATGTCATCCAATTTTGCGCCCAGAGATGTTATTCCGGGCTAGCCCTTCCGAGATGTATCCAGTCTGCAGTCAGAGATCTTATTCTGAGTATTCACAGCAGCCGTAGCCTCTCCAAGATCTTATCCGTGCTGACTCAATGGGCCCATTTTGAGAAACTCACGCCTCTCCCATTGTTCCAATCCCAGCGGGCAGCCTTGTGGGGGTTTGAACAGCCGGTTCCGCTTCTTAATTCTTCGATAAGTCAGGGCCAAGCCAGCTCCGATCAGCCAGAACCCTGTTACCATGGTTCAGAATAGGTAGATATCTTCAGCACTCAGGCTCACCCAGGCCCAAACTTCTCGTTGAGAAAGGGGTGTCAATTGCATTTAGGGACCAGTTGATCCAATCCATAATTCCTCTTTTAGGTTTTAGAGAACAGACTGTGAGAGAATGTTCCAGGGAAAAATACAAAAAAAACACGAGACTAGACAAGGACATAAGCAGAGAAGATAAGGGAGAGGAGAGAAAGTGCGTCCGCCTCCTCCGAGAGCTAAAGTAGAAATGCCCTCCACAGCCACCAGATCCCGGTCCAAAACAGCACCTTTGGAATGTGCTGGAATGGGAGATTCTTGTCATGGATCCATCTGCAGCAACTGTGTGATGCTGTCATGTAAATATGGATTAAAATCTCTGAGGAATGTTTCCAGCATCTCATTGAATCTGTAGCATGAAGAATTAAGGCAGTTCTCGAGGAAATAAAGGATGCCCAACCTAGCACTAGCACGAAGATGCGGTTCTCTTTCAGAGAGATTTTCCACCATGGAAGCCAGTGATACCATACCACGCAGGGGAAGCATGAAAATCAATTTGGAAAAGCTTGAAATGTTGTCCAGTTTGGTAATCCATCACTGAGAGCATTTCCTTAGCGTAAGGTTTTGTCAGAGTTATGTTATTGTCACGAGGAACGAGGCACAGAGAGCCGTGTTTTCTGTTGGTGTTTCTGTCACCCACTGACATTTTAGCATTTCAGAGTCAGAACAGCAACTTGGCTCATACAAGCGATGACATTATGCTTTTCAAACCGTCTGTGCTTGCTTGTTGTCCTTTTCCATATATAGATATAGATATATATTTACACAATACAGTGCAGGTTGTCAATGTATAGCTTATAGAGGTTGAATTCTTTCATGGCAGAACTTTGGTGAGGTCACTTCCATGAAGCTTCATATATGTTTTTGCTCATATCTGCATTACTACATTAAAAAATGACACACCAGAGTTTCCAAATAGACTGGCACAGAGCCAGCAGAACGAATGTTGAAAACAGGCAGCCAAAGAGAGCGAAATTATTATGACTTTTGTAGGAAACATAAAGAGGGATGAAAGTGGGCTGGAATAATCTGAAACAGCGTTCCAGCACCTTCTGTTAATGAACAATTAAATCTGATAGGTAGGTTATTGCATATTACTGTCAAATGAGTTCATTTTTCATGTGCTGCAGTGCGGCGTCACTTCCAGTGACAGCATGGAGATACTTGCATGGTAATAAGAAAATAATGACATCCAAGGACTCGCTTATACCTTAATTCTCAATGCTGTGATGCGTTCATGGTGCAGATGTAAAATTGTGGTCGCAGTCAGAAACTACCAGTACTGTTAGATGCAGGTGGCGAACACGAACGGCTTCTGCACAGTAATTTGGAACGGTGCAGAGCAGACATGGTGGTATTGGTCAGTGTTTCGTGATCTTGGCTTTATCCGGTCATCAAATTATAACTTTAAAAATGGTTTTAAAGTCCAAAGGAGCTGAAGATTAGCAGTTCGAGTAACATCTACTTATATTTTGTTGAATTCAAGTGGCTAAATCAATAAAGAGCAGAATAGCAGCCCAGGGTCGCTGATCACACCCTGACAGAAGGAGTGACAATGTGAAGTATTTCTAAACAGGTACCTGGTTTTAAGGTTTCCCCAAATCCCACTTTAACCTCTGAACATAACCTCAAATATTATATAAACACATTACATTAAAAAGTTATAAATAAAAGCTTTTATGGTGGAGCTTCTCAAATAAATGGGAATGAACTGAACAGAAGTTGCAGCTAGACAACTCCAGTAGGTCGTTAATGACATTTTGGACAATTTTTAAAACTCAAATAATGATAATAAACAGCTACATCAACACTACCGTGCACTGAACAAATTCAATTAGGCAAATATGATATATTGTGGATAAATGTCTGGTGTTGTAACCCCATCATTAACAGATTAATCAGGTAGGGGCAGTTTGGGGGGCTTCTAGAGGGGATGTGAAGTTGGAAGGGTACTGGGAATAAAGAAGAACAAATGCACAAGAGCGTTCTCTCATGTCTGTGTAAACTCACAGAGGGATGCTGGAAAATAAAAGCTGTCTCAAACACAGGAAAGCAATGTTTGGAAATTTGTCAGCATGCAGCAAAGTAGGAAACATTTAATGAGATGAATCATTTCCCGTTATGAATCTGAGGATAAGACATAACTGGAGAGTTGAGAAAGAACATCAATTACGTTTGACCAGCTTGTGATTCAATTTTCAGACTTCTGGTTAGAATAAATTATACTCTCTCCTCTACGTCACCTTACTTTTGTCTCAACAAATGAGACAGAAGAAAAGAATCACAAGTCATTTCCACATTAAGGTCTATAATTGTGGCGAAGCTTCACAAAGCAGATATTCCTTCACTAAAGTGTTCCTTGCCCTGAAAGTTTGGGAAAACCAGTGCATAAGGTGATATTTGAAAGATCATTTCTGTTAAATGAAAATTCAGCTAAATCAGTTTTAGTCATGACCATGTAATTTTAAACAGGCTACAGTCTCTTCAGTCGTATTTCTGTCTGTCAAAAGGCTGAATTGTCAGCTGCTGAGATCTAATGTTAAGGCAATGTTGATATGTTAACAGCCAGATAATCAGGAAAACTGCTTTACTCTACATGCAGCAAATACACTCACCAGAAATTTTAACAGAGTACACCTGTTTAATTGCCCAGTTATTTGGCAGTAACCCAGCACATTTAGGCTGAAGACATGGTCAAGGTGAGCTCAAACCAAGCATAAGAATGGGGAAGACACCTGACTCAAGTGACTTCCAGCGTGGAGTGAAAATATTTGTGAAAGACAAGAGTAACTTAAATAACCACTCGGATCAACCAAGATATGGAGAAGAGCATCTCTGCGCATAAAACACACTGAACTTTGAAGCAGGTGACCAACAGCAGAGGATCACACTCAGTGCCACTTCTGCCAGCTAAAAACAGGAAACTCAGGCTAAACATTGCTACATTTAGCCTGCCCATCCCTGAGCCTGGTTCTGCTGGAGGTTTCTTCCTGTTGAAAGGGAGTTTTTCCTTCCCACTGTTGCCAAATGCTTCCTCATAGGTTGCCATCTGATTGTTTTAAAAGGTTTTCTGTATTAACGTAAGGTCTCTAGCTTACAATATAAAGCTCCATGAGGCGAGTGTTGTTGTGAACTGATGCCATGTTTAGGATACTGGTGGTGTAATGATGTAATGGTGTGGGGGATATTTTCCTGGCACATCTTGGACCCCTTAGCACCAACGGGAGCTTTACATCCTGGACAAATCTGCGGCTACTGTGTGATACTATCATGTCAATATGGAGTAAAATCCCTGAGGAATGTTTCTTTGGTGCATCTCCAATCTGTATGCAGCACCAGCTGCAGTATTTCGATCAATAAACCCCCTGCCAGAGCTCTGCGATGATAATATAATAGCATCTTTAAAAACAGGGCTTAGAAAGTGCTTTGACAACAGTGCAAAAGTGAAGTCCAGTGGAGTCCTGGCATTCATGTGGATTTTTCCTCAACACTTTCCACCCAATTAATCAGTGTTGCAGATGAGCTGAAACATCCCCAACACCCTGCAAATTCCACAAGTCTCCCGAAGGCTCAAAGAACGTGAGAAAGAACCCAAGAGAGATTCCAAATCATCCCAACTCCCCATATCCCAACTGGATTAAGCATCCAGAATACATCTGATTCATAGGGACCCCACAAGACAACCCACAGGACCCAGTGGATCTACTGTTAATATTTCAAAGCTGACAGGACACCAACAGAGATCCTGCATTCACGCCACAATGGGTAAGAAGAGCATAATAAACAATATAAGACAGGTGGTATTAATGTTGTGCTGTAGCTGTATAGTGCAGCTTGTAGAAAATCCCTTTATTTACACCAGCATCACAGCATGTAACACAGCCCGTGTGTATTTTCTATCTTGGTGGGTCAATAATGTTGTTCAGGAGGTGAAGGATGAGAAATTCTCAATTGTCAAAGCAAAGCTTGGTGTTGATTAGCTACCTAATAACCATCTATGAGTCGGGTGTTTCAGTGTCACTGAGTTCTAGAGTTGTAATGTTAAGGCACCAACATGTTGTTTTGTGTAGATAATAGCTCACATCTCCACTCCTTTTCATTACTTACATCTTCCTAGTAGCAGGTTGGACCCCCTTTGTCAGGATGGATCCATGCTTTCGTGTTGTTTACACCAAATGCTGATGCTGCCATCAGAATGTCACAGCATAGATCGAGACGCATCAGGCCAGGCAACTTTTTTCAAACCGTCTGTTATCCAGTTTTGGTGAGTCCGTGCAAATTGAAGCCTCAGTTTGTTCTTGGCTCACTGGAGTGACACCCGGTGTGGTCTTCTGCTGCTTTAACCCATCTTACTGTACTCCAAAGTTTGACGTGTTGCGCATTCAGAGACACTCTTCTGCATACCTTGGTTGAAATGAGTGGTTATTTTAGTTTCAGCTGCCTTATTACCTCGAAGGTCTAACATCAACAAAACACTATCACCCAGCAACCAGGGAACTGTTCCAAATTGGAGATTTTCTTTTTTCAGCTCAGTCTTTGTAAACCCTGGAGAATCCCAGCAGATCAGCCCAACAAACCACGCCATGTTCACAGTCACTTAAATCACCTCTCTTCCTCATTCATATGCTCAGTTTGAACTTTAGCAAGTTGACTTGATCATGTTTACAAGCTGCTGCCATGTCTTAAAGAGCTAAGACCTATTTCCAGGGTGACCTTAAATCATGCAACAGTACCCAATAAAGCCTTGCTTTGTCTTCCAAGTAGGCATTCCCATTACAATAATCTCAGCATTTATAATTTCAAAAGAAAATCTGGCACGCGCCTACTGCTGGCAGTAGGTCAGAGTTGAATTCTCTTTTACTTTCTCTGCTGAGGTTTTCTTTAGATTTTAAACGTTAAGCCTGTACGATAAACCTCATGTTGAACGTTCACGTTCGCGGGATCTCTAAATCCAAGTCGGTACCAAGAATTTCATTTCAGCTGGAAAAGGCACCGCGTTACAATAACTGTAAAAGTTCAGCATCTGTTACGACCAGTTAAATATTGGACTGGGTTCCTTCACGTAAAACAGTTACATAGCAAAGAGCTTTTTACTGCTGTTCTGGGGCACAATACTGTAAGAATACATGAATGCGCACACACACACACACACACACACACACACACACACACACACACACACACACCTTACTCAGTGAATACAGTATCCTGCTGTTTCTACTCTAGGGGGGAACCCGAGGAGAAGAAGCTCAGATCTGAACTAAAGCATGACAGCTGCACACTCTCTCTCTCGCTCTCGCTCTCGCTCTCTCTCTCTCTCTCTCTCTCTCTCAGATGGGACTACAGTGAAGGAGAGAGCTGGAGACTGGAGGAAGCACTGGGAGAAAGACTCACTTCAGAGAAAATGATGCAGAGCTTCCTGTGCGAGTGGAAGCTGGCAGATGGAGAGTTTAGTGAGGAAGGTATAGACAGAGAGAGAGAGGGAAGAGGGATGAGATGAAAGAACAAAGTGGCAGCTTCTTTCTCTCTCTCCTCTTTTACTGTCCCATAAGCCTCCCTCTAGTTTCCAGCTGAGACTCCCCTCTGTAGCGGGCATGTCTCTCCTCAGCGGGTCTCATCAATATTTCTCTGTGGTTTACAAAAAATAAAGCTGAAAAGATGAAGTTGAAGTACCACTCCTTTACTTTAAAAAATTTTTTTTTAAAGATAAATTAATCATGCACAAGAATTGCTTTTAAAGATTTAGTGCTGCCTTGAGATGATTTCCGCTGCGTATTTTCTTTTAAAAATACACCTTTCAAACGGATTGTGTACTGTCTGATGAGGTTTGGTGCGCCAGTGCAATCTAATGCACGGCGCACAGCTCAGCTATGGAATTTTTAACCTCACTCCGCCATCTCATTTATAGTTAATGAGATATCAAGGGTTGTGCTAATTGTTTTTCGACTCTGAGATGATGGGCTGATGAAATAAAGATAAAGGAATGAATAAAAGAGCGAAGGGGAGCAGGAAGATGAAAGAGTGTGAGGGGGTTGTAGTTTAGCAGGTAGCGAAGGATTATAATAATAATGGAAATAATGTGGTCGATTGAGATGTTCACTGCTTTTGCTGTTTTTCTTTTATTCTGATGTACACTTAAGGTTGTAGCGATGCACTAAGGATTAGGAAGCAATCATTCTTTTATTAGCTGTGCTTCAGGTAATTCTCGGTGGTAAACTAGAGCTAACCATGGTTCCAGCTGATTACAAGCAAACAAAACCTAAAATAGGACAGTTTTAAACATATCTTCTCTTTTTTGCCTGGAGCAAAAAGCCATTGTTTAAGCACAACAACACTCTGAAGGCTACTAATGACATCGTGACTGAAAAAACAACAGAAATTAAAATTCAAAGACAGAAACGAAACTGTTCTTTGCCCACAGTGGCTGTGTCGGAGAAAAAAATATCCCTCCTATTTGATTCATTCAAACGTACATGCAGAGTCAACAGGTGTGTGCCGGTGGCATGCCCAGGAAAGCTGAAAAAGAGAGACCCATGTAAGGAAAACGGTGATTAGGGGAGTCTGAACACTTAGATTTGGACTAAAATTATCTGAAACTTTGGACAGGTTTCATATAAGTGTCCCCCAATGCAACAGTGGACCTACTGGGACATACACAAGTTTTTGAAAAATGACAAGTTTGGTAGTTTTACTTCTGTGCACTACCGCAGTGCATTCCAAATCAATTGTATAGGATTGAAGTGCAGGCTTTCAGCTTTAATTCAAGGCATTTAATAAGTAACATTACTTTTTTGCATAGTCCCCCATTTTTATAGGCTCAAAGGGAATTGGACTTATAATTGAAAAACAGGCGAGGTGAAGCCTGCTCCCCATTATTTCAGACAAAAGATCTGTGAAGTCAATCAACTGAAAATGAGTTTTGTGCTTTTGCTTGATTTTATTGTGTAAATCTGTCCCACGAGGTTGGAATCTGGTGAATTAACACAGCTTATCTATGCCAAAGTATTTAAATAAGACTAAATGCATGTGGAGTCAACTTGATTTTTCTAATTGATTTTCTACACAAATCTATATTTTATTGTAACAAAATTCAAAGGTATTGTGTACTAAGTACAAAAATACAATGATAAAAGATCTGTCGGTGATTCAAAGTGCTGAACTTGTATTTGGTATCAAGATGAGACCCAAGGAGATGCCATCATTAGGCTGAAAAAGAACACACTGTAGGAGGCATGTTGCTGTCTACAACCAAGAGATGGCTTCAGGAACTGAAATCTGGAGTGTGCACAGTTCAGTCTTAGAAACACAAATACAAAATCGAAGCCAGAGACTCATCATCATCATCATCATCATCATCGTCATCATCAGATCAAAAACAACTAGCGAAATTAAAACTACAATAAAATTAATAAGAAAGGTGTCCGTTTCCTACAGAGTTTAAAGCCAGGGAATAAAAATAGGTTTTCAATCTGGACTTAAAGACCTGCACTGATGACGCTTGTCTAATATGGAGGGGAAGGTCTACAGGACTCAAACCAAACAAGCAGCTACTGAAGCTGCAGTAAAGGCCTGACAGAGCATCTCAAGACAGGAAACAGCATTTGGTGATGAAGGTAATAGCAAAAAAAACAAAAAAGAAAAAGTCACTGTTCAAAAATGAACTAGAAATGAGCTAGAAATGACAAGAGAACCATAATGTGCCAGACATTTTTCCTCTATTGCAAAATGGAAACGTACAGTGTGTAGGTTAACTCTCATTTAATAACCCCGTAGACTCTTCTTACAGTCTACAGTAGCACCAGCAGGCTCTCTTTTTTCCTTACCTCTGTTTTATTTGTCAGCTAAGCCCAGAAATCCTTGTACTTTGGTTTGACAGATTCCTTCGGCATCCAGCACCATGTTATTGGGTTGTCAGACAGGAACGCTGGCAGCAACTTTGACTCAGAGCAACTCCAGCCCTGGTGGGAGTTTGACTCCAGAAAGAGAGCCGTGCTTAGACGTAGTCTTAACTATATCCAGTTGGTAATGCTCGGCCCTCTAAACACACAACCTGCTGCTATAGTAATAAGGAGTTTGAACACCCCAAAATATAAATAAATAAAATAAATATTAAGTTAATACAGTGTCTATCATGCAAGAAGCAATACACCCGAGCTGTCCACTAGAACATATTCAGTGGCTACTACTCGTTGAGCTCGCACATTTATAGACACTGTTCAGTAGAGACTAATTTACATGTAATCAGCATTCAGAAAGAAAAAACACACACAAAACAAAAATGTGTTTCTTCAATTATCCATGACAAAAATGTGATCCAGGAAGTGCAGTTTGGGTAACCGTTCCATTAGTGTGAAGGCTTATTAAACACCAAAACACTTAGAGTGCTTTATAATAACACAAGGATGGATCCCCTCCCACCTCCCCTTCCTAACTCTGGAAAGGGGCAGAGCGGCTGTTGCTGCTCCACTGACATGCTGCTCACACTACACCTTCTGTGTAGCCAATCTGTCAATCTGGACATAGTCTGAGGCAAATTAGACCCATGGGTGCGAGCCCGGACACCAGTCATTCGAGTGCTAGCTCCAAATCCAAGTGTCTCCTAATGCCTGCGGTCCTGGTATTTATTAACGCAGTGACTCATTAAAGCTCACTCGATCAACAGTCCAATGTGTTTTATTAACATTTTCATTTCAAATTTAAGACAAAAACAACAAAGGTACAGCAGATCGCAGCATGTGCTGCACAGCTTATGCAAAACCCTCAAACACATGACCTCATCGGGGCGGTGGGTGTTCAGATGTGCTGCGCTGTGAAAAAGAATGTGTGTAAAAAACAGAAACAAAACAAGGACAGTATGTGGCATGTACTGTGCAGAATATGTTGCCTCATGAGGCATATGGCTGCGCCAGCTGGAGTCCTTATATCGTTGCTGTGATGAGTGGCTTCATCCTCAGTTTACTTCCTTTTGTTTCTCGGTTTTATTGGACGGCTTCCTCATTTCCCCTCTTCAACGTGTTTATTTCTGTCATTTTCACTTTATTGTTACCAAGAAATTCCACTTGTGTCGTGTTCATACACACAAAGATGCAATCGTTAACTGAAGCCATAAAGGGGATAAATCGCAGTTCATCAAACTCAAACTCATGGACAATGACTGTGTTACAGGCACTGTAAACATTACAGCTTCCCTGCACATGGCACACCACACACTGTAATTCTTCTTTTTTTTTTTTTTTTTGTGTCCCGTTTGGATCTTTAGCCATCAGAATTGTTGTCTTAAGGCCAAGAAAGATGCCAAGCGGATTTATTTTACCAAGTGGATCATCATGGCCTTGCCATATTGGTCCATTTGATTGACCTTTATTATAATTATGTATTTATTTTATTTTCGGTTGCTACAAACGGGACAGACGTGACTGGGGGATAGGACAGGGAGAAAGAATGAAAGAAAGAGAGGGAGAGAAAGAAAACCAAAGGGGAGAAGAGACGGTGAGAAGGGGGGGAAGAAAGGAAAAAACAAACAAACAAACAAACAAACAAAACGCCTGGATCACCTGTATTGAGAAAAAAAACAGAAGAGAAAGCAAACAACAGAGAGCAACATAATAAAAACAGCACCATCACAATAAACTAGCTAGCAGTAGATAACAGTAGATACTAAATAATAAACGATATTGTGCAGCACGCAAGATAGACAGCGCACAATGTGCTTTGAGGCAGCAGCCAAGAAAGGTGTAGTCACTGTAATTCTTCTGTAAAGCTGGTGCACAGGAAAAAGTAAGAGAGAGCAAATACATAATTTCTCAATTGAAATTCAGAGTCCTGAACTAATATTATACTGTATGACACTGTTCCTTTCATTCGCGCCTGCTCCGTTTCTCCTGGGTGACAGGCTGATAGGTGACACAAATTTTTAAATTACCCATATCCATGATTTTTCCATCTATTACATCTAAAATGACTGCACACGGTTACTCCTTCAGTGTTTCAGTGTCAGTCAAGCTTAGTGATCCTGCTGACAGTGGAAACGCACAAATACTCCCCGTGTGATTACCCTGCACCGCCTCCTGACTTCCAACCTTTAAAAATCTTGTGAGGGGAAAAACAAATCTGAATTACAAACTGAACTAAGCAGGATTCAGTGATTGCTTTGACACTGGCTCAGATTGGCTCGGACAGAGTGGAACTACAACTTCTTCTTTTCTCTTGTATAGGGCCCCTAGAGAAAGGAACAAACTTAGAGGAAGTGTGTTTCCAACATCCAGTATTTTTTTTTTGAAAGAAAAAAATACAAATATAAGTGATTTTTATGGATCATTTTCATGATGACTAGAAAAAAAAATGGTTTCCTCGAGACTTTATTGATGAAATATTCATTGTACAAATAGGCGCACCAAGCTGCTTTTCAATGAAAGAAATTCTATCAAAGCAGGTGCTCATCCGCCACAAAAACAGCACTCGCTGATCTATTCATACAACAGAGCTGCTGAAACATACCGGCACAATCAAAACAATTTATGAATATTGTATGAGGCGAGGGGAAAAGTGAAGTATATAGAAGGCGATGGGGGGGAAAAAGTCAAAATAAAAGTTAAGCTCATCTCGAATTTTTACACGAGTGTGTGAAATGGTGTGCAGTTCTGTCAGACTGTGGTCTGTCGGCTGAAGAGGTCGAGGGTCACGGCGGAGAGGAACGCTGGGATGCTCTTCTGGTGATGCAGATGAAGAGCCACCATCTCTCCCAGAGTTTTGGAGAACTCTGTTTCCATAAGCTGCATGCTTCCGTTGGAGCCCTGAACCAAAACACAACACACAATAACAAGCAATCAGACCCACTGCATTTGTTTCCACACACACAAAAAACAAACTTTCAAAGTGAAGCAAGCTCACTTAAAAGTTGTTATTCTCTACTAGGAATTAGTGTGTGTGTGCATTCACAGTAGGGTGAAGGTGTCTAAATCTGTGTGGATTAATTAAAAGGAATGAGGAGCAGCTCGGGGCGATGAAGTGAAGGAGAAAGGGATGAGTGAAACAAGGGATAAAGTAATTAAAGCATCGCAGGGAGGGGGAAAGCAGTGAGCAGCAGAGTCCCATGACATACAGAGAAGATATTGAGACATCTTAGAAATGCCCCGTGTCAATGTGTGTCAGACACACAAATCTCTGATTTGACAAGTGTCACGAGGACGCTCATAAAACGAAGGGCAAAGGGAAAATACTGAAGAATGGCATTTAATCAGAAACAGAAGTCCAGAAGTCGAGAAAAGAATAAATCAAAGAGTATTAACAGACAAAGATTTAATCCCGCGCTAAATAATTTCCAACAGGAGCACTTTTATTGAAGGAGCAACTCTGTAAATGTCCTCTCCCTGTGTGAGACCTGGAGTTAAAAACACATTAGGAAAAAACTGATAATTAATGATTTGACAAACGGATCCTGTTTGAGCATCATTATTTCTAAGACTGAACAAAACAGCTGGAAATTGCAAGGTAGTGCATGACTGTGTTGTAAAAAGTATTATTTGATAAACTAATTAGTGCGCTTCCTCTCACACAACAACCTGAAGTGAACTGTTCATTTCTGTGTGAAGAGTCACAAATCTCTAATGGCTGAGAGGAGTGGATACCTGAACTAATGGCATTTGCTAGCTGACTGCACAATGCCTAAGTGAGGCTAAACGCAGTATGGAGCGCGCTCAGGAAACGCAGATATACTGACCTGCTGTTTCAATGTCATTCTTTGGAAATATGAATGAAAAGTTTATAGTCAGAGCTGCAAATTCTGTTAGGCTACGTTCACACTGCAGGTGTTAATGCTGAATTCAGATTTTTTGATCAAATCCGATTTTTTTGTCTGCTTGTTCACACTACAAATAAAATGCGACAGCAAACGCGCTCTAGTGTGAACGCTCAAAGCGTCCCGCATGCGCAAAAGAAGATGTCACACACAACGCGCTCTGTTCAGACCCAGAGCAAACAACATTGTTTGACTGATGGCCCTTAATATAAAGACTTCGGACTTTACGTTTCCCAATTTTTGCTTTAAGTTATTTTGTTATTTACATAATAATGTAGATAACCTAATAATTATCCTTACTGCTGTTTAAGAGAGGAGCGGTGCTTCAAAGGATAGTTGCAGATTTCTGTCAGAATCTGCAGATTATACAGTACAAATAAAATGCTGACGTTTCTCCAAGGTTGTCTTCCCAACAGTTTCACTGACATCTACACGGGATGGCCAGGAAGCGTTCGCGATGTCTTCTCGGGCGCTTCTCTGGCGCTGTCTTGTGTCAGTGACGTAAAAGACGGATTTAATGCGACATGACCGTTCAAACAGCAGTGGCTTTCTAAAACATTGGATATGTATCGGATTCAGTACCACATACGAAAGTGACCCAGATCGGATTTGAAAATATCGGATTTGTGCCGTTCACACTGTCATACCATGATCGGATATGGGTCGCATAGGGTCAAAAAAAAAATCGGATTTGATGCGCTTTCGCCTGCAGTGTGAACGTAGCCTTAGAGACGTTCTGCTTCAAAAGACAAGCTAAACTAAATCAAGTCATAGGTGTGCTTCTGTTTTTCCAAAGACACTTGTAACATATATGTAATAAGTCCAATTCTAATGTAAGAGTAATTTTACTCCCACCATGTCATTAGAATTGGGTGTTGGTGTATTTTTTATTTTGTTTAATTTTTATGGTGATTTAGTCTCTGTACAGCACCAGAGTGGATATTAAATCAAACAATCACGAAGTGCAGATTGTATTAATTGTTTAGAAATTACATCCAATTTTATACACACACAGTGTGTGTGTGTGTGGGCCACTGGCAGGTCGTTTGAAACTAAGATGAGTATTGCACATTTGATGTGTCACATGGCCCTCTTCCTATTGAAAAAACAAAAGTTGTATCCAAGATGGCCGACTTCTAAATGGCCACCATGGCCACCACCCATCTTGAGGAGTTTGCCCCCTCACATATACTAATGTGCCACAAACAGGACTTTAATGTCACCAACCATTCCCATGTTATTACAGTGTATCCATATAAATGGCCCACCCTGTACAATGCTGTTAAAAGCGCAATCGTGATATGTAGAATCAAGCAGGATGAACAGCTAAATTTTAAACTTTGTTTAAACTGTCCCAAAATACTCTTGACGTTCATAAAAAGGTGAAATACCTCGGGCACGTTATTACTGAGCAAATGAACGATGATGATGACATATACAGATAACGATGTAAGCTCTATGTGCAGGCAAATACTATTGCACGCAAATTCAGCTTTTGTTCACTTCCAGTTACACTGGCTTTATTTAAAGCGTATCGCACAGTGCTGTACACTGCCCCCTTGTGGTCATCTTACAAATAATGTAGCACGCAGAAGCTGCATGTTGCATATAATGATGCAATGAGAATCCTTCATAGGATGGGTGTTTAAACTTTTAAAGCACTTTTAAGAAAGTACTCACTGATCCGACAGTGAGTGTTCCCGTTACTCATCCAGTCTGAGGAAGCACTGGCTGAAGTGTTTGTGTATTCATTGATTTCTTCTAAGTAATTTTGTATTTTATGTATATTATGGTTTTATATTTTTACAAATATTTAACATTTTTTATTGAGGTTTATATGTTGTGTTTTGTCTTGTTTCTTTTTTGTTCATTGAATACAATATGGCCATGCAAAGATATTTTGATACTATGCTGCGTTGATCCTCTCTTCCCACTCAATTAAATAGCGATGCCAGCAGGATATACTACTTTATAAGTAGTGAACAAGTTTAACTCTGAAAACCAGCTTAGCTGATCCTGATCATAGTTGTGTGTAATTAGGACACCTGAAAGAAATGTGGCTTTGGTCACTTCTTCAAAAAAATCTTCACATGTAGTCTTGATTTCCCTCTAAAATAATCTGCGCATCACTGCCCCGGACACCGCAGTACAGCAGTTCAAAGGCTTTTCTAATCGCACCATCTTTTCTCTGACTACTTCCCATCACTTCATCTAACTGCCTGACAATCCCTGGTGAGATTTTTTTCCCTCTGCGCTGCAGTCTCAAAGCTACACCATATCCTCAAGTTGCGACTCAAATCACAGACACGCACATACAAACACGTGTGCACGCACACGGTTTTAAAAAACGCCGTGGCTTGGAGAACATGAAACGCATAGATCAAAGAGAAAACACTGGGACTAGTTACCATGGAGATCTGTGTGTTTGTCTTTGGCAGTCTGTGTATGAGAGACACGTAAGAGTGGGCGTTAGAGACACAGAGTGGACAAGCTGATGGAGGCCTCTGGGGTCCGAAGACTGCGAGGACGCTCACGGTCGTCTAGAAAGGAAAACTGAGATACCAGCCTCAACGTGAGGCGAAACAGTACAGCACTGAACAAAACAATGTGTTTTAAGTGGCCAAACGTGGAATCACGTTACAGAGATTTACAAAGATTACTAAAGGTTATAGATACAAAAAGCAGCAGTGCTCTGGGACTGAGACAGAGCAACATGGAGACATGATAAGAGGGCACAATGAATAAGGTGGTGAAGAGCCAGACTCCAGCAATGTTTGCACACAAACTGCCTTGCTTCAGCACCGCTCCCATTATGTAATTTATAACTTTACAGTCTGAAAACTTTCAACTCTACAGTTCATTTTTGAGGCTATATTAAGCTCACCATTTTCGATTTCAGTTCGGCCATTTGCAGCACCCATGCTACAAGCTCTGTGAGGCTGCACAGTGGTGGTGCCTGGAGCCGACTGCTGACATCACCCTGCTAACATGCTCACACTGACAATGTCACGACACTACCTCTGTAACACTAACATTTGCTAATTAGGGCTAAACACACAGTACAGCTCGGGCTGATGTGAGGGTCATTAGTTAAGCAAATATTTGACCATAAACCAAATTACCGGACGACCTGCACTTGCGTCCAGATGATTGAGCCAGCAGACGTGTAACTATTTCAGCAAGGTCGTCAGGGGTCGTCTTTTAAGACCCCGAATTTCTGTCCACATATTTGTTAAAGTCTAGATAAGTGCAATGGACTCACTGGCTGACAGATATGGCAGCATCACATCACTGGCTAAATTTTGACCAGGAATCGTAGGGCTCGCTGAAGATATTCACATCAATCCTCTGGGCATGTTGGACACTGGAAAGTTCTGAGCGATCTACATGGGATTTTGCTCTGCAATAGTGGTGGTTTTAATCTTCAAGTTGGTAACTTTCAATTCGTTTTTTTAAAAAGTCCTGTGTATTTTCTTGTGTTACTTAACAAGATGTACATTTTCTCTGTATTCAGTTATTACCTTTTCACATTGATGTTGACCATCAACTTTCCAGGTATGTTTCACTCCACCTCTCAAGTGCCCATACGTCTAACAGTAAATGGGGCTGTCATAACCTTGTTATGTTTCTAGTAGAAAGAAAAATATCACCTGAAGCATAAAGACTGAATGCTGCCATTTGTCAGGTTTACAGTCCCTCCAGTGCTCTGTATGAGGATCATTGACATGACACGAACTCTTGTTTTCAGGGGAAACTAATCTTAACACATCATTTAATTGATATGATTGTGAATCAGATCAAGGGTTTATTCATGATGTTTGTTATGATGCTGTCATTTTCTTTGTGTATTTACTCTCCAGCTACTACACCCAGCTAGTTATGCATTAGTGGCCGTCAAGCAAGGGATGTTGGAGCAAGCTGAAAGAATATTTCTCCTGCCACAACAGCGAGAGGACTGACCCTCAGCCAATTATTCATAAAAAGAAATGCAGTGACACAAAAATGGGCCATCAAAAACAGCTTTTCCCCCTCAATCACAGCTAAATGTGCTGCGTCTGTGTAACAGTGTGTTATAATGTATTAGCTTTTAAGTTTTTGAGGCAAACTGAAGGTTTAAAAAAAGGGGAAAAAAGCTGAAGTGAAAGTGAACTGAACATAATCTGATAACATAAAACTCTGATAAAGGCTGAAAAAGATCAAAGCACTGTTGAACAAACTGTTACTATATGAGGAACGGTTTAAATTAATAAATGAATGAAAGAAGCTTTTTGGTTCTTTTAATGTCCAAGAAGGTCACATATCTGCCTGAGTAAATCAACAGGTCTCCAAACTGGACTTGTACTGAGTAGGTTGCAAACTGATATCAGATGCACTCATAAACAATTCTGTTTAAGTACAGATGAAGGGGAGGAGTCATTTTTGCTTGTTAACACAGGCTAACCTGTGATTACAGATTTTAATTACACGTCAAAGCTGTACTATAAGCAATATGAATTTTTTTAATGGCTAAAAGAGACTCATATTTTAAATGAACATGACCCAACGGGCCATAGGCTTAGCGCCACTTGTCACATTTATTTTCACATTTCTCTTTCCACGTGCACGGAAAATTCAAACCAAGTTAATCAAAGGTCAGGGGAGATTTTTCCTTTAAATCAGCTTTATTCAAATACTGACCTTATCAATCCCTATTTGCATATTCACGCATCGCTAAGAAGTGTTTTTAACTATATCTGACCTTTATGAAAACAACAAGGTTCTGTTTACGTTTGAAAACGTGTAGGAAACAACCAAGGTGACATCAACGTGCCGCAAACACAAATATCACAGGTTCCTCCAACAAGGTGACTTCGACCTCACCCAGCATGAAAGCAGGCAGAAATGAAGGAAAACTTCTGTTTGTTTCCTCAAGATCAGGGCTAAGAATCTAAAAAGACAAACTTGTGCACAAAAACTAAGGACAACTCAACAATGGAGAGGAGAAGTGCTATCCCATTCATCTTTTCATTTGTCTATCCAATTAAAGGAAATCGATGCTTCCTGGCTTGAGATGCAGGGTGGGGCTTTATAGTGACCTCATCCAAGCAAGGAGCTGCATACTTCCTGAATGACAATAATGCTCCTCTCTGAATGCAGAATGGGTCAGAGTAAAAGGTTTACACCTACGCCATCAGACACATGAAAGACAACAAGGCAAAGACAAAACCCTGGGCCCTCTGTTGTCATGCCAATAAAAAGATAAGCAGCACAATAATCAACGCTATTATTTTTCTGACCTTGAAAAGGTTTCTCTCGATAGAGATTTTGGGATTTTGCAAACATTTCCAACCCCAACTCCAAAAAACTTGGGAAAGTGTAAAATGTAAAGAAAACAGAAAGCAATAATTTGAAAATCTCAAATTCATATTTAATTCAAAATGACTTTGGTGTCAGAAAAATGCCTCAAAAATTGGGATGGGATAACAAAAAGCTGGAAAATTAAGTGGAGGAACATTTTACAGCCAGCTAGGTTAGCAACATGACTGGATAGAAAAAGTTCATTCATAAATTGTTGGAAATTTTCACAATAATGTTCTTCAATGTCAAATTGCAAAGACTTCAAATATCTCCTGATCTAGTAAACATATCATAATGAAAGGGTCCTGATAATTTGGAAAAATTGGTGTACAATCAAGAAGACTGAAAATCAGTATTGGCTGCTTGTGGTCGTGCTTTTTTCTTTTCATGCCACATCTTTGTGAAACAACCTCCTGCAAGATATTAGGCAGGCCTGCTCTGTGGGGGCTTTCAAAGCCAAGTTAAAGACCCACTTGTTCATCCTATCTTGCGTGTCTTAGCTCTGTGCCTAGACTTTTTACTCATTCTTATTGCTGTTCCCTTTAATTTATCTGTTTTTTAAAATTTGTTTTTATTCATTTATCCTTTTTACCTTCAAATGGCTGTTCAGCACTTTTTTTTTTAAAGTGATTTATATAATAAGTTATTATCACCATCATCTTTGAACCAGAAATGGCCGTCTACTCTTGACCCAAGCTTCAAAAGCTGCACAATAGTAAACATGGCTCTGTCCCAACATTTTTGAGCATCAAAATCAAAATGTTCTTATTTTCTCTAAAAATTTTACAGATTTCCATATTTTCTATTTCCTATTGTGAATAAAATATGGATTTAAGGGATTGTGGGATTGTGTTTTTATTTACATTTTACACTGTGACAATTTTTTGCACCGTTGTACATGATGCCGTCTATCTGATGAGCAAGAAAATACTGAAAAATGTCAGCAGTTCGATGTAAGAGCTTAATTTAAGGTGATATAAGCAAGTCGGATGGAAACAATTGTATAAAATTGATTTTCTGTGTGGCCAAAGCCTAAAAATAACTCATTTGTCTCCAGGTTACAACCACTCATAATTGTAATGCCCCCTTCGCCAATTTAAAGTTTTCTTTTCTGTTGTATTGTGACATGACGTGAGGGTGAATTTGGGTGAAAATGGTTCTTTTAATGATTTTAAAAAGTATTGAGAAAATAAGCTCTCTCTCTCTTTACAACGGAAAGAAAACAAAAAACAAAACTCAATTGTAGAGGTTTATTTTTTTTAGTCATATTGGAAACTTTCTGAATGAAGCCCATTAAATGACTTTATTAAAGTATTCACGGGGTAATATTAATGTTGCATGTAATTGTTACTATTTCCAAGTTTTCATTTAGTGCAGCTATCACCAATATCATTAGGTGGCTTATTGTGCTACAAAAATAAAAAACACGGCAACTCCACGTGCTTAAATTCACCTTTAAAAAGGGCAACACTTGGGATTTTGGAATCACCGTTTCACACCACAATACAACAAATGTTATTTCTTTAGCAGAAGTGAAGCTCTCTGGCTTCTCATTTCCATTTGATGAGCTGTTTGTGTTATTACAACTGATTGGCACAGCTGTTTGGAAGTTTAGATTGTGGAGGGGAAAGATGATGATTAATCAGTGCTCTTCAGCAAATCATTTTCCACTTCCCTAAATCAGTAATGCCTGAAATACTTACAGAAAATTTCACTGTTCTTGGACAAGGCATGCCGCTTTGCACTGGTCTTTTTCAACTGCACATTAAACTCAGAGTCCTGAATCTGGCTGCACATGTGTGGATGTGATAGATGGCTCTATATTGAGGTGGTGACATACAGTTCACAAATCAGCTGACCCCTGCCTCTACTCTCCACCGCTAATGAGTAGACTTTTCTTCTCTATCCTTCTCTGTGTAGTTCTTTCCTCCCTCTGTTTCACTGCATCTTTGTCACCGCGATTAGATCATTCGAATAGAAATCAGTGCATTTGAAAACATTTCATTATCATTTATACCTTTGCCTCTTTACACACATGAGAAATTCCAAAGGATGTCATAGCTGTTGATTGGTGCGGGTGAAAAACAGAAGGCAAATTAATTGAATAATCAGAAATATGCAGATTAATAGCTTGCAATTTAAATGCAGATTTTGGCATTTTTCCAGAGTCAGGAAGAGGATGAAAAGGAGAGAGGGAAAGAAACATTGTGTGGAGTTCCCACCAAAACTGAATCAGCAACAATTCAATACATATTTATATTCTAATCAGCTTTTTATTTACACATTTAAAAAAACGCTACTAATGTGACTGAGCGCTGAACAACTAATGGCAACATACATCTGACGAAATGATTTAGTGAGTGCTATGAGAAAGACCTCAGCTTAATAAATGTGATTAACCTGACTCTCAGGAGCACAAATACATAAAACATGGAGTCAGTTACAGATGTTAGTAGAAGACACCCAAGATGAACATTCATAATGACAGGCGTGTTTGTTTGTATTTGTCATTTTAGATTTCTCTCATCGTTGCCTTTGCTCCCATCAATCTGTAATCAGAGATACAAAACACCGCTCTGCCTCGGTCACCAGCTTTAATGTGTGATTAGCTGGCCACTAATCACCAACTTAGAGTTCTCATGATTCATGACTTAAATATATAAACTGAAAGAAAGTATGAACTGGCCAGTTGTTTTTACCATTAAAATACCAAGTAATGAATGCCAAGTGAGGAAGAGCAAGGGTATTTATATGCAGTGACAATGAGCTAATCCAAATGCAAAACATTATATGCAGCAAGCATTCCCAATAAGACGCAAAGAAAACAAACTGGGTAAACAAGATTTTGCTGTTGGAATTCTGAGCAGTTCCGAGCTTTTCTCTACATTATAATATAGAAACTGGCAGTGATGCTGGGTTTGTCATGTGGATACACTTACGGCTGGGTGGACACTGTACTAATGCAGCTTGTTGGAATCGTTAAAGAGTCTCTCTTTGCCTCACATGCACACACGGTTAATACTGCCCAGACGTTATCTTCCCATTTACTTGTGAATTTTATGTAACACTGTATTTGTGTATACAGACATTGTATCAACTCAAAAATGTTTGGCTCAGTCCAGGTTCAGTAACACTGTCTCGATGTAAAATCAGTTAAGAGTAGAGTGATGTACGCTGTGTATAAAATGTAGTCATTTATTTTGAAAATGAAATTTGACAGTGCAATTTTTAAAATTGTGATAGAACAACAAAAACCAGGGCTCGCAAAATCGCTAGCCCGACGTCCCGGGGCTAGCGATTTTTCCAGTCGGGCTACCAAAATCCATCTCAGCCCTGCCTGTCGGGCTATCATAGGAAGGAAAGATATGTCAATGCTTTTGCATTCTTTCGCAAATGTAGCTGAGTAATTATGTCATCGGCATCGATGAGCCACTGTCAATATGTGACACATTGAAATCGCGTTTGAATTTGCGCTTCTTTTTTGCTTTCACTTTCACTTTGCAATCGCGCGAACTGTGTATAGAGAGTGACAGGGCTACCAGGGATTTTGAAATTTTGCAAGCCCTGAAAACAGATTACATTATTAGAAATTAATATGACTGTATTGGGAGCACTCATCATCTATTTGACTTTTTAATCATTTTTAAACTCAGGCTTGCAGAGTGGGCGGAGACTATCCTAGCACTCATTATAAGCAAACAGTGGGGCACACCCTGGACAGGTCACCAGTTTGACTGGCCAATTCAGAATCACCAGTTAATCTAACATGTCTTTGGAGTGTGTGAGGAAGATGGAGTACCAGGAACGTGCAAACCCCACACAGAAAGACTCGAGCCAGCAGGTTTAAACCATGAACTTTCTTGAATGGCGCTCACCACTGCACCAGTTTGCTGACCATATTCAGACAAAATCTGTTTATAGTATACTATATGAGCTCACAAAATTAATGCCAATAAATGTCAGACACACACACAGATTCACTCTCAGACAGATTGGCATAGTTTACGAATAATCATAGTCTAATTTACAAATGGAGACAGATTGCAAACACATTGCAATCAGTTGAAGTCAGTCTGTGACCAGTTGCAAACTCATAACACCACTACTGCTAACAAAACAAATTGGATTCAGAGTGTAAGATTTTACATGGCACTATTTCCACAAAATATTTAGTAAATATTAATACTGAGTGTTAAAAACAGACCTGATTATCAGAATTCCCTATGAAGGTGAGATTTACAGCCTATTTCAACTTAATTTGCTGTAATGCACCAAAGTTGCTGTGTGTTACAATTCAGTTAGAAAGCTAATATTTGTTATTTCGGTTTGTTGGCTTTGCATCTGATTCTCAGTAGAAGAGTTTCACAGTTTACGTGTAATTAAACTTTTCTCTAACTGAACCCTTGTTCTTAAATATGCAGAGATCTATTAGTCATTTCTTAACATTTATACATTTTCCGTAAATTCATTTAGCCCTGAAACACAGGTTCCCATAGGACTCCTCAGCCTCAGGGTTTTGTGATGTGGAATCTCAAGATTGTTAGCATAATGAACATGCTTCTCCTGATTTAATTTGCAAATAAGGATAGGAAAAAATAAGAAAATTTGGAAACAAGAAAAGGATGGCTTATAAACTGACTTGGCAATAAAAACAATTCTAGATTGAGCGTCTAAATCACATTTACAAACATTACTTCGACAAAGCTATCTGTCTCTTAAGTGGATTTCTCTTCCGTGTAGGTGGCTAATTACAGGTTCTATAAAGCAAAAATAGTAAGAGTCACAGATACATAAGAGAAAGCAGAAAAGATAGGTAACCTTTTATTGCCAAACAGCAGCATGGAGAATATTTACAGCACAAACCTCAAAGCTTACATTAGCCTACATTTCTCACATTGCAACTGGACTGATGATAGCTCAGTTAGAAATTCTAGAGTGTTCTGCTAGCAGTGGCTAATTCAGCAGCTGTACTATATGATGGGTGACCGACTAAGTCCTGTAAGCTACACCATAACTGCAAACGGACATATCAATGGGGCCGATGTGTACATAGCGTTCTCAATCCATGAGTTTGTGCGCACACGTAAACTACTTCTGAGACTCAGCAGCCCTATTGATCAGAAGTGGATAAATAATTGATGTTATTTTTCCCCAAAAAATGTTTTTTATTAATACAAATGTGATTAACTGATGACCACTTAGCACCGGCATTAATGTGTCATCTTTCCTCGAGTCCGTGGCAGAGATGAAGCAGCCTTCTCCGGCTCGGGAATATTCATGACCTCAGGTGGACTTATGTGTGGGTGTGATGTATCATGTTACCATGGAGACAGCAGACATATGTTTCGAACATCGACCAGAGGAGGCAGTGACGCCGACAAGAGCAGGCACGCAAAAGTGCACGCACAGACACACGCGCGCCCGCATATTCACATACACACCCCGAGGGCAAGCAGGACAGGAAACTGTCAGGAGGAATCAGAGTCAACATTCTCCTCTTTCTCTGGGAGTTTTCATTCCGAGACCGCTCTCTGAAGGCTTAAGTACATACAGTCCTATCCACTGAAGAAGTACTTAATTTATTCTCTCTTGTATTCCCACCAGCCTTTGTGTTTACTGTTTATTAGTGCTTTGCTCATGTTTATCTTTATTGCTATCAGCGATACATCATTGAGTGTTTTGTTTCAGTCAGTGAGCAAAGTGAAATTCAGTCCCAGTAAGTCTTCTTCTCCCAAAATATTTCAAACACCCACTCATCTCTTTTTCACTTTCATATTCATTTTTATGCCTCTCAACTCCATCTTGTACACATGAGCAAGAGGCTATTGTGTGTACATGCGCTCTGAGATTTTAATGAAAAAAAAAAAAGAGAGAGTGGAATAAAACACACAATGTGCTGTTATTCCACTGTACAAAGGGAATTATCTGACTGCACAGTACACACAAACAGTGGCTCAACAATATCCTGAAAGACTGTTTTTAATAACTACATTAGCGGTTTGAAAAAAAATGACCTTGTTTGATCAGATTCAGCTAAAAATAGATATGCTACAATGCTATAGCAGCTACAGATGGATGAGTACTGATGGCGAAGTGTTCACTGAACAAATCGGATAACCTAAAGGTGGCAAATTAAATTTGCAATAAGTTGGACATAACTCCTGGAATTTAGGCAGGACATTTATTGAAGTTGTACTGCAGTCCCATTCTTCCAACTTTTCAGTATTTTTTGTAAGGCTGAATGGGTTTAAGCTGAATATTAATTAATATTAATAACCCACAAAGTTCCACACACAGCTTCAAATTAAAGGTATCAGTCTTTTAGGGTTTTGATTTAATTCTGCATTGAATTATAAAACATTGATGTACTTTAGATTACTCTAGCATCAATGTGGAAATGGCATTAACTGCTATGTACAGCGCACTGTATATTATATTATTCCTCCTCTGGAAAGTGAGAGGATTGAGACTTGCAACCTGATTGTTTTACAAAAATCAATGCGTTAAGCATCATTGGTTTGCTAGATAGCAAACTAGAGGCATTGTACATTCTACTTAAAACTAAAATTGGAAGCCACTGACAAAATAAATAAATGTTACCAAACAAACAGCATATTGTAACCTCCTGAGGGTCTGTTAGTACTACTACCTGTAGAACGATCCATAATCATAATGAACTAAAAAAACAAATTAAAACAAGTTTAAAAACACTCAAAAACTACTAAAGTGTACTGCCAACTTCACTGACAAATGCAAGAAAGTTACAAACCACAACTAAAGAAAAACTACATCCATGTGACTTTAAATCTCTGCTGAATGACTCACCTGGCCTGCTTCACCCACATGTCAACTCAGCCAAGCTGTCCATGTCTCCAAACATACTTCGTTTTTGAGGCCTAATAAATACTTAATCCCTTATCGTCATGGAGGTATACATATTAACTTGATTTACAACAAAGGAAAAAAAGGTGTCAGGTCCATAATCAACACCACAGTGGACTTCAGATTAAACAATCAATATGTGATTGAAGTGCAAACCTTCAGTGTCAATTCAAAGAAGTTTGTAGTAGTAGGGCTGTCATGAATCTAGAATTTCAAACTTTATACTGATACCTGGGAAAAGGCTCAATGCCATTTTTAATACTGCAGAGGAAAAATAATAAGAAAGTAAAAATAAATAAATAAGCCTACATTTCCCAAATAATAATAAAGATTCGAGCAAGGTAAATTATAAATGGACTGGTTCTTACATTGGGGTTAGTAACTTGCCGACTGCAGACTGGAGCAGCCAGGGATCGAACCACCAACCTTCCAATTAGCAGATGACCTGCTCACCTCCTGAGTAACAGCCACGATGTTCTTTCTATGAAATGTTTCGTCAGATGTGATCAGACCCAAACCTTCTAAAAGCTTTACTTTTGATTCATCGGTCCACAGAATCATTTCCCAGATGTTTTGGCAATCATGAGACGAGCCTTTGTGTTATTCTAGGTCAGCAGTCGTTTCTCCTTGAACTCTCCCATGGATGCCATATTTGTATCTTTCTTATTGTTTACTCATGAACTCTGACCTTATCTGAGGCCAGTGAGTCTGCAGTTCTTTAGAAGTTTCTGGATTCTTTTATGACCTGCTGTCTCTTGGTTGTAGACTTTGAGAATGACAAGCCTGACTCTCCGAAAAGGTTCTCTATTTGGTTAATTGTTGTAGAGGATTCTTAACCATGGAAATGATTTTGTGATCTTTAAATTCAGTTTCCTTCTGTGGATCTTCAGGCCTTTTTATATTGCTGCGTTCATTGTTGATTTTTAATCTCATATTTAGTTCTAGTGAGCAGCTAGTTGAACACCGCCTCCAGATCTTTTATCAACTTAATTTGTCATAAAGTAACAAAGAAGCAGGCTTCGCCTGGCCATTAATCTGCTTATCAGTCAATTGTCCAATTAATTTTGATCCTCTGAAAACAGAGGGATGCGTATAGAAATGCCTTTCATTCCTAAATTGTTAACGCTATAGTGTTAAATCACTTGAATTAAAAGCTGACAGTCAGCATTTCAATAAAAAACGTGATTTCATGTAAAATTCACTGTGGTGATGTACAGAGGTAAAATTACAAAAGACAATCACTGTCCAAAAACGTGGAACGGCAAAGAACTGATACAGGAAAGGGACTAATGTAAGCATACATTATAAATAAGACTGTTCTATAACTGTCCTCCTTTTTAACATCAGCTGTGTCGATATTTTAATAGATATATTCAATAGTACTGTAGTAGAGGATGAATACATAAAACCTCCTTTCCCTTTAAAATAAGCTCGCTGTATTTATTGTCTGATAAATACAAATGGTCAAAAAGGAAAATGCAATATTTTGGGTCATTACCATTTTAAGTAACGGTCTATAACAGGCGTATCACTGGGAGGGAGGCGATGTTGACACCAGTAACCTTTCGAGCCGCTGGCCCAGCTGGGCCCCACTGCACGAGCTCCTTACAGCTGTTGCAACCAGCTTCCCTGGCAGTCAAGCTCTGCTTTAAGTTATTTCAAAATTAAGCTATAACAGACAAATGAATAAACTGTTCAAGCTGTGATGGCTTACAATCCGTCTTACACACCCTCACAGGCAAACACACATTTGTGTGGCGTTAATCATTCCTCGGTGGCTGATAAAACAGAGACAGGTCATTAAGTCTCGACAGTGTTCATAAACTGTACTTTATTAACTGTCCTCTTCTTTCGCCCACTGACACAAATTATTTTGCTTTTTCAAAAGGCACTTTTTCATTGCTTCTACTCTGTCTGCATATCACCCATCCTCAACCGTTCCCTCATACGTTTTCCTTCCGCTCCATCTCTCTTTTGTGAGAGGGCTGACAGTTAATTGGGAGTGTGTTTTAATGAGCTGGCCCTGAGATTTTATCTTCTCCTTTCATTAGGAAGGGAAGACAGGGGAGAGCGTGTCAAGGAAGTGAAGGAAGAGGGAGAGAGTAAAGGAGGCAAGGAATGAAACGAGAGGAAAAAAAGTCAGTGAATAGAGAACATCGAGAAGTTTTTAGTAAGTGCTGTGGAGAGCTCTGTGCGTGTTTGTTTATTTGTTAATGAGCTAATCAATAGCAGAGGTGTCTAAGCCCAGCAGTGGGTCTGCTTTGGGAGATTACTTACAAAGACGCACAACTTGGAAGACTTGTTTATCTACAATGTTCTTCTCTTATTTTTAAACTGGCCTGACTAGACTAAAGTTGCTCATCTCAGGTTTCTCAGGCACAAGTCAGGACAATATAAACCTCAATCTCAATGTGAATCACATTGTGTCAAATCTACCATTTTATTTAAGCAACTGCACAGTTTGATTGTATAAAACAAAAATAAATAACTGTTTAAAAATAAAATTCTATTTCTAATACCATAGAGGAAATGAATACAGAAAAATCTACAGCAAGATCTGCAGCAAGGTGAAAAGTGTTTATGCATAAATAAACAACCTTTTCCAGTCATTTTTCAATATATTTGTATTTTTGGGGGCTTATGTGAACTCTTAAATTCACAAATGTTAATATAACACTCATTCGGCATCTTCTCCTTGAAGCTTCATGAAGAAAAATGCTAAAATAAGTCAATCACTCACATTCCTAAGGTGTTTATCTCTCTGATTAGCAGAGCCTCATAAATATCTAATCACTGATGCTAATCAGATTGCTCACCTAGGGGTGAGCTAAAAATATAAAGCACATGCACAAGCTACACTAACCCCCCCCCCCCCCTAAAAACTACCCTTTTCCTAGGTAAATAATGGCTTTAACAAATCTAATGTAACATTAATCCATTATTGATCAACCAACAAGAGTTCTGCATAAACTCTGGGATATGAGGATGATGATCACTGTTTCTTGTTGGCGGCACTAAAAGAATCACACAGTTACAGTCAGTTCTGATGCCTGCAGCTTTGATCTCCTTCCACTTTAAGGCTGGCTGTTAAAATAATTACACAGTCAGGCTTCAGACTATTTGGTAAAACTGATCAAAAACAGCAGCATTTTGGTGCCAACATAATGACATTCCCTTTGACTTTGAAGTATATCGTGCAAACATATCAAAACAATTGACATCAAATGCTGTACAGGTCTATAACTATTATAGATGATAATATAACAATTGTACCACAGCACATCAAACCTATCATTTTATTAATGCAGAACTTTACCATGAAAACCACACAAGTAATTTCCTAATCTCAAAGTAGACTCCAAGTCGATAAACCTTTTATTTTCTTTTTTTAGGTAAATTGTAAAGTTCAGCTGATTATGGCTGGATAATTAGATTTATAGTCAATTTTTACATTTTGGTTTAAATGAAGTTTGTAAATTATTAAAGCAGACCCTATAAAACGTTTTATATCAGATGATTTTATGTCAATCTTGGTCACCACCACAGACACGTAGTGGACCAAACTTATTAATATTACTCTTTTCATTCCCCCGTGTTTTTTTGGGGGGGGGGATAAATATCATGATCAGCACAGACACATATTTATATTCCTTGGTCAACTGCATAAAATGAAGGCTCTGCTCTGTATTTACCTGTTGCCATGGTGAAATGTGGTGAAACTAAGATTGAACATGCTCAAAGTTGATTGAACTTACTCTGATCAGGAAACTCAGAGTTGTGTTTGTTGAACATGCCTTCTGGAATAGGATCCAGGTCTTATTTGGGATCAAAGTGAGAGTCATTAGGCTGTTAACTGCTGTCATTTAGAGCCACAGTAGTTTCTCAGATTTCCTTCTCACACATAAGTGGGGAGCTGACAGGAGACAGCTTAAGTGAAACAATGTTTAATCAGACAGACAACAACACATTATGTTACGGTAGCTGTGTAACACTGGGCCAACGTCCTACCTTCTTTGAAAAGGTCTCCGATGGAACATAAAGGAAGTGGAAGTAAACAAACGAGCGAAAGAAAGCACCATCATCCCTGGATCATTTCACTCATGACAACTCACTTTTTCCCCAGTTTGCACTTAAACAAACATAACATAAACCTACAAACAGGAGCTGTCAGTGTAGCAGTGGGAAATGCTTCTAAACTGCCCTCCCTCTGCTGTTAGCTACCTCCATGTTACATTAGCTCTACCGTTAGCTGCTGATGCTGTCCCGTGGCCAAGTAAACACAGAACATATACTGAACTCGACTAAACTGGCTCATTGTCACCGATATTCAATCCGGCTGTTCAATCCACTGACCGTTTTGGGTCAGTATTGGACTGATATCCAGTCCAAATATTGGCTCGGTGAATCCCTACCATAAGTGGCAAAAACAAACAAACAAAAAAAAACAACAACAACAAAAAAAAAAAACAATAAAAAGATGTTTCTCAGTGTTTATCAACTATTATTTCTTGAAATTACACACTCTTGGCCTGACTCGATGGCAGATAAATACAAACCCTACAGCCGTGCAACTTGGATGGCATTCATCCTGAATCCTATGAGGAAATAATGGCTAAATTTTCAATGTCATGATGAAGTAAACTGAGTCTAAAGAAGCTTGATCTGAACAACAGTATATATGTTGTCCCTGTATCATCAAATCATTTTTCTGCTCCACATGATAGTCAGGGCTCGCAAAATCGCTAGCCCGACGTCCCGGGGCTAGCGATTTTTCCAGTCGGGCTACCAAAATCTGTCTCTGCCCTGCCCGTCGGGCTATCATAGGAAAATATATTTCAATGCTTTTGCATTCTTTCGGAAATGTAGTTGGGTAATTATGTCATTGGCATCAGTGAGGCACTGTCAATATGTGACATATTGAAATCGTGTTTGAATTTGCGCTTGTTTTTTGCTTTCACTTTGCAATCGCGCGAACTGTTTTATAGAGAGCGACAGCACTGATTGGTGAGTGATGATAATTTGCGCACCAATTCCTCTGACATCGTCTTATCAATCGTTAGCTTACTATGCAAACATGACAAGTGAAATCTCCCGCAGCAAGCTTAAACATGTGAGAGGTTGATCGCGCAGAGAATCGCTGAGCTTATGTGAGTCCGTGTGTAAAAGCAGCAGGATATATATTTTAGTTCTGCTGAGCCAAATAAGACAGGTCAGGGTGAAGAAGTGACAGCCAAAGAAAAGCTTACCACAAAACGGAAAAGTTATGACAAATCAGACTATAAGGCAAAAAGAAAGTGCAGCTTTATGGTTTCATGGACAAAATAATTTCTGTGGCTGCGATATGATGAGCTATATAACCAGGGCTGCACATAAGTGGTCCGCAAGTGCGCATTCGCTGTCAAAATAAAAAAACGCGCACAAGATAAGAAGTTGCAACGCGTGTTTGCGTACATAAGATTTTCTGGAGGAGGACAGACATTTGTTTAGAACTCTTAAAGATGTCGAAGAAGCTCCTTTAAGCAATTACTTACTTTGGTTTTCCTCCACATCCAAAGAAATGTCAGAAGGAGTCCGAACCACAAAAGAAGCGCGTATTCTCGGAAAAGTGTTTGCAGGAGGTGAGCTGGCTTCAAACAAATGATGAACGCACAGAGGTGTGGTGCAGAATGTGCCGTGAAAATCCCACTCTAGCGGACAAAAACAGTGCCGTTTATATGGACGCAAACGCGCGTTGCAACTTCTTATCTGGTGCGCGTCTTTTATTTTGACAGCGAATGCGCACATGCGGACCACTTATGTGCACCCGTGTAAATAACATAATGTTCTGCCGGGTGTGTTGTTGCTTTTCCCTCGATTTCTGAGTCGACAAGCGCCTTTGTTACTGGGACCAGTCATTTTAAGAAAGGCCCCCATTAGAACCCATGAGAAATGCAAGAAATGCATTATTGCTCAGTCTGCAATATCTTTCCCAGAACAAACACCAATTGCAAATAACATACTAAAAATAAACCTGAAAATCAGTTTAAAACAGCGTACTATGTTGCAAAGAGTGAACTACCACTGGCACAATTTAGCAGTCTTTGCAAACTTCAAAAAGCAAATGGCCTCGATCTTGGTTCCACTTGCCTCTTTCCCGTGACTTCAGTGGAAATTTCAAATTCAGGATCTGACACAGACTGATTCATGTCCTACACAGTTCTTACAAGTTCATAGAAATGTCTGTTCAATTAGAACCAAGTATTTGAGTTGATGATTGTAATTTTTATACAATGTTGTAATTTGTGTTTAAACAATTTTTTGATTAATGTTTTGTTTCCGTTACAATATTATACTTTAATGGATAATATTGTAACGGAAACAAAACATCAATCAAAAAATTGCTCTCTTTTTTATTCGGGCTACTTAAATTTATTTTGGGCTACCAAAAACTGAAGAGTCCCTGCCCGAAGGGCTACCAGGGATTTTGAAATTTTGCGAGCCCTGATAGTCATACATCAGACATCAACCACAAACTAGAGCATTTGGATTTTAGCGAAATCCAGAAAAAATAAGTTTTGAATATCAAAAACATGTAAGCATATTCTAGTAGAACCAAAACATAAAACTGTGACCCTGTAAATAAGCAACATGTAGCCTCATTAACCATTTAAAACACCAAACTACAGTAAGGTTACAGGGCTGACAAACAATGAAAATACATTTTAATGAGTGTGACATACAGTAATGAATGCATGAGACAGGAGCGAAGGCAGGGGAACGTGACTACTGCAGGTTAAACAGCTTACGCTATAGGAGGGGGATTTGGGTGCCTCTTCTAGAAGGGGATATTAGCAGGATTATCTGGCAACCCTGTTGCTGAGGTGAATAACATTAGAATCCTATTTGTAAAGACTTCTATGCTTCCTGTCCCAAATCCCCCCATTTTATCTCCCTTCTCTCTTGCTTCATAGTACAATTAGTCCACTTTACATTCTCATACCCCAGATTAAAGTCACACGCATGCTTAAAAAGCAGAATATATACACATACTGTATTTATGTGTCCTACTGTGTATCCTCTTTAAAACATGAATGTCACTGTGTGTTTATGTGTGTATGCGCGGGTTTTGATTTTTGTATTCCAATAATAGTACAGGCCTTTCTGCTCCCATAAGCCACTAAGTGTTTGTCATACACACTCGCAATGGTGCATACTTTGAATACTAATACAGAGGGTGTTAGCATTCGTTTTGGGTATGCATGTGTGGCTTTGTACATCTGTATGCACGTGCAGCCAGCAGTGGGAGGGTGAGGTGGTAGCAAGTGCTGTGCGGTGTGACAGAGTGTTGAGATTGGAACGAGTATGTGTGCATTTGAGTGTGACAGCGCGCGCCATGAGGGCATTATGACTGTGTGTGAGTCTGTATATGTGTGTGTTTTATGGACACACTCTGAGGTTAATAAATATTGACAGTGAATTATCTCTTCTGGCAGAGTCGCAGGTGGTTTCGATGGAGCAGACCGGACAGAAATCAAAAGAAAAAACAAAAAAAAGTGCATGTGCACGTTTACACACCGCTCCTATTTTATATTTTTCCTTTTTCAGCTATTCTTAATTTCAGCACAATTCTCGAGAGTCCTTGAGCAAGGCACTGATGACCAGTCGCAATAAACTAGCATGTGACAGCAATAATTACCTGCCAAGATAATAAAGCTGCCCCTCTGCCACCTTGCCATTACGGATTCTCCAGGGTTTCTGCTCTAGCTAGGGGCCGCCATCAGAACACGACAGCCACAGCAACATGGAAATTAGCTAATGCTACACAATTGGGCTACAGAGAGAAAGAGAGACAGACTGAGCAATAAGCAGAGGTAAAAACAAAACTCCAGGATGGAAAGATGAGAGGAAAGTAAAAAAGTTTAAAAAAAAAAAAAGCTGTGAAGAAAGCACAACTCTGGATTTTTCTCTGTAAAGCTTAAAAAGTGCTTTCTAAAAAGCTAAGGGATAATGACAAATTCAGCTTTTATTTAGCCCATTCAATAAGTGAGTGGTGATCGATTAATGTAAAACCCACCCTGTGACACTGCCCAGTCATCACTCTCTTCTTCTCTTCCACACAAACGCTGCCAGTCTCCCACACATACAAATTTAAACCACAAAGCAAAGAGTCTCTGTTGGCATAGTGCTCGTCTCGCTGCATCGCTAAGCCGATGCACAATGTGGCAAAGTGATGCGGCACCTTGCAAGGTCAAATCTAAACTTCCTGAGGCGCTTTTTTTTTTTTAAAGAGCTCCCTGGGACAGATATCAACACTTACACAGATGCCATAGCCTGTAGGAGTTTTGCTGACAGTGTGCCCATTTTAACTTCACGCTGCTGTTTAATGATGCACACGATCTGTGGCTAAAAGCTACATGTTTCCATATCTGATCAGTTTAGGTCTATATATGAAGAAGGATGTAAAATAACACAAACCCCCCCAAATAACGTGTTACTTGTACGCAAGGCTGGATTATGAGTCTATGTATAAATTTCAGGTCTTGTTTCAGCTTCTAATTATTGTTCTTATTTATTTAAATTTAAAATATTGTGACATTTGATGGCATCCCCAACCTTAGATGAACTCTTCATACCTTTTTGAAGAGCAAGGAGTCATCCATGTGCTCCGCGTAGACAGACGTGAGCCGGTATTGGTTCTCAGTGGTTATATCGATCTGGTAGCCGGTCAGGACGTAGCACACTGTGCGAAACTCCTGTATTTTTCTCTGAAACACCTCTTTCAGTCTCTGGTTCCTCAGCTCTGAACTCTCCATTTGTTTACGCAAATCTGCAACACACAAATCAGTTATATAGCACAGTTATTTTGATAGCATAGTTATATGCTATCAATATGTAGAGTTTCTGGAATAACTCCAGCAACTTAAATTAGCATCTCAAAGACTTGATATTATTAAACAGCAAAGCCATAAAAATAAAGATTTAGTCAATTTAAATAAACCTGGATTCTGAACGCACAAGCAAAGAAAAAGACTACAAGTGGGAGACAAAAGCTCGAGCCAGGGTGGAGAATCAGATAAAGAGTCCAGTGGAGAGTCTAGCATGGAACTACTTAACATTTGAGGGCGATGACCAGGGGGTGATAACTGATTCCCAAAAGGCAATATTTAAATCATTTCCATTTTTGCTTTTCAGACCAAGAGAGGAAGACGTGCAATTAGATCTGTGAATGCCTTTCAATTTAACATCCATCAACATTCAGAGTATCAGAGTATTATCCTTCTTATGGTATAGAGCACAAATACATTACTATTTAGTTTGAGATGGATGGAATGAAATCATTGATGAACCATAAGCTAAAATATTAGCAATGCCTAATGTTGCATAAATATTTAATGTTACAGCCGTAGTTACATTAATCATCCAAACACTGCTGCCTGTCTCCCATCAGTGATATATAATTTTACCAATTTAAAGTTTCCCAGTTAGTTAAAATAACTTTTTATTAAAGATTTTATGGCGTTTATGTTTAGCAACATAAACTGGTATCAAACTGGGTGTAGAGAATCATGTACTCATCTACTGTTTTTGGTACCAACTACTAAATATCGTGACACCCCTAGATACCAGCATCAAAAAGTTGTGAATGATATCAATCTCTACCCCACAGCAATCCATCTGCTCACTCAGGGTCTACATACTACTATAAAGCAGAGCACGGTGGCGTCTGAAGCAGTCAGCTGCATCTCCTAGCTGGGAGCAGAGATAATCATGAAGGGGAGAAACAGAATGGGGCTTGACTTTAATTTGTTGAAAATCAATTTGGGATAATTACTTTAATTTGGAGACTTGATTTGAGAAGTCAGAGAAATTAGTTTGTCTGAGGAAAAAATGAGTCGTTGTGGAGGTAATTATTTACAATGTGATCACCACAGAAGAGAAAGTTAAAAAGGATATAGATGCAAATGTGGAGCCATGAATATTTTGTAAGTACACAAGTGGTAAAAGGAGAGCTGGGAAAGGAACAACCACAAAGAGGCAAATATTTACTTTTTGTAGATATTTGTGCAAATCTTCTCAACACTGTGATGTATGCAAATCTGAGAAAATGTAAAAACCAAACAAACAAAAAAAACGAGTGCAGACAGGAGCACCGTAAAGACTATTAACCAAAAAAACAAAAACACATGGATGGGGGAGATGATGTGACCAGGCAAAGAAAATGCTTACCTAACGCCTCTGAAAAGCTTGGTGTTTGCTACTGATTTTTTTAAAGGTTAAAAGCATTTCTGCTGCTCAAATGTGAACCTACATTGTTCAGGGTTATACCTTACTTAACAACCAGTCCTTTTCACTTTTTTCCTCTCTCTCTACAGTCAGCATCAGTCAGTCAAAACTCTCTATTCTCTTACACCATAATGCGTCGTTTCAAGAGCAGTCAGGGAGTTTTTATTCCCATAACTTCTAACCCTGCTGCGACTGATAATTATTTCTACTCATCATTCTCCTCTTCATAGCGTATAGCTTGGCCGATTACATTTTTATCTGTCATTATTAAACAAGTGAATGACTAGAAAGTATAAACTTAAGAGTCTGGGACTGAGCCTGCCAGTGAGTGTCTACGTGCCTGTCTGTCTCCTGGGTGACTGGGCTCCTCTCAAGTGTCAGTCACCGCGGTTAAATACTGTTTCAAGACTTCAGAAATGTGACAAAACTGTCACTTTATGACAGCCATCAAAATGCCCTGAAAATGGTTGGGAATTCTCAGGCTGCAGCAACCAATACATTTCCTTCTCCGTGCAGACAAGTGGACACACAGGAATGTGGACATGTCGTTATCTGTGCAATCGCAAAGACAAACACGTACAAGTGGGCACACAAATGTGTCAACGTACGTGTTGAGTTACTAAATCCGAGTATTAGTTAGAATACTTTTCACACAAACTTTTACAGTTTTGGTGACTTCTGTATTTCAGTCTTGATTGGCGTCTACAGGTCTGTGTACATAATGGCTCAAAGGCTGTCAGCTGCATAGGGAGCGTCTTATTTATATATTTTCTTCTCTCATTTTCAGTCTAAAATACTGCTAAAATTTGCACTCGTATCAGAAGCAAAAACAAACAAAAACTACACTAAACTGTAGTGTCCCAAAACATCTGCAAAAGTCTTGAGCCACCCCTCACATCATTATATAAGGGAAATGGGAAATAGGAGCAGCGATTTACTGAAAAGTGCAAACATGCATAATCAATATTTAGTACGACCATTTTTATTCTTACTCTTCAACACAGCCTGAACTCTCTTAGTCAAGCTTTCTTGTCATTTCTTTAAGTAGTCTTTAGGAATACTTCCCCAGGCTTCTTGAAGGACTGTTCTCTGTCAGGATGATCCCACACTGCTTCAATAATGTAGAGGTCTGGCCTCTGGGGAGGCCCATCCATGACTGATAGTGTTCCACTGTGTGTTTTTCTATTCAGGATCATCATCATGCTGAAAAGTTGTCCAGTTGCCCACTTGTATGATTTGCCATACGTCAGCCTTTCCTACCCATTTACTACCTTTTCTAAAGACGTGGCTTTCAGATAATGATACTTTTATGCCTGCCACTTCTTCTGGCCTCCACTTGCTTTTTGCTGAGATAAGTTTTCAGCTAATAATTTTTGAGAATCATAAAAAACTATATTTTACACCTCTCAAACTGTAATATTTAAAGTTTCCATAGATTTGAAATAAAATGTAAAAAAAAAATCTCTGCACACATGAACCAAGAGAAAGGTTCCACAACAATTAAAATGCAACTCGTGCATACTGTCTCGATAACCACTACGACACTTATTAAATCACAATGTTTCAGTCTGACTGACTTGATAAAGGTACCTGATGAAGCTAAGTGAGACAGTGTGCGGAGGTTATATTTAAACTGTTATAGATTTTCATTAAGAAATGGGTACAAATAATGTGTTTTGCGACAGGCTGCTAATAACAAAGTAAATTTAAAACTGCTTCTTTGCAAAGTTATCTGATTTACCCCTCGAGTTAGGTGCCTTTTTAATGCTTTAATGATTCACAGTTAGTGTTAAGTGGCTTAAGAAACCAAAAAGAAACAAACTAAAAAAAAACATTCATCTGAAATTGTACGAGGACTGGACTGAAAATGAATGAAAAAGCATCCGAAGTCCAAAGAAAAACTTTGAAAGACCTATAAAGACCTAGAACTACTGCTCAAGACAACTTATAAAAAAGATGATGATGATTACTTATTATTATCATCATCATCATCATCATCATCATCATCATCAAAGTTTATTTCCCAGCTAACATGTATTTAATGAAATAATAATTTGTAACAGCAAGAGTAAAAAGTTAAAGCCCTGATTTTTTTCTAATTCTAAACTTACTTTTAAATTTTGTCATCACAATCGTCCAGTATTAATGTGTGAAAAATGCAAAAATGTGGAAACTCATCATCAACACCCACGGCAGAACTAATAACCGCTGGTGTATAAAACTGGACAGTAAATTTTACTAATTAAATGTAATTAAAAATGGAAAACATTTTCTACCTGCTGCTAATTGCTACATGAAGTATTGTTCCTGTAATGTTGCTTAGGTAATTTCTTAACTGAACACACAAAGCTTACAGTGAAGTTGAACCACTACTGACAGCAGGGTAAAGACACACACTACATGGGGTAAAATGTTGTTAAATAATTTTATAGACATTAAAACGTTTCTGTTGATCTCTGATAAGTTTGTAGACTTTCTATTGCACTGACCCAGGTCTTGCAATAAGGACAGATATCACACACTAGGTCTGCTTTATCTACACAGAGTTTAAATTGAACTTACTTGTTACAAACTCAATTTTCATATCATAAGAAATTAAAAGGCAGAGAAGCGAACATGTCAGGAACAGGAGAAGATGACAGAAAAGACAAGAGTGAAAGATGAGAAAAAAATAAGAAGGCTGGGAGTTGGAAAAAAGAAGTGCCAAGAAAATTGAGACCGTGAGCGAGCAGCAGGCAGACAGAGAGAGCACAGAGCGCTGAGCACAAATTGGCCAACAGACTTTTACCAGTGAACTGTCCTGAGCTCCAAATGCATATTTAACCCTGTCATAACTGCACGTCCTCCCTCTAACAGTCTGTCATATAGACACTTAAGAGGACAGAGACTTTCTGAGCCAAAATATCAATGAAGCAGTTCCCAAGAGCAACATGTTCCTTTAGAAAGCAGCAACTGTTGGGTATGGCTTTTCTCTTTTTTTGGATCAGTCTACATGTAAAGAGGACCTTTAACAACCTTTAAAATCTGTACTTTTTATGTTGTCTAAATATCCAGTTCCCCTCTAATGTTAACTATAACATTATATAACAATATAATTAAAAAGAGAAAATCTAGTCATCGGATCAGAAAAGCTTCATCCATGGATCAAACCCTCCCTTGGCCCCTTATCCATTCATCTAACATCAGCTATCCGAAACCTGGATCTGCAATTTCACCTTAAAATATATAAACAAGGTCACCCAGTCCTCCTCCTACCACCTAAGGAATATTGTGAGGATATGAATAATACTGACTTCTAGTGACACCCATACTATCAGTCATGCTCTTATTTCCTCTCAGATTACTGTAATTGTCTTTTAACAGCCATCAATCATATTATTCCACTCTTAATGATGGTATACTGGCTGCCTTTGACTTCTAGACATTACCTATTACTTTTTAAGCCCTGTTTGCTGTTGAATGACATTATAGCTCACTCTTATTCTGATGTCACACTTCTGTGTCATCTTACCCAACACTTCCTTTGAAGGAGCCAAACTAAGGCTGAAGCTGGGGTTGTGCGTGTCATCCCGGGAATGCCCCACAGCACCTCCACTCTGCAAAGAGCGTACAAGATCCCTGAGCCGTGTCACTTCTTGCCGGAGAGCCTCCACTTCCTGCTGGCGCTCTTGTTTGGCAATGGCGGCGGGGTTCACTTTGAGGTGGAGAACACGGGTTTTGACTGGATCGTAGTCTCCCTGAGACACAGAGACATAGATCAAACAGCCATCAGTTATAGAGCAGAACATTTTTTATGCACCATCTCATCTTAGCATCCAGGGCGCCTCACATTCCTCACTCACAGCAGTGATCATCACGCTTCAGCTCACCTCGCTGTTGCCAACTCAACAACTCTGTCAGATTTAGTGACTTTTCATATTCTTTTACAGAGCGCTTTTCCCCTGAAAAATAAGAATGCCTTGTGACAAATGCAGCAGTGTAATGACCAAAGAGTGGAAAGTTGTATTCCCCTGCCTGAGTCTCTTCTCTGTTCGATGAGTGCCCTAGATGTGCAGGCAGCAGCACCCATGAAAAATCCGATTCCTTAAAAATGACTGCCTTTAAGGAACCCGGTGTACTTCCAGTCATGATCAGCTTTGTAGCTTTGATAAACGAAAACTGGCAGCAATAGCTCTATTAATGCCAAAGAGTTACCACACCAAATATTGACTTAATTTAGCTGAGCCACAATATCAATGATTTCTATCATTAACTTCTTTGTGATAACAAAAATACTGACAGCAACAAGTAAATAACAATAAGAAATTAAAATAAACGGAGAGAATACAAAATATACATTGTGAGAATACAGAATACATTGTGCGCTGTCTGTCCTGCGTGCTGCACAACAACATTCAATATTTAGTATTTACTGCTGTTTACACTTAGCTAGATTAATGCGATGGTGTTGTGTTTAGTATGTTGCTCTGTTTTTTTTGCTTGTTTTCTCTTCTTTTTCTCTCAACAGGTGATCCAGGAGATTTTTTTTCTCTCTTCTTTCTCTTTTTAAGTGCCCTTCCTCACTGTCCCTCTTCCCTTCTGATTTTCTTTTCCTTCATCTTTCTTTCTCCCTTTCCTATCCCCCAGTCATGTCTGTCCCGTCTGTAACAACTGAAAATAAAATAAAATAAAATAAATAATAACAACAACAACAAAGGTCGATCAAATGGACCAATACGGCAAGGCCGTGATGATCCATTTGGCAAAGTAAATCCACTGCGTATCCTTGTTGGTCTTCAGACAACAATTCTGACGGCTAAAGAACCAAATGGGACAGGCACAAAAAAAAAATGTTCCACACATGTTCTAACACGCGGAAACACCCCAAAACATTATGAAGCCAAAAGTCTTTGAACGTCAAAGTCTTTCAAAGTCTTTGAACACTATACTGATGCCATCATGTGATTTGAAAATGTCTTGTTATAAAAGGTTAC
This sequence comes from Perissodus microlepis, assembly GCF_051167445.1. Lineage (NCBI taxonomy): Eukaryota > Metazoa > Chordata > Actinopteri > Cichliformes > Cichlidae > Perissodus > Perissodus microlepis. The sequence continues at coordinate 29,825,970 of NC_140466.1, read as the reverse complement.
TGCTCAAGTTCCTGGCAAAAATGAGCCTTTCAGATGGGGTTGCTACTCAAGTAAGCACAATTTGTCCATGTATAATTAAGGTAGTGAGGCTGTGTTATGTTGCTTACCCTTGCCAAATACATGCATTTAATGCTTGAGTGAAACACACAAATCCTAACTGAACAAGTTAAAAACATTTTACTATACAATCCTGGTAATGTTCCTTTGGTGTGAGACCAACATATGCAAGAAAAACCCTGCAAACCTTTTATAACCAATTTCAGTTGCTATACATGGAGAGAAATGGTTACAACTGATCTCACATTACAGATTGGGAGAGGAGGTTAGCATAAACAAAAAAAAATACTTGACAGTGTGATCGAAAGCTCTTGACGTTCACGTGAGCTTTCCCTATAAGGAAATAATGTTTTCAGTTATATCAAACAGACACATTAAAGAGAAAGCATTCTTTCCCAGTGTTTTCTTCTCACTCTGCAAGGTCTGGCTAATGCCAATATAAGGAGAGACACACTCAAACAGGAACGCTCACAACATGTACACACCCCTATCTGAGCTCTTGATTACGGGCTAAATTAGATTCTATATGCCTCCAAGCGACGGTTGCCAAATAAACTACAGAATAAAAGACAGAAAAGAAGAAAGAGTATATGAGGAAGAGAAACAGTGAAGGACAAATAAAAGAACATGGTGAAAAACAAACTGTGTCCGGGTACCACTGCCTTCAGCGTTGAGAAAGACCAGAGTGGATGAAGCGTACAGAAAAGCTCATAAATAACTCTTTCATGTACTTTATAAGAAACGATTACATTTCTCGAACTGAGTAACAGTAGATGTGTGTACTTAACATCAAGTATTTTTCCACAGCACACACACACAGTCACAGCCAAACAAAGTGCCCTTTCATTTTCTTCAACTTCAGTCTTTTGAAGTTCTACATCTGTTTACAGAGAGTTTATTTAAAGCTGCATCTGTATGTGCGTTATGATAACCAGAGAGAGAAAATGGAAGGAAGAGACAGATATGTAGATTAGACTTCGAAAAACGCAGTCAAAAGCTACATGCTGTCAAAAAGCAAAAAAATAAATAAATAAAAATCGTCATCTTTAAAAATTTAGGTCAAGCTAAAGTAAATTAGAAAGATTTTGCTGTGGATTCATATTTCACTTTCAGGATGTCTGGACTGAGCTGAAGGGCAAAGTTTTAATTTACTGCTCAACAGAATAAGAACAAACTAAACTAAACAAAAAACAAAAGCAAAGTTACTTCTCTTTGCCTTTCAAGCACATTGCTTTCAAAGCAAGCCAAATGGCATAATTATTTTTAATTGGGTTGACTCTCCTCCTATATCGAACTGAAAGTAAAAAAAATGAAAAAGTCTTTAAAAAGGCATCCATTTGCTTGTCTGAATCTATTTGCCATTTTCACATTTCATAACAAAAGTAATACAGTGAATAAGTGTGATCCTCTGATCTAAAAAAAACAAACAAACAATAACAACCACAACAAAAAAAAAAAAAACACCTGAAAAAAAGGACAATCATCTCCAAAATGAGTAAAGGTAATATTACACTTTATTCTGCATCCATGTCTGCATTCAGTAGGAAAAAAGGTGCACCATTTCATTAAAAATTCTAAATACATTTATTGCTGCAAAAACAGAAAACAGCCAAATTGCCTGAGTTTTCAAAGCGAGCTTCTTAATATTACAGTTCTTTAGATTTTGTAAGTTGGTGTGTGTGTGTGTGTGTACGTATTTACATGCATATTATAGAGCCTGTTCTTCCACACATAATTTACAGTGCAGCAAGGTAGAATGCCATTCTAAGTGCTCGAGGCTACATATCTCTTATTCATAGAACAACAATAACAACACATCTAATACCAGAGTGCAGTCTGTTAAAAAAAAAAAAAAAAGAGCAAAAGGCAGGGAGAGAGGGAGCATCGGAGCAAGATCAAATGTATGAGGAAGAAAGAATGAATAAGAGAACAAGACAAGAATACAAGTTTTGGGGGGGAGGTTGAAGTCCAAAGAACAGTCTGTGTTCTTTAACAGATGCAGAACAAATTGCGCTGAAACATCCACTTATATACTCAACACAGCACCAACCACAGGGGACACATGAGTCACTGATGGAACAGGTGACACATTAATGATGAGTGTGCATTAATTTGAGAGTGGAGGGTACTATCAACCTTAAACCACACGAACCGATAAAGTGAGGTTGAATGGAAAGACAGCAGAGATGCTGGCGAGGCGGGCTTCTTCCACTGAGTGACATTATCAGAAAATAGATTGAAGCTGCTGTCTAGATATTGGCAGGCTAAAGGCTCTGTCCTTTAAAAAAATCTGTCCAGAAGATCAGATGCATTTTAAGGACCAGATCAAATTGAACTGTGATGTACACTCACCCCATCCGCCAAGAGTGGAACAAGACTTTATTTGAAATAATTGTAACATTTTTTGAACAAAAAGGGAACAGTTTTCACTTATCCATTTCTATTCTTTTTACTTTTATTTTAGTGTGATTGTAGTGAGAGGAAAATGTTAATACTCATTACCCACCATTCACACCTAGAAGCTGCCTGGTACCATCCACTCTCACACCTGCTTGCCAATGGACAAGCACCAGTACACACGACTACTACCCACCCAGGATAGTTTGGAGATTTGACACAAGAATTGGTAACTTGTGTGTCCCATGTTTGCCTCTCTAATTCTTCAGTGACCACTGTTGGAACAATCACTATTAAAAGATGCAAGTCACTTTGTCTGATAGCTGACATCTCAAAATTCCATCCATCCCTCCCTCCCTGCCTCCTGGGGGCAGGAGTCTAAGCAGAGATCTCTAACCACTTCCAAGAAGCTCTCAAGAGATCTCTTTAGTGTGTGTGCCCAGTGACCTCCTCCCAGTGGGAGATGCCCTGAACATCTCCTGGTCAGATGCCGAAACTACCTCAACCAGCCTCTTTCACGGTGTGAGTAATGACTCAACTCAGACACGTCAGCATTCTCATTTTTCCAGTCACTACCAAGAGCTTGTGACCACAGATGAGGGTAGGAAAGTAGACTGAACGATCAACCAACAGCTTACTGGCCCATGTGGCTCATTCAGTCACGTGGGCCACCACAAACTGAATTTCATTAACACTGCACTGACCTATGCCTAACGTGTGGACAGCTTTGGTTTTAAGTAAAACAAAGTGCACAAGTAACTTGAGAATAAACAAAAGAGGCTTGCTGCTTCTATGGAACAACTGTGTGATGTCAACTGAAAAACAAACACAGCAAGCAGAAACGCTAGTGTGGCCTCCTGTGACACAGGCAGGCTATGATAAACTCAGAGCAGTTGCTGAATAGGTACTATATCCCTGTCTCAAAGGCAATGAGGGAACTAGGGCTGTATCTTTGTGGAGGTTCCACTCCAATGGTTATTCCTGAATGGGTGAAATTTGTGGATGACGAGCTATCTGCAGCACAGATGTCCTGATAGTGACTTGAAATTGGCTCCCTGTTGTTAAGCAGACATGAAGTGGAGCCTGAAAGCTCAAGACAGAGTTAGGAGAAGTAAAGTCACAGTCTCCGCTAAGAATGTTTTGACTGGTAATGGGCTTACCAGTGTAAGGCTTGGACAATCAGGTATTCTTTGATAAAATCCTATCCAAGTTACGGTTAGACACATGAAAAGAACAAACAGCAGATTCTACGTCGTTCTGAAGAGCCAGGAAGCTGCAGATCAAGGGCTCCAAGAACCACAGGTGTCCATGAGGTAACCACCGACAGTGTAGAATATGAAAGTAAATACTGTGACATCACCCATTGCTTTTTAAAGTCCTGTTCTGAAGCCCCAAGATGAGCGTTTACACCGTCCCATCTTGGTTGCAAAATGACACAGGTTTAAGGCACTTACATGTCCTCTCTCCCCATCAGGGCCCTGCATCCATATTTTATACTGATTCAGATTCCTTGGTTCCTGTGTCATAATATATCAAGTGTGTATCATTGAGAGCACCCTCACATCTATATCTTCAGCTGGCTTTGAGCAGGTCTTAAAAAAAAAAAAAAAACCCCACCAGGTCTGTGCACAGGCCCACAGCAATTTTCTATGTAATATTAATATAGGAATGACTGTCAGGCAATGCCATAGGGACCCAGGCCTTAGGGATTCATGGATGAGCAAGAGGAGATGAGGGCCATGCCTACAAAGCATGAAGGTCTGCAGAGCAGTACCATGTCACATGGAAGACCAAGCTTTACAGGCTCCTCCTTAGTATCAAACCTCCCACATGTAGACAGATCAGTAGAATTGATGCTGTCAGGAATAACTAGAATGCACAATGTCATCTTCTCTTCTGCCACATGTATAAACCAAGTCTTTGCATGACCACTCTTGTGTCTTGCAGCTCTTATTTATTTTGTTACTTAAAAAACTGAACATTGATGGCTTTTCTTGAATTTCTTGGTCAAATCTATTTAAGTTATTGATAACAGGAAATGGCTATAATTCATTTATGTAGCATTTTTCTCATCTTAGTGACCACTCAAAGCACTTTAGACTATAAGAACACACTTAACCACACATTCTAACAGTCTTTTATCCTAAATACTATTTATATCACATCAATGTCCAGTAAAGAATCACAATCTCAACAATGTCTTTGGACTATGGGAAGAAGCTGAAGCAGTTGGATGAAACCCATCTGGGCTTAGGGAAAACAGGGAAATGCAACAGAGAACGGATCCAAGCTGAGGGTCGAACCCAGAAACAACTTTTTATGAGATGAAAGTGTAGGCAAGACTGATGTTATATGTGGGAATAATCTGGTGCCAGAACCTTTTTTTAGCACCAGGTTATTGGTGCTTATATCATCAATGTGACCTTTAGTAGGGTTTGTAACAGCAAAGCTTAAACTGTTTTAGTAAATTCACGAAGAATATCAAGAAAATTAGTTGTGAAAGTCTTACAAATGTGCCAAAGGCATTTCTAAATAGATTTCCTGTCCATCTGTCAAAAATTATGAAAACATCACTGTAAGACCCTATATTCAGTTTAAATTAATAAATAAAAAGGCATTGTTAATGAAGCACCTCAAAAAACCAAACCAAACCCCCCCCCACACACACACACACACCAAAAAAAACCAAACAAACAAAAATCAAAACAACACAATACAACTAAACATCATGTTTCTGTGGCTGTGTATTGTACAACACTTGCAGATGTAAGCATATGCACAACAGAGAGACTATGTTTATGCAACCTCATGCAATTATTTCTGTTTAGACACTAGCATGAGAGCAAAGCATCAAGTACAACCCTTCAAATCTACCATTACGACTGCCATGATCTGCAATGTATCAATTAAAAAAAAGAAAAGAAAAAAAGAAAAAGAGAGAGATGAACAAATATTAGCAGACAAACAAGTGAGGGAAACTAAGGAACAGATTCATATTACAGACCACAGACCTTTTTGTTGTTGTCATTAACTAAATCAAAATTACACGGTAATAAACATCATTTTTCCCCATTAAGAATAAAGACCTGAAACCACAAAAGGGCCAACTCGAGATGAGACAGAACACACCGGGTGAAAAGTCCTTCATGGACTCTAAAAGCTTCTCTGGAAAAACATTAATGTTAAAAATAAAACTGCACTGAACACTGAAGGTTCTTGGAGATGGTTTTGTTAGAACATTTCAGAGTTACTACTGTTACTAAAATAAGGCTTAAGAAAGTCAATGAAATAATAACCAGCACATTCTTTTTAAATCTATACTGAAATATAAAATAGTAAACAAGTTTATGTTTTGCCCCTCTCCATTTCCAAATCAGATGGTTATCTAAAAATCATACAGCCTCTACAGTCACTGTTATGAACGATCCAGCATGTTTGGGGGAAAAACTGGTGCACATAACGTAATCAGTTTATATTTTTGCCGTCATTAATAATGAATGCAGTTCAAAAATAAAGAGATGAAAGCATAGCAGTTCTGATTCTCCCAGTGTTAAAGGTGGCTCTTTTATCAGTGAGAGAAATCATTAGTTAGCAAGACCAGCAACCACAGAAGGCTGACATCAGCCAAATTACACAAGAACTGACCTGAATGCAGAAAAGTACTGTCAGGTTTTGATAAAGCAAATTAATTGCAAATTAATCACTGCACCCATTTTCCATTTTTCCAAGAAAAATATGAAAAGAATTAAGGGTACCTGAAAACCATCACACAGCACTGTACTTAAGCAACCTCCGCCAAAGCACAATACTTGCAAAATATGCACAAAAACAAACAAACAAAAAAACCCCAAACTGCTTTTGCTAAAAGGTATAAACAACACATTTTACTTAAGTCAAAATGCATGTCAAGTACAACCAGGCTGTGATTGCACACCAGGAAGAGATATTAGCACCTGGGGATGTGTGATCCAAATCTAAACAAATGACTCAACTAACCATCGCTGAAGCATTTGCTAGTTGCACTCCATATGACAGAAACAGCAAACACAACATGCATTTTACATTGTTTAGTCAATGACAGTCCAAACTGTGGAAAAGAAGGGCTTTAAACAACTAATTAAAAAGCTCATCCCAAAATGCAACATCCCAGCTAGCAATTATTTTCTAATTTAAAGTTAATTCTGTAACAATATGGTGCAGCTCCCAAAAAGTTACAAGGTTAAGCCGTGTTATGCAGTTCTGTTAAACTTTTACTTCGTTTTCAGAGAAAACATTACCCTGGCTACTTCTGTGCCTACATTTGACTGATGCTGTGTCACTGGATACAATACTGTGTCACTGCTATTGTACAATAATGCTGCTGCTCCTGGCACCTCGTGACAATAGTTCACACTTTGAAGTATGTAGTCTGTCATCAGTGACAGCAGCTCATTGGAAAAGAAGGATGGAAAATACCCTTCATTTTGTTTGCACTAATAAATGCTGCTGCCTGCAACTGATAAAATATTGCTCGGGACTTTTAGCTATATTGTCATAGATATCATTATTGCAAATATTCTTGAAATATTATGGTTTAATTCAGAGGCTATAACATCCACCCTCATTGCCAAGTATGTATGTGTCCCTACAGAACACAAGGTGCTCGAGTTTGTTGAAAATGTGCCAAAAAATAAATAAATAAATACAATGTGATATCAGCAATTTTTCCTTTTTTCAGGCACACAAAACAAACAGATTTCCATAACATTTGTTCTCTGTTGTTTAAACAATTATGTAAGTTCTGCCTGACTCTGCTCTCTGCCACCAAAGATGCTGCAGAGTGCCCTCTGGTGGACAAACTATGCAGCATCAAGTCTGTGTAGCTTCCCAGTCATCCAGGTCATGGTAATCTTAGTAGGGGGAAGAAGAAGAAAAAAAAAATATCGACTGGACTTCTTTAAGTTTCTATGCAACATCAACACTCCCGACATTCGCTGAAAAGTGTTTCTCCTATCTCGTTAACTGTTTTAATTTTCATTTATCGGCCATTATAAATACCAGCATCAGCAAATGGCTAATCTTGGCCGTTATACTGAAAAAGTTATTAAACCCTAAATAATATGGAATGTACTACAGTCCTTGCAAAAACTGGATTTTGAGGGCCAATTACAGCTGCGCCATTGGGTGATGATCCTGCAAATTGATGTTAACAAGTAAACAACAAGTAACTGATCAATCAAAAGTTTTTTAGCTTGTGCTCTCATAAATGCATGAAATCAATATTGTTTTTATTATAAAAATCTGTCCCACTTTAGATTGCTGTTGAGCATTTAACCAGTACTTGTGCAAGTACATGCACACCCTTCTGTATTTTTCTTTAAGTCCACCAATCAGCATGTCTAAAGAGAGAAAACAGAAGTGTTTTTAAGTGTTACACTTTAACTTTAGGTTTAATGAAAATGGGCTGGATGTATGTGTCATTTAAAGTCTCTGCTGTGTCCAGAGAGGACAGAGTTTGATTCTATTTGCCTGTGCAATAGGTGTTCAACTGCAAACAATAAGCCTACTTTGTGATAAATTGACATCTATCGATATCAGCATTGATACTGACCAATATTTATCAACTCTCATCGATGCTTCTGTATTTTTGGTGTAATATAAAGCTTTAACTGGATGCAACACTCCATCACGCTCCCTGATGTTTGAATGCAAGTCTTCCAGTTTGTGCAAGTCCTCTGTCGCTAGGGCCTCTTGTCTGATCTGTGTGCAGCTTGGAGTGTTTGCCTAGCAACACTGACTTCACAGTCAAAAACACCCTCTAGTCTGAGCCCAACTGCCAACCACACAACACTGTGTCAAACACCTGATTTTCTTTCCCATTTATTTACCTCTAGAAGAACTTTTTTTTTTTTTTTCTTCTCCAGTTTGCATCACGTTTCTAAATTTAATAAGTAACTATGTTAAATGACTCTGATCTCAATCCTGACTGAAATAACCCAGTATCATTTAATCTTGATTATCAAAATAAAGAAAAAAAAAATACATGTTTAAAAAAACATAAGTACATAAATATGGTAGAGAGACCCTACAATAATACACAGAAAACCCCAACATTCAAACAACCTCCTATGAGCAAGCACTTTGTGACAGTGAGAAGGATAGTGACTATAATAACTCCGTCGATAGCACTTCTAAAACCAGAATCTCTTTGTATGGCGTTTTTAGAAGGATTATATCTGCTCATACACTGTCATTGTGATTCCTAGTTTAAAAAGTTGTTGCTTAGTTTTTAACTAACTGTAAGATAAAAAATTACATTCATTCACTTCTACTGATCTATTCAGAGTTAATTTTGGGTGTTCAATGATCACTACGCTGGTTTCAAGATTTTAAAGGTACAACCACTAGTTTTATAGCTAAATTGCTCAAAAGCAATCTCACTGCACTGGTCATCCAAGTGATCGACACCTGTGTATTTCAGTACGATTTAAATATAAAGGCACTAATAATGGGACTGGCTACGAAAATCTTATATGGAAGTTGATATAATACTAATAAAAAAAAATGCAATGTCAGTTTATTTGAGCAATCAATTCTGTTAACTCATCCTTATTCAGCTATTCACTTCTTCTTTCAAATAGTTCTCCATTCAGTCACTCATCTCCTCAGTCAGTCTGATGTAGAGGTCTCTTGGTGTGCATTAGACCATGAAAGAGTCATAAAAATTAGCTCCTAAGAACTGACCTGATCCATTGACTGTGTAACCTTGAAACCCACACACACACACACACACACACACACACACACACATCAATTGCCTTAAAGGTGGTGGTCATGCTTGAAAAAACATGGATTTCATTCAACCCACTGCTAAATGGAACCAACACGCTTGCCCACACACGTTTCATTAAAGTGCCCTGTTGGCTTAGTTTGGCACAGTATGAGTCAGGGGAGTTAGAGAAGCTGACTGAGATGAAATGCACGCACGCACGCACCATTTTTAAAGAAAAAACAGGAAAAGAGAGTTAAATAACTTTGGAAGATGAAAGCAGCTGGATTAGATGCACACAGTCAAATGTGTGTGTGTGTCTGTGTTTATGTTTCACGAATGTTGTCTACCAATTTAATTTTAGCCAGTGTCATTCGCAGCTAACACTAGGGAGGTCCACAAAATGCTCTGTGTATTGTAATCCTTTCCACCAACAAAGGAAGGATTTCAAATCAGCCACAGGTTGTGCGATTTTTCCATTGGATGCTGCTCAAGTCACACCTGGGTCCAATTATGTTTGAAAAACTGTCAGATATGTGAAACGTTTGTGTGAATCAATCTGTAGTGTCATGCGGGCTCGTCTGCTGCCCTTGGGGTTATTAAATTGGTTCCTTTGTGCCAGACGAGTAAATCCATCACAGAAAACAGTTGGAGGGAACTTTAAGCGCCTACCTGTAGGTTGTGTCTCTCCAGTCTCATCTCCAGAATGTTATTCTGCTCCTCCAAACGTTGCCGCTCTCTCTCTAAATCTTCAATTTTCTGTCTGAGAAAAAAAATGCATGCACATACACCGTTTAATAACGCCTAACATGCAAAGATGTGACCATGTATGTCACCGAGTGAACAGGTTAATCTTAGGCGTACAGCTCTGCTCAGGCATGCATGTGAGGCATTAGTGATTTAATCCTTTATATGTATAGTCATGAATTTTTCATTGCAACAAGTTGAGGTCAACCCACCTGAGAATGGTGACCTCTTCTTTGGTCAGTAAAGAGTTGCTGTCAGTAGCAGAGGCCTGCTGCTTCTTTAAAGACTCCAGCTCCAGCTCCGCCTGGGACACAAAGAAAATGATCCTGGTGTACTATCATCAGACCACCTTTGGCCGTGTGCCTGGCAGAAACCTTCTGCCTGCAGATAAATCCTGAAGACTGTATTATAGTGGGCTGCTATCTTTTTGACACAGACATCAAGACAAACAGATATATCCTTTACACACCATTAGTCCACTAACTTATTTTCTGTTTCACAACGTCCTGATCTTTTTACCTCTTACTCGTTTCTATTCCATCTGTCTCATAGTTGTTTTTTTTCCCTCTGATCTTGCTCTCGTCTGTAAAATTATCCCTCATTTCCATTTGCACACCAATTTTCCTCCTTCTCTGACAGCATCTGCCCGTCTCTCAGTGCATCCCCACTCCCAGTCTTCCCAAGACAGATAAGTAATTACTGCTATACCAGACAGGTAGATTTCACGCGTCAATACTCATTGCTATGGCTATGTTGATGTCACCTCGGCAACAAGGAGCCAAGAAAAGAAGGAAGATCATAGAATGAGTAAAGAGTCGTAGGGTGCGTTTCAAGGTTTCAGGTCACACCTGCCAACTCGCTACATTATCCGGGACTATATTTAAAAGCAGAATACTTCTGTCTGTAAGAGTTTTCTGTCATTTCTAAAATCTTCAATTGAGAAAAATGTACATGCCAAGATTGACAGATAAACCTGTTAAATGTACTGACACACTCAGGACTGAAAAAAGAACATGTGCTAAAGTTTACATCTGTTTTCATTTTTTTACACTGTCATTAAAAGATTACTTAATGACAGTGTAAAAAAATGCATAGATTCTTTTGCATCCATATTTCATTTTCTTCTTACATTTAGCTGGTTGGGTGGTTATATTCATCAATTTTCTACCACTTACATGAATCTGGGCTGTTTGAACCAGAGTCTAAACAAAGATAACAGGATTTCTCTCTCTCCCCAGCCATCTCCTCCAGCTCTTCCAGGGGCACAGTGAGGCAAGCCAGACATAAGACATTATCTCTCCAGTGTGCCCCTGGGTGTCCTCCTGGTAGGACATGCCTGAAACACCTCACCTAAGAAGTATCCAGGAGGAGTCTTAGTCAGGATGTATAGACAGACTATTGTGAGCCTCTACTGAATGACTGAGCCCCTGACCTCATCTTTAAGTGGGATCCCAGAAAACCTTTGGATGAAGCTCATTTCCACTTGTACAGTGGCTTGCAAAAGTATTCGGCCCCCTTGAACTTTTCACACACCCCACTTTGCAGTTATTTATTTGTAAAAAATGTTTGGAATCATGTATGATTTTCGTTCTACTTCTCACGTGTGCACCACTTTGTATTGGTCTTTCACATCAGTAAAATTGATTCATGTTTGTGGCTGTAATGTGACAAATTGTGGAAAAGTTCAAGGGGGCCGAATACTTTTGCAAGCCACTGTATCTGAGATTTTATTCTTTCAGTCACTGCCCAAATCTTGGGGTATTCAGTAACGGCAGAAAGGTAAATCAACCAGTAAATCGATGGCTACACACTGACGCTCAGATGTCTCTTCACTGCAACAGACTGGAACAGAGTCACAAAGTCCTTTAATTAATTAAATGGAGTTATATATGCATGTTGTGTAGGTAACTTCAACAGATTGTACATAAAGATGCATGATTCCCACCTCCTGCTACTGAAGTCTGCCTTCCCGCTTGTTCTAATTATATCAATTATTAACCTGGAGCCTCCAGGACAGTGGGCACATGATACTGGTGGCCACCCAAAGGTGCACACACATGCTACTTTCCTTTAATTTCACATAGTCTACATGGCACAATCATAGATGCTGGTTATGCTCTTATCATCTTTTTGTAACTGCTATATGTGAAATTAGCTAGCTACATCTCAAACGCTTTTTGCAAAAATAGACTGATTGTGCTCTTGGATCCATGTCTCCAAACTGGTTGATACTGCTTATACTTTGGCTGCTAATTACTTGACTGGTGAAAAATGCCTGTGCCTTTTATAGAAACGGCATGTTGCAACAACAACAACAACAACAACAACAACAACAACAACAAAACCAACCCAAAAAACGGGATTGCCGGTGCACTTACTGTTTGTAGCTGCAGTTTTAGTATCCCTGTCTCCTCCTGCGCTTTGGTCAGCTGAGCCTGAATTAACAGGACAAAAGAAATGTAATGTAGAAGCAAAAAGAAAAATGACCCTAGCCTACTGATATGTAGTAATAGCCCTCCAAAAAACAAAGGAAAGAAGCCAGTTAGTACTTCAAAATAACATCCCTGTTGAGAAATGAGTTGCTATCAACCAAAATACTAGGTCTTTCATGGGTTATGATTTTGTATTGTAGTGTCCTAAGGCAGTGTGTTGTGGAAGCTTTTGTGTTTGTTCCATTTTCTTACAGATCAAGCTGCATTTTATTAACCTTCATGTTTGATTAGCCAAGCTGTGACACTACGAGTGCAGGGGGTGCTAGGTTAGTGCTGATTCCCGTTTCAGCACAGCAACTGCCAAATTCACAGTGATTGTTGGCCGATTATTAAAATAAAAGGTTTGTAGAGAAATTCAAGGTATTTCGCCCATCTCTTTCAAAAGTGAGTCACAGTGTAAACAGCATAATGCAGTAACTTTAAAAGGGCAAAACTGGAGAGAATCAAACTGGTTCTGCACTTAAACATGGCAATTCTGTCAAACTGAGGGAATTAAAAGAAAAGGGTGAAAATCTCTGCAACGTAAGTCCAGTATTATCCATTTTCACTGTAGATGTGTTTCAGTCTGTCCACTAAACAAGAGTATTGAGGATGTAAACAACAAGCAGCTGAAGCTAAGCAGCATGCAATTACTGTGCCCTCAGCTACGAGCCATGTGTCAAACAGCTACATGCATAATAATCTGGTCGGCAGCTTAGTGGAAGTCAGTACTTTCAAATTCAACTTTGAAAAACAAAACAAAGAGCAGAAGACAAAAAAAGTATATTTATGCACGCCTGCAGACACACCTCCATCTCTGCATTATGGCTCTGTGTCTTCTGCAGTATGTCCTCGGCCTCCCTGAGTCGTTTGCTCAGTTGAGGAGAGTACTCAGTAGGCGCCAGCTCGCTGTCATAGGACTCTAATATGGCACGCATTCCATCCCGCTCCTGCAACATAAAACGTTACACATTAACAGCACTGTAACACGGTAAATCTGCTGATTAATAAACAAATTTCACCGTATCCAATAAAGTAAAAGAAAAAGTTGTGGGAATTTTAACATTTTGTGGCATCACATAGTAAATGTCTATCTGTATCTGCATGAAAAAACAAAATAAGAAAGCATCTTTCTTATTTTTTTTCTCTAATTGTTACTATGTTTCTTTTTGTTTGCTGTGTTCAGGTGACCATCAAACGCATGTATAAGTCAGTAACACAGTATGAGGCAGCTACAGCTTTCTTATCCAAGCTGTGATAAGAGAAGCTTAGGGTTGTGCCCATGCTCATCTGTATTTCTAAAACTGAAAGAATCAAATCAAAGAAAAATGCCTTTGTAGACAAAGAATACCAGAATAAATAAAGAGCACGTGTTGCCTATATTATGCTTCCTCATCATCTCCTCTTTAATGTGCTGAATAGTAAAAGTTTTGTCCTCTGTAATGTAGTCAGAGGCATACCTGCTTCTCTTCAACAGAAAAAATATTTCTTTTAAAGCGTCAACAGGACTGACATACAGTTTCCAAATAGCTATCAAAGTTGTCGGAGATTTTTACATTTACTGTTCATATAAGAAATTGAAGTCATAAGCAAAGAGAAAATAAACTGCAATGGCCTGTTGTGGTGTGTGAATGGAACCTAATAAATGCACGATCATTGTATAGAGGATCAAAAAGGCAATAATAATAGGATTAGATATAAATGAAATCACTCAAAAACAGGTATTAAATGTTCAAAATTATAACAGTATAATATATAGATACAATAATATAATATATAATATAAATTGTAAAAGACTATTGACTGTCCCATAGTTTAGAGAAGAAAAAAAGGTTAACGTTGTTAATTTATAGTAATTTAATACACAAGCTAATCTAAATAACACTTCATAATAATTGGTAATCATCGTCTACATTTTTGTGAGACCTGTAAACACTCCAGTCAAGAATACTTGTGAGAGAAAGGAAAAGCACAACGCTCTGAGGTCAGCTGTCAGTTCACTTTGCTATCTTAGAAGTGAACTGTCAGTCAGCACTGTTCATATGATGCAACTCCTCCCCTTCTGACTCTGTCAGTGTACACTGTGCACTATAAAGCAAAGCAGGTGGCATTTTATGATAATCAAGTTAAGAACCAAACATTACGTAGCAAAATTTCTGTGAGAAGTCACTAATGGCTGACTCTGTGAATCATGAGGTGCAAATACATGAAATCTGTTCTAGAGTGGCCACTGACACTGCAGCAGAAATTACATATTAAAAGGCAGAGACAGAATCCTGAACTCTGTGACCTTTGTGTGGGCCACTTCATACCAGGAACATCCCACAAGACCAGCCATTATGGAGATGCTTTGACCCAGTCAAACTGACTTTACACTTGTGTAATACATTTCATCACTTGAAAGCTGCTAATGTAACAAGGCAATAAATGTCACAAGTTTTAAAGTACACTGTGTAATGTAATCAAACTGTTTACCAGAAGGAAAGTGTGATTTTTTTTTAGCCGAAGATTAGCTGGCATAATGCTAGCTTATAACCAGCTGCTGATTAGCTGACTTGTTGTCAGCTGTCCAGAGACAAGAGGGTCGCATGTCAAATCTGCTGACAATGAGCACTGTGACAATATCGAGAATAAATGAGTGTTTATGGATGTGACTGACTCCAGTCCAGTTGAGAAGAAGAGGAAGAGAATGAGGTGGAAGAAAAACGTTTCTCAACTTCCAGACGGCGGCTGAAGCAACTACAAATAAGAGTGAAGGATACCGTTGATTGGCATATGACCTGCTACGTAACACATTAGAGGGTCACCTAGGGAACCAGCTTCAAAGCGACATGCGTGTGGACGCATCTTAACCCTCGCCTGTGACCATAACCCTAACCCCAAATTTTGCCCAAATCCCAACAGTGGGCAGCAATAATAATCCTTGTACAATAGCATACTGGTTACTACCTGCAAACAAACCATGGCAAAACTAACCAGTCAGATCAAAATCAAGATAGTCTGCTAAGAAATGAGTCTGTCAAATGCATTACAGCAGTTTAGTTTGCTAAGCATCGACACACAACCATTGACTTCATACATCCTACAAGATTCTCTTTAGAGGAGAAAAGAAGATAAATAGGAAGACAGAATGAACAGAAGTAAATACAAAAAAGGCACACATGAGTACGTTTAGAGGTCAGTGTGCATGTGTTCACTCCCAGTACTAACCAGCAGGCCCTTTGGCTGTTTACTCTCCATTAATGTGCCAAGAAATTCACTCAATCTTAATCAAAAATCTGTCACCTCTTCCCTGATAAAAACTCTCAATTTAAAAACACACAAACAAACAGGGAATGGGTGGACAGAATGATAAAACTATCATTACCGTTTTCATCATCTTTTTTTTTTTTTTGAAATTGCTTTTGTGTCAACTGTTTTATCCAGTGCGTGAAGCTCTGGCCATGCCTTTAATGGGTCACGGAGTCTGTCCCACTAAAGTATGTGAAGGTAAAAGAAGTAACCAGACCAACGGTGGCTTAAAGGAGATGCCGCCTTGTGGCAAAGACAAAATGTTGCATTTCATAGTAAAGAGTAGAAGAACCTCAAGGGTTTGTGGGGCAATTAGTTAATTAACTAGTTCTCTTCTCTTCTCCAAATAATTCTTCAAAGGTCAAACATTTACTTGATGAACTGGTTAGCTGATCAATATACAAACTACTGACGACAATCAAAACCAAATAACAATTTAGTTATTTTGTCAGTCACTTTGTTGGTTCCACATACACAAATAGGAGGACCTGCTGCTTCTCTTGAGTTTTATTTCTTAGTTGGGCTGGGTGACATTTCAAATCCATCTAAGACACCTGGAGGAAAGTTCAAAAATGGATAAACATGCTCTGATTAATCTTTTTTTTTCCCTTTATAAAAACTTAAAAACAACTGCTCAGATATTCTTCATATTCCTCAGATAGCTTGTATTCTTCCCTGAATCCACACTCAATGAGCTATTATTTTTCATTTTAAAAGTATTGAATACATAATGAAAGACCATTCACATTGTTTTTGCAATGCAGACTTCAGGCTATATGACGCATACCCTAATTTTAGGTGAGCAAAAAGATCCTTTCAATTTTCAGTAAAGATCAAAAACTAAAAACCACAACACATTTGAGTAAAAAAGGCATTTTCAGTTGTTTGTCATTAAAGTATATAAAATGCCTTAGACCTTAAAATTAAGCTTAAAAAAAAGGAGAAAGAAAGAAGGAAACTGAGTAACATCAGTGGTTGCTGGCTACATTACAAGCCATAAAAATAAGCTGTATTGGCTAATTCGCTACCATACTTAATCCATTATCACAGCTCAGTTTTCCTAAAATTATTTTTTTAAAAAACATAATAAAGAAAAAATTATGAATAAAAATAAACTTGGGCAGTTGGAGATATGGTTGGAGTCACGGTCATTAATATACTTCACTACAATCATTAAGGTAATTCGAGTGTTCGGCATATTTGCATTGTTGAAAACAAATTGTTCTGCGACTGCGCCTGAATAAATAAACAGCTTAAACAGTTCACGTTTAAAAGCTCAGAACTTAACACCAACTATAATGGATTTTTTTTTTTTAAATAGGCTGTGACTGGCTGGGAAATAACAATTACTTATTTCACTTTTGTGAAAACTTGATGCAAAAAAATTCTTTCACCGAGCTATAATGTTAGCATCCTTTTAATCCTGCCTAGTTATGGTGGTGGTGTGTGCATGTGTGTGATTTGTGTGGTGAGAGACTGAGCATGATAACGTCGGGAATTACACACATCAAGAAATCAATATTACAGGGAGGTCTTCTCAAGAACTGCAGAGCAAGGGGGGGGGGGAGCAAGACAGACAGATGGAGGAGTCATGTGACACCCGGTGGCCAATTAGCAGGACAGAGGCGTAAAGGCGAGATTAAGAATTCAATGCTGGCCTTGCAAGTCTACCTGGCTACTGTGTTCACTGAGTGTTTAGAGTCAAATTACCGCATTGGGTGATGTTTGAAAGGTCATGTTTGAAGGCATGAATACTTCTCTGTGTTTGAGAGTGCGTGGCTGATCGCCAGGTACCTTGGTTAACAGCAGCACCCGCTTCTGCAGTCGACGGACAAGAGCGTCCTGTGCCTCTCTCTTCTTTTGCTCCTCCAGAGTCTTGCTGTGCTGCTGGGTCAGCTCTGCACGAAGCTCAGACTGTGAACGCTCCACACTCCTCACACTGACAGAGCAGAATAAATGAATTGGTGGGAAGCAATTTTTATGTGTGCGCGTGCGTACGTATGTGTGTGTTTGTTAATAACAGGGGAGAGAGAGGGGAGAGAAAGAAGGAAAGAGGTTGATTAGTGCAGAACAGTCTGACAATTTGAGAAAGGCAATTTATAGTCAATTTATAATAAGACTCACAGACGACTTACCTGACTGACACCAAAAAAATCCCAGACAAGGGTCCAGAAATTATTTTCAGCAGAGATTTGTGCCAGGTCTGATCAATAGGACAATAATTATGCCGAAGGGCAATAATTACACCACAAGCTCCCATCACCATCCCCTCCCACACCCACGACTCTCCCATTCTGCTGTTTCTAATACTTCATAATGAGCCCAATACGCTCAGCAGAAGAGGAACGCTTGTTAGCTAATGAAAGCTTTCTTAGCTGGACTGAGTTGCAGCACGAATATACCAGAGCACGCGTGTGCAGCCCTCCCTATAGACATCACCTCTGTCTAAACAGGACAAGTTTAATTAGTGAATTCCTTCTCTCGCACTCACAATCTCTCACACGTACACACACTCACACACCAGTGGTTACTGTCAGGAGTGCTATCAGAATCAGGACCAGTTTAATTAACTTTGTGACAATTAAGGACTTCTCAGAGATATGCTCTAATAGATACATGAGGGGAAGAGAGGCATGCAAGCAGACAGAATGAGAGAAATAGGTCTGAAGAGAGAGAAAGGGATTTTGTGTGCGAGCGAGTGCGTGTGTGTGTGTGTGTGTGTGTGTGTGTATTACCGGCTGTTGAGTGTGTAGTTCTGCTCTTTCAGAGCAATTTCTCTCTGCTGGATCTGAATCACCTCCCTGGACAGATCCTCGGGTTTCCTACAGACAAGACACAGCACAGAACAGTTAGCATACAGATGTGTACACACACTTACTCCCGCAATGAAAAATTGATACGACTGAGAAAGCAGAAAGGACAGAATAGATGAACACGACGGCATTTCCACAGTCTTTTGTTTGCCAGTCAGTAGGGAGCTCAGAAATAAAATGACACGAGGAGCAGGGGGGGAGATGAGAGGAGGACAGTGGGGTAAATACTGGTCACTGCTCTACAAAACAAACTCACTCGGTGGAAGAGACTGACGGGTTACAAAACAGACGGTGAAAAGGCAGCAATGCATGTGCCACATATGTGTTTAAAAGCCAACATCTCACCTCTTGTGAAATGGGCTTAAGATTGGGCAATTTTGCTCCACAGCACTTTTAGTGCAAAACTAGAGACTTTCAGAGGATGTAGCTTACTCTTCAGAGCAACTGAAGATTACCAGCTTAAGCAATTCAACCAACAAACCTGGAAATATCAACAGATGGAGGCTAGTTGCTTTTCCTCAATGAAATCAATCTGCTTTACATGTTTCACATACTAGAACCAAGAGACCTGACCTGGGCTTGTGTGCCATGATTAGGCAATCTACTGACAAATTAGGGATATGAACAGAAAAGGCTGAGAAGGCAGATTAAGGGTGTACTCACACAATTGCTTTGTACCATGCCCAAGCTTGACTGTCCGCCCTCTCCCCTCGCCTGCTGGCCTGCGCTAACACTTAACGATCCGGGGCCAGAGTACACTTCAGTTGCTCAGCATCTTATCCCCTGCTTACTCTCTCTCCCTCTTTCAGGCAGACACTTGCTTTTGAAACGCATTCTTGCACAACAAATGAGGTTCATGATTTTATGTGCTTTAGTTGTAACCTTTTTTTTTTAAGCAATAACACGTTGTCCTCACGTACCTTATAGATTTGTTAATTAGTTAGCACGGTGATTTTCACGAGAGAGGGTGTTAGTGAGGAAGTGTTACACGGTTAGTGATTACACTACAACGTGTACCCTGTATGAGTCCAACTGAACCGTGCCTGGGCTCACCTCCTAAAAAGTGGGCCAAGGCTTGATGTGCTTAACTGAAACGGTCACACTAGTTAAACATAATGGACTTTGGGGGTCAAATGTGCTTTGACGCACTACGGATTCCCTACTGTGAGTGCACACCAACTTCAAGGCAGACAAGAGTATTCCATGTGAAAACTGGATGGTGAGGATTTATTACAAACAGCATTTCAAGCTCAAAAAACTTCAGACAAATATAAAATGTACATGAAAACTGGAGGCAATGACAACGATCATTTAGAGCCTATAATGTCTTAAATGTAAGTATGATGAAAATAACACAAAGACTACCTGCATACACATTCACATACACACGCATATCCATTTTCTTCCGCTTACCCATGTTAGGGTCCCGGCTGTTGAGGGACAAGACTCGTGTGCACCCTGGGCATGTTGCCACTCTGTCACAGGACTAGCACAGAGAGACAGTCAACCATTCACAACTATGCTCAATTTAGAATCACCAATTAACCTAACATGCACGTCTTTGGACTATGGGAGGAAGCCAGAGCCCAGAGGGGAAGGCACAGGGAGAACATGCACGCTGCACACAGAAGGGCCCCAGCTGGCCGAAGGGGATCTGAATCCAAGATCTCTTTGCTGTGAGGCAACATTGCTCACCACCACACCAAATTTATACTCACGTGTTCATATTGACCTCAGCAACATTACAGGTGCTGGAACAGGAGCCAGAGAAAGAATGAATCTTTTTTTCTTTTTTTCAAGGTCATGATGTGAACACAAATAAGTCACAGCCTCGAGCAGTCATCTCGTCTCTCATCCACAGGTACTGTGTGTGTTGTTTTATATATTTTACATATGAAGCTGGTGCTGGATTATCCACTCAGTGCCTGATTCATACTACTGCATTAAGTCCATTTAAGAAAAACAAACAAAAAAAAAAAAACATACGGTAGCGTGCTAAAGTTGCCTCTGTTACTGCAGTTGTGAGATTTAGGTGGCCTATGCTAGAACTTGTTTCTAATGAAAAATTATCATTACTTACTGTTGGAGAGATGTTAAGAAAAAACTGCATTTGACCATCCTTTGCAAACTACCCATGTCTGAAGACAAATACTGTCAATTCTGGGAGATCTAATAAACTGACATCACCTCCCATCTAAGTTTTTAGTTTTTAGGTTCTTACTCTTTTAATCTCATGGAGCAGCGTTAACTGATATTACACTGTGTAATGATGGTTAGTAATAAATGCATAGATTTTTACCAATTGAAGCAACACTGACTCTTGAAGATAGGATGCGAGCCTTTTCATTCTGAGGGTTTCAGAGTACAGCTGCTTCTCCTCTACACTGAAAGGAGCCAGGTGATGTGGTTGATAAGGACGCCTCGTGGGCGCCTTCTAGGTGAAGTATTTTGGGAATGTCCTGCAAAGAGGATGCAGACCCAGGACATATTGGAGAGATTATATCTCTCACCTGGCTTGGGTAACACCAGAGAAGAGCTGGAAGTGGGCAGGGAGAAGGAGGTCTGGGCATG
This sequence comes from Perissodus microlepis, assembly GCF_051167445.1. Taxonomy (NCBI): domain Eukaryota; kingdom Metazoa; phylum Chordata; class Actinopteri; order Cichliformes; family Cichlidae; genus Perissodus; species Perissodus microlepis. The sequence continues at coordinate 29,804,875 of NC_140466.1, read as the reverse complement.
TTTGCTTGGACTGCTGACCTCACAACTCAGACATGGTTAAGCAGTGCAAAATGAATGAATGGCGCTTATGACAACCACTGTAAGTGATCGGTGATTACTGCATCCCCAAACGCTAGCTATAGTGCTTATTATATGAATAAACTAGCTGCTTTATTCAGACCATGGTAAACTCATTTTCCATGGTCTGAACTCAAATCTGAAATTCTTTTGCAAATCCTGAATGCCTTCAGGCCAAAGAGGAGATACAGTATCTTCCTTGTTATCAGCACACAATTCAAAAGCAAGCGTCCATGATGGAATGCATTATTGTACAAGGCATGCGAAACGGTCTCATCCCAAGGGACCTTTAATGCTGAGCACATTTTCATTGCAGCACATTTTCACAATTGAACTGTTATAACTGAATGTAACTCCTGCACATTGTCTACCTTAAAACATAAATTACAATGTTTGAGTCTAATCAACCTTTATCAGGTACAAAAGTAATGTCCACACACACACAATTTTAATCATCCATTTGATGTCTTTTTTTGTCATATTTCTGCTATATTAATCATTTATGGCAGCGGTCCCCAACCCCCGGGCCTTGGACCGGTACCGGTCCGTGAGTCGTTTGGTACCGGGCCGCGAGAGTTGAGGCTCAGGTGTGAAATGTATAGTTTTCAGGGTTTTTATCGGTTTTCAGCGTTATTTTGTTATCGTTTTTATCGTTTACTCGGTTTTCCTGGGTCTTTTCACGTGTGTTATGAATAAATCTTCTTTTTTTCGGTACCGGTACTAGTTTTATTTTGTTGTATTTATCCGCGACACCTTAAAGGCCGGTCCATGAAAATATTGTCGGGCATAAACCGGTCCGTGGCGCAAAAAAGGTTGGGGACCGCTGATTTATGGGATATGTTAATCATCCCTTTTGGTATTGCAGCTATAGTTAACAATTTTTGAAGTGATATCCATGCAAGTTGGATATCACTTCATGGTTATCACAACTATTATACATGTACATGCGAGTATGTATACGTACATAGACGTTGCCTTTGCACCTGGTGAAAGGCAGTCGGACTGAAACTTCATCATTTAATAAAGGCATAATCTGTAAGCGAGACACTGTGTGGGGGTTATGTTCAGCCGTTATGTGGAACTTTTTCTAGGAAAGTGGGTTGTACCACTTAACATTTATCTAGGCGTGACTTCAGGTATGGAAATAAACTCATGACTAAAATACGACTTTGTGAATTATAAGCTGGAATGGCCTTGGTATCCCAAGTAGATAATTCAACATTGCCCTGAGCACAGAGGGATGAGCCTTTTCCTGAACTCACACAAGCAGATATTTTTCTGTCCTCTGCCTTTTGTTTGTTTTGTTTTGCAGGTCATGAGTCAGTCATCTTGGATGCTGTTGAAAACAATGTGATGGTTGCATATTATTGGGTGCAATGTTGTGAACAACTATGGGGTGTAACCTGGTCTACAAAATGAACTGTCAGATTAGCGAGTCTTGCTTACAAAACGCACATAAGTGAATCGGGAAACGTGGCCAAAAGTAAAATTTAGTCCAAAGCCCAGATATCAAACATAACTATAGTAGCAAATAGTCCAATTTGTCCCACTGGATGGATGCGAATGAGCCTTTGTGATTTTATTCACCATAGCCATTTGCTTTTCAATTGTTAAGTAAGAACTGGGAGTAAGAAATGTTAAAATCATAATAAATATAACTGAGAACACTGTGACTTTCTGTGTTTGGCTTTATTATGGTAAGACCTACAGTTGGACATTACTTTATGACCACAACATGCATTTTTTGAGCAATATACTACTCAACTCAATACATGGAAATAACACTGGAAGCTGAGTTACTAGAGTAACTAATGAGAGATCAGCTATTATATATACATCCAGCATCCAGACACCCATCCCATTTTAGGCCAGGTTATTTGTAAGATACACACTTTCTTGATGTAATTTTTGTGGAATTGTAAGAAAAAAACCCTAATTATTAGTATATTAGCTGTGTGAAAATTTTTACGTCAAATATGTAGCATGGTCTTAATGCATTCACAAGATTTTTAGGAAACTTGACCTCTGACCTCGACAAAATTCACTCCAGAACTTATACAAGATTTGTAGTAAATGCACCCATGGTATTAATTTGAAAATCTTACGCTGTGTCGTTCTTGAGTTATATAAAGTCGGTCACCCTCTTTGCTGGGTGATGACAATCCCCAAACCTTTCATGCATGAAATTTAGCATGTTGGCACATAGAACGGTATCACCGTGCTAATTTTAACTCCTCTATAACCAGCGTAGGTGGAATCAACTGGCCGATTTTGATGTACTTGATGAACTTCTCTCTCTTTCAGTATGATTATGTATTCCTGAAATGGATCTGTACACATTTTTAGCCCATCTAAACCAACAACAACAACAACAACAACAACAACAATGTAAAGTGAAACAGTGTCCAGGAGTTGTACTGTAATTTCTCCAGAAATTGTTATCAAAGTTAACAAAACTCTTATTGGTTTTATTTAATTGGGAGTAATATTTAGCATAAAAATCCAGCAATTTATGAACACTGGGTAGCATTCCAACTAAACGTTTTTCACTGGTGGATCATGGACACATGAAAGCTAAAATAAAGTCTTAATCCACAGGGAACAGCATCAGGTTTGTATGGCCTTCAATGTGGCATCAAGATTCAGCATACACACAAACACTACCATGAAGTAGTTAATTCAATTTAATACACCATCTATCACACAAAAACCAGTCTGGGACTTACATGCACAAAATAGCTGCAGTTCTTTCTGTAGCTTGTGAAAGTTTCAATAATAAGGGGGGGAAAAAAACATTTTCTGGAAGACCTTTCAATATATTTTAATCATTCAGCTGTCCTTCAATGGCAAGACCAGAAGCACTTCCAGCAACCAGTCAAGTTGCACAAATTCAGTATCCAACTAGAAATGACAAAAAGAACGTGTGACCTTTTGGTGTAAAAATGTCATTATCTGATCATTTTTATCATATATGTCATTTTCCAGATATTTAGAGATTCTTGAATTAGGGCCAAATCAAGTCTTGAACTTTAAACACACAAAATTCTAATCACTTCATCCTCCAGTCAAAGTGAAACTTTCGAGCAATATCATGTAAAGAAAGCGACAGACAAATCCAAAACTTAAATGCCTCCAGCCCCAGCTGTCGCCAGCGTGGAGGCATAAAGATATTTTCATCTTCTATTTCTTCCAATTTTATTTTCAATTGTCATCCCCACTGGCACGCACATAACCAAGCACAATGTTATCATCTCACATAACAGAAGGAAAGAAAATAACTTCTAGCAACCAGCCAGCTGCTAGCAAATCCAGGCTGCAGCTTTAAGGCTTGCGTCTACTTCTCAACACATTTATTGTTCTTAGGAGTTTTCTCTTTTCCCTTTAAGTTATTTCTTCCTAGCAAAAGACCAACATTATTTGTAAGAATTAAATCTCAGGGTGATGGAGGTCAACTCTTCAAGTACAGTAAATTACATTTATTCAATCCTCAGTCACAACTCAGCTACATACTCTTCATATCCTGATATATCTTGTGAGAGAAAATGTTTATTATGTATAAATATAAATTATATTTAGCTTTAAGTAACGCAAGATGACAAAACAAACCATAGAAAAATCAACAATGAAAATCCAAACTTTAGTGTCAAAGCACAGAAGCCCTTATGAGCCATTTCATATTTAATGACAGAACAACAACCGCCCTAAACAAGCAGCTTCGACTTCATGTCAGCATTAATTCAGGCACTGTTACATTACTGACGGCCCTGAGATATGATCATTATTCTGTCACTGCAGTGCCATCAATTCTCCTTTCTTCTGAAAGCTCCTGATCATTCTTAACCGCAAAAAGAATATGACATATATCCAATTCACTTTCACTTACTTTGTGATTCTTAAACTTCTTCATAAAAACTTTGACAATTATATACCTGACAAGACTCCAAGCAGTAAAATGCTGAAATAATGACTGTTTAATAGCCTACAAGGCAATCACAATATCCCACTTATGCACAAATCCACATCAATAGTAATTTTCGCACAGCACTGATGCACCGAGTGCAATAAAGGTGAACAAATTGCTGAATGAAACACACTTACTTCCACCTGCCTCTACGTCGCACACACTGTGACAAGAAAATAACATCTTGACCGCCTTGACAGTTTATTTTGGGCTTTTATTAAACACCAGAATAACAGCTTTAAGGAGTTTCTAAAGGTGACTGCGATGCCATTTTGATCATCAGGAGCTAAACATATGTGTGCAACATTAATATTTTGCACTTTTACATCAGCATCACACATGAAGCCAATAACAGAACTATGAGATTCCCCTTATCCAGTGGATTTTGAGGAAGTAAATTACAACAATTTACTTTAAATATCTCAAATTTTAAGGATTCAAAATGTTACATAACACATTACATATGACTAAAATTGAGCCTTACAGAAATATTGATTTCACTTAATTTCATAGTTTATTAGATGGCAGTTTTTACTTTTCCCTCCCATTTTCACCCCATACACTTTAAAAAACAAAAAAAACAACACACATCCTCACACACTTTTCATTAAGCGCTGTGTTTACCTCACAGTCAACGTTAATCACAAAAGAAAGAAAAACACGGTGCGCATGTGTGCGTGCATGCATGCCATCGGCAGGTCTGCAGTGTTTATAATGTGTCAGATCAGCTTCATTGCTCACGAGGAAACATGCAATCATTCTCTCATTACCAGCTTTGAGTGAATGCATTGAGACTCATTTGGTGCACTCACAAGCAGGTACCAAACAGACATCTATACACAATGGTGGAATCAATCCACAATGATGAGGCACATTTGTATGGAGTGACCACAGCTCCACCTAGTGGCACTTTATACATGATTAAAAACAGGAAAAAAAAGAAAAAAGAAAAAGAAAGAAATACACAAATGTCTATTTAAATATTTTTCTTTGCGATTCAAACGTACACACTTTGAAATAGTGTCTGACCTTATGTTGAGTCCAGTAGATTGCCCAAGGTTCTCCCAGGCGTGGAGCTTCTCTGTGAGCCTCTAAGTTTTAATGACACCAAAGCAAATAACTGTTTTTGAGTACAGGAAAAGTTGATGCTGATATAATACAGTCAACAGCAGAAGAAAAAGAATACTTTTATGCAGCATGAAGCCTTGCAAATATGGCATCTTTACATCCCACAGCAGTATAAATACATTATTTTCTTCTCTTATTATTGTACATATTTTATAATTCACCAATTATCTCTGACAATAGCTTTTTAGAAAGTAATGACTGAAATGTTTACTCAAGTTGCCTACACACAGGAAGTCAGTCTTTTGTCAAGCATCACCTTGAAGCTGACGCTGAATGCTAGTGGACATTCCCATATTTGCTACCAGCTTATATGTTAATCAACTGTATTCTTCACTCTCATTGGTAGCCACCTCAGTTGCTCACGTGAAGCTGAGAATAGTTTATCGCAAGTCCCGCCCACTTCAGCAGCACTTTTTTCACCTGTAGTTGCTTTCTATGGTCTGTTGCCACCATATCACTACGAACTGCTTCCAGTGTGTATAGGGCTTTTTGGAGGATATTCTAAGCTTAGATTATTAATTTAAAAAATATTTGATAGTAAATTCTAAAAGTTAAACTTCAAAGTTTGCAAAAACAAACAGAGGACAGGGAGTCACAAAAACCTTCACAAGGATGCAGCCAGAGTCATTAATCTATCTAAAAATGTCTCACTGAAGCTTTGCTTATTACTTAATTCTCTTAATATCTATATTTCTAACTGCCCACACTTTTACCTCTTTTTCCAGTTCCATGTTGATCAGCTCTTCTTTGGTTTTCTCCATCCTCTCCAGCTTCTTCCGCAGACCCTCCACCTCCTCTTTCAACAGGCTGCAATTTTCTCTGCTCTCCCTGGACAGAACAGAGACAAAAAAAGGTAAATTAAACTGATAGCTCAGTGTCTAATGAGCTACAGTCACACTCGGATGCAATTTTGAAACCCGTTTTCAAATATATTAAGATTACAGTGACTGACGACAAATGCACGTAACAATGTACCAACTGTGCATTACAGCTATAATACACTGCTCTCACTAGTTTTCAAGTTTTCTTTACTTTAGTCACACTTGTTGGATTAGGGTGACTTTTCTGTGAACTCTACTTGAGAAACGTCTGATATGTTTTGGCCATGTTATTACCCACTTCAATCAACAACACTATTTTTGCCCAGCTCACATTGTTTACACCAGGGAGCTGATTATGCTGACACAAGCCGGTAGAAATTAGGGGGGAAAAAATGCAAAGGTTGCAGAGGAGGAAAGAATAAGGGAAAAGAGCTCGGTCCAGACAACAGAGACTGATTAGGAGATAAAAGAAGAATTTTCCTTCTATTGTTTCAGGCAATGTGAAACAAGAATCTCCCCACAGTTTGAGGACTTCCCAACCATCGGAGACCAGACAATGGACTCGCCTTGGAAGATCAGACCAAATCCTGATTGATCCACCTGGTCTTTCTTTTCAGTCACATTTCCCAGGCTAAACCTGCAATACTTGCTCCTCTTGCTATCCAGCACCAGAAATACTCAGTAATATGAACAAGTACTTATTGAGATTACATTCATGTATGCCAGTTGACTGTTGGCCCTGAGATGTTAAGCAGGATTTCTCAGTAAATGGCAGCCCCTTGCCCCCCAGTCACCCTCTGTCTCAGAACATGTAAACAAGGAGTGCAGTGCAGCTCTGCAGTATTCCATTTAAGTCTTGCCAGAGTAATCTTAGTGTGATGACCCATTCCATTATGCACATCCCTTCCTTGTTTTCCTTACTGATTTTTTATGAGAGATGGGGAGAGTGTGAGGAGCATGTCCCCCACCACACACACCCTCCCCACACTACTGATATAACATTCCACTTAAAAAAATAAAAATAAACAAATAAAAATTATTTAAAAAAATAAAATAATTGGCTAATTAGCTTTGTTCCTGTTCAGGACAGTTACACACACACAAACACTCGACCAGAAAATACTGCTTTCTGCATAAGTGTGTGAAGGTTTATCTGCAAGGACAGATAGCTGCAAAACACTGGCACACTTTGCAAGCTAATGTGAATGTGTATGCACAGCACAAAGTGTCACAAATTTCAGCAGCATTTAAAATGCAACTTGATTGTCTGAGTACTTTTAGAAGGGTCAGTCTTTTTTTTCCCCTCCCATTTAATCGACTTATGAATAAGGAACATTCCTAGTTACAGTTATGGTATCTTCAGCAAAATTCTTAATCTGTTATCTTGAGAAAGTATGAAGAGTTTCATGCTTTAAATTGAGATTTCTGTAATACAACAGAAAGGATAAGTGGATAAACACACCAACTGCTAAATTTCTCCACTTAGTCTGACAAGCTGTTTGGCTGTTACTTGACAAATGGATCTTCTGTTATCCGACTTAATCTTTCAAAGTGCTTGTATGCTCATTAATGCCCAATAGCATCCAAACTACGTGGTACAAACAGAATCAACCTAAACATATAGTGTAAGGTTTTAGAGACGACACAGGCACAAACACATATTACAAATACCAAAAACACTTGTTAAAGAAAAGAGAGCTTGTGGTATATGTGTGTGAAACTTGAACGGTCCCTCCACTACAATGTAAAGAATTTACATGTTAAGGAAACTTCAAAAATGTATTTAACCTGAGGTAGGCATTATCATCTCTGAGGCGCTTCAGCTCCTTTTCCAGATCTGGAACTCTGGCCACCTCTGACTTTACAGTCTTCACAATGGCAAAGTCCTGCTCCTGGAACACAAGCCGCCTTTCCAACTCCTGCCAAATTAGAAAGTGAGAAATTCACCAGTAATACAGTTTTCAGATTAATGACACACTTTATGGAAGCAAATACCTGTAACAAACAAGCAAACACACACACACACACACACACCTGTATTAATGTAAATATCTAATCAGCCAATCATGTGGCAACGACTCAGCAATCTTTTATTGTCCAAAAGTGGACAACAGAAGATTAGTAAAAAATGTTGCCTGATCGATGTCGAGCTGATCTGAGTGGGTACTAATGGAAAAAGGGCTTTAGTACCAACTAAGCATCATTTAAACCTACACCCTACCTGACGATTGTAGCTGACCATGTCCATCTCTTTATGAACACAGTGTACCCAACTTCTGATGGCTGCTTCCGGCAAGATCATGTGACATGTCACAAGACTCCAAATCACCTCAAACTGGTTTCTTGAACATGACAGTGAACTCACTGTACTCCACAGTCCCCAGATCTCAGTCCAACAGACAGACAAATCTGCAGCAACTGTGTAATGCCATCATGTTAATATGAACCAAAATCTGTGAGGCATGTTTCCAACACCTTGTTGAATCTATGCTCTGAAAATTAAGGCTGTTCTGAAGGCAAAATGGTATGTTCGATAAGTTTATGTTATGAGGGGAAAAAATACATTTAAACTCACATTATGCAATTTGAAGGAGAAAGGTAGTTTGAACAAAAAAGCTGATATGTAGAAAATTTAACTGATATCCTGCACATGATCTTGCCTGCATTGGTTATACGTCTAAATCGTAATCATATTTAGTAGGTTTACATTCGCCGTACAGTGAGCTACATAACACTGTGTAACCACTCCGTCTACATCAGTGCAAAGACGTACAAACTGCTATTTTTAACTATTTCAACTAGTTTCTCTCCATGAACTGTGGACACTGGAATGTTCTGAACTACAGACAAATCCGTACACCATTCAAACTCTGAAGTGAAACCATAAGGAGCCCAATAGAAGCGACAGCATTTCGTACCTTAATCTTGATTATGTGATCAGAGCATGAGGACTGCGCAGCTTGGAGACTTTGGCAAAGCTGAGAGACTTCCTGATACTTCCTGATCATAACAGCAATCAAAGAAAACTGCATGGTCAGCATTTATATTAAGCAGTACAGCTCAATATTTATTAGCATGAAAAAGAGCAAAGTGTCAGTCCTTGTTTGTGTGTGTGTGTACCTTTGTTGCAAATCTAGCTTTTCCTGTAACTCCTGGTTTTCAAGCGTTTGAGCAGAAATTTTTGAGTCTTGGTTTTGAATCTTCTGCCTGAGCTCTCTGATCTCATCCTTCAAAGAGCTGATGGTCTGCAAACAGATAACAGAGGTAATCCAGCATAAGATAAGAGGCACTACCAGACTGGCAAAATAACTGTGCGTGCAAATCTACAAGCATGCGTGCACCTGGTTAGCTGTGCCAAGCTTATCATCTCGTTCCTCCAGTGTCTTGTTTAGACCCTCCAGGTTCTTCTGGAGAGCATCATTTGCTTCCTTCTGCTCTGTTAGCTTCTTATTCGCCTCTTCCGCTCTCTCCTCCAGCTTCTTTATTTGTCCCAAAAGCTCCTGGTTCCGATCCACCTCATGCTGCAACATAACAAGGTGGTGAGCTATCTGATGCTTTGTTCATGTGGTATTAAAGGAGTATATATGGCATGTACCTCCAAGTCTCGTGCGCTGTCTGAGGCTGCCTTCTCCAGTTCAAAACGAGCCCGTTTGTGGCTCAGCTCCATCTGTTTCTTTTCCTGGTCCAACTGCAGGTAGCGATTCTTGGAGTGAACCCTCTCTGCTGCTTCTAAAAGCTAAAAGAAGGATATGCTAGTAAGTGCGGAGGCTGAATGCTGGTGCTATTTTTGTTCAGCTTTTTTGCCCCCCTGTTGATGCAAACAGTTTCTGTATGTACCTCCATGCTGCGCTTGTACTGACTCTGCAGGATTCCACTCCCTGCTGAGTGTTCTGACAGCCGCTGTGGATGTTCGGGGCGGCTGATGAAGGAATTGAAGGACTTCAGGGTTGTTAAAATGGTCGTGTCGTCTTCTAAATCCATCCTGGAAGATGCAGCACACAAACGAAAGGCTCACAGTACGAGAAAAAAAAAAAAAAAGACTACACTACGGCCATGTAAAGTTTAGCTAAGCAATTCTAAAGTGCACCATTTTCATGCTTTATAACTTTACGATAAAAGTGTTAACACGTTAATGTTATATGCAGACAGGTTCCTAGCATTAACTACGTAAAAGTGCGAAGTAAGATAAAAGTGGCATTAGCTTCTTTGCTCAGCTGCACAAACACGAAAACAACTTTAGTAGCTTAACCAAAAGCAAATGTTTACGTTAGTTGCCATATTTGGCAATTATCAAGAATTATCTCAAGAAGGTATTCACTGGTTTGTTAAGAACGGTTTAAACTGCTTCACTCCTGTATCACCACAGGCTACACAAGAGTTCAGTTCACCATGACTGTTTTCTACAGCTATTCTCTCTAAGCTACGTTTAAGTAGCTAACAAATGGGCATCGCTTGTAAGAATACGTCCTCACCTCTGACCCGTTCTTGGTTTCCTTTTTTAAGGAGCGAGTTATTTGCAAATAGGTTATCTCAGTGTTGCTAACGTGTTAGCTGCTCGCTCAATACTACAGAAATCCCTCCAGTTTAGCTCGAATGGGATGTACGTAGTATCACGAGATTTGGTAACATATCGCGAGTATCAAAAGCAAACTTTTTTGGTTTTTTTTGGTTTTAATAGGAAAAACGAATAAATCGTGCACTGTTATCAGTTTGATTTAATGTTTCTTTGTTAGTTTGGTTTTTTTTCCCCTCTGATTTCTGGTTTTCTAATAATAAATACAATGACGCTTGGAAAAGCCTGGTACCTTCGGCACTATTCAGGTAGAGCTGTTTTCTTACAATTGGTATTAGACAGAATTTTACCATTTGCACAACCTCTGTCATACCACTCCTACCCTTAGAGGTCAACCACCTCCACTTTACCATATTTGTAAACCCAGGTTTAATAATAATCTTAGCGCAAATTGCATTAATAAATATGTATACTATACACTGTGTAATATGTTTGGGACTAGCGTGTTCAGCTATCACATAAACAAAAGTTATTTTGCAGTTTTACAGAGATTGGTGGGAATAATTTCATGAAGCATTCTTATCTGGCGGCAGGTTTTGGATCAGTCTGATCAGTCTGATCAATCTTGCTGGAAAAACTCAGGGAACGTGCCAGCTTCAGTGCATAAAGAGGGAAACACATCATCATGTAGCAATTTCAAATATCCAGTGGCCTTGAGGTTTCCATTGATGAAGAATGGACCCACTATCGTTGTACCCCATATACCACACCAAACCATCACTTTTGTTGGTCCAACAGTCTTGGAGGGATCCATCCAATGTGGGTTAGTGTCAGACCAATCTTCACCATTCACATAAAAGTTTGCCTCATCACTGAACAAAATCTTCTGCGTGAACTGAGGGTCCTGTTCCAATTTTTGTTTTGCCCATTCTGCAAATTCTGTGCGCCGGTCTGGGTCATCCTCGTTGAGATGCTGCAGTAGCTGGAGTTTGTAAGGGTGCCATTTGTGAGTAGCTAATATCCGCCGAAGGGATGTTCGACTAATGCCACTCTCCAGTGACATGCGGCGAGTGCTACGCTGTGGGCTCTTGCTGAATGAAGCTAGGACAGCCACTGATGTTTCTTCATTAGTGACAGTTTTCTTGCGTCCACATTTGGGCAAATCCAACACTGAACCAGTTTCACGAAACTTAGCAAGCAGTTTGCTGACTGTAACATGGGAGATGGGTGGTCTCGTAGGGTGTCTTGCATTGAAATCTGCTGCAATGACCCGGTTACTTTGCCCCCTCACCCTAAGTCACTTTTTAAAAGGCAGTAATCCTCCTCATCCTTATCATCAGACCAGAAAATAGCTGATAAATATTGCATGTGTTACTCTTTTACATTTACCTAATTAATCAGTGGGTAAATAACAGACCTGAAACAATGAATCAGTGCAACTCATGTTATTTCATGCCTCAAAATTAAAGCACAGTATTGCATTATGGGGGTTTTGTAGATTCAGCCTAATTTATAGACTAAAGAATTTGGCTAGAAGGAGCAAAACATTGACCAGTTAACCAGGTTTATAAATATGCTTGTGATGATCTACATGGCACTACTGTGCTTTTGTTAGAAATGACCAAAAATGATATAGTGTATTTACTTTTGTATCCCATTAGCCCAGCACCTGTATGTGCTTGGATTTGTGGGGCCTTACTGGCATAGTTGTTCCAACAGAGGGCAGCACTGCTATATTTATCAGTTTATATTTTACAAAGCATGGTCACTTGGTGGACACAGAGGTCTGCCTCGGCGTAAAGCCTCGTCTTTGTACAAATAATAAGCTGTGATTGGCTTTGCATTACTAGAACTCACACAAATGTGGGTATATATTGATATTGTACTTACATAGCACACTGATATGGAAATGATGCTTTTTTTTCTCTAGCATAAGGCGTATCACTCACAGGGAGGCACTAATGGCACAGCTTTACAGATGACAGCAGTGCCATGGACGATGTGAATTACAACCATTTGTGCCACAATGTCACGTCCAAAAGCATTTTAATTCATGTTTAATTAAATCGCCATAAGTCGCCTTGAACGATCCTCCTGATCCAAACAACGGTGATGCTCATTCTTGTGCATCCGGTTTGCATCTTCATTAATACTTCATTTATTCCCATGTGGAAAAAACCTCTGCACTTGACAGTCACGGCATAGCAGCTGAGAATCAACTCCAGTTCTCCTTTTGCCGTCTGAGGTCACGGCCAAGGAATTCTTTACGACTGTCCTGCATTCATGCCCTTCCTGAGTGAAGTAAAGGAAGTGAGACCTTGGGGCATTTATGTAAGAATATCTACTGCAAAACACAGGCAAGACCTTGAGAGTGCTGATCTCTGTAGTTTCAGAATACATGGATGAAAAAGACGCAGACAAGCAGCTCATAGATGGTTGGAACAAGCTGCAACGGACGCACAAGAGAATAATGACTATGCTGTCATCATCTGACAAAAGAAAAGGCTGTAATTACAAAATCACCTCTCTATCACTTGGCTGAGAGCAGAGTAGGAGCACAAAAGGTGAGGCCCGGTGCCCAGTCCATATTTATGTGAGAAAAGAGCTGGAAAACATGAAATAAAAGAGAGGAGGGTCCACGGAGGGATTTTTATGATTTTCTTTTTTTGTATGTGGGTGAGATTCAAGAGGGATTGAATGAAAGGGTGTGAATTTGTCTGAAAAGGTCAAACAGAAGACAATTCCTCTTCAGAGTGACATAAGAGCTCCCCTTTCTCTCTGTCACTGTCTCTTCCCTTTTCATCCTTTCACCCCCAAGAGAATTCAGCCTGTTTTGGTCCACTGTCTCTCCTAGCTCCCTCCTTCTCTTCCTCCCTCATCCCTTCCTTTCATGGTCCTACAATCTCCCCTCTCTCACCGGGTGAGAACACCTTTTTTTTCTCCCCCTCCCCTCCCTCCTCACTGTCTTTTTTTATCTGTCATACTCTGACTCTGTCCCTCCCCGTCTCTCTTGGGTATTCAGTCGCCGTCCTCAGCATCTCCACCTGCGTCGGTCCTCCAGCAGTCGACCCGTGGATGCAGCCTTCCCTGCGAGATGACGCAAATGCTCAAATTCAGACTCCTGCACGTGCACGTGCACACGGACACACACACACGGCGTACGATGTAAATCAGCAGAAGTGCCCGCAGATGTGCCCTTCATTGCCATCTGTTGAGAGAAATGTGATAGGAGTTCACAGGAAGCCGTTTCACATTCAGTGGGGTGTTTTTTCCACCCACAGCTGTAAACATCAAAACATACACGAATAGTTCAATGTCATGCAAACTGCAAAAGGTTAGGAAGCTGACACCGAGAAAAATCTCTTTCTTGCGTTGTTACCCGATTGGCAGCAATGTCAGCTTTTACAGGTTTGTAGTTAATGACAATGAAAGATATGAACGAGTGTAATTCAAAGAGCCCTATAGAAGGCTTTCAGTGTCCATTAAACACATTATTTAAGACATCACTGTAACCATCATCATCGTCCTTTTGAATAATTCACATAATTGAAAACATAACTGTATTTAGTCACACCATAGTAGGCAAAAAGAGGTCACCTCAAGGTCATCCAGACATAGTGTGTTACCTCAGTATCTATTGTGGTTTTTATGAGTGGGTGAAAGATAAGGTGAAATAGCTCAGAAAGAGCAGGCATGAGGAAATGCAGAAGGAAATTTGTGGTCATGGCAGGTTCATAAAGTGCAAAGAAGAGTGTGATGGGGGGGAAATGGTAGACAGGCATGGGAGGCGAAATGAGGAAAGCTGCAGAGAAAAGGCTCAGAGAGGGACAGAAAACAACGTTACAGATCAGATGAGAGAAAGGTTAATGAGAAGAATCAATAAGATAGTGATTTCATACCCTTCTAATGAAGGAGGACAGAGCCAATAGCTGATTCAGGCTTTCAGTGCTCTGGAGCCCCGGGGAATATTTGAACAATATTAGTTTACAGGCGTGCATGCTTGTGCACACAAGGGGAGGAGGGGGGACAAAGAAGATGCAGAGGCACCCAGTTATGCATAAAGAAGCCACAATCAGAGGAGAAATTAAAAATAAATTGTGCTTACTAATTAATGAAATAAGCAGTCTCTGTGGGATAAGCCTGATGGGGAGGAGATGCGTGTGTCACATCATTTTCTGAATTCTCTCCCCCGAGGTTTCAAAACATTCAAAACAGACTGCAGGGCAGAGAGCAGCAATATCATCAGCAAAGAAAAAACTAAGTTATTAATGTGGAACCCAAAATAGATGCTAACTGTGCGTATAATACATCGTCATTTCACAAAAGTGTGGTGCCTGTTTGGATATAATCCATCCATGCATTCATTTTCTTCACTACTTGCTCAGGGTTGCATACGCATACAAGAAATGTATTTTTAAAAAGTCTAGTTCACATGTCTTCAATTCATAAAGCACCACAGTATTCCACTTGCTGTGATATGAAAGAGTGTGTGTGTGTGTGTCCATGGAGTTGTCTGCCCACTTATGTGAGGCATCAGGTGGGATATGACCAGTCACAGAGGCGTTCTATCCGCAGGGTGGTTTGATTGACACACAAACATAAAGCATCAAGAAACTGCTTTAGGAGATCCAAGTGAATAGACAGGGAGTAGTAATAAAAACAAAAAACAAAATGAAACACGCTCTGTGGGAGGAAGGGGAGAAAGCGTGACGGTGATGTCAGGCAGGTGGGATGGAGGGAGAGGAAGGGAACAAATAAAAGGTGGAGAATCTCAGAGGACTGTGGAAACAAAGAAAGAGGCCATAAGTATTGTTGCCTTGTATCTGGATATTAATGTGGTTGTTTATTATTTCAGTGTGTTCAGTCCCAGAACAGCAGATATCTATGTAATATTAATGAATAAAAATGTAACAAATTAGTCGCTATAATAAATGTATTACTGCAGTCTGTCCATGCTAAGTTAGTGCTTTCCCCCCTGTTATTATCACAAAGAACTAAAGCAGACACTTTTGGATTTAACTATTTTTTATTTTAGGAGCAAAGAGATTACCAGTTGTCAGGGTCTTTGGAACCAGCTCGCCATTGTGGAAACTAAGGCTCACCTATCGTTTACCTGCCTGCCCATGAACACACCTCAAGTCTCCTGGAAGTCTGCCTGCCCACCTGTAACTCTTCAAACTCTGTCATCATCCAGTCTAGCAAGAAAGGCCTCAGAGGCTTTTCACTATTCTCCTTCACAAATTGCCATAATCAGCCAGCTCTCATCTGTCTCCCTGTCTGCAGAGCCCTCCTGAGTTTAGCTGATGGAAAAGGGCTCAGCACCATAGCCTGCCTGCCCTTTGTTAATTCCCTGAATTCTATAAATAAACCATTTGAAACCCTTAGCCACGGTCTGAGTCTGCTCTTTGGGTCTGGTCACTGCAAAAACATGACAGCAGTGCTATTCAGTATCTTACACCATTTATTTCTGTTCCATAAAGATGAGTGAATGTCCTGTTTATATACTGCACTTCAGTAACAATTGGGGAAAAAAATCATGCCAGATATCTAAACTGATATGGATGTGTTAGGAATTAAAAGACACCCCGAAAATCAAAGAGAAAAAAAT
Source organism: Perissodus microlepis (assembly GCF_051167445.1). Classification (NCBI taxonomy): domain Eukaryota; kingdom Metazoa; phylum Chordata; class Actinopteri; order Cichliformes; family Cichlidae; genus Perissodus; species Perissodus microlepis. The sequence goes on along the minus strand of NC_140466.1, from coordinate 29,788,787 downwards.
TATGTTACAGGCTAGTACAGGGGTCGGCAACATGCGGCTCCGGAGCCGCATGCAGCTCTTTAGTCCTTATACTGCGGATCTGCGTGGTTTGGGAAAATAAATTACAAGTATTTAGCTGAAGTGTATTTTTTGTATTAGTTCTTTTTAAACTTGTAGAACTAAATTGAAAGATTATTGTGATATTTAAATATAAAAATAAAATTATATTTTATTATTTTTCGTCACTCAAAATAAGCGTCACACTCGCGGGCTTTAGAGTTGACGTCACGCCGCATTGCATTGTGGGATCGCGGCGCCATATCAGTAGGCCAGAAAGCAAAACGAGCGCGCAGTGCTGGAATGTTGGATTCGGGACTGCCAGAACCATGCTCAAAATCAGCGCAAAAGACAAAGGGCTGTATCGCGACCGATTGCGCCCAGACGCCAAGAGACGGTACTTTGAAAAAATTGCGTGCATCGGTAATGTGGACCCGTATGAAATAAGGAAGTGGAGTGGAAACCCAGACGACCTACCGCCGTTGTCCTATCCCGATATCTTCGCATACCTTGTCTGTGGAGTCAGCGCATACACAGCGAACCAGTTTAAGAATTATAAATCCCTGGAGGCCCGCATCTAATTCACAAACGGCTGGGTGCAAGATTTGTCCATCTTTAAGCCTCCACGCTGCGAGTACGTTGTCGTTAAGACAAAGGTAAGTCGGTTTGAACTTGATAACTTTCTAAACAACTTCCTTGTTACAGTTTTTGCTTTGCACGTACACTCGTACAGCCAACCCATCTATATTAGCCTTGGTTAATTACAGACCTTTTATTAAAAGTGGCTTTTGTGTGTTTCAGGTACTGCACTCACAACGACTGAATGAAACTGCATTACAGCCATGGGTCATTGTGAGCACCAATGGGAGGGTTGAGGCTGCTCACTGCACATGCATGGCCGGAGTTGCAGACGCCTGCACCCATGTCGCTGCTCTTTTGTTTAAAGTCGAGGCTACAGTGCTATCAGAGGCACCAGAACTGTAACAGACGAGTCTGCATATTGGGTATTGCCCGGAAATATGACCAAGATACAGCCCGAGGTTGCACATAACATTGACTTCTCCTCAGCAGCTGCCCAAAAACGTGGTCTTGATGAAATCATAAACACACCCTCTGCATCGAGAGGCAAAAGGAGGCGATCGCAAAAAAGACGGATTCCTATTGCAACGCTGGAGGATTTGTCACCATTACTGGATACACTGCAGGACCAAAGCAGCAAAGCAGTGAGTTTGTGTGGAATAGAAAACTATTACACCAACTACACTACACAGTCACCCACATTACCCCAATCCCTGGCGTGTTTACGCAACAGAGACGCTGAGTCCCTTGGCCTTCCTGATCTTCAGGTGCACTGTCTAAAGTTTCTTAAATAGCCTGTAACGTTTCATTTTGTGGTTCAAGATTGATGCCAGCTGTGTGTTGCCATGTAAATAGTTTGCATTTCATTTTTATGTACTTGCTAAGTACATGTGAACAGATCAAGAATAAAAAACAAACAAACAAATATACTATTCTTTTCTGTTTTATTGAAACTACTTCACACAAAGTACAATTATTTACAATGAACTACACATGCAACACAACAGCTTTATGAATACTCAACAAGAGCAAGTTTCATTTGGCCCTGGTTTGACAACCACACTGGGGCACATATTCACCAAAACACAGCAAACCTTAACAATCTTATCAAGCAGTGTTGTTTATTTCTGCGCTGCCCTGTTCACTGCACACACAATGCCCTTTAGCTTCCGTGACGCTGTCTGTCCGATCACCACTGTCCACATTTGCAGCTGGTACCTCAACCTCCACTTGTCCAACACAACTGCTGTCCACTGCCTCCATGACATTGTAATTTTGTTGTTGGTCTTCTGTCAGATCTTCATCAATCACTTCTGCACGGGGCACACCTTCAGACTCTGCAGCTGCATAACGAAAGCCTGTAAGTTAAAATTAGTGCATACACATAAGGTAAATGTACACCAATATTCCAATGACAGGTGTGTGTGATTCATATGGAAGTTATGTGCGGATTAGTGTACAATGATAGCAATTTAGTATGTTTTTAGAGGCCCATGTGCAGTGTTGGTGCCCAGTCTGGATTTGTTACATCCATTTCATATGCTGGTTTGCCTGCAATAATGCCAAATCATAAGCTACTCAGTCGACATGACGACACGACGTGGTTCTGCAGCATCACACATTAGCATGTTTTATCTCATTATCTATGACCTCAGCGCATTGCAAATAACACTAAAAGCCTTTTAATAGTGATATGAATTCATTTAGAACTCACCGGAAAGAAAATGCGGTGAGCAAACCAACAAAAAGCTGGGGATTGCAGAGAACTCGATATCCGCTCGTCTCACCGCTGCAATCCAAGCCTGACGTCTTTGTTTAGTAATATCGGATACATGGGATCCCTCACGTTTCCGCCAGGATGGAAAACGATGAAAAGAGAGCCCATTATCCAGCTTCTTGCCTTCACGATCGTGTGATCTAACGTTGCAACCGACAACACAACACGTACGAACCATAGCTGAAGCTGTATCCTGTGTCTGGCCTACTGTCATGGCGGAAGGGGGCGTGGGCCACCTCCCGTGACATCACGCTCCAAAGCCCTGTACTCGCCGAAACGCCGTGCATTTACCGAGACTTTCAACCCCAGGTAGGCCAATTATGGATCTTCGGATCCACATTATGTCAGCAGCTCCACCGTGAACTATGTTAAAAACAAACACCGCTCCCGCCTCACAGATGACAGCTTACAGTCCTGCGTAAAGATGAAAGTGACCTCACTGTGCGCAGAGGTTCAGGAGCAGAAGTTCCATTGTAAACATATCACGGCAGACCTGACGATGTTTGCATGAACACGCTTTTCAGCATCTCTTTATTGACCACTTTTCACACACGGTTGCTGTACGCATACAGTCGGCTGTAGCTTTTCAGCTCACAGCCCGACAACACAAAAGCAGAGAGAGAACAGACTTTAAGAGTTCAAAATGTGTTCATTACATAAATAAAATGTAATTTTCTCTGTAGCACTTCATGGATTTCATAAGCAACAAACTTTAGTTGTTCACACAAAGCATAAAGGTAGAAAAAACAATATATACAGTGTTGTCTTCATTTTAGATGTCACAAAGTATTTGCGGCTCCCAGTGTTTTCTTTTGCGTGGAAACTGGGTCCAAATGGCTCTTTGGTTGTTAAAGGTTGCTGACCCCTGGGCTAGTACATTTTGAGGAGTTTTATTGGATTTAGTTCAGGGAAAATGGGGGTCAATGGTATCAGCTCTTTCATCCTCCAGGAATCGACTGGATATTCTTGTCACATAAGAATATCCAGTCCTGGTGTACCGCACCAGGAGGAACCCAGGACCCACTGCACCGGTGTACGGTAGGGCTGGGTATCGTCACTGATTTCTAGAATCGATTCGATTCCGATTTGATTTAATTCGATTCGATTCGATTCAATTGGATTTGAATCTGGGAAATTTTGCCTCAGTCAGAAATATTATAATTCAGATCAGTACATTTACATATTTTTGTATCTATAAAAAGGAAGCTGACACTTTCGAGACTTTATCAAAGGTGTGAGCATCACAGCAGATGGCTTTGTGTCAAAGTAGCTGAAGATAAAACACAGAAAAACATGAAGCTGATTTTCCTGGCCTGGGATTTTATAAAAATATTCCACAGTACATCAAAAACGAAAGAAAACCATTAACCAGCATATGAACATCACCTCTGAAGTTACAGCGGTTTTATTAGAGACACGGCTAAGCGTTTTGCATTTTGTATAATTTTAAAAAGTTTAAAATTTGTTCAGAAGCCTGTTGAACGGCAGAAATTAGGTTTTCTTTTCGGAAGTAAGTAAAAGGGAAAAAAAAAACCATCGGCCGACAGCGCTGTAAATAACGGTAGACTTGTGCGTAACAAGCAAGGGAATAATGCAGAAAACAGATTTCGGGGATAGACGGGAAACTGTTCTTGAAGTATACAGGGAGAGAGAGAGAGCTGTGCATGAAGTGTGGTGGAAGCAAAACAGTAAACGTCAGAGGGAATTCATGACGGTGTTTATGTGAAGTGTAGTTTGGATCTTCTTTTGCTGCTGGTTGGGTCAATATTGTTTGGAGGGAGATCAAACTAACAGCTTTAGAATCAGCGCAAAAAGGGCGTGAACACAAAGCGCGGACCCGCCGAAACATCACAATCAGCGAGCTGTCGGCTTCCAGCCCCGAGCGTGTCCGTGCCGTCGGGTGAGAAAGGAGACATCTCACTGATTCTGATCCGCGGGTCCGCGCTTTGTGTTTACGTCTTTGTGCAGAATCCGTGTACCTGCTCTCATTCACTGTTTTAGCTGTTTGGTGGTTGTCAAAATTTTGTGACGTTTCACCTGAGATTCTGGAATTTCGGGCAAAATACATTTATATTAAAAAATCGATTCAGGATTTTAATGAATCGATATCACGTTATCCAAGCTAGAATCGATTTTAATCGATGAATCGATTATTAAAACCCACCCCTAGTGTACGGTCTGATAGTGGGTCCAAGAATTTCATCTTGATACCTAATGGCAGTCAGGCTGCTGTTCCTCACTCTGTAGAGGTCTGTGTATATAACTCCCATCACTGACCCACCACCAAACCAGTCATGCTGATCGATGTTACAGGCAGCATAACTTCCTCCATGGCTTCTCCAGACCCTTTCACACCTGTCACGTGTGTTCAGGGTGAACCTGTTCTCATCTGTGAAAAGCACAGGGTGTCAGTGATGAACCTGCCAGTTCTGGTATTCTATGGCAAATGTCAATTGAGCTCTACAGTGTCAGGTTGTGATTAAAGTGTCCACTAGAGAATGTCGGGCCCTCAGACAACTCTCATGAAGTCTGTTTCTGATTGTTTGGTTCGAGACATTCACACCAGTGTCCTGCTGGAGGTCATTTTGTAGCTCTGGCAGTGCTCATCCTGTTCCTAAGTTGAACAAAGGAGCAGACACCGGGCCTGGTGATGTCCAGCGCTCCTAAAGCAACCGTGTGTCTCTTGCAGTCTCCTCCCTGCTCTTGAGACTGTGCAGGAGACACAGCAAACATTCTGCAAATGGCACGTATCAAATGCAAAATTAGTAAAAAAAATTAAATAAAAAAGAACAGTCAGAAAAGATGAAAAAGCAATTCCTGTCTTGGTGCTTGTCTCATTGTTGCCCCTCTTATGCCCTTGTTGTTAATTTCTTTAACAACAAAGCAGCTGAAACTGATTAACAACTCCGACTGCTACTTAACTGAGCACATCAATATCCCAGAAGTGTAAATGACTTGAAGCTGTACTCTCATTAAAAAGTCTTCCTTTAATCCACCCACAGCCAAAACCTGGGTTGGCTTGTTTCTTTGACCTGTCTGTCATGGTTTTGAGTTTGTTTTAAATCATTCTATTTTTATTTTGTAATCCCCACTCAGTCTCTACCCCATTCTCCTGTAATAATCTACGCTGCTCTCAGGATTCGCTTGTATTCAATCACTTGTGTTCAATTATCCAATCAGATCTTTCTCCACTGTGGGTATATAAATATGCTCGTTTCCTTCTGTCACTTCCTGGATTCTCTTTTCACAAGTCGGACTTCCAGGCATTTCCAAGTGTTCTACGTTTATTTTCTCCTCATTTTCTTCTCTTAGTTTCCCCTCATTTTTCTTGATAGTTGACCTTTTCCTGCATGACTTCTGGACTCGTCTATGTGTTCTGCCTTTTGCCAGCTCCTTCGCTGCTTTGTCTGCCTGGTTGACTGCCTACTCGTGCATGCTTTTGGCCTGGATGAACTTTTACACTGTCTCCTGTGTTTTACTTTCCTCCTTTGAACATTACAGATTTCCGCCTCATCCACTGCAGCTAAGTGACCTAAGGAGGTCATGAGCATCAAACTATCCCACATCACCTGCATGTCATCACTGCCCTCCACAGCACATTACCCGCCTAACCCAGCGGTGCAAGTGTAACAGCTGCTGCCAGTCAGGGGGAAGACATGCAAGCATTCAACTTTACCATTTTTGTGTTTTTCCTTTTTCACCCCGGCCTTCAGGCCTGGCTTATTTTTAAACCATTTTTAAATCATTTCAGACATATTTATTTATTAATTATTGTTGTTAATATTTGTTCTGTGGCAGCTGTTTGAAAACAGTCTATAAATCAGTTTGTTTAACCATGTGTACAGTTCTCGTAATTTTAATTTGGCCTCCGTTTTTATAGCTGTAGATTCATATTTGGATTTTTTAAATCTACTCACAATTATTGCAAATCAGCTTGATGGACACGACCAATTGATTCTGAAATTTTAAAGCTGGATTCCCTCCGATTGTAGCCACTTTGTAAGCATGAATTTATCCATTGAAAGTGATCCTGACAGAAATCAACTATTCTTTCAATATTAGACTAACAAGACTTGCTTTTGCACTGCGAGTATGTTTCAGAGCTGAATTTGGTTTTTGCTTGTCACTTTGAAGACTCCTATATCAGAGCTCTTGTCTCTCAGGAGACTGCGTGTAACCTGAGAGCCTCCAGCAGAAAAACTGCATCTAAAAGTGCAACTAAATTAACACCACAAACCACTTGGGAAAATCAAATGAAACAAGTTCTTGACCTCTTGTACAAGACACACACTTACCAGAGATCCTTTGCTGATTTTATTTAATAGTTATTGATCCCCTTATATTCTCTTTAAATGCTTCCCTGTGGGAGTGTTATGTTGTCTAAAATCATTTTATACTAAATTGGTTTTATGTCTTGTATGGTGGTTCATTTTCTACTTGCTGTTAAAGGGTTTGAGTGTCTTGTTCCTTGCGTGAAGCACTTCAAAATTTAAGTGCTTTATAAACTGAGACCAGATTTTTTTTAGGTGATAAAAAATGTGAGGCTCAAAGTTGAGATTACTTGAGACTTTGTCCTTGTAGTTTCTATTTGTGTGATGAATAACTACAAACATCGGTGCAGTGGTTAGCAACATCAGCTCACAGCAAGATGTTTCTGGGTTTGAAACATCCCTAGAAACAACATTTGTTTTTTTATAGAGGAACAAATGTTAACTCTACCTGCACTGGTACTCTGCATGGCTTCCTCCCATAGTCTGCAAACATGCACGCTAAGCTAACTGATTGTAGGCATGAATAGTTGTCTGTCTCTGTGTTACCCTGTAATAGACTGGGGACCTGTACAGGATGTACCCTGCGTCTCACTCTATGACAGCTGGGATAGGTTTTAACCTTAAGTGGAAGAAAATCGATGGATGGATGAGACTGCATCATCTAAAGCATATTGGCCTTTTTCAATCAAAAACCACACACACTCATCTTTACTAAAAAAAGAAAAGAAAAAAAGAACTTGTTTTGGGTTATTTTACATAATCACAAACATTTAATTAAAACTACAACAGAGATGTCTGGTACTGTCCCACTTCTACATCTAAAAATATCAAACATCAAGATTATTTTCTATTTTTTCTATTTTCTGTCAAACTATACATACTTAGGGATGCAAAGAAACCTCTGCACTCACACAGACCTATTGCTCTGTTCTTCAAGATGCCTGCATCAGCTAGATTGCAATACAGACAGTGCAGGAGGGGGGGGGGGCATTTTAGTGTGTGTGTGTGTGTAGAAGGAGACGGGTAGGTGGGTGGGAATACTGCAGAGTTGGCAGCTGGAGCCAATAAAAGACCGCCGTGTGGAAATTGGATGTAAAGGATTTTTGGCAACTTCTACAGTCACACTGTTAAGATACTGGAGGCACCCGAGACTTGAACTTATCACATGCTATGAAGGCTCCTTCAGAGGTAACCAAACAGTGCAGTTCTATCATGAATTACATCCTCACTCCACCACATCCATCTGCAGTATAATAAGTCTCTAAGTCCTCAGAAAAATAATAATAAGGACTACTGCAGTTTTTACTCCATATGTTCCCTGTAATATGTCACACGAGCATATTTGTTATTGTGTAAAATGAGGTCTGCATATAAATTAGACCAGAATTATTGCTCCCTGTTCACTCAGCTCAAAAGGAAAGAATGTTGTTTTCAGAGACTGTAGACAAAGATACATAACATTTGTTCCCTGGAGTCCCACAGAGGTTTCCCGTGGGGAGCTTTATCTGCCGTGTTCGGCCCTAAGTAATTTTGGGGGAAATGTACATTCAACACAAACTGTTGACATGATACAAGAATTTGAGAATCAGCAGAGCAATCTCCAAAAACAAAAATGGCAAACACATTTGATAAGTACTCAGTGAGCTTATTTGTAATCCCTTTTCGGGCTTTGTTTGCGTTCAGTCACCTTGACTGGACAGCTTCGGCTGGGATGGAACAAGCTAAGTACAACCGGCTGGTTGGAGGAAGAGACTGAAAAAAAAACTGCAACGGTAAAATAAATCTGGCAAGCTTTAGCGGAGGTTGTTTTTACAGCTGTGATCATAAACAGCACAATTAAGCTTCATGCACGTAGATCATGTTAAAATCTTTGATTTGTGAGTATACATTTGTATGTGTGCGGACATGTATATTGAAAAAGGGAAAAAAAAGGATATCTAGTCTGAAAATGATGGCGAATACAGCCATCAGGCAGCCAAAGAGAAGTACGCTAAAGGAATATTCTCTGAGGGTCTTTGCAGTGTTTTACATCCACTCACAGAGATAACCCAAAGTTAAGCTCCATTTTAATGAAACAAATCCTGCTTTTAAACACAGCACATCTACATGGCCTAAGGCCACGTTTGGTTTAATGTTATTTCCCAGATGTTGATGTTCATATGTAGCGTATACGTGACAGGAAATTCAATTGCTCTCCACGTGCAGAGTACTCACAGTTTGCAGACCGTATGTTGGCTGGATCATTGTCAATTTGTAGCCTTTACTTTTTCACAGTGTTCCCCCCAGTATGTTTGTTCCAACACTAGTGGTGAACACTTTAGTATGACACATAAAGATGTGTCAGTGCTTATCTGCAGCAATCTAAATAGCATTAAAACCATTCCTCAGTGCCTTAGTGGGATCCTGCAGTGGTCTAGAACATATGGTGAACTAGACAAGCAAGTTTACTCAATGAATGTTGCTTTGTGACGCCTCCAAAGTTTCTTCCGTTGCGCTCCATGATCTGTTTATGTAGAGAAGGACTCATCCATGAACTTCGCAGATTCAATGCCTTTGACTGAATTTGGTGCATGGAAGATAGAGGCTGAAGAGCAATGTGCTCTTACTCGTAGACATGTCAGAGCACAACACAATGAGGTGTAAGGGAATGTTGAAGGACCAACTTCAAATACAGATCACTGAAAAGACTTTTACGCTACTCCTCTGCTTAAAATGTTTTCTTCTACACCAAAGAAGGCCTTCGCTGCATTGCTTAAATGTTTATATGTGGGTGTTGCATGCAGATGAAACAGTAGCTATGGTCACAGGCAATGAATAACCTTGAATGAATGATGGTGATGATGTTAGTTCACGGAGCATTTTGGAGTTAGTTGCACATTAAATGTGGGACCAAAATGAAGATAAATGGTTATCGTCTAGGAAAACTCACAGCATGCAGATGAAAACAGGCAATTTAATTAAAAAGTGATAATCTAATCTTCACTAAATGCATGTAATTAATTTGTATATATTTAGGTCCTAACTTTCTTTTAGATATTTAATATAAATTCAGTCTTGTCAATAACAAAAAAAGGTTCAAATGACATCTGATGTATTTTTAGGAACCATATAGGAATTTCATCTTGTCAGAAATAACTGTAAATATCTCTGTCGGAGATCATTTATCTTTCTGTTCTTTAACCACCCTCCCTTAATCAATTCATTTACTTCTCATTTGTACACGGGGATCTGCCCTGCCTGGGAGCCACCACCAGTCCTTCCCCAAACCGCAGCCTCAATTCATGCCCAACCTATCTGCCATATCTACTAGAAACACTGTCAAACCTAAATGAGGATGTGGTCCCAGCTAATGAATTTGTTATTTTAGTAGCTAGAGCAGCTGCTAATATCTAATGTTATCATTTTTGACTTTGCCATGCTATCCAGAAAGTGAACGTTATAAAATGCTGGTCAATGTATCACCTAGCTGCTGAAAATAGTGCAGAACAGAGTGGTGAAAGTGAGTCAAAACATCAATGTTGTATGCAGTAAATTCAATCAGCTGAAATATGCTGACAGGCTCTGCACATCTAGGGACATTCTGTCATTTCTTGCATTGCTTTCTTCTGCAGTACACTCACTCACATTTTATAATCTTTTCAAGTGCTGCTCACACATTTTCCATGTGGCTAACCTTTTGTCTCCATGTATGTAGCTTTGGTTTTCAGCACACACACACACACACACACACACACACACACACACACACACACACACACACACACACACACACACACACACACACACACACAGAAGGAACAGCAGACCAAATGAAATGTCCTTTGACTGTCCTTTGACTGTCCTCACCCTCCCCTTTCTGTCAACGTATTGATGATCATCTGCAGCTTTAAAAAAAAAAAAAGTTTAAAGACAAAAACCAATAAAAACAAAAATAAGAAGCAATGAAAAATGGAAATAGTTTAGCATAATCACAAAATCTAATATGAGGCTGACTTTCAGAAACAGCTGTGCTCTTAAGTTAAAATAGGGCCGCTCTATATGTCCAATGCAGTCCCATGTCTTCATGGTCTCACATGAAGTTGGTTCTGAGTGTTGCACTCATGTCATTGAAAGCATGTGGCCAAAGAAAGGCTGAATACAAGTTAAAACAGGCTATCTTTAGACTGCAAGAACAAAATAAAAGAGAAATAACGAGACTATGAAGGAAACCCAAATCAAATGCTTGATACTTTCAGTTAATAGCAAACAGAATGATGAGCTTAGCAACATAACAAGGTCAGGATGTCCATACAAGACGACAATGGGGTATACTTACAGGATCCTTTCTGTGTTAAATAAAAACAGCTCGACAAGTACTCTCCAGTAGGTACGTTCATCATTAATTATAATATGCTTACCTAAAATGGAGGGTTCAACACAAGTTGCAAACCACTGAGCAGTTTCAATAACAGCAGGTTTTTTTAAACTGAGTCCAGCTCTTTAAGCACAACCTGTACCAGACTGATTGGAAGAAAAAGGTTTGTAAATGACGCATGATGAGGCATTCAATATCATCTGATGAAGCTGTAAAGCACAGGAATGTGTGGTTTCACAGGGTATTGCTGGTGTTCATTTATGATACAACAGAATACAGAAGATGAAGTGGAGCATGGAACGTGTAGAGCTTTCTGTTCATTTTCAGCCAAAGTTGATCGGGCGGCACTTCAATACCCACATGGACCCGGGCCCAAAACATTCTGAGGAAAGCCAGCCTGGAGTTTTTGAAGGAAAAGGCTTGAAATATGCCAAGTCGGCTGTGACTTCATCTTAACTCAATCAGGCTGTAATTTAATTGCTATATATAAAACGAAATGATCCACAAACAAACAACAAGCAAAGGCAGCTGTAGAAAACACATGGCAAAAAACAAAAGAGGAAATGCTTCTTTGGGTTTTGGTTCCAGACTTTGGGCAGCCATTGCCTTCAAAGGATTTAGTAATAATTTAGGTTTTATTTACGGTTATGTGCACATAAGGCCTATAGAACAGGGCAAAGTGTAATTGTTCACAGATTATATTAGATTAAATATTATATTGAATCATATTTCACCTCATCGGATTAAAGCAGTCCACTGTACCAATGTGCATAACCTTCCAGATCTTCCAGTTCTTTATTCATCTGTGAAAAGTTGGCTAAGATTATCTAATAATTTCAAAGCTAAACCAGTCCATTTATCATGTTTCCTCTTCTTGAAATGATCGCACAGCACAGCCATATTTGTTATAATCATGCTCTTATTTTACAGTCATTTAGTCACTTTTCAAAAGGGATTTGCTAAAGATCAAACACAAGATCCATCTTCTCCAGTAAATGCTAGTGGGGATAAAAAGACTTCAGAATCAGAATCAGAATCAGAAAGGGTTTTATTGCCAAATGTTGAGCAGGTTTACAACATTAGGAAATTGCTGCGGTGCTTCAGTGCAAACATACTGTCATAAATTACGCTTAAATAGACATGAAAATAAAAATAAGAATAAGAATTAAAAGTGCTAAGTAGATAGATATATACATGATATATACATGAGTGCAGGTGGTGATCAGTGCCAAACATGGAATGATGCAGTGAACACAGCGTAGGGTCATGTGTTAGTGGTGGGAACAGTCATACGGTTATTGTTCATGTGTCCAACAGCAGAGGGGAAGAAACTGTTCTTATGGCGAGAGGTTCTGGTGCGAATGGACCGGAGCCTCCTGCCTGAGGGGAGCAGGTCAAACAGACTGTGTCCAGGGTGAGAAGGGTCAGCTGAGATCCGAGCTGCACGCCCCAGTGTCCTGGAGGTGTACAGGTCCTGCAGAGATGGGAGTCTGCAGCCAATCACCTTCTCAGCAGAGCGCACAACACGCTGCAGTCTCTGTTTGTCCCTGATAGTGGCTCCAGCGTACCACACGGTGATGGAGGAGGTGAGGATGGACTCGATGATTGCAGTGTAGAATTGCATCATCGTCTGTGTTGGCAGGGTGAATTTCTTCAGCTGCCTCAGGAAGTACATTCTCTGCTGGGCTTTCTTAATGACGGAGGTGATGGTGGGCTCCCACTTCAGGTCCTGGGTGATGGTGGTACCCAGGAAGGCTTAATAATGTTTGTTCATGTTTTAAGTCCAGCTTTGATTTCTTTCATTCTTTCATTCTTTCTGCCCTTTTTTTTCGACTTCTCTATCCGCCTCCAGCATAATGAATGCATACACAGTAGCCATGTCTGATGAGAATTAATTATTACCATCAGAACATCACAATACGACTGCACATCATGGAAGTCAGTGGCCCGTGACTGCACATTCAAGTGTGTACACAATGGGTTTTTGTAATAATAAGATCATATATTAGAGAATTCATAGCAAAACCAATGCAAAGAATTATATAGAAAAACATAATGAAAAAAAAAAAATATATATCCAAGTTACATGGTTTATATGTGTATATATATATATGTGTGTGTGTGTGTGTGTGTATATATATATATATATATATATATATATATATATATATATATATATATATATATATATATATATATATATATATATATATATATATATATATATAATACAAGTGTAAGTGTATTGTGCTGTGCATGACACACCTTGGAAATGGTTGTGATTACATGTTTCTATTGTATTGCTATATTTACTCCATAAGACTGGAAATACATCGCATCAGTAGTCTAACATCAAACTGTTTGCTGATGTTTTGTGTTGCTATAAATTCCCCGAGCATGTCTCTGAGAGTCAAAGAAAAGAACAAAATAAATCAGAGTAATATAAAATGCCTTGCATTGCAGATTGGACTATCTTGCATAGCACAGCCGTGTGTGCGTTTGATTGTTTGTGTGTAAAAGAGTGTTTCACAAATGAGGATTTTATCTCTTGCAAATGTCTCGATTAAAATTGTATAAGCACATTTTTATCAAACAAGGACGGTTTCATACCTGAGCCTGTAGTTTCAGTTCTCTGAAGCTGAAAGGCTGTTTATCATTTTCTCGCTGATTATTTCTATCTGCCAGCTTTGAAAATGTGACCTCTCTGTGCCTGTCATCAGAGGCTACCTGTGCATCAAAAAGGATCTGCTCAAGGCAGGATGGTCAAACACACAAAACCCTCTGATGGAGATGTGAAAGACGAGCTGTAACCTCAGCTTTCACATTTTTTTTCTGTAAAGGGAGTCATTTTTGATATGATATCTATGTAATATTTTTGGGGCGAGTCGTTCAGAACTATCTTTAAGCTATTTATTGAGACTACCAGGCTTGGGAGCTTGAGGGTCCTGTGCAGTATCTTTGTGGTTCTGGACAGTGTGTCGCAGTTCTTAAACACCTGACCGGACCTTGTTAATCTGAGCAAGGCTTCATTAGCACAGCTATCTTGGGGACCCTTCCTAGATAGGAGCCGAACCCCCGACCTGAAGTCAGGCATGTAGTGTTACCACTATACTATGCATATATAGCATCTAGATGCACAGCATAGTACAGGGTGGGCCATTTATATGGATACACCGTAATAACATGGGAATGGTTGGTGATCTTAAAGTCCGGTTTGTGGCACATTAGTATACGTGAGGGGGCAAACTCCTCAAGATGGGTGGTGACCATGGTGGCCATTTAGAAGTCGGCCATCTTGGATACAACTTTTGTTTTTTCAATAGGAAGAGGGCCATGTGACACATCAAACTTATTGGTAATGTCACAAGAAAAACAATGGTGTGCTTGGTTTCAATGTAACTTTATTCTTTCATGAGTTATTTACAAGTTTCTGACCACTCATAAAATGTGTTCAATGTGCTGCCCATTGTGTTGGATTGTCAATGCAACCCTCTTCTCCCACTCTTCACACACTGATAGCAACACCGCAGGAGAAATGCCAGCACAGGCATCCAGTATCCGTAGTTTCAGGTGCTACACATCTCGTATCTTCACACCATAGACAATTGCCTTCAGATGACCCCAAAGATAAAAGTCTAAGGGGGTCAGATTGGGAGACCTTGGGGGCCATTCAACTGGCCCACGATGACCAATCCACTTTCCAGGAAACTGTTCATCTAGAAATGCTCGGACCTGGCACCCATAATGTGGTGGTGCACCATCTTGCTGGAAAAACTCAGGGAACATGCCAGCTTCAGTGCATGAAGAGGGAAACACATCATCATGTAGCAATTTCAAATATCCAGTGGCCTTGAGGTTTCCATTGATGAAGAATGGACCCACTATCGTTGTACCCCATATACCACACCAAATCATCACTTTTGTTGTTCCAACAGTCTTGGAGGGATCCATCCAATGTGGGTTAGTGTCAGACCAATAGCGGTGGTTTTGTTTGTTAACTTCACCATTCACATAAAAGTTTGCCTCATCACTGAACAAAATCTTCTGCGTGAACTGAGGGTCCTCTTCCAATTTTTGTTTTGCCCATTCTGCAAATTCTGTGCGCCGATCTGGGTCATCCTCGTTGAGATGCTGCAGTAGCTGGAGTTTGTAAGGGTGCCATTTATGAGTAGCTAAAATCCGCTGAAGGGATGTTCGACTAATGCCACTCTCCAGTGACATGCGGCGAGTGCTATGCTGTGGGCTTTTGCTGAATGAAGCTAGGACAGCCACTGATGTTTCTTCATTAGTGACAGTTTTCTTGCGTCCACATTTTGGCAAATCCAACACTGAACCAGTTTCACGAAACTTAGCAAGCAGTTTGCTAACTGTAGCATGGGAGATGGGTGGTCTCGTAGGGTGTCTTGCATTGAAATCTGCTGCAATGACCCGGTTACTGCGTTCACCAGATATCAACACAATTTCGATCCGCTCCTCACGCGTTAACCTCTTCGACATGTCAATGGCTGTGAACAAAGGCCCACCCTGTATATATACTATTTTGTTTAAAAGAAACAGTTTAAAGAAACTTTATGATTCTTCTTCTTCTTCTTTAGATTCCAGCTTTAATAAATCTGCTTTAAATGAAACACTCATTCTGCTTTGCTCTGCTTTCTGATTCTTTTACTCATATATGCAAATCTCTATACATGGATGGCGGAAACCCTGTTCATTTACTGCGATCAACAGCAGATTTTGGCATTTAACACTTAATAAATATGTGAAAATGAAAAAACGGCTCGTGCTTTACAGCATCATGCACCGCAGGTATGACATTCAATTAGGGATTATCTTTTCACTCATTGTTTCTGTTCCTCATCACAGCGCCATCACTTGCAAAGGAAACACACAGGCTCTGAGATACCCTTCATAGCAAGGCTATGATCTCACTTTTCTAGGGAATCCTGATGTAGACCATCAGGCATGTGGGTGACACTCGGGAATATTGCTAGGACTTTTGTGAGCCGCTTTTAAAATCTGAATCCTTTTGATTTCTCTTTTATTTAATTAGTGGTAGTTTTCACATGGAAACAACAGTGATATAAATGTGGCTTAATGTAATATTGAAATGGAAGATCCTCACATACCTACATTTATCATTTCTACTGACACAAGATCCCAAGCGTTAGAGAGAGTGGGATAAACTTTGATCCGCACCGGGCATAAAAAAATTATTTGCCAATACCACTTGGCAAATTGCACCTTGTATGCAATTTAAGGAATCACATCCTCCAACATGTGCCATGTTGTCTGTATGTTAAACTACACAGCATTGTCAGGTGAATTACACTGTCAGACTGAAGGTCAGTGACAGCACTGAAACATGTGCTCTGTTATACTTAAACAAGAAAATCAATTTTGAAAGGTAAAGGATGTACATCTCCTAATTGTTTCCAGCTTGCTTTTGTCATGTTCACCTGAACTTAAAAGCAATGCCTCCAAGTAATTCTAGTGCAATGATCACGATGAATAAATGTGGTTGATGCCCTTATTTCCTGTTATTTGCCTGTGAACTTCCATCTGGGCTTTGTTTAATTGTAGATTCATCTTCATCTTTGTCAGTGTGATGATATTACTTTTAAAAATAACAACAAATTCTTGTCTCTGTACTGATAAATAGTCAATAGTATGGCTACACTGGTACTAACTGGTGTCACGTGAATAACTGTGTTTCTGCTGTGCTAAAACAAAGGCAATAACCATTATTAACACCGTGTTGCACGCACACCAAAGCAATACTTATATCTGAGGGTTTTTTAAAAATTTTTTATTCTATATAATTTTTAAATAGAAACTAGTGATTTTGGTTCATTACAGTTGCTGAGCACATTAACAAGTTCTGGGGAACTGTAAAAAGAACAGCTGGACACTAAATACTACATTTCTCTAGAGGGCTCGTGGGAAATGCAGACCTCATTCAAGATGAAGAGTCCACTCTTCTATGTTGTGAAAACTGGCAACCAAACACATTAGAAATAACTGGATATTTCCAGAAACCAGCTTCTCCATGCTTCTCCCCTGCTTATAAGATTTGACAAACTAATCCACCCAGTGTCAGCTCCAGTGATTCTTCAGGATGTTTTAAATTGCAGCGCACAGCACAATCGATCTAGCCTTGTAGAGTAATCGTCTGTATGGTGTAACAGCACAGTACACATCAATAAATATAT
This sequence comes from Perissodus microlepis, assembly GCF_051167445.1. Taxonomy (NCBI): domain Eukaryota; kingdom Metazoa; phylum Chordata; class Actinopteri; order Cichliformes; family Cichlidae; genus Perissodus; species Perissodus microlepis. The sequence continues at coordinate 29,771,561 of NC_140466.1, read as the reverse complement.
GTAATTGTACTGGAGAATTAAATAAAAAATAACTGTTTTGCTCCATTTCTGTGTCATATTTCTTGCAACATTTTCAGATGATGAGGTTTCCAAAACAACTCTGTGAAAAATTATACTGAACCTGCAACAGGCTCAAACTCACTAGAGCGTCTTGTTCATGAGTCAAAATGAGGTTTTGCGTTAATGAACAAGTAACTGCCACAAAAATGACAAATTCCTTCGACATTTTATTAACCAAGTTGGTCAAAGTGTTCAGATGTTTTTTCAGATTGGAGCTGGAATTTCCTTACATCCTTGTAGTACTTGTTTCCACTGACTTTTAGTGCCTGCTGTACCAGGCTGCTGATTTTCTGTGAATGCCTGAATGCTATTATGAGTCAAAGTGAGTATTTCCCAGATACTGATTCCAAGAGCTCAAGGTTCTACTTTCTAAAGAAAAATAGCAGTTATATTTGCATGCCTTGTGTGAGGAAATGGGTTTTTCTTCCACAATATAGTAAGATATGTAGTGCTACTATGTGCAGTAGTAATGAATGAATTGCTTGGAATTAGTGGAAAACATGTTGCTTCTGTCCCTTATTGTTCACAAGTTTTTATTAGTTATTATTTAACACTGAGTGTGTTTGCTATCATGACAGGCTATTGTAAGATCATCAAACTGTAGGATGGCTCGCTAATCTGTGCATCGGTTAACTCAACAGTCACACAGGCCAAAAGATTGCCCAGTAACCTCCTGGCAACTACCAGCTGCTATGAAAGAAATGCGGTTGCTGGGGGTTGGTGGCAGTCACTAAGTGAAACTGGCTAGAAAAAGATGCTTCGTGTGGTTGCAATCTTTGATGGCAGATTGCTATCTAGTCTGCAACTAGTCTGCAAACACTTGCCAACTACTCACAGAGTGGTAGTGAAAAAGAAAAGTATTGCCTTCAAAGTAAAAGTTGCACCTGTTGGAATGGTATTAAGGATGATGGCCAAGTAGTTGATGAGTGTTTGCAGGTAAGTCTTTGTCTTCTGTGCAAAATACAGGCAATCAAAGCAATCTGCTAGTGAAAGAAAACAATCACAAGGAGGTTTTTACTACAGCACTCTTTCTGAGATCGATTTCGCCATTCATCTAGGAATACATATTTTTCACCAGTGATCCAAGTTTGTCATGATAAAGACATTTCAAGTGATAACCTGATGTTCTTATAACAGGAAAACTAAATAATTCCATTTAAGGTTGCTTAAAATAACTACAGCGTTTAATTTGGATCAAAGGGTCCAGTGCATTATTATAGACACTGCTGCCTCTTAATCTTAATTGTCATTTACCTCACCAGCAGAGTGACTTCAGCAGACATTATTCACCAAAAGCTGTTAAAATGTTTACTCTTTTTCTTGGTAATTGTGTCTAAGCAGCATTACAGCTAATCAGCGTGGAAACAAATCTTATTTAGCGGCACACAGCCTTCTTTCATTCCTGGAAATAAATACAAATTAGAGCAAGAAACAGAAACTTCAGATAACATAATGCATATTGTTATAGCTCATTTGACAGAAACCTGTGCAATAAATTAGGTCTTTCCTTCTAAGCATTAAGGCACATAAAATCAAAGTCATGCTTAACCACCCTGAGGCTGAAACAATGCTGAGACCAGGGGTGGTACATGTAAAAATAAATAACATCAACAGGACCCAAGTTTCTTAGCAGACTGCAGCACTGTAATGCAGTTTTTCTCTGTTTATTTTTGTACACTTTTTCTTTTTCTCTGGCTCAACCTTGAATGACAGATAAAGTTTCTGAAACAACATGTGAAAACATTTTGTTCCTACCTCTCACCAGAAAGAGCGTTCCCCAGTCTTTGTTAGCGTTTGCAAATGCTCTGTGACATTTAGGGAAGTGACTAAGAACACAGATGTCTCCAATTTGTCTCTGTGATCACAACAGATAATGTTTTTAACAGCTGAATAACTTTCTCTCTGCCATTATTTTTACCGTGTAAGTCATGCTTGTCAAAATAGTAGCATTGTAAAGCATACATTAGAGAGATTGTGCACACAGAGTTGCAACCATTTGTGAATATGAAGAAAAATGATCAGAAAACACTTTACGGGTCAACAGCCTGTCTATGGAAGAGGAAGAGGAGTAAAGACGTGTGGAGGTGTTACAAGAGAAAAAACAGAAGATGCAGAAGAGCATAGAAAATGGATATGAACACGTCCTCCTCCCCCATCAGGATGAAAAGGAGACCATTAGGTGTAAGATCAAAGCGAACCAAAGTGGACCAGTGATTCTGTTACTATACTATAGTAATGCACATATTTTGTTTCCACAGTATTTTTTGGTACTCATAGTCATGTTTTTTACATGTTTTTCATCTTTTCAGTGCTGTGTAGAAGTTCTTTTCCCCTCTGTTACTGTAAACGTGGTTGAGTTTGTTGTGGGAGCATAGGAGAATGTTTTTTTCACTTACGCACATGCAAATGAGTCTCATTTTCTTTATGGAAATATAATGAAATAGCTTGTGCTTTTCAACTCAGCACCTGGAAGCATTCACGATGATTAACTATAGCAGTCAGGAGTGGTGACAGTCTGGTCCAGCAGGCTGTAACAGCTGCCAGCGATTGCTGGGGTCCCAGTCAGAATTCAGTGTCTATGAACACAGTCAGGACAAGCATGTTAGGAAACTAGAAGAAGATGAATGCTCTTTTATACTGTATTGTCAATGTGATACAAAATCCAAATATTTTCACTTCTGTTGTTTACACAATATCAAAGAAACGTCTGATTTTAGTAGTGATGACTTTATTATTGACAGAGAAAACTTCATTTTGACTCATGGATTAAAGGTTTTGAGCTGCGTATAGTGGGTGCCGCAGTACCATTTGTCAGAAATGTGTCAAACAAACTGCAGAAACCACTTGTAAGCCCTTTAAATGTTGTGACTGATCAGAAAATCTGTAAATGAAACTGTTGGACGATCGCTGATTAAAAGGCTAATCTAATGTTTGCTTTAATAAATGAAGTAACAAAAGAACAAATATATTATTCTCAGAACTTTGAAAAACTAAGTACACCCCATGATTCAGCAGCAGTAGTTTTTGTATCACCTCATCATCTCCCACATTGCTGTAAAAGACTTTTGGCCCACCTTACAGTGCTGCTTCAGATCACTAAAGTTTGCAGCCAATCATTTATGTACAGCTCTCTTAAGGTCCCGTTACAGCACTTCAATCAGGTTCAGGTCTGGACTTTGACTGGATCATTGCAGCACTTTTTGCAATGACTGAAATTTTTGCAATTCTTTCCTTTTCCAGGATTTCTGCTGACGATTTGCTGCTGTCCCTGGGATCATTACCTTGCTGCAATACCCATTTAGCCTTTGGATAAATGACCTCACATCTGATTTTGGTACAGAGGAGTTCATGGTGAAGTCAGTGACTGGAAGGTGCCCAGGGGCTGTGACTGCAAAGCAAGTCCAAATCTTCACCACCCCGCCACTGTGCTTGATAGTATGAGGTGTCTGTGCTGATATCCTGTGTTTGGTTTTTTCAAAGCGTCCTGTTGCGCAGTTCGGCCAGACATGTCCACTTTGCTCACATCTGTCAAAGGACATTGTCTTGTGGTTTGTGCAGATGTAAATTTGCTAACCTAAGCCGTGGTGCCATGCTATTTTTGGAGAAAAGAGGCTTCCTCCTGGCAACCTTTCCAAATGAGCCATACTTGTTTAATCTTTTTCTAATTGAATTGTTATAAACTTGCTAAGCGAGGTCTGTAGAGCCTGAGATGAAGCTCCAGGCATTTTTACAGTTTCTTTGAGGTTTGCATGATTTGAACTGGAGGAATATTTTCTTCTACACTCCTGAAAAGAGCATGTCATTACGTTAACACGCATGTGAATGCTCCAGACCAGTAAATGGCCAAAACTTCAGCTGTTATTGAGTTGGTCACACTTGATGCTGATGATTAATTAAATCAGTGCATTTGATTAGCAGCACCCAGCTGCTACCCTCTTTTTACCTTTTAGAGTCCTGTAAAAACTTTCACGTGACTTTATGTCCTTCTTAACATCCTTAAGTTTATGACAAACAAAGAACAGAAACCACATTTTTAAAAAAACACAATTTAATTTAAACATTACAAAAGCTTTTTTGTTTAGACAGTACAAATATTTAAATGTTGAAATCCAATAATCCTGTCACTGAAAACAAAACATTCAATACAGTGGTGTCTTATTATTTATGTTTTTAAAGAAGTATTAATAAGTATGAATTATTTTAATTAACATGTTATATAATTCCATTTTAATAGGATGAATAATTGTTAAGTTCAGCTTCTGCTGTATACATATACATATATATATATATATACACTGGGTTAACCTGCACTCATTCAGCTCTTTAATGAATGGAACTGAAGTAAACTCAGATCAAAGCTTTCATTGTACAAAAGTAACCTTGAAACTGAGTGAGACTACAGTTGTTGGGTATAACAGTGGTGGTGGTGGTGGTGGCGGGGGGTGGGGGGGGGGGGATTGTATTCAGCTAATTACAGCTTTCATTTGTATCCATTCTCCATCCACACTGCCACAGTGCACTCTATTAATGACAGCATCCTTTCCCTTTTAGTCTCAGTCTGTGGATAGCTACATGTTGAAGTCATTTTCCAGAGCCACATCAAGCACATAGTTGAAACCAGTTTTTATCATTTAAGAAAGATTACACAGTGAGGAGCTTGTCAGGCCAGATGAAGCGATCCTTACCTTAGGACAATGCTGGTGCAGCAATGCTGGTGACGATTTATATTCTCCCACTAATTCATTTATTTCTGTCAGGATCACTGATTAGCTTTATACATTACCAAAACTGCTGCACAGCCCACACACAAACTATTTCACAGAAGCTACAATCGCTTCTTCACTACCAGCAGTCAGTTAAAATCTGCTTATCTGCTGTTGGATCCCTAATAGTCTTTTATTCATCAAGATTTTCATATGAGCAGTAATGCTTCTTTTGTTTGTTATCATCAAACTCTTGCATTTATTCCAAACCCTCACCCTGTCAGCCAATCCCATCCAGAAATGAAAAGTGTTTCATTTACTTTATGATAATAAATAGTGACCTTTTAAAGTGAGGTTCCCCTGAAAGCCAATTTTTGTTCCCCCTAATTCACCTTATTAGTTTCACCTGAGTTCGAGTACTGCATCAGACCCCCTTTTGCCTTCAAAACATTCTTATTTCCTCAGCAAGGTTCAAGAAACATTTCTCACATATTTCAGTCCATACTGACATGATAGCAATCCTCGCTGCAGATTTGCTTGCTGCACATTCATGATGTGAATCTCTTGTTCTGCCACATTCCTCTATTGCTCTTAGATCTGGTGACTGTGGAGGCCATTTGAGTACAGTAAACCCATCATCATGTTAAAGAAACCAGTTTCAGAGGTAGAGAATGAACTCAACCTGGGTGTCTATTGTCTTGTGTAGTTTGGGAGATGATTGGATGATGGGGTGGGTGCAGTTTTCTCTGGGGTGGAGTCGAGTGGGCTGCCCCGGACTCTGTGGGGCTGGGCGGTGCTGCTGCTGCGGGCCCCGGTCCGGATGGGCCTGGGCCCCCTTGCCCTGGTGGGTTCCAGAGTGTGGGGGTGCCTACTGGGGTCAGCGGGGGAGCTGGCCCCAGGGAGGGGCCGCTTGCCCCTGCCTTTCTTCCCTCCCCATCCTCAGCTGCCTCCCTATTCCCGCTCTACCACACCCACCCACACACGCAGGGCTTGGGGTGCAGGTATGTCACCAGGGTGCAGGGGAGGCACTCCCCCTCTGTCCCCTTCTGGCCGCCTGTGCCTCAATTTTATTCTGCAACCTAGACATCCACATTACTCACACTCTCACATAACACATACATATAGGGCCTTGGGGGTGGGCACGTTTTACAGCATCCAGAGGATGGTTGGTGTATTCCAACCCACCTCTGGCGCTGGTGCCCTACCCTCAATTTTAAATGCATATAGACACTAAGGGTTTTCGGGAGGAGCCGTGCTGCTCTCTGATAGGAAGCTAGTACCATGCTCTCCTGAGTTTTAAATGCACTTTAGAACAGCACACAGCAACACTACATATGAGCGGGTGTAGGGAGGTTTGGGGTCTTCACTCACCCGGTTCTGTTAGCCGTCAGGGCTGGGGGGCTGGGAGGAGGTGCTGGCCCTCAGATTGGGGTCTGGGATGCTTGCCCCTCTAGGGGCGGGGGTACCTGGACCTGGGATATAGAGTATGTTTGGGGAGTGCGACTGTCTGTGCAGTGTCTATTTGTGTCTGTCTACACGTTGGGTGAGTGCCGAGTATTTGGTTGTGCATATGGGGGTGGGAATGCACGTTTGTGTCCACGTGCGCCTGTTCGTCTGTGTCTATATGTCAGGTTGGGTCTTAGACTCAACCTCTCTGGGTACATCTCAGGCCCTCCAAAGTACGGAGGCCTATCTCCCCTCACCACACTCCCTGCCGGTGGCTGATGCCCTCAGACGTTGGTGTGTTGGTGGTTCTTGTCGACTGGGGCTGGGCGCTCATGCATGTACCGGCTCACTCCTGGTGGCCGATTGGCAGGGCCTGGCGCCTGTGGCCCGGCTGGGCCCCTTCCGGGGGTTGGGATGCCCTCAGGCCTCTGGCCTTGGGGCCTGAAGCTCGGTCCTCTCTGGCACAGCTGGCTGCCGGCAGAGCCCGCGGGCACGCCACTGCAACCCCCTCTGGCCTCTGCTCCGTAGCTGCTGGGTGACCTCTCGTTTGGGGCTCTACCCAGCTCTTCCCAGGAGGGTGGCACGGTTTCCCCCCCTTTTTGATGGTCCTCCTCGGGTCCTCGTACTCTGGGGCCTCTGGATGTCTGGGGCCTGGATCTCCTCCATACCTGCTTCATGCCCTGGGGGATGGGGCTATGGCTCCCCACACTCCCTAGCAGATCGTTACATGGAGAAACCTTTGGAATACAAGCATGCTGATCCACACAGGTGTACACACAGGTATGCACACAGGTGTACACACGGGTGTTCACAGACGCGGACTACACCTTTCTTGGCTGCTGCCTCAAAGCACATTGTGCGCTGTCTGTCTTGCGTGCTGCACAATAGCGTTTAATATTTAGTATCTACTGTTATCTACTGCTAGCTAGTTTATTGTGATGGTGCTGTATTTATTATGTTGCTCTTTTTTGGTTTGCTTTCTCTTCTGTTTTTTTTTCTCCATACAGGTGATCCAGGTGTTTTGTTTGTTTTTCTTTCTTCCTTCCCCCCTTTCTCACCGTCTCTTCTCCCCTCTGTTTTTCTTTCTCTCCCTCTCTTTCTTTCATTCTTTCTCCCTGTCCTATCCCCCAGTCATGTCTGTCCCGTTTGTAGCAACCGAAAATAAAATAAAATAAATACATAATTATAATTAAGGTCAATCAAATGGACCAATATGGCAAGGCCATGATGATCCACTTGGTAAAGTAAATCCACTTGGCATCTTTCTTGGCCTTAAGACAACAATTCTGATGGCTAAAGATCCAAACGGGACAAAAAAAAAAAAAAGATGATATGAGTTTTGTGACATGGTGCGTTTTCCTGCTGGACACGACCAACAGAAGATGTGTACATTGTGGTCAGGTGTACCTAAAAAAGTGGACAAGTAATATATACATTACGACAGGTTAAAGTGAGATTCAGCCTACGTTCTGGTGTAGCAGGGCAGCGTGGGTAAATAAGTCACATCAGTTACAGTAGATCTTCTGTGTCCAGACTGTGATCAGCTAATTCGTGCTGATTCTGAGGTTTTCTGCTCTTTTTAGCTTTTGTTAATTACATTATGCAGTAAATATATATGCAGATATTACATGAGCCATCATGTCCCCTGTCCAACCACTAACCAATATAAAGTTAGTATCAAGATGGAATTTGGCAAGTGTTACTAAAGAACCTCTTCAGCTTTAATTTAAAGTTGCGAGTCTCTACTCAGCAGCCATGGTGCCAGCATCTTGGCACCAATCCTATTTTGAAGCATTGTTCGAACTAACTTTCATTTCAATAATCAGCAGGCCAGAAAAACATGTACAGGATGTATAATCAAATCTGACTACAATAACTTAAAGGTTTGCTGATTTTACTCACAAATGAGGATTTAAAAAAAAAAAACTTTTACCGCTCAAATTTTACTGAATTCCACTGAATTCTTTCAGTGTTCCTTTCACTCTCTTCTGTCTAACCTCGTAGTGACTATGGATCTCAGATTCAGCCCTGCATCGGTACAACATAGTCCATCACTGTACCACAGTATTACAAACTGCCCAGTTCAGCTAACACCTGGTAAAATAATGACAAATGACACAGCTACAACCACAAGACTAATGATCTGTGGTTGTTTTGCAGCCACCTTGAGGCCAGCTGTCTGACAGCTAAAGCTTGGCTGAAACTGGTTGATGCATAAGGACAATGACCCGACGCACAGCAGCAAATCTACAACAGAAGGGGTGAAAAAGAAAAACATCAATGTGTTGCAGTGTCAGTCTCAGAAATTGAGTCTATTGATGCTGCTATGATGTCTACTAACAAATCAAAAGAAATACAGCATTCTTTATCATGGAAACAGGGGTGGCTCCTTTAGAAACAAAATAAAGTCTCATTTTATAGAGGCTGATGGCAAAACTACATCCACCATCTTGACGGAGCCTTACTGTTTGGAGTTTGCTCTACCCATGTCTTTGTGGGTTACCTCCCCTTCTAGTTAGTTCAGGTATTTTACTGATATTTTATCAGAGCTGCTGTTTTTCCTCCTCGAGTTAAACTTGGCACAAATGTGTTGATCTGAAAATGCTGTTGGAGCACCAGCACCTGTTCAGCCTGCCTGTTGTATTAAACCAGACACAGCAGGAAATGATGTCCCCAAGTGTATAAGTTGAGTAAGTTATCTCAGAGTACTGAAAGCAGAGGCAGGGGCACCATGGTCTGCTTTCTGTTGATCTTGTTTTAAATGATCTGTGTGCTGTCTGTTGGATATATCGAGGTAAGCTGTTTGCCCTGATTAAACATGTATAGGGCTATTATTTGTTTTCAGAATATAGGTTTCTTGCTATTGTTAATATTATTAGTAGTAGCAGTATCTTTTTATTTAAAGAATTGGGTGTCCATCAATCCACAATAACAAGTAGTAGACAAAATTCTCTCTCAAAGTGAGGATCACACCACCATCACAACCTGAAGGTGGGAAAAAAAAACAAACATGCAAAGGTGACAATACAACACATGCAAAATTCTCCACAACTTGCTAAAATGTGTGTTAATGTGAAAAACACCAAATAAGAGATCTCAGGTTTGGAAGAGACCCGTTTGATGTTCTGAAGCACTTCCAAGACAAAGTGTTGGGGTGTCGACAGACTTTCAATCAAAATGCGTGGCGCTTTCTTTGGAGATAAAAGAAAAAAGGCTGCGAACGTCAAGATGTACCTCATCCCGGCTCCAAAACAGGGGGAGAAGCATCATGATATGCAACGACCCGTAGCACTAGATGCTCTGGGAGCACCTGAAGAGGGCTATTCCATCTAAGACATCCAAGAAATATAGATGAGCTGAAAAAGGATTTCAAAGCAGAAAGGGTCCCAAATTCATCCTCATCACTGCGTCTGATATGACTCATACGTGGGAGGGAAGAAGTCTGATGGGATTTGTCGCTGTTAATGGAGGTTTTATGAGATGCTAATTTCAAGACGCCACTATTTTCCAGCTTGCCAGCTAGCTATGATATGAAGACTATAACTGCTTTATTGTGTCTGCATGTGTATAACCGAAATGAAAATCAAAACGTGACCTCACCAGCACCATGGCAAGTGCAAAAACCTCACAAAGTGCTGGAGACCAAAATGTATGAACATTTGATCATTCAAAATTATATTATTTAAGTTGATTTACACATTCAGTCCACTTGTATCAATGAGAGAAACAAAAGTTATAAATGAATAAATAGATTGTTGAGGATGAGTTCAGTGGAAGTGGCGCTCTGTTATATTAATACACCTGCTTTATTGATGTGTGTCCTTACCCTATTTTTTCCACTTAAATTAGCAACCGCCTAGAAAAATTTGTTGACACTGGGCAGTTCTCTGTGCACACTGAAAGATTGATTTCCTGATATGAATGGGCGTCATTGTTTGCTATCCAAGTGAACTCAGGCTCAGCAGGATTCTTCTCACATCTGCTGTGAATACCGGCAGTCGCGGGTCCTCCAGCGGCCGGGTCGACCCAAGAGCTGACAGTTTATTGAGGATCTCAAAGCGATGCATCAAAGCTCATTTAGCAAAGTGCCCTCACACACAGAGGGGGGAGCGCCTGCTTTCCAGCTGAATCGCCTACCTCATGTCCACAGAGCTGTGTGTGATGAAATCTCTCTTCGCCAATGTCTTTGCTTTTCATCCTTAATGCCAGCGTTCAGTCATCCTCTCTGTTTTTCAAGTCTTTTTAGCTGGTAAATGATTTCATTAGATTTGTGATTATAACATCATTAACCCTCTCAGGCTCAAATTAAGTTTTTTGTTGCTAATGCACAACCAAGTCCTGCAGTGGTACTTCTGAGTAAAAAAAACTCATAAAATATGTATGTGGGGTAATCAGGTTGTTAGTTTTTAACTGTTGCAAATCTGCAACGTCTGCCTGGAGAGGGTTAATGCATTTGATGATGGATAATGCCCAAGATTTATGTGTTTGTAATAGAGTTGCATCTCTGAACATGTTTTAGTCTGGGCACTTGAAACAGATGCTTTAACACAAATAAAATACAATAGACTCGAAAGCTGATATGTTGATGTTTTTGCAGTTATGGCTAGAGATGAAATTAATAGATTTCTCATGCAAATATGGAATATGTACAGGATTATTGTGTGGCGTTTGAAACACTAGTGGAAGCATTGGCAGCAGCCGCAGCATTGGTTTCCAAAGAGTAGCGTGTCCACTCATGCGCACGTGTCATGCATGAGCAGAGGCCACTGATGGTCCAAATGCTATAATTAAAAGGATGTGTTGCAGTGAGTGGCCGGTGCAGACTTGAGTTTGGGTGCTTTGAATGATTTATTTACTGTCGATATTGTTGAAGCTTTAACATTAAGTAATAATTCAGGGCTCTCCTCATTCAGTATTATGTTATGGGAAGCAAATTGGCAGCGGATTTGCATTTAATGCAATTTCCGCGGCCAAGTGACGCACAGCAAACTGGGCACTTGGCCGGGTTGATAGTTCAGCCTTGTCAAACAGCATTGAGTATGCAGTACTCAATGCTGACAAATAAAAGCCTTTGTCAGAAGTCACACAGGTCAACAGCCATTATGAGTTTGGGGTTTTGGTGTTGGTAGAAGCTTGTGCAGGAAACAGCAAACTTATTTATAGGAAATCCTCAGATAGAAAGGTTCAGAGTTCCTTATATGGGTCTAGATAGTCAGCTATTCCTCACCTCCTACCCCTGAGCTTTCAATTTTTCCAGGCCTCAAGCCCCCAAAGAAAGCAGGGAAGTTAAGCACGCTACATCATCTTATCTCGTGCAAGGCTCAAGAGGGGACAAGCAGCATGGGCTGTTCTTTCTCACGGTAACTCAGTGGTGATGGTTTTCTGTAGTTTATTTTATTTATTTATTTTTGTACAGAGCAAAAGCAGAATTGGGAACTTTTGAATGCTTTTCTATTCAGAGCGTCATTCAGAGGTATTACATAAACTGAGGTTTTCACAAGTCCTTTAAAGAAATACAACCGGCTGCAGATACAAGCTGTATGTAATATAGGGAATTTACGAAGCTGCCCACCAGATCAAGCCTGCGGCAAGGTACACAATTTTATTTAACAGACAGAAGGCAGTCACAGCAGGATTTAGCCTCGTAATTCAGATGTGTCTTGCGGTAAAATGCCTGAGCAGAGAAGGGTTTCTTAAATTAGATATAAGCTAAACAAAAAGGCCACATCAGCAGGCAGCGGAAGCACCGTGATCGCGATAATCTTCATGGTCTTATACAAACACCCCCTCTGTGAATTTTTGGATCAACATTTTCCTAGAAATAAACCACTCATGGAGAAAAAATGCTATGTTGGCAGCATGAGGTCTGATGCATAAACCGGTCTCTGTTTTACTTCAGTCGGCCAGCGCAGAAGGTTCAGCTTTTGGATTAACACTCCATCAAATGACAACATGTAATGTTAAAGGAGGTGTTGGCACTGACAAACCTACAGAGATTCCTAATCCAACAATGCAGTTACTTCAGCTGGAACAGTTTTGCTTCTTTGAACTTATTCTCATAGGTATGAAACCAGCAGCTGCTTTGGCTCAGTGTCAGCGCTCCCATCAGTGTCTTCTTTCAGGGGTAACAGGCAGTTCAGTAAACAAGCTCTAAAAAACAATCCTTGTACACCTCACACCCGGGATTAGCAAGCTAAATTAGGCTGCAGCTGATTAGAGATAGTGATCCATGTGGCCTTTAAAAAAGATGGACATTGCACTTAAAATGAAACAGCTGGCCAGATGCAAAACTCCCTTTTGGATGTATAAAAGGCATTTGTTTGGTAGCACATTAGCCATGTTCACTTTATCAGAGACTAAAATGTCAGCGTTTATGTGCTGTCAGTATTATTAGCTGCTTACTGATGACTTGTTTGTAATATTCCAGTAAATGATTTATTAGACTTGTAATAAATTAAAACTGATATTTTATTATATTTGATCATTAGCAGAAGGCGTATTTAAAAATGCTTTGGGTTTTGAACAACTGATGTACTCAGTGCAGTTCTACCTTTAACCTTGTGTTTTCCTGACATATTCCTTTCTAATTATGGGCCTGTTGACAAGCTTTGGAAGATTGTAGGCTTGAAAGAAAACCAATTTAGTCTAAAAGAACCTCAGAAAACCAATGATCACATGGTCATTTTTTAAATGGGCTCTTACCTTAGGGTTCCCTTTGCTTAGTGCTGTTTTTGCTCTCCCTCTTTCTCACACTAATCACTGTGCACCTTTGCTTCAAAGGCTGTTAAATATACAAAAAACATGGAAGAAATTGCAATTGCCAACAGATGGAATGATTAATACAGATGCACACCATAGTGTGAAGTTAACTCTGTTATTAATTTAAAATGCAAATAATAACACACACAAAAAATGCTGATTAGCTCATCTACAAAACTACAGCTTTACTCGTGCATGTTTCTTTCCTTATTCGCTATTGTTTAGAACAACCTGGTGAGTCCATGAGTGAGGGATCGCACCGTGTGTTCCTGGTTTCCAAAGCTGAAAGTTTTATTATTTCCCACTCTTACAGCGGTGGTGCTTATCTGGCCTTGGGCGCTCACTTTGCTCTTTGTAATAAGGTAAACTGGCACAATGCTCTTGGATTTAAACAGTCACGCTAAAAGAAAAGTACACCCGCCTTCAATTCTAAGGTTTTGTGTATCCTTAGAATTTCTAATGCATGACATAACACACTGCCACTATTTAAGGAACAAAAACTAAGATAAAAATGTAGAAACACTTTGTGAAAAACTACTTTATTAGTTGTAAGTTGTACTACTTACTTACTTGACTAACTTGCTGCTTCTGTAAGAATAGAGAAGATGGGGTCAGGTGCTGCTGTTCAAATGCACTTGTTTAACTGATCGTCAGCTCGTGCAAGCACCTCTATGAAACCAGGAGTTTTGGCAGTTTGCTGGTTTGGAGCAGTCACACAAAGCCAGGAAATACAGACATCAGCAATGATCTTAGAGAAGCAATTGTAGCTGTCCATCAATCTAGGGAGTGTTACAGTGAGAAAGCTTATCCAGAAGTGACAAAGTTTTAAGACAGCTGTCAATCTTCTCATGACTGGATGTCCCAAATTCACCCCAAGGTGCAATTCACTCCAAGCAATGCTAAGAGAAACAGCAACACAACCAAGAGCTACATCTCAGACTCTACAGGCCTCAGTTAGGATATTAAATGTTAAAGTTAATGACAGTACAATTAGGAAAACTTTAGTTTTTGTAAGGAAAAAAAATCACACACAGTAATATGTTATGTGTATGACATGACGGTATATAATTACTCAGCAATTTCAAAAATATATATGATAATAAAGATAAATCGATTTTAATTTATTAGCTATAAAAGGAGTCCTTCGACTTCTTAGTTTTAAAAATTTAGTTTAAAAATATACACTAAAGATTATTTAACTGATAACTACTTCTGGTGAAGAGAATTGAAATTGAAATCTCCACTGCCTCTCATGGACTCCTTTATTTATGCTGTCATCCCTGTGATTTCTTTTCCCACCTTATTAACAGTCCACATGGTGTTTCTTATCTGGTAGACAAAACGTAATAAGCCTCCAAGGCTGTGACAGTTTATATGCAAATACACAGCAAATAGGCAGCCTCAGGGTTTCACAAGTAAAAAGGAACTAATTTGTAACTAACTTACATAACTTGTCAAAACTGGAAATCTGGAACAAGGCGGACATCTAACATTAGCAACGCATTATTGCCTGTTTGATAACTGACATGAGTTGTGCACTGTCCATTAATACTGGATTCAATTTAGCTTGATGAGTGCTTGAGAGTTTATTCTCAGTGTGTGTGTGTGTGTGTGTGTGTGTGTGTGTGTGTGTGTGTGTGTGTGTGTGTGTGTGTGTGTGTGTGTGTGTGTGTTCGTTGACTCTTTCTCTCCCTCTAGCCTCTCTCCGAAAAGCACTTGCTGTTCCTGCTGTTTCAGGAACTCCTAATTTCTAAATCGAGTACTGGGTTTGTCTTCACATTCCTAAGAAAACACACATCAGTAGCTTTGCTTGTGTGTGTGTGAGGCATGTTTCTACAGTATAACTGCAGTGGTGATTGCTTCAAAGTGCTGTTTGGTTTGGTTGTTAGCTTTGCTATCAGCTCTGGGTATGTCCTCATTAGGATAGGGATTTATATGTGAGCCTGTGGGACTGTAGGTAAAACACGTGTTATATTTAAATAATATGCCTTAAATAAAAAAGTAGCAAGGAAAGTGTAACACATTACTTTTGAGCAATGGCCACAACACTGGTCAACAGAGATGGGCAGTAACGCGTTACTTGTAACGAGTAAAGTAAGGGATTACTATTGCAAAAATGGTCATTAGATTACCATTACTTTCCCGTAGGAACGCTGCGTTACTGCGTTACTTACGAGTTTTTTGCGAGAATGTCTCATGACAGTGATGTAAGCGAATGCGACGTTCGTGACAACAGCTGTGTGCAGATCAACAATGGATAATATATCGAGTGCGGAAGAGAGTATGAGCGTGCAGCGTTTAAAGCGTGGAAGTACTGACCTTACTTTGAGTTTGATTCCATAAAAAGTGACAAAAACATTAGCGTCCGTTGTGCGTGTGTGTTTATAAGTAGATGATGGAGAATTACAGTCTTTCCATTAGGAGGAGGTAGGCTAGTAACAAAATTGAGTGCAATATGGGACCAAGGTCTGTCAAGGATTGAAAGGGATTGTAAACCAGAAGACCAGATGGGGGCTGAGACCTGCTTTTACTGTGGGCTGAAATATATTCCCTTAAATTTTTTTCCAAAGTTAACTACCAAAAATAAAGTTTTAGAAATGTAATGATTCTACTTATGCTGGGGTGATAGAACCCAGATGAATCTGTCCTTCAGCAGCTCAAATACCAGGTTTGCTTCTGTGGACCAAACAAAAGGGATGTTCAAAGAGATTAACTACTCCCGGTTGCAGTTCCTGATGAAATGCTGGAAGAATCTGTGGAGGCACTTAAGCTGTTTGGTTAATGTTGGCCATTCTGGGATGGCTTTGATCATCTTGGGCTCAGTCTTCACCTGCATGTCCTCCAACGCAAAACCCTGAAATGTTACCGAAGGCATGTTAAACTCTGCTTTTGTGTCTGTGAAGGTTCTCAGTCATCCAGGTCATCGTAGTCAAAGGAGCTTGCAAAGAAAAGTGTCTGGACTTCTTTAAGTTGCTTGAAGACGTTTCACCTCTCATCCAAGAAGCTTCTTCAGTTCTAAGGTCATACCTTAGAACTGAAGAAGCTTCTTGCTGCATTTATCCAACACTAGAGCTGGATGTCTCGAGACCAGTCTCGAGACCACTTTTACGTGGTCTTGGTCTTGTCTTGGTCTCGGAAAACACATAAATATGCCTGACACCTGTAAACAAAGCAGCATCTGGCTGCAGTTTAAAGACTTTTTTGTCTCGGTCTCGGTCTTGGTCTTGTCTCGACTTTGTCTTGGTCTTGACTCGGTCTTGGTCTTGTCTTGGTCTTGATACCCTCTGGTCTCGGTATTGTCTTGGTCTTGGTTTAGGCGATCATGACTATAAGTCTATCCAACACTTCAGCAGGCTGCGGGCTGGGAGCTGGAATTGCAGACACCATCGCATCTTCTGTGAGCCTCTGGAGGCCATGTTTTCTGTGGGGGAAACAGAGGACATTGTTGCATGAAACTGACATATCCTCAAACCGCTGATGGGTAATCTGTTATTGTAGGGTTACAACATGTTCCCTGGGAATTGCCCCCTGCTTGGAGATTGCGATCTTTAATGGGTCAGAGTCCATGTTTAGGCCATATAGTTCCATCAAGACTGTTTAAGCCCAATGATCCATGTGGATGAATATGACAATCCTCCACCACTGTGATTAAGTTTTACAGTCTTTATTTAAAAACAAGGAATGGTTGAGCAGTTGCAGGGGTACAAGAAGATCACAGATGAACATTCCAGGTCTCAGCGGAAATCACTAGCTCAACAGGAATGGGTTGGATATGGCTTTGGATAAGTGACGCACTCTATACCCAACATCGAGGCATACACTTAGGAGCCAGACACTCTGACAGAGACTGAACACAGATCCTGGAACTCCAGCTCAAAACAGGTGGAGAATGTCTTCTCAGCCATCCCGCACTGGTGGAGAAATTAAAACCAAAAACAAACCAGTGCCAGACTACGACACAAAGTGTTTTTTATAATGCTGATAAGGCTGATCTTACATGCCCACCAGCAGTAACAAACAGCCAAATAAATGGGGAAATAATTGAAAGCATTATTGTAAGTGCTTATAAGATCTCACCAATAAAAAGCATCCACATTAAAAGCGAGGTGAATTGCTCTAACAGATGAGGAGGAATATTAGAAGGCGAGGACAATGAAAAAGTGAAGTGTGCAGAAAGCATTATGGAGAGAATAAAATGTCTTTCGGAAACAGACTAGTCAGGAACACTGTGCAAAGGTTAACATGACACAGTCTTACACAGTCACAGGCTATATTGGGAAGAAGCGCCGAGTACTGGCCACCCAAACAAGCTCCATCAACAGTCATCTGCTAGGCCACATATTCCCAGCTCTCATTTCCTGTCTCGTGAATATGAAATAAAATAAAGGAAACAGTTATTAGGACTGTATTCAGACCAACATTAGCAAACTGCTGTCTGGAAAAAACAAGTGAACGGGCCTTACAGTGCAGTAGCTGTCACGGCCAGGCGGATCAGCTGCACGCTGATCAGCACTCTCTCTGTTTCTCTCTCTCTCTTCATCTTCTCTCTCGCCAGGGCGGAACTCACTGTGGGTTCACGCCCTCGGCCCACGCCCTCGGGAGTGAACTCACTGTGGGTTCACGCCCTCGGCCCACGCCCTCGGGAGTGAACTCACTGTGGGTTCACGCCCTCGGCCCACGCCCTCGGGAGATGAGACACCTGGGTCTCATTAAGGGGAGCAGCATTTAAGCCAGGAGGTGACTGCTGTTCGTCGCTGGATCGTTGTCTCACAAAAGCAAACAAAACTCTAAACTGAGATGCAGGAGGACTGGAAATCATGAACACACAGCAAGTTGAGGGTTTTGTTTGCTTTTGTGAGTTTTATTTTATGTTGAAGTTTTGTTCCAGCAATAAAGCTGCATTTTCAGTTGAAACCTCGTTTCCTAAGAGTCCTGCATTTTGGGTCCACCACTGCCTGCCTGCCACACAGCCAACCATGACAGTAGCAGGTTTAAGATTTCATTTAACCATTAAAATAAATAGAATAGAAATAGAAATAGAAAAAAATAAATAATGTGAAATGAATAAAAAAGCCACTTAAAGGGTTAAAAAAACACATGCTTCCACTGAATCTCATCTTTGCTGCCCCTCCTCAAGCTGCTTAAACAGTGACATCATAGCCTGTTTATACCTTATTGATTGGCTGCAGTCTTCTCCTTTATTATACATGGCCGTTAAAATAAACACACCCCATCTATGGAGTTTTATTACATACCACACTGCTCATTCATATATCTTCAACTGCTTTAACTTTACTTGAAGCAGTTTTGCTTTATTTTTATTAATAGAATAGAGTAGAATAGAATAGAATAAAACAGTAGCACCCCTTTTATAAAATTAAATAATAATATATTGGAGTTGTTTGTTTACAAGTCATGCTCACACTGAAAAATCTGCGGTTGTTTGTACCTACCGATTACACAGGCAGCCTGTCTAAGGGTAGCATTTATTTTATGCTCCCAAAAAAACAAACAAAAACAACCGAGGATGACAGTCACAGAGTCACAGACTGGAACAGAGAGAGATGCTTTGGTCATGGGTCATAGCCGTTTGTAAAGACGTGGATTTCACTGCCCTATGCATGGCCAAGAAAACAGTCCTCATGAACTGGAAAAATAAAAATAATCTTAATTCTAACCAATATAGAAATTATCTATTAGATTACATTAGTCTTGATACAGCCTCTGCCACCACATCAGATCAATTGCTCTGGGCTCCTTTGATCACCTCCATCACCTTCATAGCCTGTACATAGCTTGTACTCACTACAGCCTGTACATACCTATAGTTATAGAATATTCACAACATACTTCATACCGTGTACATTATAACATACCATAATAGACCCATTTCTGTAATATACTTACATATCTATATTATTGCTAATATATATTGTAATATATCTATATCACTAAAGCACTTCTGGATGGATGCAAACTGCATTTCGTTGCCCTGTACCTGTGCATGTGCAATGACAATAAAGTTGAATTCTATTCTAATTCTATTCTATCACCTAGTGGGGGTGGGGGGTCATAGTTTAGTCCCACCTTCGCTGTTGTGATTGGTGTGGGGGTAGGGACAGGCTTAGGACGTCGGGGGGTTCCCCAGGAGCATCTTCCTTGGAGGGCTCAACCCGGGGTAGCGGTCATGGCCTATTAAGGGCTCTGTTGGCTCTTAGGTGACGGTTTCCTCGTGGCTGCATGCAGCGGGGCTAGGGGAGGGTCTGTGCTGACGGACGTGGGTTACTGACCTGGTAGCCTGGCTGCCCCTGGGTGGGTCCGGGACGGGCGTGAGGTTCTGGGGGCGCTCCGTCTCTGGGCTTGGGCCCTGGCTGGGCCTCGGGGGCTTGGGTCCTGGTTGGTGTGTTGTCGGGGTTGTGGGCGGGTGGGTGTATGGGGGCCCAGTCCTGGCGCAGGGTGCCGCCGGTGCATCGAGCCGCCCGGGGGGCTCTTCAACTGGTGGGGGAGGTTGTTACATTTTGCAGGAGCTCTCCTCTCTTCAGGAACTCACTCTGCAGGAGGGGGAGATACAGGCAGGGGCGGATCTAGAAGGGTGGCATGGGGTGGCAAGTGCCACCCTAAAATGATCCCTTGCCACCCCAAGTGCCACCCCAGTTTTGCATATGACAGTGTTGTTTATTAAAATAAGATAGCATTAAGAGTTTGAGCATAGATACAGTCAACAGTGAATATAAATGCTAAAACTGAATATATTGCATAGTGTCCCCCCCTCCACCATTAACAAATGGTTCAGCCCATAGCAGGACCGGCTTTTTTCTTGTTTTCAGTAGCAAGCAATGCTTATGATTGTGCCAGAGCACATTTTGAACAACACCATGGGAATTTCGGATTTTACACAGGTGGGTGGATGTTACACTCTGTAAATGGAAGGAAGGTGAGTGTTATTAACCCTCTGTGGTCCACGGACACGCTGCACCTCCAAATCACATGACTGACTTGATGCTGCATAGGAGCTTGTCAGCAACAAGCTGCTGACATAGCAACAAGCTGCAGCCATGCTGAGTCTCTATTTCAACCCACATTGAAAGTTCGGACTTCAGAGTTTATAAATTTTAATTACAGGCCAGTAAATCCAGAGTTATGATAATATATATAAGCCACGCTTTTTTCTAAATACTGTTGTCACGTTTGTGTGTGTGTTTTAAGCGTTTTCTAAGGAAAGCGCGAAAACAGTAAAGAAAGGAAAAAAAGCCACATCTTTCCTGTCGGTGGAAAAATGTACCATGTCGACCAATTAAAAAAAACACTGAGATTTGGTTGTTTAGGAAGAGGGAAAAGTTTTAGGAGTGACGGTAACGACAGCGAGACAGAGCGAGCGAGTGAGAGAGAGAGAGAGTTTTTAGATGTGGGAGATGGTTAGTGTGGAGTGTATACTTAGTGTGTTGTGTTGTCTTGTGTAGTTGTTCTGTTGTGTAGTCTTTTTTCTTTGTGTGTCAGTGAGGGCACTAATGATTGTCACTAAGGCACATTTGCAATGTAAAAACTGTCACTAAGTAGAAAACCAGCGGAGTGATACACCACCTGCTGTCAGGCCTGCAGGTTTATCCCTGTGCTGTTCTTCTCTGTCTTTTGGTGGACAAACTTTTTTTTTACTGGCACACATCATTTGTGGGGCATCTTATTGCAACACCTGATTGTTCTCTCATTTTAGTTTTAGTAATATTTCTAAATGGTTGTGCAAAATTTAAAAACTCGGCAGGTGTATTGGCTGCATTTTTAGATAAGTAGTTGTTTATGTTTACAAAATGTACAATTATATTATATTTGCATTTCAAGTTATAAAAATTTACTCAACATGTCTATGTTTTTTTTACAGTAAAAAAAATACTACTAGAATTTTAAGTTCTTTGTGTGATTTCAGATCCGTAATAGTACTATTAATAGTAATAGTAGTACTAATGCAGTATGTCAGTGAAAAACACAACTAAATTCAGTTGAGCTGAAAAGAATGATACCAAACAAGGCAAGGGGGAAAAATAAAATGAAACAATTTGAGGGTGAACTCCAAACGTAAACTCAAAAGTCAAAAATGGCCGGTTGTATTTCAGACCTCAGTGGGGTTAATCCAACAAATCATGAAAAATTAGGTTTAAATTTTTGTTCATGACAGTGCAGATTTCTGACATTTTGTGCAATTTAAGCATTTAACAATGTGATTGTTTTCTAACAAAAAAAAGTGTGAAACTTAATTTAGACTTGTGTTTGTAAATGAACCGCCCCATGTTGTGTAGCTTTCTGGATTTTATACTTATTGGGCTACATATTCATTTATATACAGGCTATATAGTACATAAAATAAAAACTCACATGTTTTATGTAACTAAAGTGTGTAATTATGTGGGCTACAGACAATAATTAAGTTATAGACTATATTTATATGAAAAACATGTATACTTACTGCATTTGAATCATTTTAACCATATGTTAACCTGCATATGTGTTTGGGAAAAAAATGCTTTGATTTTGCCACCCCATGTGATTTCTTTGCCACCCTCATGCCACCCTAAGAAAATTTCTCTAGATCCGCCCCTGGATACAGGAGAGGTGGAGGAAGATCTCAGCCTGGGCGTCTATTGTCTTGTGTAGTCTGGAAGGTGAGTGGATGACGGGGTGGGTGCAGTTTTCTCTGAGGTGGGGTCGGGTGGGCTGTCCCGGGCTCTGTGGGGCCGGGCGGCGCTGCTGTACTGGGCCCCGGTCTGGATGGGCCTAGGCCCCCTATTCCCTGGCGGGTTGCAGAGTATGGGGGTGCCTACTGGGGTCAGCGGGGGAGCTGACCCCACTCGCTGACCCCTTCCTTCCCTCCCCATCTCCAGCTGCCTCCCTCTTCCTGCTCCACCACAATCACCCACACATGCAGGGCCATGGGGTAAAGATGTGTCACCAGGGTGTTGGGGAGGCATCCCTCCCTCTGTCCCCTTCTGGCTGCCTGTGCCTCAATTTTATCTCACAACTTTACATGTAAAGTCAATGGAAAAGCGCAATGACACGCGATTGCGGGTCCCGGGAAAATTCGGAAGCAGATTTGCGTCGCGAAAACGCCAAAATGGGTGAAACGCGCATCAGTGTAGCGCGTCTGGCGCGTTTGACTCGCGAAAAAAACCACGTGCGTGAGTTTTTGTGTTGCATTTTGTGCATACGCGCGTTTCGCGTCTACCGCTCGAGTTGGAAAAATCTGAACTCCAGCGTCAAATCGCGCCGCGATAACCAATCAGGAGCCTGGTGACGTGGCTGTGACCTAGGTCAAAGGGGCAGATCCAGCCAAAGCCCTTCATTCTTCAATGGAAGGAAGGCTAATCAACGACGTAGCAAACAACCCGGAGCTGTACGACACCAGCTGCTTTCTGTACCGAGACAGGAATAAAAAGGACCGAGCTTGGAGGAAGATATGTGAAGAGATCGGGCAACCTGGTAAGTTCATTCATTTCTCTTTTGAAAGTTTTCACTGACCCGGGGAAGCCACACAAAAGCTAGCAAGCCACCGCTATTTTCCCACTGACGTACAAATACCGTTCTGCTTTTATGCATGTTGTCATTCAATTCAATTCAATTCAATTTTATTTATATAGCGCCAAATCACAACAAAAGTCGCCTCAAGGCGCTTCATAGATACAGAGAAAAACCCAACAATCATATGACCCCCTATGAGCAAGCACTCATAGGGGGTCATATATAGGAATATATTTTATTGTTTATTAATAAACAGCACACAGTGGTCCCGCTCATCCGTCACTGCTTCGCTTTTTCACTGATTTTTTATTGCACCGTACAGCATTGCATTCTGCAGCCTGATTGACAAATCTCCTCCGTGTCGTGTCTCCTGTGCTTGGCAAATTTATAATGTTTGGTTTTGATAACCATCACGTCCAATAGAAAAAACAGCACAAAAACACTCATAACTATGACCCTCATTCGGAAATAGACACCTGCACCGCGAGGGGAAAAGGCGCACGAAAGTGGCAGGCAGATGAAGACAAAACGCGGCATAATAATACTTTTACGTTTTGCAATCTACAAAGGTTTGCACTTTGAGAATCAATTGTGAGAACTGTGACCAATGTTCATGTGTGTGGGGAAAAAAGTGTATAAAGTGCGTGGCGAGGGGCTAGTTATTCTGAGAACCCCTGCTGCAATAAATGAGGGACCACTGTCTACTCTATGATTATTATATTCAACCTGTTAACATTTAATACTGTATTGATAGAACCAACTGATTCTGCAGCAGAGCATCCCCTGTTGCTTCTCCTGGCTCCCCAGTCCCTGAGCTCCTGCACCACAGGTATGTAATTGTAGCATCAGATGTACAGCAAGCACTGATAGCTTTTTACTCAGTGGGATTCCCTTGTGATCACCTTTACTAAATATCTACAACCAATCTGATTATATCCTGTTTTGTTTTTTTCGATGTTGAAATTAAAATCTAGTAGCAGCCTTCTCATTTCTTTGTGTTTTGTGCTGTTTTACAGGCCCACAGAGGAGGACAGCTCCGAGGCAGATGAGGGACGGGTCCCATGACGGTCCATCAGCGGTGGAGCTGGCCATCCTAGAGTCCCTGAAGAGGCACGCCAGTCTCCAATGGAGCATTTCCTCCTCAGCCTTGTTCCTGCTCTGCAGCTGGGTCCTTTTTATTCCTGTCTCTCTGTAAATACTTATATTTTATATATTTATGTTTAATGTTTTTCTGTTTGAGAATTTTAATATTATTTCAAATAAATTTTTATAATGACTAATGTCTCAGCTCTACTACACAGCAAATGTTGGCACACGACTTGACACATGTAGAATTTATTTCATATTATACTAATGACAAAATATACTAATACAGTGGGATGCAAAAGTTTGGGCAACATTGTTAATAGCCATCATTTTCCTGTATAAATCGTTGGTTACAATAAAAAAATGTCAGTTAAATATATCATATAGGAGACACACACAGTGATACTTGAGAAGTGAAAAGAAGTTTACTGGATTTACAGAAAGTGCAATAACTGTGTAAACAAAATCAAGCAGGTGCATAAGTTTGGGCACCACAAAAAAGAAATGGAATAAATATTTAGTGTATATCAATGTGTGCGTCTCCTATATGATATATGGGGTGCCTTTGTCTGGACGTGCTTCCCATCCAGAGCTCCACAGCAGAGAGGAAAGTTCCAGCGCTCCTGGAATCCCTCTGTGATGGACCGCTAATCTCCAGGTGAAGGCACAGCCATGAAGTCGTCCACTAGACAGTCCCAGATGGCCGTCGCTACCTGGGGGGTGATCTGGCTCACCGTGGACACACCGACTCTGTAACTGAACGCTTGGTCGTGAAGGAGTCCCCGGTGACAAGGAACCTGGACAAAATTGTTCAAAATTAGTATTATGTGTACTGCAGTTACAAAATACATTATTCAAATTCCAAAATACTTTTGTGATGTCAGATTTAAATCACAAAACCTAAATCTTACATAAAAATTTTGTAATTATAAGGATAATTACAAAATGTATATTAGATAATATCTAAAAAAGTTGTGTTTTGTTTTAACTTTAACATATCATAATTTGATTGGTAGCAACTTTTACCACTACAGTGCCAATCACTCATAATTCCTAAACATGTCAGTCAGGTAGGAATGAAGTAAGACATTAATAGAAATAAAGAGTTGTATGTTGACATGTAGCCCTTTCCTTGCTTAAATCATTGTTAATATTTTTGAAAAATTAACCTGTGATAAGACAGCTTATCAAGATAGAATATGCTAGATAGAACCATATAACTAAAGATGAACCAAACTGTTCACAATTTTATCTAGCTCTCAGTTTAAAGAAAGGCTGGTGACCCCTGTTATAGAGTCTGACAGCTGCAGGGATTATATACAAATATTCAACTATCCCAGAATTAAACCAGGTCTAAATAAAAAAAAAAAAGGAGTGAGTATTACTACAAAGATTAACCCACAGTGGTCCTCATACCAGTTTGATATCAGCAATCACCGAGAGCATACATTGATGTGACACCACAGCCATGCTATCATTGCAAACACTGATAACAGCATAAACCGAATTAAATCGGGACTTGATGAGACCTTTCAAGTATCACTAGAAATATTATAAACAGTCGTCTCCGTACCACAGTTTGCTATCAGTAAACACCGACGGCATTCATTGATAGCATAGCACATCCATGTTAGCAGTGTATAAATGGATGGTTTAGCATATATTAGCACAGGTATCAATAAAGGACTACCGTATTAAACACTTTTACTAACCTCAGGCGCTCAATCCCACCTGCAGAGCGCCTGTAGTTGGTGTCTAGGCGGGCGATGCTTGGACCGACGCGGGACAGCAGGTCCTCAAACTGGGCGAGTGAAAGACGGTGATATCGCTGTCATCGCCGTCATCCAGGCGCAGCTCCTGGAGCAAGTGGTGAAACTCACCAAACTGCTCACGCGTCTGGAGGACCTGATGGACCCAGGTACGGCGAGGACGTCCTTAACGCCGCTGCTCTGCTCTCCACAGTAAATAGAAACGCTAGCTCGACAGCTGCCATCTAGCAAAGATACCGGTCTGGCACAACTTCCTCCCACATCCCTCCCACATTTCCGGTTCACGCGCGTCAAAATATGCAATTTTGAGGCGCGATGGATTTTTCTTGGACACATGTCGAGGTGCGAATGTGCATGCGTCAAATTAGGGGCATTTGGGGCGTTTTCGCTCGCGTCTATCGCGTTCAGTGTGAACACACCGTCACACTCTCATTACACATACATATAGGATCTTGGGGGTGAGCACGCTACACGGAATCCAAAAGACCATCAGGGTGTACACCTCACCCCTGGCGTCGTTGCCCACCTCTCAATTTTAAATACACGTAGACATTGAGGGCTAGCAGGAGGGGCTATGCGCTTACCTGCTGCTCTCTGGCAGGTAGCTCCATGCCCTCCTGGGTTTTAAAGGCACCTTAGAACACACATGCATCAACACTACATATGAGCGGGCGGAGGGAGGTTTGGAGTCTTCACACACCCCCGTTCTCTGTGGCGTGCTGGAGCGGGGGGGCTAGGTGGAGAAGTTGGCCGTCCGACTGGGGTCTGGAATGTGGGGCCTCCCTGCTGCTGCGGAGTCGGGGCAATCTGCTTCTCCCCACCGCAGGGAAAAGGGTAACACCACCTGGGTCTGGGTGCAGTTCCCCCCTCCATGGGCAAGGGTACCTAGACCTGGGGCTTAGAGTACGCTTGGGGAGTGTGATTGTGTGTACAGTGTCTCTCTATGTCTGTCTCCACGTTGGATGAGTGTTGAGTAATTGCATATGAGAGCATGAGGGTGGGAATGGATGTTTGTATCTGTGTGTGCCTGTTTGTCTGTGTCCATATGTCAGGTCAGGTATCAGACGCCACCTCTCTGGGGACATCCCAGGTCCTCCAAGGTATGGAGGCCTATCTCCCCCCACCACCACTTCCCCTGCCGGTGGCGGACTCCCTCAGACATCGGTGCGTTGGTGGTTCTTTGTGTCCGGGGATGGGCGTCCAGGTACACACCGGCTCACTCCTTGGTGGCTGCTTATCGGGGCCTGGAGCCTGGGGCTCACTCGGGCCACTTTGGGGGTGGGGTGCCCTCGCCCTCTCGGCCTGGGGCTCGGTCACTCAGGCGCAGCTGGCTGCCGGCGGAGCTCCCGGGCACGTCACTGCAACCCCCCCTGGCTTCTGCTCCGCGGCTGCTGAGTGACCCCTCATCTGGGACTCTCCTCAGCTCTTTCTGGGATAGTGGCGCGGCTGCCCCTCTGTTGGTCTTCCTTGGTCTCTTGTGTCTGAGGGCCTCTGGATGTCTGGAGTTTTGATCTCGTCCATACCTGCTTCATGCCCTGGTGGACGGGGCTGTTTCTTCCCACACCCTCTACCAGATCATTACGTGAAGGAACCTTTTAAAAACAAGCGTGTTCATGCTCACAGGTGTACACACGGGTGCTCACACACACAAACGACACCCTTTTTGGCTCCTACCTAAAAGCACACTGTGCGCTGTTGATCTTACGTGCTGCACAATAATGTTTAATATTTAGTATTTACAGTTATATTCCCATAGATCATCGTGATGTTGTTTATTCTATTGCTCTCGTTTTCTTCTGCTTGTTTTCTTTTTTCATTCTCAACAGGTGAAATTAAAAAAGTATCTACTGTTATCTATTGCTAGCTAGTTTATTGTGATGGTGTTGTTTTTATTATGTTGCTCTTTGTTGTTTGTTTTCTCTTCTGGTTTTTTATCTCCATACAGGTGATCCAGGTGTTTTGTTTGTTTTTCTTTTTTTTTTCTTCTCCCCTTTCTCACCATCTCTTCTCCCCTCTATTTTTCTTTCGATCCCTCTCTTTCTTTCATTCTTTCTCCCTGTCCTATCCCCCAGTCATGTCTGTCCCGTCTTTAAAAGACGAAAATAAAATAAATACATAATTATAATAAAGGTCAATCAAATGGACCAATATGGCAAGGCCATGATG
Source organism: Perissodus microlepis (assembly GCF_051167445.1). Taxonomy (NCBI): domain Eukaryota; kingdom Metazoa; phylum Chordata; class Actinopteri; order Cichliformes; family Cichlidae; genus Perissodus; species Perissodus microlepis. The sequence continues at coordinate 29,744,065 of NC_140466.1, read as the reverse complement.
ATCCACTTGGTAAAGTAAATCCACTTGGCATCTTTCTTCAGACAACAATCCTGATGGCTAAAGATCCAAACGGGACAGGCAAAAAAAAAAAAAAGACGTGGATTTCTTTGCAACACTTGGTTGAGAGAGCTTCAGAGTAAAACAAACGTCTCCTTGCGGCACGCGTCCATTTCAGTGTTGATACTAAGGTCCAACCATGCGCTGTCCACTCTCTCAATGAAAGAATCCCAGAGGAGAGCTTGAAGTGCTGCTTTTTTTTAAGAAGGAGATTGTTCCTCTTCAGATTTATGTGCCGTGTGTAGCAGTCCTTCATGTAGCAGCACACGCTTCACATGTCGGGCTGCGTCACATGTTGTGCCTGACGCACAGCAGTGATTCCTTGTTGTTCTTCCATCATGTGACCACATTTATTTTAAGGTTCATGTACTATAAGATTTAACATCCTCTGTTTGGAGGTCAGCAGAGTGGAAGTTCAAAAAGAAATGCTGCTGCACACCTCACCCAACAAACTGATGTCTGATACAGCCTTCTTTCTGCTGCATCCATTAAAGTGGATATGATGCTATAGTCACACCAGGGAACGCAGTGGTTGGAGACTGTGGCACTACCAATAACTTTCACAGCGTGCGATTAACTAGCCCTCTCGTTGCCCTTTGAATTGGTTGCTTTGAAGACACGAATGACTCCTGTGACGCTTTGCAGTCTTCAAAGCTACTTTGTTGCCTCAAGATGGCAACAATACAGCAATAAGACAGAGTCAGTCTGACAGCAGTTTAACATTGAATGGGGATTTCCTAACCATGATATATATAATCCCAAACCTGTTGTCATCTAGATAAATGGAAATTCACATGAACTACTTACATTCAGAGTCCAGCCATAACCTCCCTGACTTAAAAAAAAAATAATCCAAAACTGAAAATAATGGCATGATTGCTCTAAGAGGGCAATTTAACTGTAAAGTGATATAGGCCCTCTGTCACCTTTTATTCATATTTATATATTTTTTTTTTATATTTTTTAAACTTTTGCACAGTTGTGTGGAGCACCCATAAATTCATTGTACATGTAAAATGACAATAAAAAGCTATTGTATTCTAATCTATTCTAACCAGACTACAACCAATTGGCAACCAGTTGCCACAGCTTGCGCTCACTGGCATACACTGACTCAGACTGATTGCTGTCAGCGTTTATAAATTAAAGAACAGTTATTTGTAAACCTTCGCTGATCTGTCCAAGAGTGCGTGCAGTCAGTGTGACCCTGACCTCGATTGCCTCCTGCCAGGCAATCTGTGCACTCATCTTCCAATTGAAAGCTGTCACCCAGGGGGTGAGCATGCAATACCCTCAACCTCTAGGTGACAAGTTAGTCAACGGTGTTGCGTTAGGCCAAAAAATAAATAATTCAGCACAGTGCAATGAGACAACCAGCAATTTGCCATCCTATTTTTACTCTAAGATGACTGAGCCATACAACACTCCATGTATGGAGTCAGTTGGGCTTCTTTCACTGGTGCATCCATGTTCCAGACACCGTCTGTAATGTCATAAACAACATTATTAGTCCTTCAAAGTTCTCACTCCAGAACAGCAGATTTCATTCATGCTGAGTACAGCATGTGATGTGAAAACAGGCTGAGTCCTTAGGACTGCTTATTTTCAATTTTCAGGTCATAGCATGAGCTGTGACAGCAGCAGAACATCTTGGGTAGCTCATGAAATCTACTCCTCTGTGATCATAGAAATGGACTGAATGGCTTCTTTCAGGCTTTGTGTCCATGTTTTTCTTAGCTTAACATTGGTACATTACTCAGTTATGACAGTAGTGGATACTTGCAGAGTGTTTCCTAACCATTATTGTTTTATTCACTGATGCATCTTGATACATATTTAATAGGGAGTAGCGGTTTAAAGGTTTCTTTCAGAGTCCTTGGGCTTTGTTGGAGTTTTTCCAAACACTAGGTGAGGATGAAAAATCCACATTTCTTGCCACATTTTTGTTGAGTTACCACTGGGTCACTGTCTGGCACATACTGGAGTACTTTACCCTCCAAGCTTTTTGCCGGGCAGCTTGTCTGAGATGTGGTTAATGTTGTTCAAAAGCTCTATTTTAACCCAAACTGTGATCTTTCACAAACCTAGTCAGGTAGTTTAGATGCACACACCAAACCAAGCTGAAAGTAGTACCAAATGAAACAAAGCTTTTCAGAGAAAAAGCCCTGAAGGCAGCACTATCCTGCACAAAAAGAATGGAGGATGGTCAGGCTTGTTAACTACTATAACATTAGCCTATGCTGCTTAGGAAAAGAAATACATTTTTTTAGAAGTGAACACAGTACAACACAGTTATACTAGTGAAATGAGGATTTTTTACACATTACTGTTTCAGTGTTTTTAAAGGTTTATTTCTTGCTTGCTTGCAGGAAGGTTGTATTTGCTTTTTTTCCCTCCTAACAAACAACATCAGCTAAATAATTAATCTTAATGTAACCTGTAAATGAACCCGCTAGGCAGTTTTTGATTGTACAGCAACTTCCTGCAGTTCATCAATTTATTTACAATCTAAGCAAAGTTTAGATCCTTAATAAAGGATTATCCCAATGACCAGATCCACAGGAAGTTCCTTGTGAAGAGGCCGGGCCACAGACATTGTTTGTGGACACACACACACACACACACACACACACACACACACACACACACACACACACACACACACACAGAGCTGGGGCAAGAAGCAAATGCAATCCTGATGCAAGCATTAGTAAAATAACCCTTTAAAAACCCTGTGCTCATTCGGGAGCTGAATGTTTTTGTGAGTTTAATGTTTAGACATATTACTAAAGCCAGAATTGCAGAATCAAATCAAGCAGCTATTGAAAGCATGTGAGTTGCACTCAGTATTTTTACCAGTCTGATTGTTTACCGAAAGCTTCCAGTCAGATAGCATTTTGCCTGCAATGATGTTCACAAGCAAGCAGGTTAGCAAAGGTTCACCAGCTAGCTGTAACTTATCTACACTCCATGAATCCAGCCATGGTTTGTCTGATTTACAATCAGATCAGCTCCAGGGTTTGATGAACCGGTTAACCACGTCCATTAGATGGCTCAAAATAATATTAATACCAGTAATCAGGTTTGTTTTTATAGCACTTACAAAATGCAGTGTTACAGTGCTTTCCAAAGCCACACAATACACCAAATAAAATGCAACGAAAAAAAAAAAACTAACTGAAAAACAAAACTGCAAATTGAATGTCCTGTCAGGCAAAACTGAAGGACGTCAAGAGTAAAATGCAGCGTGTCTCTGTTAGTTAAGAATAAATGTAATCAGCTGTGTGATGAGTCTCGTTCTTTATGATTTCGACACTCGTGGCCAGTTCATTAGGTACACCTGTTCAAACGTTCATTAACAGACATATCTTATCAACCAATCACATGGCAGCAAGTCAATGGATGTAGGGATGTAGACACGGTTGAAGTTAAAGCGAGCATCAGAATGAGAAAGAAAGATGATTTAAGTGCCTTTGAACGTGGCTTTGCTGTTGGTGCCAGACGGGCTGGTGTAAGTAAGAAACTGCTGATCTACTGGGATTTTATCACACGGACATCTCTGCAGCTTACAGAGAACAGTGTGAAAAAGATGAGTTTTTATTTCTGCTTCGACATTCAGATGGTAGGGTCAAAATCTGGTGTAAACAAAATGAAAGCATGGATCCATCCTGTGTCGTATCAGTGGTTCAGTCAGTGGTGAGCATTATTTAAACCCCACACCTGACTCAGTGCCCCTCAGTTCACTGCCCACACCTGAAATAAAAAACACAAAAAGTGCAGTTTTGTTTCAACATGTGAATGTAATGAAAATAATAATAATTGTATAAATTACTGCAAATCTTCTCTGTTTTCTTGTCTTTACGGTTTTAAAAGATGGTTGGCTTCTTCTTCATCAAAGGATTTTATCTCAGCATCTCCACACAAACTCACTAGAAAGAGATTTGGTGTGAGGTGGCTCGTCTGTGTTTGTGTGTGTTATAGTAGCTCACTGCCTTTGCTCTCCTCCAGGAAAAGGTCAATCATATCTTCAGCACATATGTGAGATGGAATCTGATTTTCCTGCTGAAGTCTAAGGAACTCCATCATCATTAAAATCTAAAAATAACAGGATGCATTTCATTTACGGGATATTTTATATCCGTTTTTGCTTGGATGGATAATGAGACTTGCAGCTGTGAAAATGCCAGTAGATCCACACAGTCTTATAAATAAGAAGTTCCTCATTGTTAGTTAACCTGATTCTCACCTTGTCAGCTTTTAAAATATGTCAAATCCTTGAAACTGTTTAAATTCAGCAAAAAACTCTCACATAGCCCGATGGGTTTGTAGATTCCTCCACTTCCTCTGCTTCCTTCCATTGAAATTTTGTTGCTGCATATCACAACAGGGAACAAAAACTGTCAAATAGACTCCAAAAATTGCGTAATTTAAAATATAGACAGGAAAATACTCCAGACTCCATTGTTTCTCCTGCACAAATGAACTGTTTGTGATGTCTGAGGGAGAATTATAACTGCTGGGGTCAAAGAATTCAAAGCTCTACAATGAACTCTCTGTTTCAGCAAGTCACCATGCAAAAGCTTTATTTATTTTAGCATTTATTACACTATGCTTTCTTTATTTCATGAATAAATAAAGTGAAGACTGTATTTCCGTATTCTAATTGTAGGTGTAGTATAACAAGATTTTAATTTAAAACACTGGGCCATGGGCTGTGGGGGCAAATAAAAGTTAAAGCCGCCACAGCACATATGCATAATAACTATATCATAGATATATACAGCCAGTGTCTGCAGCTATATAACTTCAGGATAATAAATAACAATGTAAAATATTTTAAAACCAACAAAGTTAAAACAGAGAAATGGCAGAGTACAGTCGGTACTTGATTACATTAAAGTGGCTCAGTTTGACAGTGTCATGATCGGTGCTGCGTAATGAAGTAGCTTAGTGTGTGTCAATATCTGTGACATTTCATGGTGAAAGAAAATGAACATGAAAGAACAGATTCTCTGTGCAATGTAGAGAGTTACTGCACAAGTTATGAAGGATTTTCTCATCAGTCGTTTTGGCAGCAGAGCTCAATCGGTCTGTGTTGCACTGATGGTGCAACAAGCAGTGCAGAAGTCAGGTTCATCCACAGTAGATAGCCGTGAGGGGTGGTGGAGACCTCGTCTCCCCCACAGCTTCAACTATGAACTGAAATACAACTGAAATATTTTTTTTTTTACCGAACTCATATTTCAAGTTATTGCCAAATTATGAGAATAGTTTCCAAAGTTATTAGGATGGTTATTTAGGAAGCTTTTAGATTCATATTATATGGAGTCAGTTTACAACAATAGCTACCTCAAGGCAATAAAATAAAACTCTTTAATATTAGAGAGAAAACCCCAATAGTCTTTGAGCAAGCACTTGGCAACAGTGGGGAGGAAGAACCCCCTTTTAACAGGAAGTAACCTCCAGTGGAACCAGGCTCAGGGAAGGATTTTAAATCCTATAAGATGAGGCGTTACCCAAAAGTTTAGAGTTTCATTAATGTTACTTTAACATTAAAGACTGTGCTGTCTTTATTTTGAACTGAATGTTTCTTTATCCTTGTTTTGAGAATAATTTAATTGATCTTTGTTTTTGTTCAAGACAATCAGTTTCGGAGTTTTTGAGGAGTTTTTCAAAGAAACTTTTTACTTTCATCTTCTTTATCCTGGTCTTAAGGTCTTCAAAGTACTCCGTAATACTGATTAGTGGTTCAAGTGGAGGGTTAAGAGGAGCCGGTGAAGATAAATTCACAGCAGTGTCGTGTACTGTGATGGCCTTGGGATCATTATAAAGGCTGTGCTTTTGATTTATAGCCACAGTGTTTTAATATCAATAAAGGAAGCACTTTGGGTACGAGCTTTCCTGATCTGATGAAAGAGACATTATATCAGAATGACTCTCTGGAGTGCTTGTTGGCTGCTCTGTGAGTGGTTCCCTGGTGGGTCACTCTTTCAGTAAGACATTATAATTCAGTGGTCCGAACCTCTAATGCAGCAGGTGTGCGATACATGTGTATCTCACAACACACTGGGAATGGATGTGACTGTCTGTGATCTATCCTTTGGGTCCAAGAAAACAACTTAATATCGCAAACATATTTTCTGCAACTATATGTGGAAAAATGGATGATTCAGAAGACGACCCTTGTGTGGAGACACACACATACACTCATACACACATCCACTGTATCACACGCTGTGTCAGGATTGAGGTCTTATGGTAAAAATGGACAGAAATAACCACTTGGAGGGCCTGGTTTGAATTATGTGCATGTAACCAGCAACCTTTTTTTAAAAAAAAAAAATGAATTAAAACACTTCATCATTTACTCTCAGAGGACACATAAGACCTGAGCAGTAATGGGTTGGACACCTTTTTGTCTTCAGAACTGCCTTAATTTCTTGAGGCAAAGATTTAATAAGGTGCTGGAAACATTAAACACATTATTCCTGGAGTGATGTTAAAAAGATTACATTTTGAAATCATGAAATGCCACAGATGTAGAAGGCACGATGGATCCATGCTTTCATGTTGTTCCTGCCAGATCCCACCATGCAGTCCAAATGTTACAGTCATAATCATCTGTTGTGTAATTTCGCTGAGCAATTGTGAATTGCAGCCTCAGTTCTTAGCTGCAGAAGTGCAATCATGATCCTCTGCTGCTGCAGCTCCCCTGCTTCATGGTTCGAAATGATGTTGTAACGTTTGATTATGTGAGTTACTATTTCCTTTCTATCAGCCTGAAGCTTGAAGCGGTCTGTCCATTCTCCTAATACCGCTGACATCATCAAGGTACTTTCACCCAGAGAACTTCCACTCACTGGATATTTTCTCCTTTTTCGCACCTTTCTACAGATGCTTGTGTGAGTAAATCCCAGTAGATCAGCAGTTTCTGAAATAGTCAGACCATCCCGTCTAGCACCAACACCCATTCCATGTTCAAAGTCCCTTAAATCACCTTTGTTGCACCTTTTTATGCTCAGTTTGAACTTTATCACGATCATGTCTATATGCCTAAATGCAGTGAGTAGCTGCCATCTGATTGGCTGATTAGATATTTAAATTAACAAACAGTTGAACAGGCGCTGAGCGTAAATTTGCACAGTACCACTGAATCATAGCAAAACCTCTGGAGAGATAGCGTGCAACATAATTGCTTACAGTAAATCAGCCCATTAAGTAAAGAGCATTATAGGGAATCAAATAGACTTCTATTATTTCCCCATTTTTTGTACCTTATTATCATTGAACAAACTGCAAAACAACACATATTCATAGTTCCCCTTTCCCCCTTGTGTTTTATAGCAGTAACTATGAATTAAATATATATTTGTAAGATTGCACACAACATGTATTATTTAACATAACATCATATTTTAGATGTGATTTCTACCTGCAGTTTCAGGTACATGTCATACAAGGATGTTTCTGGTTGTTTTTCTCACAGCAGTAACTATGAATTATATATTTGTAAGTTTGCACACAACAGTTATTATATAACATTACACTATGATATAGATGTGATTTCTACTACTGTTGTAGCCAATCTCAATATAACACAAAACCTTTTTCACAGAGTGGAAAGGCTGTCAATCACTTTAATGTGTAGAAACATGGTAACTAGAGAAAATTTGCATCGCTTTAATATACTATAAAGTAGTTTAACTTCTCACTGAACTGAATATATGACTACAGCAACACAACAGACCGTGCACTGGTAAACGCAGCTTATACCATGTTCGACCTCATAGTACTTTCCCTGAATATAAACAATGTATGAGTCACACTTAGCACTAAAACCACCGCAGTGTTTGCATTTACCGTTTCATCTTCTCAGTTGAAAGGCAAACAAAAATTGCTTTGCAGAGCTCGTTTCTGGCCAATGAACATCAAAGGATATTTTCTTACAAGTAATGGGGAGCCTGCTTGAGATTTTCACGATCAGGCTGATCCCGTCGTGCATACCAGGAAAATGTATGCGTAAATCGCATCGTTGTGCCTTCCTTTAACATCCACCCTTCATTCATCAAACGTCTGTTCAAAACGTGGCCTTTGTTTCTTGTCGTAATGTGCAAGTGAGCTCTATTTACTGAACGAGACAGCACAAATGAAAACACCACCCTGCAGTATACCTCTTGGTAATATATGCTAATCTAAGGCACCATTTTCTTTCTTAAATCTGATTTCGAAGGATTTTTACAAGGAAAGCAAAGCCACCAAATTACCCCTGTGGGAAAATATTCATTGCTCACTTTGCAGTTGAAAAACAGGAAATGGCTATTTCTGGAGCTCATTACTCTCCATTAACTTATTATGGGAATTGACCATATCACCATTACAGAGCAGGCCTTACCAGGTTGTCTTCTTTATTTTGGTGCCAAGGCGCACAGTCTTGTGGTTCCTGCTTTACTTAACTTGGATACTGCACAGTGGAAATCGATGATGAAGGCGACACACGCCAGTGTGCCGACAGAGCCTCATCTGGGGACGGCCTCTCTTCACTTCATGCAACAATGAGTCCAACAAGGAAACACTTTAAAAAGAGAGAAAATTAGAGCTTAGACCTTAATAGAAACAAGCATAAACATAACGTGCAGAGACATGCGAATGCACACTCGTAGCATTTGGGGAAGATGAGAAACAGCTTGAGAATAACAAGAAGTGAATTTTGAGCTTCATTTCTGACCGGGTGAATCTGTGCATGTATGTGTGCGTGACGGTCAGGTTTTCTTCGCTGACCACTCTTACTGACACACTCTTTACACAAGCTTGTTTAGTACACTGTCGGTAGTCATTTCACACTTGAAAAGCCCACTCGGGGCTCAGGTGTGCTCGTCCTGGCAATAAATAAGGGACAGCAAAAACAGTGTAAATGTTGACTGCTGCCTCTGTTACAGTGTGAAGCACATCTCAGCTTTGGATGAAGGGAATGAAAGTGAAAATGAAGTCATGAATATTTAGCCTCAGGTGCTGTGTGTGTGTGTGTGTGTGTGTGTGTGTGTGTGGGTGTGCATTTCAGTGACAAAGCAGTTAGTATGTCAAAGCTTGCATGCGTGAAGCAGAGATGATAATTACAGTGCAGATTTACCTGTCACTACAGTTGTAAACATAGAGATGTCACAGTCAGGACGACTTATTTTTAGATTGCGGTGACTCCACTTTGTGAGGCTTCAAAGATCAAAGTAGCAGTTTACACTCACTGCAAAGGTCCTGTCTCCATTCATCAGCTGCACAAAAACAAAATACACCTTTCATTCAGAGTGCCATATTATGTAAGTAATAGCGCTGTCAGTGAGTGTGGGAGTAGGTCAGCCTCCGGGGAAGCTGAAACAACCAAGGACTCGTTTGGTTTTAGAGGAAACACAAAAGGCTGAAATCCAATTTGAATGGTTGAAGAAATTTCCCTGCACTTCTGTCACCGACAGAATGTGATTAGAGTGGTGCGATGTAGGTAAGGGCAGAAGGCAAGGGCAATTATTACAAATTATTGTGGTGTGTTAGAAATTATTATTGCTGGGAGAGGGGAACGCTCCACCAGCTTCTGTTTGTTTTCTGTTCTTCTCTTGGTACAGTGGGGGAAATAATGATTTGATCTTTATCCTGTTGTGTGGTTTGCTCACTTAGAAAGAAATGAACAGTTATTTTTATGGTATTTTAATTTTAATGGAAAGGGACAGAATGTCCACCAGAAAAAACACTTTACATAAAAGTTATAAACTGCTTCGCATTTCAAGTATTTGATCCCAAGCAACCCAGCTAGAATTCTGCCTCCCACAGACTGACTGTGTGACCAACTCGTTATATGTGTGAAGCACATGTATCCACAGAATCAGTTTCTTCAATTTCAGTGTCTCCACCACTGTGGGCAAGACCACAGAGCTGTCAAAGAACATCAGGGACAAGATTGTAGACCTGAACAAGGGGGAACGGGCTCCAGGTCACCAACAGGAAGGTTAGTATTGGTGACGACTGCTGGTACGATAATTCTGAAATGGAAGAAATATAAAATGACCATCAATGGCCCTCGGTCTGGAGCTCCATGCAAAATGTTGTAAAAAAGCTGGTGGATCATGTTCATGCATAGCTAGCTACTGTCCAGACCTCAAAAGTTTGTGCAGGGAGCTGAATCTTCAAGAAACCTACAGGATTTAGAAAGTTTCTGTAAAGAGGAGAAGGCTAGGATCCCTCCTGAGATGTGTGCAAACCCAACAAGGGTTTCTCCATCAAGTACTAATTAATGTTTGGCTTGAACGTCAAATACTTGTGTCAATCAATGACATGCAAATCAATCCAAACCAGAGCCTGAATGCCCACTAACAACTAACTGTGAGATTCAAAATGCTGCTTAATGAGTGAATTACTTCCTGTGTGAATGCAGATTTAATATTCCATTAAGTAACAAGGAATATACATTTTAAAGGGATTTGTTTGTTTGTGGTAGTATATGAGCATGTACTTGTGTTATTTTTGTGGTTAAGTGGAGCGATGTTGACAGGCTTCTTTGATTAACTTTAGTAGCATTTCACTAATTACAGCAGTCGACTGACTGAACATGGACATGCTGATGTTTAACACTGAAACTGTTTTTATTTCTCCTAAGGCATCTCAGGCTTTTAATCATGAGATTCATAAATGAATGATTCTGACACCACAATCCAATCTAATTTTAGAGTCTCTCTGCCAATCCAAAGCTGCAACAGATTCTCTCTAATCTTTCTTTCTTTACATTATTTTGTAAATGACTGGCCTGTGTCATTAAGAGAGAAACCCCCCCCCCCCCACACACACGCATAGACACATGCAAGACTATATAATAGGAAATAATTCTCATTTAAATTGTGCCAGACATACATTAGCATCCTACATTTAGCAGCCTAATCTGTCTGTTTGTTTGGCTGAATTACATTTGGCAGAACAATGACCACCTGCATGTCGATTTCTAGTCGTGCCTGATTAACACTGTTTTTTTGTTTGTTTGTTTTGCCAATAATTTGGATGATGGAAGCCAGAACTGGATTTTATGTGACTTTTTATATTTATTTGTTGACAAAGTATTAAATTGTGTTTCCCAGTTTGTTCTTGCCTCCTGAGACCTCTGCACCATCCTGTCAGGATTATCGCCCAGCTGACTCACTCGAGGTTTGATGAAGTTCCCTTTAAATCTGATGCCTCGTCTCCCTCAGTATCTGTGCTTCTGTTTCAGAGTTGCTTTTTCCAGAGCAGCAAATCAATATCACAACAACGTTTGCCCTTGTGTGAGAGTGAATGTGGAGATTTTTTGTTTTCTTAGCACACATAAACAACTTAAATCAAAGAAAGCAATACAGCCAATGTATGATTGACAGTAGTCCATATCTACTAACCCTGGGCAACTGAGTGTGCACTGCTGCTGAGCCTTGAATAACAAAGCCCAGCACTGAAATGTGTGTGTTTAGAATAGAAGAAGAGAATAGAAATGTCCTTTATTGTTCCTCATTGGGGAAATTCAAGTGTTCCAGAAGCAAAGTGACAGGCAGATGGAGCATGCACATTCACAGAAAAGTAAAGAATACAAAATTAAAAAAATATATATTTTCAGGGTTATGAAAAAAGGAAGGTCGGAACTTCATGAGTGAACAGGAAGTGGTTTGGAGACATGGAAGTGAGAAAAGAAGGCAGAGCTGAAGATGTTAAAGACTTAATAGGGAGTGATGAAGATGGATAGGATTAGATATGATTACATCAAAGGGACAACTCAGGCTGAGAGGTTTGGAGACGAAGTCAGAGAGGCAAGGCTGAGATGGTTTGGACATATGCAGACGAGGGAGAGTGGATATATTGGATAAAGGATGTTAAAGATGGAGCTGCCAGGCAGGAGGAGACAAGGAAGACCGCAGAGAAGGTTCATGGTGGAAGTTTATAACAAAGGAGGTCATATGGTGGGTTGGTGTGACTGAGGATGAGTAGGTGACTAGGAAGAGGGTGAGATGGAGGCAGATGATCCACTGAGGTGCTCTAAAAAGATCAGCTGAAAGAAGAAGAAGAAACTGCTGCAGTTCTACAAAATGAAAAGGAGGTGAATTACCATGAAACTTCATAATATGCTATATTACTGTTTACTTCACTTGAGTGCACTGAAGAAAACTGGAGGGGTCTATTTTTCTCATACTTGGTTTGTTGGTCATGATTATTAAAGCTATTTAATGATGGCTCATTGAAATGTTGTGTCTTGCTACCTTTGTTTTGGAATTTTAACAAAAATGCAAGCTGTCGCCTTACTACACTAGCATGTGTTACTCCATTTTTTGAGTCTGGCTGGCAGCTTTAGAGCACAATGGAACTAATACTGAATTCAAAACTGCTATTGAGTGTAATAAAAGGTAAGATTTCAGGGGTTGGTGTAACTATGGCCTGTTTGCTGCCTTTAAAATGTTTTACGACCTGGGAGCCAGCAGGTTGGTCTCCATTGTCCTTGAACTTCCTTTCTCTTCTTCCTGCTCTGTGTTGTTGTCCTGTGATCACATGACACAGCCGTGCTGAGCAGACACATGTTGAGGTATTTTATGGTTATAAATGAAAATGATGCGTATAGGAATGGAATCCACCACCAGTTTATAAAAAAGAGATGAAAAATAGGCCTTTTTTTTCTCAGTATGAGTAGCAAAAGAAACAAAGGGATGAGGGAAGGAAGTCCCTGAGAGACTCGGCTCCTCGGCACAGAGACAGAGCAATGACTATGCACGCAGCTCATGTAGTGGGGAAACCAATGCTTCAGTCATGACTCGTGACAAATTACAGCATTTGTTAATGTTAATTTCAAATTTTATTGGTCTTCATAGTTGTTACTGATTACCTATAGACTGTAGATACTCAAACAATGTTTTCAGTTATCGTATTGCACCTTAAATAAACATACCTCAAACATGAACTATGAAAATGTCTGAATATGTCTCAAATTCCAGGTCTCAATAAAAACAACAACAAAAACAGAAAGGTGTGTGTTTGTTGTGTTACCTAATTAACAGTAAAAAGCAATATTTCCAGTCATTTCGTTTTCATGGACATGCACACAGATTAAGATTCAGATCATGTCACACTGCTCTCCCCTAGTATCAGTACTTGGGATTGGATCGACACCAACTTTCGCAGCACCACACACGTCTCCATGATGATCCAGGTCCCAGAAGGGGGAAAAGACTGAGTCAACATGACTATCAAACTAGACCTTCACTCCACATTATACAACACATATGTATTTAATTTAACCCCGTAAGACCCAACCCATCAAAAAATAGCCAGAAAATTCAGATTTTTTGGAAATGAGATGTTTATTAACCCTAATAACAAAATCCAAAAAAATATCATGTTGTGTTTGATATATTCTTATTATATATTTAATATATATTTTTTGTATTGCATTTGATACATTTGATACAACTTTTTGTTAACAACAATGTTATTTTTAGACAAAAAAAGAGTTCTGTCCATAACATTTTGAAATTATGGCAAGTATTGACCATGTTGATGAGATAGAGGTCTCAGAAACTCATGTATCAAATATGATAAAATGGCCATTATAGGGTTAAACTAAAGCTGGACACTTTATAAGAGTTTCATCATTTGTTAAAGTCATGGTTCTATCTTGTGAACCAAAGCCTACTTTTTTATGAAATCATTTTCCTTTATGAATTTAATTTTTGGTGCAAACATTTATTCAGTCATTTTACACTCCACTGATTAAAACGGGCACCTTTTCTGAACAGTTTTTGATAGCAGAGGGGCATGCTTCGAAATTTATTACTTATATTTCACGACCTTGCTCTCTCTGCTCTTATTTTTGCAGAATGTCTGAAGACGTTGATGTCCACTAGGCACCTTTTTTTTCTGGGAGTGTGTCTTACAGGGCAGTTTGTTGTCTCAGTGGCATTTTAAATTATGTTCAGCAAACCAGAGCAAAAAAAGTGGTGCTCAAAACAGGAAGGAGTGAAGAGCGCAGAGTAGCTATAACACCTGAACTTGGGATTTGAGCAGTACTGTCAATAACTTTGCTTGCTGCAAGGGCTGAAAGATGGGGAGAGTAGTTTGTGGTTTGAAACATTGCACTGAAACATTGTCACCACTTATCTTCATGTTACTTTGGCAAGGCTAAATCTGTGTCTGCCTCAGTGGAAGACGATGTGAGGTCATAAAATAAGTTTAAATAAATGTTTCTCAAAAGATCAAAAGATGTGAGAGAAAGAGAAAGCGAGGCCCTGTGTTTGTTGTGGTACAACATGGGGGTAGGGTCCAAAAAAGTACCAGCCCCGGGGCCCATCACAGAGTTGTTACGCCTGTGTTATTACGGCTGAACGTCTAGTAGCGTCCTTTGAGTCTTGCCAGAACATTCTGTTTATTTCTTGTGAGCTTAATGTGTCACAAGGAACAAGCAGGTCAAGAGGACAGCTTAATGCATCCTTGACTTTGAACAGCTTGACTCACGCATAGCTGTAACACTGAACTCTGCGTCAGCCATGTGATGCGGGCTGTTCTGGAGCTATTTTTATATATTTCGCAAAGATAACCTAGTAGTCAACAAAATGAATTTCACTTTGATCTGGTGACAAATTAAAGCGACTTCTACACCTCCTTTATTAGGCTGAGTGTCACACTTGAACACACTGAGTAATCCTTAAAACGTAAGTGTATACAATTTAGAGTTTCAGAGCTCTAATGTGCAGCTGTAATGTTAGGAATACACAGCGAGTGCACGGAGTAATATCGTATTAACTTGAGTTATTATAGTTCTTGGCATGCTATGTGCACTTCTGATGAGGAAGTAATAATAGTTTTCTGGTTTTCTACAGCATTTTGCTGTTATATCTTTAAAGTTCTTTATGGTGATTTAATAGTCTAGTGGTTTACACATTTAGCAAACGTGCAGCAACCGTGTCCTGTTGTCAAATCTGCATTCTGTGTATATATAGTCCTTTGTTTCCTCCAGTCTGCCTTATATTTATGCTTCATGTGTTGTTGGATGCCTTGTTTTTCTTTTACTCCAGTTTCTGGATTTTTACTTTTATTTCTTTCACGGTCCCAGCAGTATCCTTGCTCTCCCTCCTACTTTCTTGATGCTCTCGGGTGGGCGAGTCCATGTTTCCCTGAGTTTGCCCGAGGGCAGCTCTCTCAAAAAGCCCCTGGCTGAGTCTCCTGCCTTATATTTAAGAACCAGCTCATCCACTCTTTCTTTGACAGGCTGTAGAGATACTCAGTAGTGATGTGAAGCTTAAGTTAAGAAATATTGTTTTCTTCTGAATGTGCATTTACTCATCTTGTTGTGTCCTCTCCTTATTTTCCCTCTGTGTGCTCTTGAACTTCTTCGGCTTGTTTGGCTCGTTCACAGACTTTAGATTTTGAGTTTGTTTTTCAGGTGAAACCTGTGAATGATGACAATTTCACACTTGGACTTTGCAAAGCTTGCTTTTTATTAAAATAATTCAGTCTACTGTGTCCTGAATTGCTCTTTCATCGCAGTCTTGAAACTGCATCTGTGCAAGCCAATTTGCAACCCATTCCCCACCCCTGTCTCTAACTTTAAGTCAAGTCTGCTGCCACTGAGGCCTTCTCTGTTCTGTACAGGGGTCTTACTGCTGCCATTCCTGCCTTTGTATATACCAGAACAGATGGAAACAATAACCTTCCTCCAAATAAAAAGGATTGCAGAGCACATCTGTGCAGGAAATTCTTCAGCCTGCAACCCTGTAGTCGGACAGATGGACAGATGCGTGCAACCTTATAAAACGTTTTTTAAGAATTAACTGAAGCAACAATTTTATTGCTCTAGCAAAGTTTAATTTTCTCCTAATGGCTGTAAAGGTTTTTCGATAATTTAGCAGTTGGATGTAGTCTTTGTAAACAAGCTCATCAATGAAAAAAGAGGGAAATTTGGGGCTATGCAATTTGTAAGCTGTTTTTAACAAGAGCCTCGCCATTATGCTTATTATTTCACAGCAGTTGGAGTTTACTATTCCTGTGTCTTTCGTGTGCAGCACATCCCTCCGGCTATGTTGTGTTAAATGGCCCTTCTCTTACTGCCAAAAAAGGGAATATGAGGATGGTGATGAAGGAGGAAAAATAAAGAGAAGCAGGCTATTGTTAGCATGACTTCTAACACTGGTACAGCAATGACGCAAGGAGAAAGGAAGTAACAAGAACAGAAGGTGAGGAAGAGAGGTTGGAAGAGGCAGAAAAAAGTCAAAGAGAAAGCATAAACAAGCGAGCGGAGATGGAGAAAAGATCTGAGAGGACCGAACAGGGCAGACAACTGAAAAAATAAATAAAAATGAAGCAATCATGAGCTGAAGTGCCTCATTGTGAGTCCTTGGGATGTCTGAAAATGTCGATTCAAACTGAGTGCGTAAGTGCCCATCACATCCTCGTGAGCTTTAGGAATCAGATGACGATTCGCAAGGGAGAGACCTGCCATGAAACTGAGGACCCCGCAATTCTATCTGGGATTTTACATACAAGTATTTTGGCTGTTAAGTATGCACATATTTTATGGACACTATGAGAAATATAGCACCATAATAATTTGGAGGGAAGTGCACAGCATGTTTACTGAAATTGTGTGATGGAGCAAATGGCTGAAAATTAGTGTGTAATTGGTATTTAAGCGAGTACTTTAGGACTGGTGATGGCAAAATATGTTTCCTGATTTATGGAAATCGCTCTCAAACTTTATAAACTTCTGGAGCAGCTTCAGGGCTCCTGGCCATGTATTTTTCACATGTTTCCGGTCTCTGAAAAGCTGTTTGAGGAAAAAAAGAGAATTAATCCAAAATAAATTCTTGTATTTGCTGTTTTGACGATAGAGAGCACACACTATGCCCTTTCATGTCTACATAATTTCCTTAGGGATTAATAAAGTATTCTGATTCTGATTATTTGATGCCTGTAAAAGCCATGGCCTGTGACTTGCATCGGTTTGAATCCAAATGTATTTACATAGTACCATTGCACAACAGTTGTCTCAATGTATTTTATATTGTAAGGCTAAATGCCCTAAATTATTAGAGTGAATGAGATGATCCCTTATGAACAATCACTTGGCAACAGTGGGAAGGACGACCCCCCACCCCCTAAACAGGAAGAGACTTCCAATGGAGTCAGCTCAGGGAGGGATAGCCTTCTAATGTGACTGGGTGAGCAGAGAGGGGGAGATAGAAGAGAAAAGAACAGCACAGATGTAAATGACATGAAATAGCAGCCAGTAAATGTTTCAGGAGTGAAAATAGGAGACTAGAGAAGAACAGCCAGTGCATCATGGGAAGTTCTCCCTCAGATCCAGGTCACTTGGTCCAGAAATAATTGTAAACTTCAAGGAAAAGGAAAGTTTGAAGCCTGATCTTAAATATAGAGATGATTTCTGTCTCCTGAACCCAAACTGGCAGCTGGTTTCACAGATGAGGGGCCTGATCAGATGTGCTGCTTGCCAACAGGCAAGACAGGAAACTGCTTGAGCCCCCAAAGGCTGACAAACTTTAAATTACAGTCGTGGCAATATCCAAAGTTTGCATTCGTTTTAGGGAGGGTCCTGAGCTTCCTATGATGGGCTCAGTCACTCATTTCTATTTCAAGTGGTGTGCAAAACTCTGTTTAAACCTACCTAACAACAACAGCGAGAGTCCTTCAGTGAAAATGAACGGGAGGTATTCGGTTTTTTGTACTACTTTTGGAAAAGGACCGCAAGTAAGCCTTCATGAAGCTCTATATTGGGATAACATGGTACTATAAGGAACTTGTTACATTAGATTTACATTACTGAGCAACATATCCTGAAATACACTGTCACATAATTACAGGTTAAACACCTAAGGCTACAGTCTCACACATGACCACAAATCCCATGAGGACACAGAGAGTCTTTGTTCTAGTGTTTAAGAGACTTCAGAGTGATTCTACTGCAGAAACAGGTGCAGGTAATGACTGCTCCTCCTCAGTTAGCTGCTGAAGATCAGGCTCTGGCTCCTGGGTGGTGTTTAGAGTCAGTCTGGTCTTCCTGGTCCTGCATTTTACACTTTACTATCACGCTCTTGGTCCTTTTGTGCAATAAAAACCTCAGTTAATAACTCATGAGGTGTAGAACTTGTTAAAGATGCACTGGAGTTTTTCACCACTCATAGTATTACGGAGCAATGTGGCTGAGTGTCACCGTACCTTGTTTGTGTTTCAGTTTATAGTTGCAGAAGTTAAAGTTGGAACTTAACAGATGGAGTTAGCAGACAGCAACAAAGCTGCTTTAACATAAACATTCACCAAAGTGGTTTAAGGGTAAAAAAAATTGTATAAAGAACTTTTTGGGTGCGACTGACAAGTAAAATTAGGGGTTCATCTTGTTCTGTTATCAGTCATGAGTTGTGCAGCGGAGCGCATTTACATTTATGATGAGACTGTCCCTGAATGGCTCCTTCCCTCAACATCTTTGTCATTCATTTGATAAAAGAACAAGTCCTTCTGATAGTTTGAAATGCATTAAGAATTAATCAAGCCTGAGGGGATGAGAGAACACTGAAGAGGGATCCTGGAACTTTTATCTGTGTATTTAACCCCCTCGCCCACCCACACACTTACCCACACACACACTTATCATGTCCCTGTTAGCTGAAGATAGTTTAAACAATCCTCAAACTAAAGTTGTTCTGAGAAGAAGTGCTGCAGTTCTTTGAAATATGTGCACCCATGTGTCTCGCTTACAGGTGACCATGCACAAACTCTTTCGCTTCCTTTTTTTTCTTTTAAATGAAAGACTAAACGCACGTAGTTTACTATACATGCCCTCCATTAACAGAGAGAGAGAGTGAGAGAGGTAGATGAAAGCAAAGAGAGAGGGGGAGATGAAAGACACTGTCACAGCATAATGGCATTAAGATTTTCTAAGGTACACGCAACCTAAGCCGAAGACATAAATAGGACGGTTTCAATGCAGTCTGATGCCTTGAGTGTTCTACCACTTCGCCTTCGCTGTGAGGACAAGAGTGTGATTAGCAGCTTGATGTCACAGGAGTTCATGCTATTCACCACCTCTGTCTTACACACAACTGGAAGCAGCCTTGGGGTAGATTTGATTTTGCTGTGTGCTTCTGTGCGCATGTTTCTGTTTCATGAACTTTTAAAGCTTTTTTGGAGCTCGTTTCTTTATTCAACAAGGTACCCACTGCTTAAACACGAAGTTAGGGTATAAAACTAATGATTCTTGTTACAATAACAAGAATCATTCTCTCAAGTGACAGCTCTCCACAATGGCAAACACATTTTTTTGGTCTGTTTTTAAGAGAGAAATAGAAGTGATCTCTAAATATGCAGTTAGTTTTGGTTTAATTAATCTACATTTTAAAATATCTGCCACGACTCATTTTTTTTAATTGAGTTTTTTTCCCCACCTCATTTAAAAAACTGTAAAAATGCTGACTGTAGGCTTGTTCGGTGCTAAAGCAAAACTGAGCTACTCAGGGCTATCTGTGCAGACTTCCTGAATTAACCCACAATAATCCTCATGCTTAGAAAGAAAGTAAATTATTAGTTTTGTGAATCAGATGAACTTACCCTTTAACATTGTGGAATTTTGGAATATCAGATGAAATCTAAGGAGCTTGAAAAGAAAAGCATCTGGACTTCTTTAAGTTTCCTTGAAGATGTTTCACCTCTCATCTGAGAAGCTTCTTCAGTTCTAAGAGCAATTGGTGGAGACTCCGAGATTTTAAGCCCTATGAGAGTGACCTCAAGAGGGTCATGGACCCCCTATTGATCCTCTACCTAATCACACAAGACAAAGTGTGAAAACGCGTGCGGGTCACAATGAGCCAAGGTTTCGGGAAGAAGCTGAAGAATCTTCTCGGATGAGAGGTGAAACATCTTTAAAGAAACTTAAAGGAATCCAGACGCTTTTCTTTCCAAGCTCTTTAGACTACGATGACCTGGATGACTGAGAACCTTCACAGAAATATCAAATGAACCTGAAGAGTTACAAGAGGTTTAAATCTTTCACTCTGTTTTGAGGTTTTCATTTTCTGCTCTATGCACAGCGTATCTTGTGTTCCCTGGAAATCTTCGGCGTAGCTTCATGCATGAAAAACTGCAGAAACCTGTGTCTCAGTTGCAGCAGGAGACTGGCTGCTTTTAACAAAATTACACAATCGATAAAAATGGAGCGATCCCAAAACTAGATGGTGGCATTTTAAATGTTGAATAATGCTAAACTCCAACTATTTCTCCTGATTCCCCTTTTAAAATTCAGACACCCTTTCTAATCTCAGTAGCCACTTCTGGCCGTAGGGTGGCATTTTTGTTCTACCGTTTGAAATTCACTGAAAAATGAATATGCAGGGCCTGATGAACAACAAACTCCCACGTCTGAGCAATTAAAATGCTTTTTGCATACCGTTAATATTCTCAGCACCAATCCAATTTTACTTCAGCAGCACTAATACTTGTTAGTGATGTTCTGCTCCCCCTGGAAATATTTTTATTCATCGAACCTTTTTTTTCCCACAGAGGCTAAAAGTGAGAAGTGAGAGGGAAGCATGTGGGAGAAAGAATCACTTAAAAATAAATGATGTTAATAACGTGTGTTGTTAGCTCCAGTAGATGTGTTTTCTTTGTGTACAGGCTGTGCTGCTCTCAGCTTCACTGCTCTTTGTGGATTCAGGAATTTAAAAAAGTAATAAGCAGATGAGGGATCACAGCTGATTTCCAACATAGACGGGATCAAGGCAGAATTTGGTGAATGAACCTAAACAGCATCATCAGCTTAAATTTATGCCAACTTCCTCTGTAGACATCAATTTTTCTTTTTTTTTAAGTCATCAAAGGTGTATGCTGAACAAGTATTTCGCCTTGGAAAAAGAAAACTTCAAAGAAAGTATTAAAAGCTGAACATTACCATGACATTCATGTCTGTGATGAATGTGAATGACGACAACTGTATCAATGGTTCAGGCTGCTGTTATTGTAAGGCTTTAGGAGATTTTCGTGGCCCACGTTGGGCCCTTTAGTACCAACTGAGCCTGTTTAAACACCATAGCTTGTATTGTGTCACTACCATGTCCATCCCTTCACTGTAGGACCGCAGTGTACCCATCTTCCTGAACATGAGAGCAACTGCACTGAACTCAAACAGCCTCCACAGTCACCAGATTTCAATCCGATAGAACCCCACTGGGATGTGATGGAATGGGAGGTTCTCATCATGGATGTGACAAATCTGCAGCAACTGTGTGACGCTATCATGCCATCATGGACCAAAATCTCTGAGGAATGTTTTCCAGAGCTTATTGAATATGTGCCACAAAGAATTTAGGCAGCTCTGATAGTAAAAGTACCAACATGGTACCAGAGCAGTGTACCTAACAAAGTGGACGTCGAATGTAAACCCGGTCCTGGCAAATATTCACTTTTGTGCAAATGACATTAATCGTCCAATAGAGCACATAGCTTCATCTTGCTCAAAGCTTAAACCTATTTTTGACGCTACCTTTACACAACTGAAAAGCTTAACAAAGTTATTTATTTAAAAGTCGTGACTAATTTAGCTGTTGTTACAAATCTGGGCTACTGAGAATTCTTCCTTTTACACAACCTTAGTAATTCTCAATTTTTTTACTTCTTTATTGTTCAACTCACAAGAAAATAAAATTAAGTAGTTTTTTTGTTGTTTTGTTTTTTACTAGGGACTGCTTCCTTACTTTCCTTAACGGTGGGAATTAACTGTATACAGATTCACCTTCTCAGTCTACATTCCTTAAAAAAAGCTCTATTGTTCAGTTCACATGGAGGTTCACGGGCATAATTTTTTTCTTGCACTTTCCGGTCAGTCCGTCCTTTTAAGGCTCCAGAAAATGAAGAGCTGTTTTATTCAGTGTTATATTACATTTATATTATATTCACATAAAAGCCGTTCTTTGGTTACAGCCAACTTAGTTATGTAAATGCATGAAGCAAAAACGTGTGCAGAGCAATGCCCTTTGCAAAAGTTCATGTTTAATAATACTTCCCAAGATTCACGCTGAATTAGATAAAAAGAGCTTTAATGTATGTGGCTCCTCCTTCTGAAATCTTTCTCGACTTGACAGACATTAATGGCAACATTATTCAGTGAAGACCTGTCAGAAACTCTCGCAGACAGTCTGTGTATAATACAGTTTGCTCCCACATGACCCGTGAGCACAAAATACAATCAAAGCCATTAGCAAAAACAAAGAAAAGCAGAGACACATGACACTTTACCTCCTGCTGCGTTATTGTCTTAGGCAAATGATAGAAGCTGTTGTAACTATGATATCACTTGCATGTAATGGCACGCTCCACAATTTATCCTTCTTAATGATAACCAGTTTTCTCACCCCGGGCTAAATAAATCTCTGGCTGTTGCCTTACGTTGATCAGTCCATTGCTCCTGCCTCCACATGCTTTAAAAAAATAAAAGAACTTATTGTTGCAAATTCAACTCTTGGGTGCCATGTGCTCCAGATGACACGGAGAGGCTTCTACACATGAAAAGAAGGAGAGAGTACAGAGCAGGTCACTTTATCCTAAAAGCAACGACTGACTCTTGCCATGGATTATTATACAATGTTAACTGCAAACTTTAACTTGGGAGCGGTGTGCGTGTTTATACTGCCTGCAGACGAAAAGGAAGCAATTCCTCCCAGCTGATACATCAGATAAACTGCAGTTTTCATAGGCTGGTCATATCCGTTGTTTCATCCTCCGTATCCCCAACCAGAGAGTAGGTTTGGGGTGTTTTGCTCCTGTGCTGCCCAGCATAACAGAAAGCAGCTTTGCCCAAAGTAATGATGTCTCTCTTATCAGCTGACAGACTATACACTCTATCCCCCGAATGCCTCCTCGGAGGTAGCATGTCTATTTCCACAGGACTGATTCCTAAAGGTAACGGTCCAGCTTTCTCATTTAGAGAGTGTCTCCGTGTTGGCAGGAAGTCTGCTTTTTGTATGGTGTGCTGGAGGCCGTGGAGCTGGCAGGGTAACAAGGAGCTGTCGCACACGCTGGGACTGGACCGACACCAGTCTGAGATGCTGTGGTCAGAGCCCGCTCGGCTGTCTGAACTGTCTCTGACCTTCTGCCCCAGGCCCTGGACTCTCGCCAAGTTCAAGAGCCTCGGTATTGTAACCATGGATGCAGACGCCGCCACTGCAGCAGCGATAGGGCGGCGCTCAGCAGACGACACTTTGCTGTCCGTTATCCCTGCTGCAGGAGGTGCCACTGTAACTGAGCTGGAGAATGACGAGGAGTTGAAAAGAGCGGCAACCTTTTGGTAGTATCGTGTCCTTATGACCTTTGCTGAGCGGTACAGGTCTCCGATGAAACAGTAGCAGATCGGATTAAGGCTGGAGTTTGTCAGGCCTAGCCACTGGGCAAACGGTCTTGTCTGCAGGAGCCAAGACGATGGCCTTTGCTCGCAGTCAATCCAAAGGTCAGCCAAGTAGAGCGGCAGCCAGGACACTGCAAATAGAAGCACTAGACACACCACCATCTTGGCAATCTTCTGACGCATCTTAAGGCGTGAGGTGTGAAGAGCTTGGCTTCGGGGATCGAGATCAGCGAAAGTGGATTTCTTTCCTCCCCAAAGCCGCCTGCCCGTGAGGAATCCTATGGTGAGGTTAAAGGTCACTGGCAAACAGTAGAGCATCACAAACAGCAGCACGTTGTATCTGCAGAGGAAGTGAAGTGAAGAAGTGAAAACATTAACAATGAGATGGTAATTTCAATCTTTTCTGAAACCCTAAAATACGTAGCAGCAGTTTTATGTGCAGTTTATGTGGTGGAATTCTAACATTCACATTTTGTATCGCATTGGCACCCTCCAAATGGAGCTATTGAGAAAGATATATTTTTATTGCAGCAATATTTCAAAGTTATATCTATTGCAGTGCAAGTATAGATGGTAAATGGCCTGTATTTGTATAGCGCTTTACTTGGTCCTAAGGACCCCAAAGCGCTTTACACTATACACAGTCATCCACCCATTCACACACACATTCACACACTGGTGATGGCAAGCTACAGTGTAGCCACAGCCGCCCTGGGGCGCACTGACAGAGGCGAGGCTGCCGGACACTGGCGCCACCAGGCCCTCTGACCACCACCAGTAGGCAATGGGTGAAGTGTCTTGCCCAAGGACACAACGACCGAGATTGTCGGAGCTGGGGCTCGAACCGGCAACCTTCCGATTACAAGACGAACGCCCAACTCTTGAGCCACGATCACAATCCTCTGTCAGGAAAACAGAGGATTGTTCTCAAAACTGTTCAACTTATTCCTATTTTCACAGACGTTAGACAAGGATAAATATTGCAGGATTAAAACCAGCATTATTGTCTTAGAACTGAAAAGTGTTAATGGTATTGTTAGATAATCATCACCTCTGCTAAATGGATTCACAGACAATGTCGCCACAATGGCTACAAAGCTAAAATGAAAGTGGAGAGTAGGGCTGTGCGATATGACCAAAATCTCATATCCCGATATAAGAATTCTATCGTCCGATAAGGATATAAATCACAAAAATGTAACATTTTCTGTAAATTCTGGCAGCTCGACTTGCGTGAAGTGTTTCCAGCTGCGCGTCATGTAGCTGGAGTCAAGTGTTTTAACCGATGCATGAAACGATACATTTTTAGACATAAGTTGTAACGGCCGCCGTTTTCTTTGTGAGTATTTATTACACGGCGTGCTGCGGGGAAAAGCCTGTTCTAACGTTTGAGTCTAAGGTTTATTTTTTAGCACCTGGCGGCTCTTTTTTGCTTCTCATCCGTAAATACTCTGCATACTCTTTCACGTGATTCCGTTTATTTTGAAAAGTCTCAACAGGATCTTGAGCTTTATTGTGAAAGTTTATGTGGAACATAAACAAGCGGACACGCGATGGTTTTACCGTCGTTGTTGCTAACCACAACGCATAAAAACAGGCGCTTGTCCGTCCGTAGTGTGGTTATATAAAATATAAGAGAAAGAAAGAACTTTCTTTCACTACAGTGACCATCAAAACGATGAAAAAATATTGCTGTAAACGGTTTATTTTGACACCACGAAACAAACGATAGCGTAAAATGAAACGATAGACGTTTTTATATCGTCATCCGATATATATGTTATATCGAACAGCCCTAGTGGAGAGTGCACACAACAGAAGTCATTTTGAGCTACTCGGCAACCTATGATTAATGGAAACAAAACAAAGAAGAAGAAGAAAAGAAGTTGGACTCTTTCGAGCATCTTGAAATTGTCAATTTGACTCTTCAGACACCTCTGCATGATAAGTGGCTCCCTGCATATAAATATAGGACCCCTTGCAAGGGATAGCAAACTTTAACAACAAGCATGGGTGTAGAAACTGTTTTGCCTCAAATTACAAATTACTCACAAAGCTAGTCTGAACAGCCAATAGGAGCCATCTCTGATGCCTCCTCCAATCTGATGAGCTCAATTAAACATTCATTCCTGGCAGCAGAGCTGGAGGATAAAAAACCCCCACAAGCGGTGGACATCCATACAAAAGCGTAGCCTAACAGCACTCAGGGCTGAGGGCTTGTGTCAGGAACCTCAGACTCCATTTCCATTTGTGTCGTTCACGGCTGAACTGAACTTAATCTTGTAATACAAACTAGGTCATTGGACTCTGCTACGATCTGCAGGCTGATTACTTACCCCTGTTTGAGACGATGCTGAGGCCACTCTTCCTGACAGACCAAGATGGTGAAAGTCTCAAAGCTGATCTCTCGACGCCGGTTCATCACTGCGATGGGAGCGCACATCATCGAGGACACCGTCCACACCACAGCAACAGTTGCCAAGATCCGGCGGCGGGTGAACATGGTACGAGCTCGGAGCGGCGATCGAACGCTGTAGTAACGGTTGACGCTGATCACCGTCAGCGTTAACACGCTGGCCGAGACCGAGACAGCCTGCGTGAAGGGCACCGCTCGACACAAGAGGTCACCGTACACCCAGGCGGTGTAGATCTGGCTTCCCAAGGTGATGGGCATGCACACGCACACCACAGCCAGGTCGCACACCGCCAAGTTCACTAGGAGACTGCGTGTAGCACTCACGCCAGCTAGCTGCCGACTGCGCCGGCTGGTGAGGACTCGAAGGGACATCAAATTGCCAACGAATCCCAAAATGAATGACAGGCTGTACATTACAGTCAAAGCAATGGTGCTGGGCTCGTGGAGGGTCCAGAGCAGCATGCTCTCCAGGTCTGCCAAATCATTCAAGGAAAAGTTGGTGAAGGATAAATCGAAAGAGGAATATGATGTTTGCCTGATGGCTGAGGAGGAGGTGGTGGACAAGAAAGGGAAGGCGATGAGGGAGGAGTACGGAACAACAGCGGTGGGCAGCAGAGAGGGCAGAGGCTGATGAAGAGAGCCAGTCGGGGGGATGAAGGTGGCGGGCAGATTTAGAGCGCTGTGGAAGCTGTAGCTGTGGTTGAGTTTTTGCTGAGCGCTGTCGTGCTGCAACTGTGTGGTGAAGGTGGGCTCAACTGAGCTCCAGTCCGACAGCTGGTCACGGGAAGGATCCATGCTGTTTCCCAGTGGAAGCAGTAGAGAAATATGGAAATCTCTCAGCTGGATGGCTTACTGGGTGGGTTTACCTTGGTCCATGTTAAAATCCATTCTGACAGACGAAAAAGAACAAGCCAAAAACATACATTATTAAAATCCAAAAAGGGGAGAAATCCTCATCAAAAACGTCACATCAGGTTCCACAGTCTTGCCTTGAGTTCTGCAGGTCCTTCTGAAGCGCGTGGACAAAAATCTCTTTAGAGAGATGAAAACCTTGGTTTCCCATCTTATGCCACATCCTATGAGTCAGCTGGAGTCATGACGCTGTTCAACACCGGTCCCAGTGCAGTTCTTATGTAACGTGTGGTACATTCGTTCCTCGAGGGAGTGGCTGTCTGAACCTGATAATCCACCACCAGACATTAACAGTCTTTCTCACCTTCAAGGAAGGGAAAACTCATACAAACCACCCCCCGTCTGCCTCACGCTCTCGTCCTCCTCGCACCTGTAGTCCGTCATAGTGATGCAGTCCCATCTGTTTTGAGAAACCGGGCAGATATCAGAGGCTGTTTTCACCTGTAGCTGTATTAACAGCTAAGCAGAACTGGCAACAGCAAATCACATTCCTGGACAGAAAACCACTGACACGCATTTAATGACCTAAGTAAGTAAGTCAATATTTGCTGTCATTTTGTTTTTAGTTACAACAACCTCATTAAGAATAAGAAAAAATAATAATGTTAGTTTTTTACTTTCCTAAAGTGCCCCTAGAAAAAAAATTCATTTAGGCTATGAACAAAGACAGAGTCCACATAACCACGTCACCTAGAAATCAAAGCAACCGCTTCTGTTAAAAGACATACACAAACCATAAATAGTTAAAAGATGGAAAAATGAGATAGCAGTTTGTAAAATAATGACAATATAAATACAAAGAGCTGACCCAGAGAGTTTTACTGACTGCATATGCGGATCATCTTGATGCTGAAAGCCTGAGGATGTTAAAGAGGCAGCCAGATACTGAAGATCTGCAACACACACGCGCGCGCGCAAAAAAAAAAAAAAAAGACAGTAGCAAAGTTGCTCCTGGATCGCTGACAACTGGTATATGCGCTGTAAAATCCCTCTTTCAGTCCCAAAGCGACAGCGTGCTTTGTTGTTTGGAGAGCTCTTTGTGTTTCCGTCAGCTTTTCTTTAACACTAACGAGCTCAGATGTCTGCGCTTCTGCAGGCGGGAGCACCGAGCCCATCCGCCACTGCAGGACTGAATATGTGAGAGGAAGGGATAAAGAGTCAGGGAGCGAGCAGCTGCTGCCCGACACACACACACACACACACACACATACACACGCATACACCGCCTCGTACTTAATCACACTGCACCTATGGCACTTATGAAACCCTATAATCAATCAAAAAGTGTCTCACTTCACTCCACAGGCTCCTGTGTGCTAAAGTGAGGGCACTCTGTGTTTCAGTCACAACCCATAACATTGACATTTGCCTCTTCTCTTGACACACACAAACAGAGGTAAACTCAATTCTGTCTTCTGATTGATTACAGGAGCCAAATGGCTTAGTGACTTGTAGCTTACAGTTCTGCCATCGCTCTGGCAGCAGCTACGGATTTTGACTGAATGAGTGAAAAAGCTCAGTGTTTAGATCCTATATATATCCGTAATCTGCCCAGCTATAGTAACCACGTTCCCCTGGAAACAAACGGGTTAATGATAAATGGCAGGGTCAGATTTATTGCCTGCTACAGGGATAAAATCAAATACTGGCAAAGCAGATGTTAGCCCAGTTCCCCAGCACCCGTGTTTGAGAATATACATGCAGCAGTCAGAGCTTGTAGCTATATGGATACTGAAAATTATCCTGTGTGTTGGTCACTTCTGATTCAATTAGAAGCGTATTGTATGATCAAAGAAACATCAAAGGTTTTTGTTTAAGAACAGCGCCTGAAACTGAAGGAGTTCACGGTTATGTTCAATCAACATAAATGGAGTACTGACCAAAACACAGGATATATCTACTTATTTACGGTCTTTTCGTTATTATTCCCTTATTATTACCCAGCTACCTTTCAGAGCATCACTGAAGAAACCAAAACCATTAATTATTGTATATGGAATTCAGAACAAAGAGCAATTCAAAGATATACAGGGAGTGCAGAATTATTAGGCAAGTTGTATTTTTGAGGAATAATTTTATTATTGAACAACAACCATGTTCTCAATGAACCCAAAAAACTCATTAATATCAAAGCTGAATGTTTTTGGAAGTAGTTTTTAGTTTGTTTTTAGTTTTAGCTATTTTAGGGGGATATCTGTGTGTGCAGGTGACTATTACTGTGCATAATTATTAGGCAACTTAACAAAAAACAAATATATACCCATTTCAATTATTTATTTTTACCAGTGAAACCAATATAACATCTCCACATTCACAAATATACATTTCTGACATTCAAAAACAAAACAAAAACAAATCAGCGACCAATATAGCCACCTGTCTTTGCAAGGACACTCAAAAGCCTGCCATCCATGGATTCTGTCAGTGTTTTGATCTGTTCACCATCAACATTGCGTGCAGCAGCAACCACAGCCTCCCAGACACTGTTCAGAGAGGTGTACTGTTTTCCCTCCTTGTAAATCTCACATTTGATGATGGACCACAGGTTCTCAATGGGGTTCAGATCAGGTGAACAAGGAGGCCATGTCATTAGTTTTTCTTCTTTTATACCCTTTCTTGCCAGCCACGCTGTGGAGTACTTGGACGCGTGTGATGGAGCATTGTCCTGCATGAAAATCATGTTTTTCTTGAAGGATGCAGACTTCTTCCTGTACCACTGCTTGAAGAAGGTGTCTTCCAGAAACTGGCAGTAGGACTGGGAGTTGAGCTTGACTCCATCCTCAACCCGAAAAGGCCCCACAAGCTCATCTTTGATGATACCAGCCCAAACCAGTACTCCACCTCCACCTTGCTGGCGTCTGAGTCGGACTGGAGCTCTCTGCCCTTTACCAATCCAGCCACGGGCCCATCCATCTGGCCCATCAAGACTCACTCTCATTTCATCAGTCTATAAAACCTTAGAAAAATCAGTCTTGAGATATTTCTTGGCCCAGTCTTGACGTTTCAGCTTGTGTGTCTTGTTCAGTGGTGGTCGTCTTTCAGCCTTTCCTACCTTGGCCATGTCTCTGAGTATTGCACACCTTGTGCTTTTGGGCACTCCAGTGATGTTGCAGCTCTGAAATATGGCCAAACTGGTGGCAAGTGGCATCTTGGCAGCTGCACGCTTGACTTTTCTCAGTTCATGGGCAGTTATTTTGCGCCTTGGTTTTTCCACACGCTTCTTGCGACCCTGTTGACTATTTTGAATGAAACGCTTGATTGTTCGATGATCACGCTTCAGAAGCTTTGCAATTTTGAGACTGCTGCATCCCTCTGCAAGATATCTCACTATTTTTGACTTTTCTGAGCCTGTCAAGTCCTTCTTTTGACCCATTTTGCCAAAGGAAAGGACGTTGCCTAATAATTATGCACACCTGATATAGGGTGTTGATGTCATTAGACCACACCCCTTCTCATTACAGAGATGCACATCACCTAATATGCTTAATTGGTAGTAGGCTTTCGAGCTTATACAGCTTGGAGTAAGACAACATGCATGAAGAGGATGATGTGGACAAAATACTCATTTGCCTAATAATTCTGCACTCCCTGTACACTGCTAAAAGATTAAAGGAAGATGTTCAAAACACATCAGATCTCAGTGGGTCGCCACATCGTTTGATGGAAATGAAAATGATCACCCTACAGAGGGCTGAATTCAAACCACGCAGCTGGCTAGTCTATTTAATCCAAATTTCATTGCAACAACTCAAAATAGTACTCAGTAGTTTGTATGGTCCCCGCGTGGTTTTATGCATGCTTGACAACATCGGGGCGTACTCCTAATGACAAGGTGGATGTTGTCTTGGGGATCTCCTGCCAGATGTGCCAGCTCCCGGAGCTCCTGGATAGTCCAAGGTGCAAACAGATTGCAACAGATAGACCGGAACATAATATCCCAGAGGTGGATTTAGGTCAGGTGAGCATGGGGGCCAGTCAATGGTATCAATTCCTTCATCCTCCAGGAACTGCCTGATAGTTTCACCAAATGAGGCTGTTGCCTAGCCTGTAGGGGTCTGTGCGTCCCTCCATGGATATGCCTCCCCAGACCATCACTGACGTACCACTGGTCATGCTCAACACCCTCATAAAGTCTGTTTCTTAATATTTGGTCAGAAACTGTTACACCTGCTAGAGGTCCTTTTGAAACTCTGGCTGTGCTCAAGCTGTTCCATGTGTCCAGCTGATGGGTTAAGGACCTTCTACAGCCTGTCCAGCTCTCCTAGAGTAACTGCCAACTTCCTGGAATCTCCTCCGTAAGACTGAGCTGGAGACACAACAAACCTTCTGGTAACAACATGTATTGATGTGCCATCCCAGAGGAGTTGGACCATCTGTGCAACCTCTGTAGGGCCCAGGTATCGCCTCATGGTACCAGTTGTGACACTGACCCTCGCCAAATGCAGAACTAGTGGGAAAAAAACAGAAAAGATGAGGAGGAAAAATATCAGTGTCTTCCACCTGTAAAACCATTCCTGTTTTAGGGGTTGTCTCGTTGTTGCCCCTCTAGTGCACCTGTTATTAACTTCTTTAACACCAAAGCAGCTGAAACTGATTAAAACCCCTTCTGCTACTTAACTGAACACATCAACAACCCAGAGGTGGAATTGACTTGATGCAGTGCTCTGATTAAAATAGTGTTCCTTGAATTTTTTGGAGCAGTATATTTTAATGTCAAGTTTGTTCATAGCCTCCTTTGGCTTTGGTGACAGCTTTCAAACTCCGTTCTCTGAACCAGCTTCACGAGCCCATTACCTGGAACCTTTCCAATAACTATGAAAGAAATTTTATAATATAAAAAATATGCTGAGATTTAATTAATAATAATGGATTGAATTCAATTCAATTCAATTTTATTTATATAGCGCCAAATCACAACAAAAGTCGCCTCAAGGCGCTTCATATTGGATTGGATTTATATAGCGCTTTTCAAGGCGCCCAAAGCACTTTACAATTCATTCACTCTCACATTCACACACTGGTGGAGGCAAGCTACAGTTGTAACCACAGCTGCCCTGGGGCAGACTGACAGAAGCGAGGCTGCCATATCGCACCATCGGCCCTCTGGCCAACACCAGTAGGCGGTAGGGTAAAGTGTCTTGCCCCAGGACACAAAGACCAGGACAGAGAGCCCGGGAATCGAACCGGTGACCTTCCCGTTACAGATGCGCTTCCCAACCCCCCTGAGCCACGGTCGCCCACAGTTTCATACTTTTTTCAAATATAGACAGCATAAAAAACATGCTGCTGTGCCATTGCATCACCCGTTGGCTTGCACAGCAGCGATTTGTCAGACATAAGGGAGCCAATCCCAAACATATAGTGTTTTTTATTGTTTGTTTCTCTCTGAGTGGGACAATAAATTATAAATTTAATGTTGTGCTGCATTAAATAAGACTTGAAAGATACCATAAAGTCATCAGAAGAGTGCTTACTGAGGTGATAAATCACGTCAGCAGCAGGGTAACTTTCTGACTTGTCTTACTTTTCTTTTGAAACCAGAGGTTTTGCCCTCTGTTGGCCACCAAGTGCGTCTGCATTTCAGGCCCTATACCAGGGGTCAGCAACCTTTAACACCCAAAGAGCCATTTGGACCCAGTTTCCACGCAAAAGAAAACACTGGGACATCTAAAATGAAGATAACACTGTATATATTGTTTTTTCTACCTTTATGCTTTGTGTGAACAACTAAAGTGTGTTGCTTATGAAATCCATGAAGTGCTACAGAGAAAGTTACATTTTATTTATGTAATGAACACATTTTGAACTCTTAAAGAAATATAACAAAAGGAAAGACACCCAGCTGAACTAAAATGATCCAAGTAGCAAAGAAAAACTGTTGAGAGCCGCCAGCCTTATATCGCCTTTGGGCTTTTGGAGCCTTGACCTGAATTTTAAAAAATCAATTGGAAAAAAGCACCATGCTGCTAAAAAAAATGAAAAATAAATATTTGCAAAATTCTGCATAAATATTTGTTTATTTACTTATATTTATTTTACATGGTAAATGTGTGTGGCGGGGCTTGGTCTGCAGCGCCGCTGCAGGGGAGTCGGACGCACCTGAGCTCCACCCGCAATCACGCCTCGCCGCCTTAAAGTCTGTTCTCTCTTTGCTGTTGTGTTGTCGGGCTGTGAGCTGAAAAGCTACAGCCGACTGTATGCGTACAGCAACCGTGTGTGAAAAGTGGTCAATAAAGAGATGCCAAAAAGCGTGTTCATGGAAACATCGTCGGGTCTGCCGTGATGTTTACAATGGGACTTCTGCTCCTGAACATCTGTGCACAGTGAAGTCACTTTCATCTTTACGCAGGACTGTAAGCTGTCATCTGTGAGGCGGGAGCGGTGTTTGTTTTTAACATAGTTCGCGGTGGAGAATAGCTGCTGACATAATGTGGATCCGAAGATCCATAATTGGCCTACCTGGGGTTGAAAGTCTCGATAAATGCTGGCATTTCGGCGGGTACACCGGCTTCCGCGAGTGTGACGCTTATTTTGAGCGACGAAAAATAATAAAATATAGTTTTATTTTTATTTTTGAATATCACAATAATGTTTCAATTTAGAACTACAAGTTTAAAAAGAACTAATACAAAAAAAATACACTTCAGCTAAATACTTGTAATTTATTTTCCCAAACCACGCGGAGCCGCATTATAAGGACTAAAGAGCCGCATGCGGCTCCGGAGCCGCAGGTTGCCGACCCCTGCTCTATACAGTTTGCTGTGCTTACTGTCTGCATCTGTATATGATTGTGCAAACAGGGCCATACAGTTGCTCATCACGCAGTCCCTTTGTATACTCAGAGCATTTTATAACATGCAGACCAGTTACATGCTGGTCACAACCGCTGAAGGAAAATTATGCAAATTAATCAAATAGGACAGAATAATTGGAGAGGCTAGTGTTACTGACCCTATCACACCTTCTCTCCGTTAACACTGATAATCACTGAGCTCAGAGATCTCTGTGGTGACTGCAGCAATGCACAAGACCTGGGAAGAATAGCCTGTCCTGCTAAATAGGAGCTCACATGAGGAATAAATGTCCATTTTTCTATCTAATTAAATTGGAATGTTATATTAAAATGCCACAGACCTTGATCACTTGGCTTCTTCTATTCGGTGAATTAATAATTGCCTGTCACAAAACATTTTTATCAAAGGCTGAAATTCATGCACACGCTGCTGTCAGTCTCTCCACAGTGGACTAATTTATTTGGTAACAGGTCGACAGGTTGCATCTCCCGTCCATTTTTAAACATGGAGTTCATGGCTGATGGCAAAATTGCCCCTTCTCACACTTTTAATGTGGGCCAAGCAACACATTTTCTTTGGCGTGTGCGAAGAACAAAGATGATAAATTTAACTTTAAATCCAGGATGATGGCTTTTGACCTCATCTGACGCATTTACCCAGTCCATTATGAAATATCTGATTAAAAGATGAATATTAAATAAAAAGAGTATAGTTTGCATTTCATGAAGAGAAGTCTCGATCTGTGACATTAAAAGAATTCTCCATTCATTCCGTACAATAACGCAAAGAATCCTCCACATCAAACACTCATATAAGATAAAGAAGAGAAAAGAAAATCTGACTCTCAGATATTGACTGCTGGTGTGAAAAGTTGGTGATGAAGTAATGAGTCAGCTCCTGATATTTATTATTTAACTCCATTTTAAAGACTAAATCATTTATGTTCCCTGCAACTCCCACACTCGGTGAGTCTAAGCTTGCAGGTCTGTGACCAAACCAGAGATTCGCTCACAAAATTTGTAAGTAAACCTCCGAAAAAGTTTTCATACATGATTCAAAAAACAAAAAGACATCACATTTATCCATAAAATCTGAAAACTACCAATCAATTTGTTTTCTTTCCTCTCAAATTTGCCCTCTGGCTGATGATTATGCTGACATTAGTATTATTAAGACCAAAAAAAGTACTGCAGTAATACAGCTAATGATGTATAGCAGGGGTCGGCAACCCTAGGCACGCGTGCTAACTGAT
This sequence comes from Perissodus microlepis, assembly GCF_051167445.1. Lineage (NCBI taxonomy): Eukaryota > Metazoa > Chordata > Actinopteri > Cichliformes > Cichlidae > Perissodus > Perissodus microlepis. Next base: position 29,709,251 of record NC_140466.1, on the reverse strand, counting down.
GGCACGGCCATAGCTGGACTGGCCATCGGGCATACCGGGCATTTGCTCGGTGGCCCGATGATTTTTTTTTTTTTTTTGTAACGGTATAAACAATGAAAGGTGTTGGATTGGCAAGACGCTGGCCGGTGTGTAAAACTAACTCAGTTGTTTGGTGGTGGCATGGCGGAGCTTCCACAGATTCAGTAAAATTAACAAGTGGTGGAGGCCAGCACGTGGATGAGGGAGATCGGAGGCAGGACGAGGAGAGACCCAAGGCGGCCGCCAGTCCGAGTGTCAGGTGAACTGAATTTCAGGTAAGAAGTTATGACCTGCAGTCTATCTGGGTCAGATATAAACCAAGTTTAGGTGTAGTTTATTTTTGTTGTGCTGACTTTTTACAGTCAGTTACAATAACTCGTACTGTGTGCTAGCTAGCATGACGGAGTTTCTATACAGCTGGGTGGGTGCTTTGATGTTACTGATGTTGAACTTTATTTAATTCATAAGGTTAGTTAGTAGAGTTGCGGAAATCCTCCCGCATTCAGAGAAATTTTAAATTGCACTCGCCATCAGAAAGGTTGCTTACCCCTCACGTATAGCATTAAAATGATGAATTTGATGGGCTTGACCTGCGTCCAGCATCTGTGAGCAGGTTTGGCAGGTATGTGTTGTTTAAATGAGCTGCAGTCCTTTTATTAAATGCAGGAGCAGGAAATGAGAGTGTGCTTTTTGTTAAGATAAAAACATTTCTGTGACCTTGAATGCTCATTGCTGACAAATAAAAGCCATGGAGCAGAGTTTGCCAGGTGGGTAATGTGCACTGCACAGAGTGAATGCTGCAGAGGAAGTGCCCGTTTGTGGCTAATCTGAGAATGGGTGTTTGCAGCGCCTTGTTTGGGGACTGTTTCTGTTTTTCAGCATGAAAAGGGCAGGGAAACAAAAGGGCAGCAGTGGCCGCCCACTTCTTCCTGTACACCTATATACATCTGAATCAGTCTGAATCAAATCACAGCATGAGCTGTGCTCAAATGGAGGTGTTTAGTCAGTAATGTTAGATTTGAATGTTTTAGGAAGATTCACTGGCTTTTCTCATCTTACCGACCACTCAAAATGTTTCAGACTAGAAGTCACAATTGACCATGCAGTCATACAGGTGTTGCACTTTAAGCTCTTCGTTTGCTTCTCATCCACAGCCAATTCAGTATCACTAAATAACCTTGCTTGCATGTTTTGTTTGGACTGTGGGAGAAACTGGAGTGCCCAGAGGAAACCCACGTAAGCACAGGGAGATCGTTCAAACTCTGCACCGAACCACTGAACAGCTGGACCACCCTGTCATATAGAAAGTGTTTTTCCATTTACTATATGAGGATTTTTAATATTATTTTCACTTTCTGGAAATGTTTTTGAAACTTCTTTTTCATAATCCAGGAACCACAGTGGGCCTATAAGCAGTACTCCGAAGCCTGTTAGCGAATCTGTTATTTATCACTGCTGATAAAGTCGTGTTTAAAGATAAAAAAAAACTTCACCTAAACAGGTACAGTCACTGAATTCACCAGATTTTTTGATTTTATTGAACATTAATGACTGAATTCGCAGAATATTCTCAATCCCGTTTTCTCCTATTTTGCACACCAGTAATGCAATCAAATGCAAATACGAGTGAGTTATTTTCACCTGCTCCCTTATTCACAAGGGATCGCCACAGCAGGTAGCTCTGCATGTTTGATTTGGGAGAGTTTTATGCGATTTTTAAATGCCATTTTTGTTAAGGTTCTAACCCTGTTGCAGAGTGAAGGAGGACACACGGAAAGAGTTAACAGTCGTTATTTCAACAAGAAATTTTGAAACAGCCTCAAACTGCATCAAAAGTAGTGAAAGGATGAGCAGCCGTGCCAGCGAAGGAAGTGAGGGAATCCGCTGCATGCCACGCCCCCCGCAAAAAAGCCCATGCAGGCTCATAGATGCACGACATAGAGAGAAAGAAAGAAAGAAGGCAAGAGGATGAGAAGCCTGAAGCAGCAGTGGTAGGACGGGGGACCATAGCAATTTTGATTCACCGCAACTAAATCCCCTTTCACACAGCGTCATTTGGTCAGCTGTGCCATTTAACTTGGCATAATGTGAAATCACCTCAAAATGCAAAAGCATAGCATGCTGTCAACCAAATCTTCTTAGCGTTTGTCCCACGTAGTCATGGGGTCCACTGTGTTCCACATCTGTCTCCACCTGGAGCGATCAAAGGCGTCTTCTAGCATGACATTCAAGCTGCGTGTCTTCCCTGAGGCAGCAAAGCCACCGGATTTTAAATATCCCTCTGGCGATGAGTTTTTTGACACAGAGTCCTCATCACTTCTGGAATCATGTGCATACCATTGAAGTTTCATCTTTTCTGTGATTAGTGCCATTTATTTTCATTTTCTGATATCTTCACTAGCGGCATCGTGCCATAGGGTGAGGCCTAGAATCCACTGAAGCATGTGAATTTCTCTTGAGTGGAATGCCTGTACATGTGTTGTTGTTGCTGGCCAGCAATTAGGTACATAAAGAGCAGCTGGGAACTCAATGATCTTGTAAATCTTGGACTTTAGGCAAACAGGCATCTGCCCGGGACAGGGGGTCCTAGCGAGTTGATGACCCAGGCCTGCGTATCCAGGAGGGTATTACAGTCGATGGTGATGATGTCACTGTCTTTAGGTTTAGTTTCTCTATAATCTACAATCCACAACAGGAGATTGACCATTGATTTGTCCATGCAGAGGATGAAAAACAATGGCAAAAGGGCTGATCCTTGGTGGACCCAAACATTGATGATAAAAGGCAGCGAGGTCTCCCCTGGGTACTGTACAATGCTGGTGATGATGAGGTAAAGCAGTTGGACTGGACAAGGTCTTCTGGAACGTTGTGTGCCTGAAGAGCAAAGATTAGCTCTTTCAGGATCCAGTTGAAGGCTTTCTCCAAATCAGCTGATAACTTGTGCACTTCATGACATCACCTTTGCCCTTCCAAATGGGCACTGTAGTGCTGGTCATCCAAACCGAAGCACTTCGTCGTGACTAATGATTCAGTTGAACTGGCTTGTGAGAATTGAGGCATTATGGCAGCCAGGGAGTTTTCACACCCCAGCTGGGATGCTGTCTGGCCCACATTTCATCTTCTTGACAGCTGGTTTGACTTCTGTTGCACTGATTGGCGGCATGACCCCAGAATAGGGTCAGAGCCATCAACTTGCAGATAAGGAACTCGTCATTGACGATTCTTGAGAAGCACTTACTCCAACGCTGAACGATAGCAAGCAGGTCTCACACAGAACACAGTGACCATCGACCTTGATGTGTCTGAATCTGAGTGAATGGACAAAGCACACCATATAACTGGTTGCTGTCATCTAGATAAATGACTACAGAAATAGGCAGCTACAGTATATTCCTCCTTGTCAGACTCAGGAAAAAGTCTGCTTTGATGAAGGACTTCTGGCTTCTTTGTTGCTTTGGTGTGGAGGGATGCCCTGCAGCAGCCCTGCAACTCCTCACAGCACTGAAAATGAACAAACAGGAAAGCAGGCAAACACTGGTCCATCTTCTGAGATAAACAGAAGGCCTTGGACTTTTGGGAAAAGTGAGTAGAGAGAGTGAATAAATATCTGAAAATGATTTCACTCGGTCGTATGTTTTACAGCAAATTCTAACTTGCGGGTCAAGCAGTGACTGAAAATCAGGTTAGGGTTGATCTTTTCACATCGGTGTGGGGCCGCACTGACCGGACATGTGATTGACTCTGAGTAACCTTTCTTGGGTGTTTTTGTGAGGATCTGCTGCTGTGAATCCTTTAATTTCTCTTTCATTTAGCTGGTGCTACTTTTCATGCTGAAATAGAGTGCTATGCTTGATGGACTATTGAAAAGCCATGCATGAATCAGCATAGATTTGGAACAGGATCATCCCCCTGCATAGTGTCATCTCTACTATCAGAGGAGAGCAAGCCTCAAAAGAAAAAGTCCATTTTGCAGAGGCAAGTACATGTACACCACGGGGTGGGGCGGTGGGGGTCGCTCCACTCTTCTAACACTGCATGTTACAGCTGCACACATTTAGAACGTGTTTGTACAGATATGACAGGAACAAATAAAATAAAATGGTTCGTGTCTGCCAATTTCTACATTGCAGGAATGTGCCAGGATGTACACCTTGTAGATTTTGTGAACTACCACTGAAAGATAAATACACTCCAGCTTTGGCTGGTTTCTCTGCAATCTCAGTTACATCAACATGAACTGCCTTAAAGGCTCATGAATGTGCTTTCAGTAATAGCCCTGATATGCTGTTTTCTCCAATTCCTTATTCCCCAGAATCTCTACAGTACAGATGGAAAATCCAAAGTTATCATATACTCATAGCGCCCAGATAACCTCATTAATGGAAGATATGGCAGGGTGAAATAAACCCAGTGGGGTTTTTTTAGGAAGAAGAGCTATTACTGATCAGTGGTATTCCACTACAGCAAGTAAGTGAAATCTGTAAACGGACATCAGTTTAAACATACCCATGAAGTATGTGGGGTATAGTTGGATATACAACAAATGACAGATCGCTCTTATCATAAACAGAGTTGTGACCGATAAAGATCAGTGTTTGCATACATCCTTTAAATCACTGACACTTTGTGCTATTGGAGAAGCTAGCTTGACAACAAAAGAGACCAGGGGTCCGTTCTTCGTACCTCGCTAAGTAAGTTAGCTGGATTTGATTGTTGACGATTTCGCGTGATCTTGGATCGTTCGGTTCTCCGAAGCTCATCCGGGACTTGCTGCCATAGCAACAGATCCATAAGCGTAAACCTGCTTGGGAGCAGGCTTACTTTATGTAAACAGGATTAGATCGCGGCCACTCAGGTATGTCCGCTTCATTTATACGAAAGCAACAGCGATATTTTTCCACTGTTTTCCCATAAATAAATATTATCAATGTAACTAAAGATAATGCAGTATTTGATTCTTTCATTGATTTCATACAGATACATACAGGTCATTTCCTAAAAAAAGGGAAATGTACTATTAATCATTCTATTCCATGTATTTGATTATTTCCGATGTAATTCATATTTTAGAGTAGTAATAGTAAATTACTTTGTGTAATCAAGATGAGAGACCACGGCTATAAAAGCGAAGGTGGATTTGGGAAGTCTGTCGCAGCCATGTCCTGTCCGTTTGTACGCGAGCAACCCATTGCGGAAGGTGCAAGATTGATAAGGAGAGTTTTCAGAATTCAGCGTATATTGCGGGATAGACAGGATCCTTTAGCTCAGCGCGACAGTGTGCTCATAGAGAGATATCGATTTTCCCGTGAGGGTATTATTTACTTAACCAACTTGTTGACGAGGGGGTGCAGGACCACCACCTGTCTTTTTTTGCTCTGCCCTTTTCTTGGTTGCTGTTATAAACAAACAGACAGATTATTTCAGGGTCTCTTTTCAAGAGACTAAAAGCAATATAAGTGATAAATATTACCATTCTGTAGAATATTCTTATATTTCACTTTTACTTGTTCCCATGTTCTAGTGGGTCCTGTTGTGGCTCTAATGTGAAAGAGGATATAATGTAATATAATATAATATGCTATAATATAATATAATATGATATAATGTAATATAATATAATAAATTTACCCTACCGCCTACTGGTGTTGGCCAGAGGGGCCGATGGCGCGATATGGCAGCCTCGCTTCTGTCAGTCTGCCCCAGGGCAGCTGTGGCTACAACCGTAGCTTGCCTCCACCAGTGTGTGAATGTGAGAGTGAATGAATAGTGGCATTGTAAAGCGCTTTGGGTGCCTTGAAAAGCGCTATATAAATCCAATCCATTATTATTATTATTATTATTATTAAATTACTTGCGAGTTTAATTTGTCAGCAACTTTCTGCCAGCCCTCTCCCCTTGCTTTTGCAGCCTTTGCAGTGTTCCCTTGCGTTTTAATTAAACTCTGAAACTCCTGAAATCCCTCAATCAAGAGTTCTTGCTCTGCTGCCGAAAAATACTGAGCGCGCTCCTTCGACATTTTCGCCGACCAATCAAAGGGTTGCCGATCAATGTTTCTACTATCGATGCGTAGCCCCTTTTAAGCCACCCAGTGATCTCACATTACTTCATCCAGCTGTACTAATCGTCAACAACAGATGTGTTCGGAGAACCGGAATAGCGAGCTCAAAGTTGGTGCGATGATTTGATCTTGCATGTGTCATTTGATCTTGGATGTAGTAAGCGAGGTACGAAGAACGGACCCCAGCAGCATTTTTTTGTTGTTGTTATTTGCACTTGTGCATTGTGGATAAATCTGTGGTGACCACTGAGCTGTCACAAGCTCTTCTTTTAATACTTTGAGATCAAGGTGACAACAGCAATTAGGTTCAGCGTTCATGGTTCATAAAGGTTTGGTAACAAAGGAAGAAAGATTGGAGGAAATCAAGGGAGGTCTCAGCAAGTGCGACTAGCCATCTGATTTGCAAGTCATGGATATATCTATATTTCTTCAGTGGTCCTGGTAAGTCTCCGAATTCTTTGTTTCTCAATAATCGCGAGCATCCCAAACCTGAAGAGAAAACCCCAAACTGCACATGGAACACTGCATAGTTCTTGCAGTCATCACACAATAGCTATAACTTATATCTTACTGTCAAATGAAAACTAGCATTAGTCCAGGCAGTGTACTCACATCCAAGCACTAACAAGGGTTTTGAATGGATGATCCAATCATATTGCATCTCTGATACGGACTTCGTAACCGATGCACAGTTTAGGCCTGAACTTTTTGTAGGAATTAGCTTTATAGAGTAGCACCTGAGAATATAAATGTCTGATATAATGTCCGATTAAGTGCAAAGTCCAGTTGATGTCCAGCTGTGTCTTTCCTCTTTTCTCCTTGTACGGCAGCACCTTCGCCTAAACCAAACAGACCATTTCCAGTAGCTAAAACGGAGTGGGTGCTTCTTGCTGTGCACTACATGTGAGAAATTGCAAATGTGGACGATATTCCAACTTGATTTTTCCAACACAAGTTCAGAAAACAGCTTCTGACAATCACTCTCAGGCCAACAGCATCTGCTGGGATTCAGTGAGAGCTCTGATAATCAGGTGAGCCTACCCAAGACTAACTAAATGCATCTGGGTTTTTGGTTGTTTTTTTTTGTTTTTTAAAAAAGGTCACTTCCTTGACATTTGTGTCAGTTGCTTAGCTATACATGAAACTCGTTGTAAAAATTCACTGGAAAGGGCATTGGTCATTGAAGAGAGTGACAGACCTGAACCACCATGACAAAAGCACAGTCCTTCTAAAGAAAAAGCTCCATTTAATGGTAACTGATTGATCTGCGAGTAAAACAGATGAGACAGCTGCACCAAAAAATGAGATCCTTCAGGGAAAAGGTGAGTTCTGAACAGTAATAGTGACTCGGATTAATGTCCTCACCATGAAAGGGAAAAATCCTACTGACAGAACTCGTCAATCTGAAGGCATCATCATCCATCAGTGAGAATAAAGCAGTGCTCATTCTCTGCTCAGCTGAAACAAGCTGACTTGATTGCTTTAGTCAATAACAGAAATAGAGTCTCAAGAAAAAACTGCTTCAGTGTGCAATTTACAGTAATGTGGGTTTCTGGTAGAGATAGATTTTTTTTCACGTGCCCTGTGGGGTTACTGAAATAAATACATGATGAGTTGATGACTAAAATGCTGGTACTGTAATTTATTTGGCATATTTTTATTAATTCATATCACGCAGCAATCGCTGTCTGATGGCAAACACACGTTCAAACCCTCCACTGCTCTCCATTATTCACAGGCTTTCCGACCTTACTGTGCGACAAGCTGTCACTCACGGGTGGCTGCTGCTGTAAGCTGTTAAAACTCTTAAGATTAATTTTAGTGGAACAAAAGAAATCAGCCCTTGCTGTCATTTAGCCAGCTTGTTAGCTTGGATGACAACAGGATTAAAGGTTGGAACAGCTTAACAAAGAGAAATACTCGAACCACCTACCCCTGTCTCATAACTGTACAGCTGCTTTAGCGGTGTGTGTGGGCAAGAGTAAGTCCATTTTGAACACATTTTGGTCTTTGTGTCCCCAAAAAGGTCACGACTGTCAAAACAACTCTCTGTTGGTCAATTTCCTTAAGTAAAACACAAAAGACACAAAGGATTTGTGTGCATGTCTCACTGTGGCACTTCCACGTTTTTCTTCTTCTTCTTCCGCTTCTCTTCTGTTCTTGCTCTTTGAGACAAAGTCGTGAGAAAGAAAAGAGTGGATTGAATTTACAAGTGTTTGTTTTGTGTTTGTGATTTTGTTTTTTGATGATCACAAACACAAAACAAACATGATGGTCCAGTAGGTCCAGTAGCGGTCCCCAACCTTTTTTGCAGTGTGTCGTGGACAAATACAACAAAATAAAATGATACAATTGTGTAACTTTATTAGCAGCGTCCTCCTGAAATGCGCCAACAACATTGAGAGTAACATCCACCTCTCTGCCTCTTAGTGCTCTCTGGTCACTATGGTAACGCATAAATATTTCTTTCAAAATAAGACACACAGCTACAACACGGGGAAAGACCCAGAGAAACAGAGTTAACGATAAAAACCCTGAAAACCATAAATTTCACACCCGAGCCTCAACTCTCGCGGCCCGGTACCAAACGACTCACGGGCCGGTACCAGTCCGTGGGTTGGGGACCACTACAGTAGGACATGCCCAAACACCTCGTCTCGCCCAGGTTGCATCCTAGGCAGAGACCTGAACCACCTCAGCTGGCTCCTTTCAATTTGTCACAGCAGCAACTCTGCTCTCCCTCTCCCCTCACTCATGAACAAGACACTGAGATACTTAAACTCATCCATCCTTTTCCAGCTAGGAAACAATGTTTCAGTCTTGAGGGTGTTAATTTCTCAATCCATTTCGCACTTGGCAGCAAACTGCACTGAGATCACCACCTTATGATGCTAACATAAGTGTATAATCTGCAAAAAGCAAAGATAAACTCCTGCTTCCAACAAATTGGAGACCCTCTACCTGGCTATGCCTAGATATTCTGTCCAGACTACAAACACGGTCAGTAACAAAGGACAGAGGTGATGAGTCCAACACCCACAGGAAACAAGAGGGGCAGGGGGCTGCCTTGAAGTAGACCCAGGATTCCCTGGAGAGATTATATCCCTTGGCTGCCTTGGGAACAACTCGATATCCCACAGATGAGCTGGAAGAGGTGACTGGGATGAGGATAAGCAGACAAAAATGAATGGATGGATCCTGTAGTGATTGATGTCCAAAACTTGTAAAGCCTGTAATAAGTCTGTATATTTTTCAGTGAGCATCTCAAAAGATGAAGAAGAAGATGATGACATGAGTATCTAAATCTGTGGGAGTGAAAATAAATGTCAAATCAACATGTCATATCTCAGTTTGTGACATCTATCAGAGATTAAGAGTAAGTGTGCCATGATTATGATAACATCCTTGTTCCTGTTCTTTGCATCTGTGACAGGTCGGTATGTCCCAGCCTGAAGATTGGCCTCAAGCTGAGTATCTATGCATGTATCTACCTATTTATCTATGCTGTACTTTCTCTGGGGACAGGAAGAGATTGTCATTAATCACGAGGGCTTCTCTCTGCTGTAACAGTGGGATCCCAGCTGAAGGCACATGAATTATGTTCCACCTTCTCACATGCACTCACACACGCATTAATTGAATCTCTGAGTGTTTAACAAACCATCTCGGCTACCTATGTGAGCGCCTGAGGGCAATCAATCTCTTCAGGCACTGCTAACGACCCTCTGCACATAAAAGTTGAAGCATATTCCCCAATAATGACTCCCCCGTAATGACATTTGCCTCTGCATCCTTCTCCTTTATCCATGACACATATGCTTGTCCTGTACTAATGACTGCAAACATACAATTAGCTTAAAAGTGATTTCACGAAAAATTGACATCCACACAGCACCGTTTCTCGGATCTGTTTCCTCCCACCCCCCTGTCACTTCCTGAGTTTAATGGGAATAATTTAAGACCATGTTTTCACGACCTTTCTCATTGTTTGACGCCAATATCTGCCAAAGAAAATGGAAAAAGATGATAAACAGGACAGGTTTCAAACCTGTGTCATGGCATTCTTTGCTTGGACACAAATACCCCTGAACCTGAACTGGATGGGCAGAGGAGAACAGATGGAGGGATTCGAGTTTGGAATAGCTTTGACTTTCACAAATAAATATGACAGAACTGCTGCCCGTCCTTTATTGCAAAACTTTTCATGGACAGGCCTGGACACGTGGGGAGAAAATCATGTTTTTATATGACACACCTAATTTACAATGAGCGCTGGCCCGTTGATGCTTGATAATAAAAAATCGATTATAAACACTTTCTCTGAAATACACAGTTACACTGTGGAGCATTAAGTGAATCAGAGCCAAAGTTACGATGAGGTTAGCAAAAGACACATTTAAAGATCTCAAACAACTTGAAGGCCACATTTCATCTTCAACACGCATTACAGGGTGATTAAAATGTACATTTTTTTAATTAAAAAATAGATTTCCTATTATTTTCTCTGTGTAAATACCTGAGCCTTTAGCTACACGGCCTGGAATAAAAGATGCAGTTTTCTGCCATGTTAAAGATTAGGTTTATGTAGTTCACCACTTAAATTGTATTTACTGTTGTCATGATAGTACATTGTGGGCTGGATGCAGTACATAAATCATAAGTAATAATAACGGTTGTTCGGCTGGAGTCTCAGGGTCGATTGTTTAGTCATTATGCTGTCATCCCACCAGTGACAATGCCAGTAATTCTTTCGTAAGGAGAAAATGACTGGCCCATTTTTCTTTTTTTTAGCAGAAGCAGCATCAATAGGAGAGACGGTTCAGGGATGTAGTGAAGGAGGGATGGTTTGACAGAGGAAAATTAGCGATAGGGAAACTAAAAGTGAAGAAAGAGAAGAAAAAGGAAGTAGACGACGGTTTAAAAAAGAAGACAAATAAAAAAAACCTCTTACATCTGCGTTGTAGCCCAAAGCTAATGGTGATTACTTGGCACAAAGATGGACCTAGGCTATGGTCCTGAAGACTGAATCCCAAAGTAAACGCCTGATGACTTTATGGTCTCGGTCACTGCATTCATGTCTTCTGTAAGAAACATGAAGGTTTTCTGTACATTTTGGTCCTCATTAGTGTCCAGGAGGATGATAAAGCAGAGTATGCTTAGGGCCAGGTCTGCCTTCTGAGTCATGTCTCTACAGTATTAGCATGAAACATCCTTTTTTCCTCCTTTTTTTTCTATAATGTTTGCTTTCAAAGAGCTGCGATGGAGAAATGCTCAGTTTGAAGCTTTGAAAACAGGACTTCACAAAACCAGTGGATGACATCATGATGCTCACGTCTGTCTCTAACTGACAACTGATCTCGCACATCATCTGTAAACAAAAGCTGATTTTTTTTTGTTATGAAACTTTTTGCCAAATTTCCTGTTTAGTGCACTTTATTTTTATAATTGCACTCACATCTGGTGATCCGCCTCTTAAGTCTGACGTCCTTCACCATTTCTGGGTCTGAACTCTTCTTTGGTTCTCCAAATTTAGAAAACACTAAGAGTTAAAAACAGTCAAAATTCTTTCATCTACATTGAAATGACCTGTTCTCTCAGGTGCTGCAAAAAAGTTTAACATCATGGCACATGTGAAAAAGGAGACATATGAGGTTTAACAGAGTTAGACGTTAGCAGAAAGTTAGCTTGCTAGTTTCCATCTAAAGATGATATAACATGTTTTTGACTGAGGGATTTCTAAAAACAAAACAAAAAAAGCTAAAATGTGCAGCTCTGCTATGACTTTGGACACTGATGATGAGGACAGAAAATTAAACAACAGTAGTGTTTCTAGGCTTCCTGAAGTTGGCCTAGCTTCCATATAATCATGTGCTACCTACAGAGCTATGATTAGGATAATATGAGCACATTAGCAGAGCAAAGACAGAGGATGAGCATTGCCTTGTTCCCCTCATTTAACGTTAATGTAAGAATTTTTACAATGAGCAGAGACAAACTGTTACACAGCAATTTTCTACTGTAGCTAAGAGCTCAAACTACAAACACTCACACTCAAATGGACGCTGCAGGGTCAACTCAGGGTTCTGTATCATTCCCAACGATCCTTCAACATGCAGACCGGAGCAGCCTGGGAAATGATCCACCATCATTCTGATTGGTAGACACACTGAACTCCACAGACCTGTATTATATGTTTTATATGTATAAAGACACATAAGGGGAATCAGTTTACATCCTAAATGAATGGAATGTGGCGCAAGAAGAAGAACTGTCTACACCACACACATTTACGAGCCGACAGGCTGGTTGTTCTGCCTTCTGGTGACAGTAAACAACCACAACGTGCAGACGATGCACTGCAAAACTAGCGCACAACATTACCTTCAGACTGTGGTGCAAAAATAAAATCTTGATATGATCTGTCTAAGGTGGAATAAGAGATCTTGAGGTAGAAACAACAAATAACTTTTATTGGAATTGAGCAGAGAGCGGCAGGGCACCGTTCATGGAGTCTGTTTCTAATCTGAGCTGTTACATTCACATCAGCAAAAACTAACATATAGAAACACTGTACATTAGGTTAATATCTCAGACACCTGTTAATCACGACACCGTTATCATCTTTTCTGCCCTCTAATAGGATTTTACACAGAAGCACCTCACTCCGTGTTGCTGCTGGCACTCTGTGAGTTTAAAATGCATGCATTTATAGCAGGAACGCTGATAAAGGCCTTTTTTATTAGCTCGCATTTTATCTACTGACTTATTAGTGTGAATGCTTGTAAAAGCATTCACAGTATTGTTCTTCGAATCTTTATTATTATTTTTCCGTAAGTTTTTGGGACGCTAACTCCTTCAAAACCGTTCAACTTAGAAAAACCATTCAAACACCATTAGATTCCTCTTCTTTTGGACAAGTGTGCTTCTATTTTTCTCATTTTTAACATTTATATTTTTAATTTTATTCAACTTTTTTCAACAAAAATTTCCCATGTATTTCAATGGGGAGACCCTTCAAATCCTCATTCAACTTACTTATTTTTCAACTCTTACTACTTCCACATACGTTGACATAGAGCCACCATTCAAACTTTAAAACGAAGCCAAGAGATTCAACTATTCAACTTGTATTTATCTTTTCAATATCTATTATACTTTTTCTTCAGTTCTAGTTTAAGTTTCATGATGTTTTTTCACCCGTTTCAGAGTTTATAATGGGTGTGTATGGGACGGAATGTTGGGGCTAGAGTGAGACAGCTCAACTGCTAGAGTGAGAGGAGCAAAAAAATTAATCTTAAAATCTTTTTTAAAACTGCTGCTGTGTCCACAGCGTTTGCTCTACAGCCATCATTTTACCCTCAAAACATAGCCATCGTTGTCCCCTTTCATCCAATGTGTTTACTATTGTAATAGGTGTTATGGTTCTTTCATGAATGTCACCAGTGCACAGCCTCCTCCCTCCAACTCTTCCATAGACTCTAATGTTAAAATGGCTCAGAAGGTTCGTGTGAAAACCAGAAGTACAGGCTGTCTTTACACTGTCACCACGTCCATATAATAAACTCCACAGGCATGAAAACTGAGAATTTGGTAGACTAGACATTGCTGCCACTCACGGTGAAAGAATTTTGTCAATACGACGTGTACTTTTCATTTGGGAGCGATTTGTTTGGGCCTGACTTTTCTGTTCATTTTAAGCAGCAAAAGTGAGGTGCATGTCTGTGTCCGTGTGTATGGAGCCATTGGGTGCAGTCACTATAGCAACCAGGCTCACACCTGCCTGCTTAACGAGCTCTCTCTCACTGTGCCAAGATTCATCTTAAACACTTCTCTTTCAACTGCTGCTGTGTCCACAGTGTTTTCTCTACAGCCATCATTTTACCCTCAAAACGTCGCCATCGTTGTTCTCTTTCCAACACGGTGTCTTTGAAAGCTCAGAAATGTAAACTTTTTAAACTGTGTGGATCCAAGCGGAGGGATCACATTTGAGTCATTCAGTGATTCAAAGAATATGAACTTTTAATATTCATTCAGATGTTTTCTGACTCTAAATGTTCTTTTCTCATTTCTTAGGTTTTTCTAATTTACATTTAAAACATTTTCAGCTATTTTCCAACTTCTTCTCTGTGGTTGTCAGTTTTTAGCAGTTCAGCACTTTTGTTTTCAGGTTAAATTCTGTTTCTTTTTATCTCATTCAAACTTTTTAACTTAAAATTCAGCAATTAATTCATTTCAGTGCATACATTCAGATTCAAGCATTCACACTGCAGTTTCTTCAGAAAATGCACTTTCTAGTTTTATTTTTAATGTTCCTTTTTGTTTTCCTTTCTGCAGAATAGCGTTGGCAGTTAGGAGGAAGAATGGTGTCAGGGTGTCGTGGCAGTTATCATAAAGATGTTCCCCATAGTGCTATTTGTCCCTGTCACACATGACGTGACATCCATTGTGTCTCGTTCTCTGCACGTAGAATAACCCCACCCCTCGGGGGGGAAACTTGATCAGGAACATTTTAGACATCGGAGAACATTTTTCTCAGTATGCTACAGATAGCTGTTACATTGCTGTCTGTGCACTGAGAGGTTACTATTAAATGAGGTGAAACAAACTGATGTTTGGGTAGTCATGAAGAGTATATCAATCCAACACTCGTTTGCTGCATAACGTTAGCGCCAGATTTACACCGTGCCTCGATGTGCCAACATTTTATATTGTCACATTCTCACCACCCAGTATCAACGATCGTGCTATAATTTTACATTCATAGCCTCATTTTATGCCCCCGTCCTCCTCTTCATCATGAAGCCAATTTCCCGCAGAGACATCATGTAAATTGACGACATCGTATATCGGTAGATGTGTTAGTCCACCTGTGTGTGAGAGCGCGTGTGCCTTGCACCCATGTGGGTTACAGAGGAAATGGATGCTTTTGAAATGAAGTGCAGCAAAGAGCCCGGGGCAGCTCCTCACTCCCAACCCTCTGCTTTTCATCATAAATCTTTCATTATTCTTAAGTCACCTTTGTTCTTGCCCCCTCTCCTCGTATATGGGCTTCCTGAGAGAGAGCGTGACTCTCTGCCTACATCTGGATTGTCCCAGTTGGATTCAATTTAAAAAAAAATTCACGTTCAAATCCTTTTTTTTTTCATTCAGAACTGATAAAAAAGAGCACTCAGCTGAAAGCATTTGCAAAAAATGAGATAGCATTCAAAAAGCACATAAAGCACTCTCAGGGTCCAGTTCTGTATGCTCACCGGGCATGCTCACTTTGCTCTGCTGGGCAACCAAGCCATCCCTCAATTTAGCGTTTTACCATTTTCCCTCCAGAATCACTCAAGATATATCTGCAGCTATACAACTCCTCTCCTCGAGCAAACTTCCACTCCCCGTGATTTATGTTTCCATATATATATATTTTATATCTCCTTCCGCTAGCTTTCCCCTCTTGTGGTCACATTTGAGTTCAGCTCAAAACACAAACACGGGATGTGGTCTGAAGATTTTGACGCAGGTATTCAGGAAATATCGAGCAAAGCACAGCAAGGCAGCTTCAGACTCAGCAGAGCCCGGTGATGGTGTGATTGGGGATTTTTAGTTTTATTTATCTGCCCTTACTGTGTGTGAGCAAAACCAGTAGTTTGCTCAAGCAAACTGCTGGAATCTATCAGCAAAATTTAACCAATGGAGCTGTTTTCCCAAGAAACCGTTACAGAGTTTGGAATACTTGAATTACCAGAAACGCTAAAAACTGTCAGAGAAAAGAAAAGATCTCATTGGCTGCATAAGCTGGAAAAAGTCTTTTTCTTTTCCTTCTAATTTTTAGACCTATAAACCGAGACTCTGCAGCCAATTAGACATGTCGACAGAGACAAAACAATGTGAGAATGGGGGTGAAATATGATCTAAATGACTTTGAATGTGGCATGGTTGAAAGGTAGTCTGAGTATTACAGAAACTGCTGACATTCTGGGATTTTCCAAGCTGCCATGGGTGAATGGCTGGGAACACTTCTGCAGCCTGTTGCGGGGCCATAACAACACAGCAGGTCGAGTTTTTGCTCGAATGTATTCACCCACCTTTAAATATGTTGTTATGATGTTTAATTTGTCATTTTTGAACTTTGTTATTTGGATTTATTTTGTAATTTAACAACTCCATTAATTCATCCTGCTGTTGTGAATCTATCCCGCAGTGGTACAGTGTAGGTAGTTGTCAGAAACTGCTGCATGTAGTTGGGCTAGCAGGGTCAGATTAGAAGTTAATCATGTAAGCAGGGTGTGGACCAACAATTTAAAGATGTTTTTACATTATAACACTGACAGGAAGAGATAATTAGGACTGCAACCAGACAGTTTTTTAGTTTTTTTGTCAGTTTTGTGTGGAATAAATTAGTTTTTTTAATGTTCACCTCATTTTTTGGTACTGAGTGGCATGCAAGCTCCCTTCTACAAAGCATGAGTGTGAAATTTTACCTCCTGTATATTAGACGTGGTTGAAAAAAATAATTAAAATTGGCCACAGACTACAGATTTTTAAAAGCCTAACCCTCATGTTCATCTGATCAAGGATTACAGTACGATCTCAATAAATTAAACCATATTCATTCAATGAATGGTTTCTGAATGTGTATGGAGTTCATTCATTATGCTTCATTGTTCCCACTTGTTTTGGTTCACAGAAAGAGAAAGCAAACACAATTCTGACCATGGCCACCACAGCCTCGACCTTTCCTGCTGATCCTCCGCGGTCCTCCCACAGTTCAAAGACTGATTTCTGCAGATTCGTGTTAAATGAACTGGAAACCACTGTGGCTGTGAATGTGATTATCTACCAAGAGACATTTAATTTTAGGGCAAAATGACAAATTACAATCTTATCTCTGCGTGAAAAACCACTGTCTGTTCATTTACTTGAATGGGGCCAATCCAGTCAGCAAGACACAGCAGCAGCCAGCCAAATACATGCTTCCCTGCTCAATTATTTTGTAACATGAACATTGTGGAAGGCTACCTTGCAATTAGTGCAACAAAACAAAACAAAAAAAATAACCGTCATTGAAAATACAATTGTGCTTGTCCGGGACTGTGTTTCATTTTCATTTCCAGCTGAAAAAAGGAAAAAAGACAGAAAGAAAGGACATTAGCTGCTTTAAACCAGAGCTGTTTTCAATCTGAATGAAACAAACTTCAAAAACTTGATTACTGTAATATGAATCATAGTGTACGTGCTTTTATCCTTTTTTCTTCTCTTTCACCTTGCTTTTGAGTTAAGCTGACTTTAGCTTGTGTGTAGGATAGACTTGAATGAGTTTTGACCTTGAGAGCTGCATGAGTGTTAGCTCGTGTGCTACCATGTAAGATAAGAAGAACAATCAGTGACCGTAGCTGCAGGACGGAGTCACAGCTTTCAGTGGATTTACTCTGTCATAAAAAGGCAAGAATCTACACCTTCTTTGTTCTATTCAGTGTTTATAAAGCAGTTAGATTTAAAGTGTGCTCAAACTTATAGTCAGCTTGTTTGAAGTTTTTGGTGATCAATCATCCTGTGAGTTTATAGATCTTGGCAGCATGGAGTGTGAAAACAAATCTGTTTCCAGATCTGAGATGTCAGGAAATCCCAGCGGACTTGACTGGCTGCCGTCTTTGTGTTTCTCAGCATTTTGTTATTACAAGCTTTCCAAATACTGTGAAACGTTTTGAGGTTAATGTTTCTTTACTTTTCTTTTTTTATACATTCCAAAATGGATAAAATGTATTTGGTATGTTAAATTCCACGCACAATAACTCACAATTACAAAGTGAAAAAGGTTTGCTTGAGAAAATCTTACAAATAAAAAAATACATAACATCTACACACTTACATGTATTCAAAGCCTTCACAATGACATCCAAAACTGAGCGCAGGTGGCTCCTGTTTCCACTGATTATCTGTCAGATGTTTCTATAACGTGACTGGAGTCTACCTGTGATAAATACAACTGACTGGGCTTGATTTGGAAAGACACACACTTGTCTATATAAGGTCACATAGTTAACTGATCATTTCAGAGCATAGACCAAACCACTGTAGACCTCAGAGACAGGATTGACTGGGACTGAAGATCCCAGTGAGCACTAGTGATGTTCGATTCGTGAACGAATCGTTCAATACTCGAGAATCACTTTACTGACTCGTGAATCATGATTCACAAGCCCAACTGACTCATCCCTGTTACTGTTAGCAAACTAATTCCATTAGTAGAAATATATCTAGCTTATAATTAAAATTGTGGGGGGGGAAAAAACAACAGCCAGTTTCTTAACAAAAGCATTTCTGCTCTGAACTGGAAGAAAAAACCCTGAGTAGAAGCTCACATCAAGAAAATAGCTCCTCGGTTCACAGTAGCATCGCTCTGCTAACATGCTAACTGCACATTTGAGCTACTCACCCCCTCCCTTCCTGTGCTGAATCGTAAGCGTAAGCGAATCACTCAGGACTCACTAACCCCCTCCCTCCTGTGCTGAATCATAGAGCGAACGAATCACTCAGGACTCACTAACCCCCTCCCTCCTGTGCTGAATCATAGAGCGAACGAATCACTCAGGACTCACTAACCCCCTCCCTCCTGTGCTGAATCATAGAATGAACGATTCACTCACTCACCCCCTCCCTCCTGGCTCACAGCTTCTTCTTCTTCTTGGTTGGCAACCAATGTTAAGGCACATTACTGCCCCCTGGCTCACAGCTCAGTGGACATTTAGATGAGAAAATATATATTTGACACATTTAAGGAAAATACTAATAAAATACAAATAAACAAAATAAATGTTTATTAAGCAAATTTGATAGGAAATTGCTTAATTTTAGAAATGTATTTGCTCTTTTTTGCTCTATAAAATAGTTGTTGTTTTTTTAGAATCATTCATCTTAGCAGTAGGATATACATGAAAAGAGAAACAAATTAAGTTAGAGTGAAAATGTACATTTTTTGCACTCTCTGGTCAACTGACTCAGTGAATCAAATGACTCAAAAAAAACGATTCACTTTGGTGAGTGACTCATTAAAACTCGATTCAGTAAAAAGAATCTAATTTACCATCACTAGTGAGCACAGTGGGCTCCATCATCTCTCAGTTGATAAAGGCTACGTCCACACTCATGAGTTTTCATTTGAAAACGCATCGTTTCCTCAAGGAAAAACGCAGCTGCCCCATCGCAGTGTGGACACTCGAAAAGACTTTCTAAAACGATGACGCATTTTAGTCATGTGATGCAGTCATGTGACCAATTAAACAAAGATAGCGGAGTGCATTATACAGCAGTTATTTTTATTGCTCTCAATTTTGAAAGCCCTAAAAAAAGATTATTATCAGTTTGTACATGCTCCTGATAGCTTTCCTTCAAATTCTTTAATTTTCACTCGCTTTTGCGCATGTGCAGGACTGGAACGTAAGTGCTCTGGGCTGTTTCAATGTGGATGCAGAACTCTGTGAAAACGACTGAAAACGCTAGTGTGGACGCGAAGCGTTTTCAAATCTATCCGGGCTAGTGTGGACGTAGCCAAAGTTTGGCACCACAATCACAATCAGAATCAGAATACTTTATTAATCCCGAAGGAAATTATGGGTTACAGCAGGCAGCACACTGCTGATAGGAAAAAACAATGAAAATACATAACATGAGGTGAGAGGAGGAGAAATAAACTCCACTCAGACTGAGCTCCTAATGGGAGAACAGTTTGAGAACAGAAAAAATTACTCTTCCTTGAGCTGGCCACCCAGCCAATCTGAGCTATTGGGGTAGAAGGACTGTAGTTAGGGGGTAGAACTCGATGGTCAAAGAGTGACTCTGGCCTGAATGCAAGGCGTCATGTCTGGAGGAAACCAGGCACCGCTCATCACCTGGCCAATACCATCCCTACAGTGAAGCATGGTGGGGGCAGCATCATTTTGTGGGGGTGCTTTTTGACAGCAGGAACTGGGAGACAAGTCGGGGTGGACATAGACAGAGACATCCTTGATGATAACCTGCTCCAGATCTTGCTGGATCTCAGACTGGGTCAAAGGTTCAGTTTCTAATAGGAGAACAACCCTAAGCACACAGCCAAGATAGCAAAGAAGTGGCTTCAGGACCACTTTGTGAGTGGCCCAGCTAGAGTCCAGACTTGAACCTGACTGAACATCTCTGGAGAGGTCTGAAAATGTCTGTGCCTCAGTGCTCCCCATCCAACCTGATAGAGCTTGAGAGGTTCTGGAAAGAGGAGTGGGAGAAAATTCCCAAAAATAGGTGTGCCAGGCTTGTAGCATCAGACTCAAGAAGACCTGAGTCTTTAATTGTTACCAAAGGCACCTCAGCAAAATATTGACTGAAGGCTGTGAATACTTTTGTACATGTAACATTTTTGTTTTGTTTTTTGTTTATAATTTTTTCCTTTTGTCATTACGGGGTATTGTGTGGTTCCATTTTGAAATAAAGCTGCAACTTGACAAAAAACAAACAAATGAAGTGCTGTGAATGCTCCTGTATGCACTCTGCGGAGGACCTGATGTTTTTGCTCTTTCACCCTTCTGTGAACTCCATCCCTTGTCCTTGTCCGGTACATACCAACAGCGTCATAGGAAGAACACAGGCCTCTTTTATCTGTTGGCTACAGGCTATTAGTCTTTCCACCCTCATTTCACCAGGCAGTTTCTGGAAAAAAAAAAAAAAGCTGACACAAACAGCCGGGGGGTGTAGTTACAAGAAAAAAGATGGAGGAGAGTAAGGGTGATATGTGTGTAGATGCATGTGCATGGAAGGGGAGGTGATTGAGAATGGTGGTGCAGAACAGACAAACTGTGCAAGCGTAATTCCCTGTGGCACCACAAGATTAATTTTTCACTTTAGATTTTCTGGTACATGCTGACACATCAATGAGTCCCGGTCCATTTCATGGGGATAAGAGTTGCATGATGAGCAGATCACATCAGCTCCCTCCGAGCGTCTGTGAACCATCAATCCCTGGCCTTCGCAGTGACATGCTAAGCTTTGGGCAAAAAGTGGCAGGAGACTGAGGAGGTGGATCTGTTTGTGTGGATGGTCAGATTAATAATGATAAATGGACAAATGCCCATTCATACATTTGCTTGTGTGTGCATGTCTGTATGGAAGGCGTGCTTTAAGGTAGTAGTAAGATTAGATTTAAGGTTACACTAAGGCTTGGGGGTAAGTTTAGGCAAGTAAGTCGATGTAATGTCTGTGAAGTCCCACATACACAACTGCCTCTCTTCCTCTGTGTGTGTGTGTGTGTGTGTGTGTGTGTGTGTGTGTGTGTGTGTGTGTGTTGAACATGGAGGCTAGAAAAAGGTAAACACGCATTTATATCAAGTACTCAGGGGTGGTGTGCTGCAGAAAGAGGCTACAGCGCCATCTTGTGGTGTTCTTCCATGCTTGAATTTGTCCTCACATGTGAGCAGCAGCTCAAAAAAAAATAATAACAAAAAGAAAAAAAATTAAGCTGCCTTGTGTGCTGGAATAGTGCCCGGTTATGTTTTTATGGACACGTTGGAATGGTCCTTTGGGAACTGTAAGTTACACCAGTGGATTAAGTCTAGTTTGGCTAAACGTGGATAGAGATGAATGGGTTTATGCACTGTGGACAATGACAGCGAAGTGAAACTATCCATTTCTCATGGAGGGGGCTGCCTGTAGATCTCCAGGGTTTGGACTATTCTTTTGCGGGCTGCCCAGACACGTCCAGTGTGGAAAGGAAATATTTAAAAAGGTTCTCCCTTGTGGCTGTCCATACAGCAAGTGTGATTTGTTGTATGCATGTGGTTATGGTTAAGGCTAAAGGCAGGGGGCAGGGAGAAGGGTTAAGTATCTGTGGTAAATTCTCAACCCATTTCTTCATTTGCATAGAGCAAAGTGGGCACATAATACCTGCCTCAAAACCATAGAAGGCACCCAGCTGCCATTTCTTCTCAAAGTTGCATTTAGACAACAAAAACAATCGGTTTTATTTCACACTTCACACTAGTTAGTTAGCTCATTAAAAGTAAAACTGGAGGCAGATACTTCAGCTATGGAACCAGCTCCCAGTTTAGATTCAGGAGACAGGCCTGGTTTCCCATGATGCACTGACTGTTTTTCCTTCACTCACCCGTATCTGTCACTTCATGTATTTGTACACCACTCTGCATTCAGTCACAAGTTATTATTCTCTATTCTCTACCACAGTGTGTCTTTTGTCCTGTCTCCCTCCCCTCACCTTCAACCAGTCGTGGCAGATTGCTGCCCCTCTCTGAGCCTGGTTCTGTTGAAGGTTTCTTCCTGTTAAAAGGAAAGTTTTTCATTCCTACTGTCACCAAGTGTCTGCTCGCAGGGGGTCATCTGATTGTGGGTGTTTTCTCTCTAATACGGTAGGGTCTTAACCTCACAACATAAAGTGCCTTAAGGCGACTGTTATGATTTGGCGCTATATAAATAAAACTGACTTCAGTCTAACTGTACTTATTCTGCCCCTCGGTTGT
The DNA here is from genome assembly GCF_051167445.1 of Perissodus microlepis. NCBI lineage: Eukaryota > Metazoa > Chordata > Actinopteri > Cichliformes > Cichlidae > Perissodus > Perissodus microlepis. The sequence goes on along the minus strand of NC_140466.1, from coordinate 29,686,688 downwards.
TGCTTTGTTGGGTTTCTTTGGCTGGCGCATTTCTCAGGTTTCCCGATAGTGGGCAGTATTACCCCTTCAGTTTGTGGCTTCTTCTTTGGTTATTTGGTGTGCACTACACTGCCCCCTTTGGTGATGTGTTGTAAGCAGCAGGCAAAGTTCACGCAGGCAGTGGGAGAAAATGCATGGAGCAGAGAACAAGCTGCAAAACTTTAAGCCCAGTGTACATCGTTGGGGAGTTTGTTGAGCCATAATCTGTAAGTAAGCAATGTCTAGCTTCATTTTCTGTAAGATTTGTTACTTTCATGTTACTTAAAAGGTTATTTGAACGTATAAGGAAAGATGTTAATGATGAATGTAAAGCATAAGGAAAGCTATGTTGCTAACTTCTGTTTTGTTTACAAAATATGTTGATACTGATGCTTACGTATTATTTTACTGTATGTTCACAGTCTTACAAATTAAAAGAGGAAAAAACGGTCTTCAGTTAAAGACACAAAGACAAAGCGATGTGTCCTGTCGTTCCTGGAACCATCTCCTCTTATGTTAAGCTCGCTGCATAGGGTGAATAGCCATACATTCACCTGAGGGCAGCAGAGTAAGAAGATTATCTACCTATCAAGCGCCCAAGATGTCTCAGCCTGAAGCTTCACCGCCTCTCTCCCAGATGGTGGTCCGGTCAGAGTGCTACTCACGCTCTTCACGCTCTTCACGCTCTTCACGTCGTTCATCCACCAGTCAAGCTGCAGCCCGAGCCAGAGCAGAAGCAGAAGCCGCCCGCACCAGAGCACAGTACGCCAAACGCCAGATCGACATGGAGGTTGAGAAGGCACGCATAGAGGCAACACTAAACGCTCTAAAGAAGGAGGGTGAGGCTGAAACAGCGCTCGCCGCAGCTCATGTCCTGGAAGCGGCAGCCGATGAGGAGCATGACGCCGTTGACCTCACAGAACAAGGAGTCTCCTCTAAGACACCTCCTTCCATCAGACGCGCTCAAGATTATGTGAACGCTCACTTCGCTAACCGCAGCTTGGTAGTTAATGAAGACGGAAAGCCTGATACAGGACAACTGGTTGGTAATAGCGACGCTCAGCATCTACGACAGAGTCAACCACCAGTTGCCTCTTCTCCAGGTGAACATCTCACTGATTTTGTAAATCAGAAGCAACCGAGGTCCCCTCCTATAAACAGAAAAACTGACATTTCAACCCAGCCTAAACCTCCATTGCCTCCACAGACTGAACTCTCAGATTTCACAGCCTATCTAGCACGCCGTGATCTGCTGACAGCGGGATTCAAGGTTTTCGACAACCGTCCTGAGTCTTACTTGTCCTGGAAGTCCATTTTCCGCAACGCCATAGAAGGCCTCAACCTCAAGTTCAGCGAAGAGCTTGACCTCCTCACCAAGTGGCTCAGCGGGGAGTCACTACAACATGCGCTGAGGATCAGGGCGGTCCATGTGAACAACCCACACGCAGGTCTTCAACGTTTGTAGCAACGTCTGGACAAAAGTTTTGGTTCTCCAGAGGTAGTCGAAGCGTCACTTTTCCAACGCTTACAGTCTTTTCCAAAAATATCTAATAAGGACACTCACTTATTGCAGGAGCTTGCAGATCTCCTGTTGGAGTTAGAGTATGCACAAAGTGAAAATTATCTACCCGGCCTTAGCTTTCTGGACACCCCAAGGGGGATAAACCCGATAGTGGAAAAGCTCCCCTACGGACTCCAGGAGTCCTGGGTGAAACAGGGGACAAAATACAAAAGGGACAACGGTGCAGTTTACCCACCTTTCTCATATTTTGTTCAGTTTATAAATGATTATGCAGAAATGAAAACAGATCCTAGCTTTATGTTACAAAGTTCAAACATAGTGGCTCCAAAACCTGATAAGCCATTGTTGAAACCAACTAAATACAGAGGTGCGGTTGCAGTGAACAGAACAGATATTAGTCAAACAAACGTCACAGCTCGAACGTCAGTTCTCAACCCAGACAGACAATGTCCTATTCACCACAAGCCCCATTCACTTGCCAAATGCAGGGGTTTTAGGTCAAAAACACTAGATGAAAGGAAAAGCATCCTCAAAGAACATGCTATTTGTTATAAGTGTTGTTCTTCCACAGGTCACCGAGCTAACGATTGCAAAGCCATTATCCAATGCTCGGAATGTAATAGTGACGCTCACGTATCTGCCATGCATGCTGGTCCACCTCTGTGGGCAACCAAGGACTCTAACCTCCTGCCTCAAAGCCACGGCGGGGAGTCTGATCCTTCAAGCCCTGTAACCACAACTTCTTGCACAGAGGTGTGTGGCCCAGGTCTAACAGGCAAATCCTGCTCTAAGATTTGTTTAGTCGACGTGTATCCCTGCACAAATCCTGAAGAGAAAAAGAGGATGTATGCCATGTTGGATGATCAAAGCAATTCATCCTTAGCCAGGTCTGCTTTCTTCGACATGTTTAATGTAAAAGGCACTATGCTCCCATACACCATGAAAACATGTGCAGGTTTGTCAGAGGCTGGAGGACGCAGAGCAACTAATTTCGTTATTCAGGATGTAAATGGGGAAGTGTCCATGGTGCTGCCCACACTGACAGAATGTGATCACATTCCAGATAATAGAGATGAGATACCCACCAAGGAGGCTGTGTCGGCTCACCCTCATCTACACGCACTCGCTTCACAGATCCCTCCTCTGGACCCAGCCGCGGACATTCTCCTCCTCTTGGGCCGGGACATCATCCAAGCTCACAAGGTTCGCAGACAGGTAAATGGTCCAAACAGTGCACCTTATGCCCAACGCCTCGATCTGGGATGGGTGGTTGTAGGCGATGTCTGCCTCTCAGGTGCCCACAAACCCACAGTAAACTCTTTCAAGACAGACATTCTGAATAACGGGCGCCCTACCTCCCTTAGCCCCTGTGCAAGCAAAATCTATATAAAAGACAAATACACAGAAAGTTGTCCTAAATTCGAGAAGACACAAGCAGAAGTAGGCAGACACATTTTCCAGCAAACAGCAGATGATGACAAAACGGCTCTTTCAGTAGAAGATGCATTGTTCGTAGAAATTATGCACAGAGACTTTACTAAAGATGAGGCAAACAATTGGGTAGCTCCACTCCCATTCCGCTCCCCCAGACAGCGTTTACCCAACAATAGGGACCAAGCCCTCAGTCGCTTAATGACGCTCCGCAAAACACTGAAAAAGAAACCTGAAATGAAAGAACATTACATTGAGTTTTTAGACAAAACTTTCAGTAAGGGCCACGCTGAACCAGCTCCAGCTTTAGCTCCAGAACAAGAATGCTGGTATCTCCCTAGTTTTGGCATTTATCACCCTCAGAAGCCAGGAAAAATTAGGGTGGTTTTTGATTCAAGTGCGCAATACAACAATGTTTCTCTCAATGATATGCTACTAAAAGGGCCAGATCTCAATAATACTCTTGTGGGAGTTCTGATGCGTTTCAGGTCCGACCCATACGCAGTCATGGCCGACGTGGAGCAAATGTTTTACAATTTTGTTGTCAGAGAAGACCACCGCAACTACCTTCGCTTCTTGTGGTTCAAAAACCATGATCTGGATGGAGAAGTACAGGAATTCAGGATGAGAGTCCACGTGTTCGGGAACTGCCCTTCCCCATCAGTGGCCATTTATGGACTGAAACGAACAGCGATGGAGGGAGAAAAAGAACATGGCAATGATGTAAGAGAGTTCATTGAACGCCACTTTTATGTGGATGATGGACTAAAATCATTTCCTTCCACTGATGAGGCCATCAACATTCTCTGTGGGGCTCAGAAGATGCTGGCTCAGTGTAACATACGCCTGCATAAAATCTCATCCAACTGTCCTACCATCACAAACGCTTTTCCAAGTGAGGACCTTGCAGCTGACATGCAGGGCCTTGACCTTGGGCAGACACCCATGCAGCGAAGCTTGGGCTTGGGCTGGGACCTGTCTACAGACTTGTTCAGGTTCCAGATAACCGTCAATGAGAAGCCCTTTACCAAGCGTGGAGTATTGTCAGTCGTTAATAGTGTGTATGACCCACTCGGCTTTGCTGTCCCTGTCATTGTAGAGGGCAGGATCATACTCAGAGACATTTTCACTGACATTTGTGAATGGGACACTGAACTCCCTAAAGACGAATTACAACAGTGGCAACAGTGGAAACACTCCCTCAAACATCTACAACAACTTGAGATTCCCAGAATGTTCACCTCAATACCACTCTCTGCAGCAGTAACTAAGGAAATCCATGTTTTCTGCGATGCCTCTATCAAGGCAGTGGCCGCTGTTGCCTACCTTAAACTCACAGACAGAGATGGTCATAATGAAGTGGGCTTCCTTCTCGGCAAGGCACGGCTTGCCCCAAGACCAGACATCACCATACCCAGACTTGAGCTCTGTGCAGCGGTCCTGGCTGTCGAGGTGGCAGAGTTGGTCGTGGACGAGCTGGACATTGCAGTTGATCAGGTGAGCTTCTATTCAGACTCCAAAGTAGTCCTTGGTTACATCTTCAACACAAAGAGGCGTTTTTACATCTATGTGCACAACAGAGTTGAACGCATCAGGCGATCCACACAAGCTCACCAGTGGCATTATGTGCCCACTCACTTAAATCCTGCTGATCATGCCACGCGCGCATTACCTGCTGAGCAGCTTTCTACCTCCACATGGCTCAGTGGACCCGCTTTCCTTACCAAGTCAGAAACAGGTCAATCTCAGGCAGAGTCATTTGATCTTGTAGACCCAGAGACTGACAACGAACTGCATCATGAGGTAACTACTTGTGTTACCACTCTTGCAAAGGATGTTCTCAGTAGTGCCAGATTCGAAAGGTTTTCTAGTTGGAATGTACTACTGAAGGCTATATCTAAACTCCGACACATTGTTCAGTCCTTTAAGCAGAACATAGAAGGCACCTGTCAGGGCTGGCACAGCTGTAGTGAGCATTTAACCGAAAAGCAGCTCGATCAAACTAAGATCATTATCATTCGCACTGTCCAAAGAGAAGTCTATGCAGAAGACATAAGACAGCTTGAAATGAGTATGCCCCTCAAAAGTTCAAGCCCACTTAGCAAACTGAACCCATTTCTTGACACAAATGGAATCCTCAGAGTGGGTGGGAGACTAAGATGAGCACAGTTGACTTCGGATGAAACAAATCCTATCCTCATCCCTGCCAAACACCACCTTGCCCAGCTCATTATAAGACACTTCCATGTGAAAGTATGCCATCAGGGCAGACATTTTACTGAAGGGGCAGTCAGAGCTGCAGGCTTTTGGATTGTGGGAGGAAAAAGAGCAATAAGCAAAATGATATTCAGCTGCGTGACATGTCGAAAACTAAGAGGCAGACAGCAGGAACAGATTACTGCTGAGCTACCAGAGGATAGGCTGTCCACTGACCCTCCGTTCACACATGTAGGGCTTGATGTGTTCGGGCCCTGGTCTGTCACTGTCAGAAAAACACGTGGTGGGCAAGCGGATGCAAAGCGATGGGCAGTCATATTTACGTGCATGAGTACACGGGCCATTCACATTGAAGTTATAGAATCAATGGACACGTCATCATTCATCAATGCCCTGCGTCGTTTTTTCGCCATCAGAGGTGCAGTCAAACTTCTTAGGTCCGATTGTGGGACAAATTTTGTGGGTGCCTGCAAAGAGCTGCAAATAGACAAACAGGGCTGCTACAACAGCAAACTAAACAGCTTTCTTGAAGACTCTGGCTGCAAATGGCTATTCAACCCCCCACATGCGTCACATATGGCTGGCTCCTGGGAGCGAATGATTGGGGTCACGCGCAAAATCCTTGATGCAATGCTCCTAGAACACAGGAATGCAAAGCTTACCCATGAAATACTAGTGACCTTAATGGCTGAAGTCACTGCAATAGTGAATGCTCGTCCATTAACAGCAGTTTCTGCAGATCCAGATAACCCAGTCATCCTTACCCCAGCCATGCTGCTCACGCAAAAGGTTACGACCCCACCAATCCCACCAGGTCAGTTTGGAAACAGTGATCTGTTCAAAGCTCAATGGAGGCGCGTACAATACCTCGCTGATGTCTTCTGGAAACGATGGAAAAAAGAATACATCTCAGGACTTCAGGACCGCCGCAAATGGAAAACAGTAAAGCCTAACCTACAAACAGGAGATGTTGTTCTTTTAAGAGAGACACTCGAACATAGGAACAACTGGCCACTATGTCTGTGAAGGTTCTCAGTCATCCAGGTCATCGTAGTCAAAGGAGCTTGCAAAGAAAAGCGTCTGGACTTCTTACTTGAAGACGTTTCACCTCTCATCCGAGAAGCTTCTTCAGTTCTAAGGTCAAATGGTGGAGAGTCCCAGATATAAACCTAGTGGGAGTATCCCCCCACAGAGGGACAAAAGGACCCCCTGATGATCCTCTAATCGCCTGAGCCAAGGTGTGAAACTGGGTGTGGGTCCCAATCAGCCAGAGTTTCGGGTGTGTTCATTGTGAAACCTGGCCCTACCTTATCATGCGAATTCCTGAGGTCCGGTGGCCCAGGATGTGAGTGGGCGTTAAGGCGTCTGGGAAGGGATCTCAAAACTGGATTATAGATGGCAGAGAGTTGGTGTTGTAAACCCCCGCCTCTGTTCAAAGATGGTCGCTCACAGTGGACATAGATGGCTTCTTTCACTCCTCTTTCAAACCATCTGTCCTCTCTGTCCAAAATGTGAACATTGGCATCCTCGAAAGAGTGTCCTTTATCCTTAAGATGCAGATGGACTGCTGAGTCTTGTCCTGTGGAGGTGGCTCTTCTGTGTTGTGCCATGCGCTTGTGAAGTGGCTGTTTGGTCTCTCCAATGTAGAGGTCTGGGCATTCCTCGCTGCACTGTACAGCATACACTGGCCACTAGGACTTATCACCAAAACCTTTCCCAGTGAGGATGGGCTTGTAAGGAAGATAGAGGTGAGGATTTTCCGCAAGGGTGAACACAAGTGCTACATAAGGCCTATAAGTGAGGTTGTGCTATTGGTGTCTAAGGATTGTACTTAGAAGCAGAAACTTTGTTTCATTGTATGTCACTTGCCTTTTACATGTTAGTTGAGGGTGACATTCCATGGATGTCAGGCGGGGAGTATTCTGCCCCTCGGTTGTTGCTTTGTTGGGTTTCTTTGGCTGGCGCATTTCTCAGGTTTCCCGATAGTGGGCAGTATTACCCCTTCAGTTTGTGGCTTCTTCTTTGGTTATTTGGTGTGCACTACACTGCCCCTTTTGGTGATGTGTTGTAAGCAGCAGGCAAAGTTCACGCAGGCAGTGGGAGAAAATGCATGGAGCAGAGAACAAGCTGCAAAACTTTAAGCCCAGTGTACATCGTTGGGGAGTTTGTTGAGCCATAATCTGTAAGTAAGCAATGTCTAGCTTCATTTTCTGTAAGATTTGTTACTTTCATGTTACTTAAAAGGTTATTTGAACGTATAAGGAAAGATGTTAATGATGAATGTAAAGCATAAGGAAAGCTATGTTGCTAACTTCTGTTTTGTTTACAAAATATGTTGATACTGATGCTTACGTATTATTTTACTGTATGTTCACAGTCTTACAAATTAAAAGAGGAAAAAACGGTCTTCAGTTAAAGACACAAAGACAAAGCGATGTGTCCTGTCGTTCCTGGAACCATCTCCTCTTATGTTAAGCTCGCTGCATAGGGTGAATAGCCATACATTCACCTGAGGGCAGCAGAGTACTGAACAGTTGTTCAAGCAGTTCAGTTTAATGCTGTCACCATTATCAGCACAAGAAGCCTTTAAATTAACCACCAGAAGTGTCCACACACTGAAGGTCTGCTTTGTGGAGGGGTTCAGTTTGGTGGTCCCATCCTGCTACCAGTGTAAAAAATAAGAACAGCTTTCTGAACTGCTTACTGAAATTGTGATTATAATAATGGCATGCAGGCATAGAATTACTCTATAAGCAGCAGGGAATTTCAAAGTGCTAAGTCGTGTGTGTAATGCAAATGTGAAAACCTGCTTAAAATGAACTGGAAATTGTCATCTAATTACTTCTAAAAGCAATATACAGACAGGCTCCTGCTGACAACTAGAGGAGTGACAAATTCTGCAAACGGATAACAGGACTACATGACAGACCTAGCATCTAGGAAGTTGTAGGGATATGCAGTTCTATAAGGTAAATCAGAATGACTTCATAAGTACAGGTGAAGTAAATCCATGCGGAGCTGTACAACTCATTACACACAACTTTAATCGCTGACCACATGCCAGCTGGCTCAGCACTGCTGACCTTTGATGGAACAGAAAAGCAAGAAGTCTAAAATAGGTTGGCTGATTTTTCGTATTTTATGATACAGTGGAAATCCTAACACTGCGTGTTTACACTGGATCAGTAAGCAGAGCTCATCCTTATCTCCAGTTTGAAGGAGTTTCCTTGAAAAACACCTGCTGATCTCTGAGGTTACCACCAATCAAAGCGCTCACAGTGTTTTAAGGGATTGAGGCAGCTTTGCCTACAGGGCCGTGAAGAGCCTGGCACAAACTCCAGATATGGTCAGAGTGTCAGTTAATCAGCTTGTGGATCTGACTGTAAGCTCAAAGTTATCCTCTGATTGGTTCCCGCTGATTCTTCTTGTCGTGTTTGAGTCATGAGGAGAATTCAACATGTGGAAGGCAATTGGGGGGTGGGGGCTTCGATTGGGTTGCTTTAGGTGGACTTGCTTCAAAGAATTTTAAGGCGGATGTGCAGATGAGTATGCATATAATGTGCGCACAAAGCGATAGATCAAACACGCACAGAATGTTAAAGCTGTGCTAAGAACTCTTCTGCGTGCGTCCCCGGGCTGTTTGCTTATCAGTGTCAGTGGAAAGTGTTGCACTGCGAGGGCAGCATTTTATGCCTCTGTGTGTGAGAAAGAGCTTTTCTTCTCACGCTATGATGACTCACTGGTGACAACAGCCACCACTGAGATGCCTTTTAATATCAATTATCCTGGATTCTCCTAGAGGAGATCAGACACACACACACACAGACACACACAAACATACATATTTCCTCGTGACATTTCTCCTTCTCTTATATTCAGCCTAAATGACTGAATGTAACTGCAATACCCATGAAAAAACGACTTTCCTTTTATTATATCTAATAAGAGTTTTATGTAATCACAAATCAATTTAAAATACAGACATTTCTGTGTTTGGTTCTGAATGCAACAGATTTACGAGGGACAAAGTGGAATTCACGTCTGTCAGACTCTCCATTTATAGTCCATTACTGATGCACTCTTTGCAGTGTGAAAGGGCTCCATTAAAAAAATAAAATAGCAGTTTGATCCGTCATGAAGACCAAAGGCCTTTAATGGAAGTCATGGATTATAAATCAATAAAAATGTCGCAAGCTACCACTCCACCTTCCACACAAACACTATACATTAGTACAACAATGTATAAGAAGAAACACAGTTACCATTAACTAGCTGATTAAGTCATAATCAAGCACTTATTAATATATCAATTAATAATGCATAATTAGATCATAATTAGATCATAATTATGATCTAATTATGCATTGCTCTATGTGGTTCTTATACCCTTGACTGTAGTCACTGTCCATTTTTCTGGCTTTTTGTCCCCACATGAGCTGCCCCCACTGTAACTGAGCTTTTGAAAAGGTGATTCTGTAGTAAGGATGTCCAGAAACTCAGTTTCTGCATTTGTTTGTGTATAAGGAAGATTTTTGTCTTGTGTCAAACGTGCGTGCCTTTACCTCCGTCTTTGATGTCAGACTGTGAACAGACAACAAGGATGGCTGTAGTTACCGTGATGTCACCAGTTGATTTGTAAGTCACGTTTTTGAAGCCTAAAGATCACTTTTGTGTTTTCCGGTGGACCAGTTAAGTTTTTTAGTGTTGCCATCTTAACATTTTAGAACTAGATGTGACGAGAGGGGAGTAGGTGTGGCTGTGAAACCCCACACTCATTAGCGATGCACTTTGTCGATCACAAGGCATCAGCCAATGAGCATACTCTGGAAAATCCTCCTTTCTGAAATTTTGGCTTGGCTTCCTTTTTCAAACAACAAAGCTACATCCATCTTTTGTCTGTGTTATTATTACTAGATTTCTGATAAGCCAACATTTCTATACAGTTAGCGTTACATTGCCCTCCATTGCTTGACAGTGCTTGTGACATTTTTGCACGTGTGTGTGTTTTCATATTTTGGCCTTCACATAATTAAGGATACACAAGTCATCAATATATTGGCCTATTTTTCAAAACTGATTAATCCCAGTTAGAAACAATGGGCTAAACACCTATAATTTCTCAAAGGATTTCTCACGTAGCATCATTAAGTAAGCAGTAACAGTTGTTGTTGAGGGACACTTACATAGGAATCAATACATGCTTAATTATGACTCATAAAGCGTCAGTATGCTAGTTTATTAATTTAGGAAAATTCAAATTTCCTTCTTGCAGAAAGTTAGACTAATGCTATTGATTAGTTTGTACACATGCAACACATAACATACATAAATCCATGCAGTCTATGAACTACAGTCAGCAGCGTAGCTAAACAAAGAGAGGGAACCATGGCCTTCCAAAGGCAACAAAAGCACCTGTCACCACTGTTATATTTCCTGGAAGTATAACAGTGATGACATAAAATCCACTGAAAACCTCTGATCCGGCCGAGAAAGAGTGCCAAAGACAATCCACCATTAAACCTTTTTATTTTTGTGCAGATTAAACAAACACCCTATATGGCTGGGCCAAATTCTAACAAAAAAAATTACCAGGCCAGTGCAAGACAAAAGTATTCCTTTTAGACTTTTCTGCAGATGCTCTTTTGCCCCGTAAACTGCCCGTCCCAGGCCTTTATTACACTTCTGTGTTCCTGAAATAACCACTGCATGGTAGCGGCAGGCAACAGAAAGAGTGCAGCCCAAGCCTGTTGCTCTTAATGGCAGCACGTAGCATGACTTTAAAATCCATCCTGCCTATGTGGAGTAAACTACACATTCTTTTCGACTGCTATAGAAACCAGTACAATGACCAGAAGTGCAGAATGGGTGTGTGTGTGCCGATGTCTGAGTGTGTGTCTGACGGATGCGTTCCTGACAGTGATGTAATTGGCAGTGTCCGAATGCAGATTTGCAGGTGTCAGACTGATGTGACACACCTCTGCTGCAGGCCCTTTTTGTACCTCGCTGATAAGATAAGACTCAGTGTCTGTCGTTATCGCATTCACACAAAGAGAGAGGTGTCAGCTCCTTTCTTCCTGACAGATTAATGCGCTGCCATATTGGAAGCGTTTTTATCACTCACACACTTCACACCCGTAAAGCACAAACACATTCATTTCTGGAAATAACCGAGTGAGGATGACAATAATAATCTCCAAACTAAATGCTTCTAAATTCAGCTGTTTAAAAATTTTTTTAAAAGGTTTGTAACTGTGAAAACTTTCATTTCTCTTTATTGAATTTTTTTGTTCCGACCCTCCGATTTCTCCCAATCCATCAGCACCTCAGTTCTAACCCAGCAGGCTACAGCTCTCTACAGAATAATAATGACAATGACAATAATAAGGGCTATTACACAGAGGTGCGCAACCGAGGGGAATACAGGAAATGGTAATGGATTTGTATCTTCAGCAACACACATTGGCCCAAACCTGCACAAGCAGAGCACTATTCATCATTTAAATTTGTTTTTCCCAGTAACAGCAGAGAAATAAGATATTAATGGGGTCCATGTTATGAGCATTCCAGTTAAACAGGATAGGGCTGCAAGCAAGCAAATAACTAAAGGCAGAGGCTGAACTAATGCCAGCTGGTTTGAAAACTGAATCACAAAAGGTTGTGACCAGGCCATATAATCTAAAGTGGCTGACAATGATTTACGTTTAAACACTGGAGGGTTCATAATCTGGGAGCAATTTTGCTAATATGGCTTTTATAAAATAGATGCAAAATTTCAAAAATGATCTGACGAATTTGTTTTTCATGTCTGTGCAAAGGTCAGATTGACGCTAAAGATTTGATAAAAGTTAAGAAATAAAATGCATATATTGACCTTTTCCATTAGTACCTACTCAGGTCGGCCTGACATGGCTCGACACGGTTTTTAGAGTTTTAATTTAGGTGATTTTACCCTGTGCCAGGTGCTTTTTAGTACATCCTCGATCTGGGTTCCAAGTGATCCAAGGTGAAAATATGACGTCAAAAGACTGCATGCGACCGACTGGCTAGTCAGTAATGTCAGTCGATGAGTCATGAGACCATCTCCCTCACCAAAGTCAAAACCCCTCAACAAGCAAAAGGACTACACAGAAACTATAGCATAGCATTCGTTCGCATACAAACAAAGTCACGAGGTGGGTGCTTGGGGTCGTTGCTATAACAACCCCACGTACATTAGGTGGTACTCAATTGTAATGGAAAACGAGTCGAGCCGAGTGTCCTGAGAATAAAGGTAACTTAAGGGACTTTGAATCTGGCATGGCTGTCAGTCATAGATGGGCTGGTTTGAGTATTTCTGAAACTGCTGATCTACAACCTACAACCATCTCCAGGGATTACAGACAGTGGTCTGACAAAATATCAAGGGAGAGGTAGTACTCTGGGTGGGTTCAGAGGAGAATGGTGGGACTTGAGCTATTAGGAAGCCAATAACCACCCAATACAACCAACGTATGCAGAAGAGAATCTCTGAACATCTCAAATCAAAGTGCCCTCTTTGTCAGCCCAGAACAGTAAACTGAGGCTGCAATTTACACAGACTCACCAAAGCTGGATTGGAAATTAATTCACTGCAAATCATGGATGGTAGAGAGCATGAATCCATCCTTCCTTGGCGTTTATGACGTCTTCCAGCAGGATAACGCTCCATGTCAAAAAGGTCAGATGATTCTTGATCATGGGAATGAGTTCACTGTACTTAAATGGCCTCTGCAGTCACCAGATCTCAGTCCAGCAGAGCACCTCTGGGATGTGGTAGGGAAGAAAATCCAAATCATGTGCAGCCAACAAATCTGCAGAAACTGTTTGATGTTAAAATTTGGACGAAAATCTCTGAGGAATGTTTCCAGGACCTTGTTTAATCTGTGACATGAAGAATGAAGGCAGTTCTGGAGGCAAAAGTGGCTCCAACATGGTACTAGCAAGGTGTATCTAACAAAGTGGCCCGTGAGTATAAGTATCTTGGCAGCATACAGATGTCAGACCTGTCATAATCTAGAATTATGATATGTTTGTAGAAAGTTTAGTTTTATGTGATGTCTCTGTTTTATATATTGGGTGATGTTATTTCTGGAGAAAGTTTTTAAAGGATTACATTTTTATAGCATGAAATACTAGACATGTATATGGATTCCACATTGAAAGACACACACACACTCTCTCACAGGGAGGTCACCAGCTGCCATAAGTGTCATGTGCTGTAAAATGAAAAGTCTCTTTTAGCAAGTAAAATGCAGTTCTCACACACTCAGGGCCAGCAGACAGTTTAACAAGACACGCATGTTTAAGATTGAATAACAGCTGTAGATTTATCACTCTGTGTGAGACAAACAGAACCTGATCTGTTGATTTATTTTCCCTTTTCCCATCATCATCATCTTTTTTTTCTTTTTTTGCTCAGTTCAGCATTAAGATGCAACTTGAAACGCAAACAGTACGAAAAAAAACAATCGAACTCAGTAAAGCTGTGCTTTGCAATTTGCTCTATTTAGTTTGTTTCTCTGTGCCGACCAAAGAAGGAAAAGCATCGACATTGGCTTTTTTAATATTTTACTTTTATCTGTTTTAAGATCATGTCAGTTTTGCAGATTCAGTTATAGTTTCTTGACTGTGACACCGTGACGAGGCCGAGGACTGACGGGGAGATCGGAGGCTCCCCTGAATTTGTGCGGAGCCTGAGGAGGGGTTGAGCTTAGAAAATGTGTGTCTGGGCAGACAGTGTACATTTTAGGAGCTGGGTTAAGAGCGAATCACCAGGGGAACATAATCAGCCATTAGATTTCAGAGGATGAAGGGATCATACTGAGGACAGCAGGCAACTGAGGCAAAGGTAACAGGCTGGAGTTGAAGGTGAAGGGAATCAATCTCTTAAAAAGCCCTGCCTAACTGGAGGGCCACTCCAACAGCGATTGTCCACTGTCACAGAATTTAGGATACACAAGTCATCCAGAATCTTTCCATGTACATAAATTAGTGCTGATACTGGATTTAAATACACATTCACACTTTATTAGGTTCTGTTCAATTGACTGTACAGAGACATTGTGAAGTCTTGCTGAAGTTCAAACCAAGCAATGATGAAGTAAGGAGAGTAAGGAGACTTTTTAAGGTGACATAGGTGCAAAATGGTCTGAGTAGTTCAGAAACTGCTGTTCTACTGGGGTTTCCCACAGAACCATCTCAAGGGTTTAGATAGGATGGCCCAAAAACGGGAAGTATCCAGTCCTCTGGGCAAAACTGTATTGCTGATGTCAAAGGTTAGAGTAGATTGGCCGGAGCTGATAGGAATGCAACAGGTAACCAGTCTGAACGCACAATACATCAAACCTTGAAGCAGATGTGCTATGACAGCAGAAGACCAGACTACAGGCCATTTTAATATCCCGAAGAGTACATTGCAGAGTAGTTTTTTTTATCAGTTGTGCAATAAGCAGTCACTGATATTGGCAAAGATCTTGCAATATTTTCTCACTCCCACACAGTGACAATTATCTTTGCTTATCAAAAAAAGAAAAGAAGACTTCCAGTTTCGGTTATTTCATCAGGTCTGCGATGCCAGGGGGGATTTCCAGAGAAACAGAAGAGGATAAAACCATCCAAAAAATCATAATTTGTCATTTTCCAATTTCAAACAAACAAGACATACTGATAAAAAGTGAACTTCAGGGAAAGTGGGAGGTTGATTTCAGACCCATGCTAGCTGTTTTCCTTTGTTACAGTACTTTGGCTTCATATTTAACATAATGTTGTGGTAAGTCTTCTAATGTCGTGATCATTTGCCTCTTACTGTTAATACATGTGAGTCCTGAGAAAGCTGTCGGTAACCAAACATCTCTCTCACTCGCCTCCGTATTCATGTTTTCTTTTCATTTTCTCTTTGTGTGTGTGTGTGTGTGTGTGTGTGTGTGTGTGTGTGTGTGTGTGTGTGTGTGTGTGTGTGTGTGTGTGTGTGTGTGCGCGCCAGTATCAGGTCAGACTGACTAGGCATGTTTTGGCTCTGAGTCAGATTAAACAACAGTTCATTTCCCTCCGTCTTTCCTACATTGTTTGTCTTCTTCAATCTTATTTGTGTCTCTTGCCCTCAGTGTGACACTCAGACACATGCACACTGTGGATTTTATCATCGCGCTGCTCTCTTTGATGTAAGTGAGAATGTGGAGTGCAGCTTGCAGCTCAATCGTGGGAGAGGTGACGACTCGATCTTGTGTCATGTACTCTGCAGACAAGGTCGTAAGTCTCACTCACTGTGACTGTACCACTGAGTGACTCGCCATCTGAGAATGAGGCTGGATGACACGCCTAGCGTCTTTTCCAACTTCTTTATTGACTTTCTCACCCTCCTATTCACCCATTTCCATAATTCCCAAGTCTCTATTAAGGTTTGTTTTTTTTCATTATATCACACAGATGGTTCTACTAAACTCCCAATCACTCATTCAGAGATGCGCTTCCCCCCGTCACAAAGATGAGAAGAGCAAACCACGGCTGCAGCTTTCACTGCTTTTAACACTTAATTTAACATCACTGCAAAAAAGCTCTTTGTCTATTTTGACTTTTGTCAAAGGTAAAAGACTGACAAGATCGCAGACATAATGGCCTATAACACTAGTTGTTCTGAGGTAACAGGATATTGAAATGTGGTTCTGGAAAGTTCTTCATACCACTTATACATTACCAACTCACTAAAATGTCTGGATCGCTTGACGAGAGAAAATATGGTAATGTTTTCCCCTCGAGTGGTCAAAAACCTTATTGCCCATTTCAGTATAGTTTGACAGCTTAACCTGGCATAAGTAGGACACAGTCCCAACAACTATTTAAACTTGAAACTTGGCGAGTGGATTGTCGGGGACGCGAGCAGGCAAGTTCGAGGGAAATGGCTACACAAAAACCAACATCATGGTCCAATGACAAAGTGCATACACTTACCATCATCTCAGTGTCTTCCATTGTTGTGTTGTTTGTGTCATATATAAATGATGTCACAGGACTTCAGCCGCGTTCTTATAACAGCCCCACACACTATAATGGAAAAATAATGGAAAAATAACTGAAACCGAGTTGAGTCGAGTCAAACCTTGTGGGTCATTGTGGAAATGAGGAATAAGTTAAGAAGTAACCATCAAATGTTTATCCGAGTCAGAACCTGTCATGACTTGTGCTGTGGTAGGCCTCAAATGCAGGACTCAAAACAAAAGGTTTAACTGAAGGAAGCAGCTTTAATAGCTGTGCAAAACTCGATACAAGAAAACTTAACCAAAGCTGAAACTGAAACTGGGAACTAGGAGGAAACACTTAGCTATGGGAGCAAGAAGGCAAAAGACACACAGCGACATGCAGTAACGATGCGACAACGGACAGAGGACACCACAGGGCTCCAATACACCAGGGACTAACAGAGGTGTGGACTCGAGTCACATGACTTGGACTTGAGTCAGACTCGAGTCATTAATTTTATGACTTTAGATTTGACTTGAAAAAATGTTCTAAGACTTGTGACTTGACTTTTACACCAATGACCTGGGACTTGAATTGGACTTGAACCGGTTTACTTGAAAAGACTTGATATTTCACCCCAAATCTAAAATTTAACATGCATATTATATAGAAAGTGTGCACCATTAATTCAATTCATTCATTCATTTATTCAAACCACACTCCGTACGTATGTGTGCGTGAGCTGTAGCACAGCCTATCAAATTAACCAGATTTTTTTTAAGAAAAAAAGAAAAACGCTCAAAAATGCTGCAAGGAGTTATTTTTTTCAAGTACATAAACTATGAAGTAGTCAACAAAAAAATGAAATGCAATATGCAAAACATGTAAGTAGAGAATATATATATATATATATATGTGTATATATATATATATATTTGTCATGCTATTTTAAAGCCGGTCCTACAAGCGCATCCAAGAATAACATGCAGCTTATCTCAGAATTGTTGGTGAAAATTATTCTTGGAGCCAAGTGTAATTGAGCTGCATTTTATAGAGGTGCAATTTCACAATTTGTGTATATTTTCTAAGATCACTAATTCGTCACGTGTTGAGAAAAACAGAGATTTAAAAATCACATGGTCTAATATTTACATTTAGCACATAACTGCAACATTCTTTTTTTTCGTTTTTTTTTTTTTTTTAAAGACTCGAAAGGACTTGAAATTCAAAGTTTCAGACTTGTGACTTTACTCGGACTTTTACACCAGTGACTTGAGACTTGACTCTGACTTGCCTGACCTTACTTGAGACTTGACTTGTGACTTGAGGGTAAAGACTTGAGACTTACTTGAGACTTGCAAAACAATGACTTGGTCCCACCTCTGGGGAGTAACGAGGGAATGGGAAACAGGAGGGAGACACAGCTGGGACTAATTTGACAAATCGAAACAGGGCGTAAGCAAAACCGAAAACACTGAATGCAGGACACGAGACTGTCAAAGGTGATAGCAAAGACAGAGCAAACATGGAGCACAGAGACAAGAGTAGCAAACTGTGACATGGAGACACGGGACATAGAGACCGGGAAAGAACAGACAAGAAAACATAACTGACTCGATGTGAAAGTATAACCAGAAACTAACTGAATCAAAGAATATTAATAATCAAAAACATAAACACTGAGACCGTGACACGATCCCAATTTTAACTTTAACTCTAACTCCAACTCTTCACCACAAAGCTCGGTTTAAAGGGGCATTAGTATCTTTTACAGAATGTAATCACTATGTTACCTTCAATTCACCTGAGACACCTAGCAATAATATAGATTACATGCACATAACATGGTAGCAGTCAAGTTCTGCTTTGATTTTAATTTTCCATCCCCTCTGTTTTCTTGTGTCTAGAGATTTCTCAGAAATGGTTATATCTAAAGTTAGACAAGTAAAAACAAGGATTTAGTAGTCTTGTAGTCTTGAAGCAGCAAGTGTGCTCCACTGCATCTAATAGCTATAATAATCCAATCTCATTGTATGTCCTCACATTTCAGCAAGCTTGTTAAAGTCGCATCTGTCACTCTTTTACAGCATCTGCTTGTCCTCATTTTACTTTGTGCATGAGACAACCTCAAATACAATGTAATCGACAAATAATGCACAGAGAATGTACACAGAGCACTCGTTAGGGTGACTTCTGTGAATTCCTGTGATCAAAGATTGTGGTTTTCAAATCCCTGCAGGTCACACACTGTCTCCAAATACCCACAGGAGACACTTTTAACCCATAAGCACACACATGCACAAAATTACACACACATCCTGGGTGTTATGTGCGGTTGTGATATCGTTTAATGGACTCACATGGTATTAATCAGCTTTTGGCAAATAGCTGCCAAATCATCCATGAAGATTTATTCATGTTTTTATTAATCATATGATCATCACTTGCGTTTTTCTTTCATGGCTCGCAGCCTCGTTATCATCCCAACTATCAACACCAACTTCAGCAAAAACAAATCAAGTAAAACAAAACCATAAAGCTCTACTTATTTAACCCAGCTTTCTCCTGGCTGTAATAACGTTTGACCAAATCTTCGGCTTAAAAAGATTTATATCGTGAAACTTTTTTTTCCCCCAAAAAGATAGGTCCTCACACTGTTGACTTAATATATTTATGTTCCCACAACACACATAAACAAACACAAACTGCCTGTATACATGTATGCAAATAGATTTTTCATTGACGTTGAAAACTATCAGTCCTTTTATCCATAATTGAGGGAAGTATTTTAATGAGAAGCACATGACTTTATAATCCTGGTTAAGATGACAGGACCTCTTTTTGTAGCTGGACACACACACACGTATATACACACATATATATACACACAGCGAGAGCATGCAGAGACACCCACACACATTCTGGAAACTGGATAACATGCAGAAGGAAATGTGGTTTTATTCATTCAGGAAAAGAAACAAAAGGTCTCAGATAGTCTAAAAACACACACATATTTTTCACTGTTAGTGTGATTTTAATTGCATTACACTATGAAAACGGACAGATGATATGAAACACAAGCAATGGCCAGGGAAGTTTTGGCATCAGTACACAGTGCTCGGTATCGCTCCTCTGTGAGGTGATTTGCAGTGGAAAGTACCTACCATGGCACAGAATTAACCATATGATGGCAGAAACAAACTGATGTAATAAAGTAGGGGAAAAGTAGGTAGGGGAAAAACACTGAAGATAAAAATAGAATAAAGACAGAAAAAAACATGTTGTGATGAGCCAGCTGAAGCCCTGTAAGCTTCATGCAAACTCTTAAAGATCTGTTTCTCATTGTCTTCTCTCCTCGACATTAAACAAACTCTCTCTTTCTAAAAAAGGCAAAACCAACAAACCATCCAATCCTGAATAATAATCCAAGACATATGATGCTCTCCAGGCATTCTGTGTTTTCTATTACAGCCAAATACACGAGTCCTAGCTCATTTGATTGCCTTCCCGAGTTACTGGATGCATCGGCACTCATTCTCAATATGGCTGGGGTAACCTGTTCTGGAGCCCAGTGTGAGAAAGTGCCAATCTACTCTCCAATACCCAGAAACTGGGAAATAACAGTGTTACAGCATATGTGTATGTTTGTATAAACTATGTATAAAGTTCACAGACTGGTGAACTTTAAATTTCAAAAGTTGAAATTGAATTAAAGTAAGGGTCTGTCACGACATGTCATCATGACATGAGCTGTATATGAAAGATGGACATCGCTTTAGATTAAGTAAGTAAAATTAATATTTAGAAGGGTTTTTTTTATTCTTTCAGCTGCTTTTATGTTTATCAGTCTAAGAGCAAAGAATGAAGACAATGATATAATTGACATGGTGGCATAAACTATGTAAGTAAGTGCTCACATATATTAATGCCTATAGAGCAACAAAATTGTTTTAAAATGTTTGCAGCCAATAGGAAAAAATTAAGGCATAAAGTTACATATACAAGAATCAATACTCAATACTGATGTTTTTCAGGGAAACCCAAAGATTTTGGTTGGTATTACAGAACTTTAATCTCTATGCACAGATGTCTGAAGAATCTTCCAGAAATAATCCCACTACTTCCCAGAGAACGGATTGGTCAGTATGCAGTGATTTCACACATGTTAATCTCTTACCTGGAACCTAACTGGGTTAACTCTGGGTTAACTCAGTAAAGTGGATAAATACACAGAGATGTTAAACCAACAGGACTTTGGTCCCCAGTGGCTACTAACAGTTCACTCAGAACTGGGCCGCATAGACATATTTGGGGCTGCTGTGGCTACTTCTAATTTACTTCTGTTTTATGCTTGACTGGGTATCGCCAAGGCAGCTGGTGGGCAATCATGGAAAACCTGTCTGGTTTTCTTGAATTTCTCACATTTCTAGTGAACTTCCTTATACTGGCTCACTTGTCAACCAATCAGCATTCGACCGACAGACAGATAGGTCATCCCTATCAAGCAACATGCAGTTCGTACTGCATGGTAGCACATTTGTGGTGGGTGAAAAGCCCCTCTTAATGAACTATCCCTCACTTCCCCTCCAACACCGGACCTATGCCAAAAATACATTACCCATCAGGCAACCTTCTTACAGAAAAGTCCCTCCATCTAACACTAGCTAACAAGTGCTACCTTTAGCTGCTAACTGCCTAGCGCTACACAAGATTTCCAAAATAAGCCAAACTTTCAACAAGTGGTCCACAAACCAAATGGTGAAATCTGTCTTTCATACAGTCTACATACTTATATGCATCATAAAAAAATGCATTCCTTTAAATACTGAGCTACATTACTTGATTACATTTTTGCCGATTTCGTAACACAGTTTAAATGAATCCATTCTCAACAAGCATCTGACACATAGAGATTGTACTGCTTTTGGTCCTGAGCTGTGCTTGCACTTTGGTGGCTTGACTTATACCAAATAAACATAATAGGTCGCACACCATTGGTTTACACAACAGCAACAACACGTATATTTGCTCTCTGAGGATTACTGTATGTCTGTCTGATGGTTTTATCAGTCGGGATGAAGTGAGGAGCAGCTGAAGCAGTTTAAGAAGCTTCTGCGGACTCACAAATACACACCAAATGAAATACTTCCTGTTTTTTTCAGGGAAGCCCAAACCTTTAATCAATATCACACGGTGAATCAGAATCCCCGGAAACCACGAGTGACGCCATGGCAACCCCAATTCTTCATCCCAAACTGACACCTGGGATACATCTAACCCTACCGCCCACCCCCACTCACAGCCCACCACACGCCAGACTTCTCTCCATTAGATGTGGTCTGAGAGCAATCGTCACTCTGGAAAAAAGGAACGAGGAAAACATCCTCATTGTTTATTCTTATTCCCGCTTCCAATCACCCAATCCCCACTGTTTCTTTTTTTTTTTTACCCCTCTCATAAATAAGCACAATTAGGAAGTCGTTGAACTTATCAATTCAAACTCGGAGATGAAATAGACTTTGAAGGCTCGAGAATGTGTGGGCTTCTTTCTGTTTATGTGCATGTATGGAGTTTGTAGAGCGAGAGGAAACCGGAGGAAAAGTCCCAAGTTGAGGCTTGGAAAACTGTGACCTGTGACTCTGAATTCTGCAGCGTGTGGATGACAAGTTGAAACAAGAGAGGAGAGAAGGGGCAGAAGGGGGAGATTTGAGAAAAAGAAATGAAAGAAAAAAGCATTCAGATAGGTGAAGTAAAATAAAAATAGTAAAAATGTACGTTTTGAAAGATGAGAGACAGACAGGGAGGAACAAAAAGATGCTTTACAGTCTTTGTATGTGTTTAACATAGAAAACGCACACAGTGCTGCAGAAGACCTTCATTTTTACTTCGACACTGGCAGCACACCGATAAAACATCTTCTGTCAGGACTATAGACTTCTTGAGTCCATTCAACAGGCAGACAGGCAGAAGGGGACACAGAGAGAGGAAATAATGAGCGGTCTGCTTTTTCTCTTTTCTCCACTGATTCTCTCAATATGTGTCTCTTCAGAGCATCAGCTGTGTTTGTTATGTTATGCACGGCAGAGAATCGGCTTCTCATATCACCAAAAAGAAAAACACGCAAACACAACTCAGAGATTTGAACTGTTTCTTGTTTATGGTTGCATTATATTCAAGAAGAAAACGTAAGTCTAGAGCATTTTTCGGAGTAATGTGAAACTGTTTTATCTGCTGTTGTCTGTGTAGGATCTCATGTTTTGATTATATTTTATTGTGGGTACGTGCTTCCTGTTATACTTCTTTGAAGTCTGCCACCTGGAGCAAACGTACTCAGATTCACTATATAATTTTGTTACATGAGTTCAAATGTTGCATTTAATGCACTGTACTCTGGTCAAATGAAATGCACTTGATTGGTATGCATTCAGTTTATATCAAGCACATTCCCCTTAACGATTAATTATTTGAATAAATAAAACTTTGATTTTACACATTTCAGGTGTTTTTTGTTTGTTTTTTTCGGTTTTTTCTCAAAACTTTTGTGGGTGAAGAATCATTTTTTGAAGGTGTTTTCCTCTCATCTAAAAGGCTTCTGCATTTCTAAAAGGTGGTGAGAAGCCCCGGTGGGGTTGTCACCTTGGAGGTGGTCCTGAGACACATTCACAATGCAAGTTGTTAGCGGCACATGAGCCCAAGGTGTGAAGTCTTTGTGAGATGTTGCCCCACCCTGCCATCATGCAGGTATTAAGGTGTCGTGGTTTAAGTCGTGAACGGTGGGTTGAATCGACTGGGAGGGGATCTCAGGGATGCATTATAGGTGGCTGATAGTTGGTGTTGTAGGCTTGGAGCTCATTAGCTGTTAGAACTAAAGAAACCTTTCAGCTGAGAAGTAAGACATTAAAAAAATGTTCAGTTTGCCTCCATCTCATGAACTTAAAAATGTATCTGCTGTTACTTTGAAAACTTGCGTGGACATGATTCACTACTTGTTGTAGTTACAGTGTTTCCATTACTGAACTACACTTTATTTCTGATCGGTGGCATTAAAACAGAATTTATGGGTGAGCAGAGGATGGTCGTTGGCTGTCCGCTTCACTCCAGGGCCTGCCTGTCTGCCTGCAGTGAGCTTGTCAGATGAATGCAGTGTACAAAGTATGTGTTACAACCGGTCTGTGGGCCACTCTTGCCTGTGTTGTTAATAGTTCGTGAGCCAGCTGAGAAGGAGAGCGAAATTATGACATGCAAAAAGCTGAAGTGAAACCGAATGTTGAAAACAAAGAAAAGTATCAATGAAAACCACTGTCTGTGCTTTTCAAGCATTAGTTTTTGATATTTGAAGTTTTGTTTAACAGTTCTCCCATTCCTGGTGAAGTCTGGTATCATTCCCTGCTCTATTCCAGCCCACTCATCAACCAATCAACATTCAGTCAGGATCTTGGAGGACTGCACAGGAATGCGTTTCGCATGGGTAAGAACTCCTCTCACTCCTCTGTCTGAAAGTTGAAGTTCATCCACAAGTCTGCCAAGGTTCACTATGGTCATCATCAGATGGTGAGCACAAGGGCCTGTGCAGACATCTGAATGACTGCTTGATGTGTTGCCTCGTCAGTGGAGAATTTACATTACAATGCACCAACTATGCACGCACAGGAATGACTACTCAGCTGGGGGTCTCCAACTCTCTGTGTTCAGAACAGGGTGTAATCAAGGCTTTCAATAAATCCTGTTCTATTATTTTAATGCAGCAACTAGAGTCAACATTTAGAATTTGCATGAAATATTTCAACAATGTGTTGAAAGTAAAATCTGGTTTAAAAGAGCCTCCTTCTTAGACCGGACATTTATAGCCTTCATGAAATTCAAATAGGCCTCAGCTGTGCTTTGTGTTGACTGCTAATTAGCCAATGTTGGACTGCACGACTCTAAACTGGTGGCTCTTTCAGACACGTGTTTTTTCCCACCTGAACCTGCCAGCTTCACGTCCAAATAAACACCATGACATCATTTGCATAAAGTCTGGCACAAGTCTAAAGTCCAGGTGGATTACAGAGGCAGAGACCTGAAAGAGAGAGACTATACAGATTTAGTAGCAGAGGGCACACGAAGACTACTTCATCAGAGTAGCCTAATTCTGATCTCCTCCACCACCAACAGCAGCATCTCTACAGACCAATAAAACACAGTATTGTTTCTCCCACAGCTCCAAGCCAACACTATACCACCACATTAGATGCCACTTTGATGAACTGTCCAATTTCATTTGTACCATTTTCCTCTCCATCACTGTCATGGGTATGTCTGTATGAAGCCTTTAGATAAAGTAACAGAAAAGAGATTCGTGTCTTAAAGACAGAATAGCATCTCTCCAACAGACTGGTGAAGGCAGCAGTATTACGGTTCCCATCTCTGAAAAGGGCTTAAGATGCTTATACAGAACAACCTGCAAAACATCAGCATGTCAGCATAACTGTCTTTGTGGGCATGTCACCCCAATGTAAAAGTATGCCCGCGGGCTGTTTCAGACAACAAGAGAAGGGATTCGTAGAACATGTCGAACAGATGTATCGAAGGGCAAAAGCCTTTATATATGATCCAAACCAGCACAGTGGAAGGAGGCATGAAAAGAGTTTACATTGAGTTTTAAGTTCTGTATGTGAAATAAAAGGAGCCAGAGAAGTTTAAACCCAGCCTTTAACACAGCAATCACAGTGAGAAGTGGGTGTGAATGTGGGGTCACTGGTTTCACAAAGTTGCAGAAATGCTTGAAAACAGACGCACTGGTGCACTCATATCTTGAGTGCATATGCAACAAGTTGAGTCTGGTGCATACTAAACTTTTACTTTGTTTCACACAAGTCTCAGACAAACACACTTTAAGTTACTTTTAGAAAATTGAAACAGTGTGGCTAACAAGCAATGATACCAAGCCCAAAAGAAAACACAGACAAACCAAAGTGACCACAACAAAATTCAGAAAGTCCTTTGAGCAGGAATGTCAAACTCATTTTACATCATGGGCCACTTTGATCTCAAGTCCTGCCGGCAGTTTTTCCACTTGATAAAGTAATACTCCGGCAGTCATGTCAGCGCAGATAAAATTGGACTTCAACTGTAATACATAATTTAGTAAAATCACAGTTCTGGCAGCTTATTGCCCAGATTGTCCTTTAATTATAAAAGAAAACGTCTGTTAATTCACAGAACATTTCCATTCAGTCATTTATCTGTTACTTAATTAGTTTGGTCTACTATGAATTGACATAGGCGATATATCAACATATTGATGTATCAGAAGGAAAAGCTGTACTACTTGCACAGAGATAAAAGTCCAAAATTTATGCCTTCTTTCAGAAGTCCATCCAGTGGCCTGGACTGGACCCTTTGCTGGCCCTTTTCTGGCAACCAGGCCTTATGTTTAACACACCAGTAGAGGAAGCCTTCTCTGTTCAGTCGTTCGTATCTTATCGGGAACGGGATCATTAATGCATACCCACAGGATAAGGATAACGGGGCAACACAATCACAACCATTCACACAACCTCTGTTCAAAGTTAGAATCGAGTCTGGTTTTCCACTGCAGGCGCAATTCGTTCAGCACAGTGGTCATGTGACTGTAACTGTGCTGATAAAGTCTAACACGTACCCTGTAGTGACAATATTTACCTCATTCAGATCCCAGAGGCCTATTTCAGACTTATGCATAAAGTTACCAAGGTGAAAAATATAAAAAGTGATTATTATCTAAAATGATAGCAGTGTGTGGGGAGGGGTGGCACCCACAAAACATTTCCATTTGGTTCCCCAAATTTATGTCACTTTCCTACTTAATCGGCGAAAGGATTTCCTGCTAACATGACGCTTATCATAATAGTATTAAACCACAGGATGCAAGCTACTGATCACACATCATAGCACCTATGCAAATCATGTCACAAACTACCATCGTGTGTGACAGAGAGGGAACTTTCTGAGAAAGAGCATTTTTGACCTTTGAAATGTTTGATAAACATTTGTGTTATCACATTTAAAAAAAAATAACTTAAGTATGGCTCACTAGATGGAACTAGTGCTTGTCTTAAAATGGACTTACCATCACTTGCTTTAAAGCACTTCAACAACAAGCTATAGAAGCAAGATACACACATATGTCATATATGTCAGCTTAATATTTATTCTCTTCTAGCTCTGTTTCCTTTTTGCTATTGAGAAAGACTTTTTCTTTAGCTGCTAAAAGTTAGCTTAAAAAAAAAAGACTGATAGGAGTGATGGGACTGACCCAAATTGTGAAATCACACATATTCAGCCGATTCTCTGCTACTGTAAGGGTGAGAAACCATATTTGATAACTTAAATAAACATCCAAATTGGACTTCGCATGACTCACTGTGAGATTGTAGAAGCCCACTGGTTTCTACCAGGCACACATGAAAGATCTGGTCATGTGACATATTGGAGGATTTCAAACTTCAGTGTTGTTCGTAAAATCAGGAAGTTTTTTGCCCCTACCTGCTCCGACACATCGGGTCATAACATCAGAACTAACAGTGGTAAGCTGACGAATGTTAAGAATTACACATTTGAAGCCTGTTCTAAAATTTGAGATCAGTGTTGTTTGTGTTGGATTCTAGAACTCTGTGGCACAAAAATAGTGGCACCATCATATGTAAGAGGTGCATGCCTCTTTTTAGGCATGCACCAGGTGCATCTAGTGAGCCATACTTATTTCTAAAAGATGCCTTATTATAAACAGAACAGTAGCTGTCAATAGGGTTGGATGTTGCAACAACTTTGCATATCAGCAGACAGGATCCAGTGAGAAATTTAACCAATTTATAGACAGTTTCAACTGAGAAATATGTGATTTTATTTGTGTTATGACCTTAAAGCAGGTTTTTTTGTATTAAAATTACATACATTAGTGTTTATTTTTACTGTCATTCCTGTTACTGCTAAAATTCATTTAGCAATTCAATACTTGTTTAGTTTTGACTGAATCATATATGAGAAAACAAAGAGGAGGTACCACTAGTAGTTACAATCCTTTTTTAACCTACTGTTAAGTATTCAAAGTTTTTATGTCAATTTATTTTGTTTTTTAGTAGATCTACACTTTCCTTTGACTGTTTTCCTTCCACAGCCTGCTGGATATTGACTCAAAAATGTACTTGCTTTTCTTTTGCAGCTGTCCACTTGGCTCTTTTATGGAAGGCACCCCATCCAACACCATATCACAGAATACACACGCTCAGTTGTCAGTGAATGAACTTAAATTAAGTTAAATCTTTGAAGAAAAGTATCAGTTTTTAGCCATATTGGATATTATTACCACTTCTGCTTCTGCTTGTGACTGAACAGGAATGCATTTCTATGTATTTTTAAATGTTTCCTGTAAAGGGTTAAAGTAGCTTCAAAGATAAGTTAATCAGTTCCTTGGATGACAGAAGTGAACAGAAGTGTGACCACCAAACTCAAAACTTAAATGTTATCTTCCTTTACTAACTTTTTTGGGCCGTCTCCGTTGTAACTGAACAAATTCAATCAAATCAATAGTACATGTCATACAACTGAGATGCCAGCTGAATATAATTATTATCTACAGTGCCTAAAGACAGTATGACAGCATGCAGTGGTCTTTTATCAGTGTCTGAGACAGGCTTCTGTGTTTTGAAAAATGCAACATTACACCAATTTGCTTGAGGGACCAGCACAAACAAACTGCACACTATTAGAGGGGAAACATTCCTCAGATGGTTGGTGGATCTGGCAACCTGTCTGCTTGGCACGTCTTGTGTTCTGTGTGTGAGAGTGCACAGAGTTGGCAGCACTACACACGCTCCTCTGTCACGGTCTCTTTCAACATCTGTCCTCTTGGAGAATGACCCACCAGGCTTCCACACAGAGGAATTCAATACACTCTCCAGAGAGGAGAACTGCCACTTTTATGTCCAACAACTGAAACGGCTGTGCTGATTTATCATGTGTGTTATGCTGCATTTGAAACACCTGCCATATTTCCTCCCAAGCATCACAGGGGAGGTCATTAATTGTGTCCCATTGGAGAACCTCGTTTTTTCAGGTACTGATTTTAATTTAACATTGGTCAGATTAATGAAAACTAGACCGCTGAAACAGATGAGACAGATGCAAAATAAAAGGAAATGGCTGAATAAACTTTTATGGATCATCCATACGGATGCAAGGAATGTGTGAATAAGTAATTCGGGCACCGTCCTTTTTGATCATTGGATTCCAAACCTTGCTTTAACACTCATGGGATATTTTGAGACAGTACTCTTCGCCAAATTAGGAATTATGAATTTCATTTGGAAAATGTATCCTAAAAAAAAATCAAAGGAAACTCCAAGGAGCTCTGTTTCTAATAATTCAATTCAGTCTTCTTTATTAAACGTTAAATAAACAACAATCAACAACAACAATCGCCTCACGGCAGACCCTACAATAATACAGAGAAAGCCCCAACAATCGGATGACCCCCTACGAGAAAATGCTTGGAGACAGTGAGAAGGAAAACTCCCATTTAACAGGAAGAAACCTGTTAATTGGGACTGGTTGGTTCTAGAAGCACAGATGGCTTTGCTTTTGCTAGTTGTCCCTGAGCCTGGTTCTGGTGAAGCTTTCTTCCTGTTAAAAGGGAGTTTTTCCTTTCCACTGCTGCCAAAGCGCTTGATTATAGGGGGTCATATGCTGGCATCTGCCGTGACCTACTGGAGGTGAATGGAAGAAGACAGGACAAAGACATGCTGTGGAAGAGAGCCAGAGATTAATTATAACAAATAGTTAAATAGTGAGCAAAAAGGATCACTGAAGAAGTAACACTCAGTGCATCATGGGAATCCCCCAGCAGCCTTGAACTATTGCAGCATAAGTAGAGACATTGTCTGTCTCTCGAATCCAAATTGGAAACTGGTTCCACAAAAGAGGGGCCTGAAAGCCGAAGGCTCTGCCTCTCATTCTACTTTTAAATACTCTAGGAACAACAAGTAAGCCTGCAGTCTGAGAACCTAGAGCTCTAATGAGTGGTACAATAGTGATACAATACTATAATCAAGATAAGATGGGGCCTGATATTCCTTGTATGTGAGGAGTATGATTTTAAATTAGATTCTGGATTTGGCAGGGACCCAATGAAGAGAAACCAATATAGGAGAAATATGCTCTGTCTTTCTAGTCCCTGTCAGTACTCTTTCAGGGAGTTTTTAGGTGATGTTGATAATAACTAATTACAGTAGTCCAGCATAGAAGTAATAAATGCATGAACTAGTTTTTCAGCATCACTCTGAGAAGGATGTTTCTCATTTTGGAGATATTGCACAAATGGAAGAAAGCAGTCCTACATATTTGTTTAATATGCGCATTGAAGCACATATCCTGGTCAAAAACGACTCCAAGATTCTCGGAGAGGCCATGTTGCTAGCGAGTCAGCTATGAGCTAAGCTAAGCTTAGCGATTCCCTAAAGACATAAATACTGTGAAAATAATTAGCGGCTGAATCAACAGACTGTACTTTTGATAAAGCACGTGAAGATTACACTATGAAATAAGAAGTTATATATAAGTTTGAAATTAAATTGGCTCAGCAGATAAGCAACACAAAAACACTGCTTTGTGTAGGAACAGTAAGTGATACTCTGCCCCTCTGCTCAGAAATTGGAGAAATACCAAATAGGCTGTAAAAGGACAAGTATGAAATGTAAAATGGAACACAGCAAATGGCCAATAAAATTAAAAAATACATTTAATGAAATATTTGGAGCAGGGATATTGTTCCTGTAAATGATTGGGGGGGGGGGGTTTACATGAGTTGTTTTTCTTCTGCAGCTGATCACACTGGTTGCATCTTTATTCAAGACAAAGTCCCAAAAGATTTATAGGGAACTTGAGAAAGTTTGTCTTTTAAAGAGACAGTTCACCCCTGTATACACATACGTACAGGCCAATGGAAAACTATGTATATTGGACGCTGGGGTGAGCTGTCCCTTTAAAGTGCAGCAGCGGACTTTCCCTGCTTCTTTGCTGGATCTCCGCCCACAATAAACGCTCAAATCTGCCACTGGATGCAAACCGGACCTAAAACAGTCCCGCCCACTGGTGGATAACTTCTGTGTTAAACACAGCTGCAAGCCACTCAGTGGGAGGTCATCCACTGAAGGAGACACGCGGGACGGCCGTGATTTGTGTACTACAGTGGAAATGCTGTAATCCGGAGACAAGCGCTCTCAGAAACTTTCTCACTCTAAAAGCGTCCACGCAGCCACGATGTGGAAACCTGTGTGGGTATCAAAAGGCCTCCTCGGCTCCGCGGGACCTCGCGCTGCTGCTGCCGCGGTCACCTGTCTGCTGGTGACCGGGATGCTGGTAGTGACTGGCGGACACCCAAGCTGCAGAGTCCCGGAGGAGCTTCCAGCCGCGGGTACGAGCGGAAAAGTTTTCTCAGCATATTTCAGCAAACTGACCCGGGAGAGAAGAGCGGTGAGCGGCCCCCCGCGGAGCAGCGATCCAACCGGTCCGGTGGAGCGTCTCTCCCTGGCTGATCTGTTCATAGCGGTGAAAACCACCGGCAGGTATCACCGGCAGAGACTGGAGCTTCTTTTGGACACCTGGATCTCCAGGAACATGCCACAGGTAAGTTTGATGGCCCACCTGTTACTCAGAAACGGGCCAGCTTCTCTTCACATCATGACGCACAGGATTTGGTTTTTAAGCACTTCGGTTTCAGCCCTTCGGTAGTCTGTGTACTTGTGTTTCTAGCACCCTTTAGTTTCAGGTCAACTCACTAAAGGCACAATTGGGGAAGGCGTGTCCTAAAGGTTTCATACACTGAAGGCTGCGATTGCCATTTACATCCCAAAGTCTTTGTGTGAGTCCGGGTCAGGCTGGACTGGGACAAAATAGCATGGCCCTGGAAATTTGGGTCTAGGCGGCCCACACAGCACGTGACAATTAAAAGCCAAGCTTTAGTTATTAGTAGTTGCTCATGGTCAAAGTAGTCATTCATTTTACATGAATCCTTTACATTCGGCCCACCGGGGAAATGCCCCTGTAACCCAGATTATCAGTCCTGCCCTGAACCGCACTCACGGCTCTTTGATGCTCCAGGCAGGGAGCTGTAAAACGGAGATGGGTCCTTTTGTAATGTATGAGATGGAGATCAGAGGGCAAACAGGCTGATCACACTGCTGCTAATGTGTTGACACGATACAGGTACAGGCAGGCCTAATGACATGAGCCAATTCAGATCATTTTTTTTTCTTAATCTCTGCGATAACATTAACATGAAAGAGCTGGGCATGGTATCAGTCTTATCGATTTTATTTATATAGCACCAAATCACAACAACAGCTGCCTCGCCTTACTTTGTAAGGTAAAAAATCTTACAGTAATAGAGAGAAAACAGAACAAACACCAACAGTGAGACGATCCCCTATAAGCAAGTACTTTGGCGACCCTGGGAAGGAAAAACTCCCATTTTTAACAGGAAGAAACCTCCACATTCTGCCTTGATGGTCGGGGCTTAAGGGGAGGAAGACAGCTTACTTTGCAGATTTTTTAAAAGTCTTCTGAGATGAATTATTTCAAATTATCATCAGGATTCAACATGAAACTGTGCTTGCAGCTGAATTTTAACCTCAAGCTGCCCAAACAAGATGGTTTTTGTCTCTTGTGCTATAAATGTTTTCACTCAGACTGTGTGCACAGGGCTAATCATCAACTAATCATTTTCATGTTCTGAAAAAAATAAGTCTTCAGATTTTTTGTAATTGTGTCTATTTAAAAAAAGAAAACGACTACAAAATATTTTTCAACTTTCTTCCAAATGAGTCATTAATGAATTGGCCGATCACTACAGTTTCCTTTTTAAACGTTAGTCCTGTGATGAGGATTTAGAAGTGCTGGAGTTTTAGGGAGAGGCTGGTACAGGAGGAATTTCAGTGCCTCACAGATAAATATTTAAGATCAAACGGGATGAGCAGACAGCTTTTTGGTCTGAGGTGCGGTGGTGAGTGAGTCAAGGATGAATCCCTTGCTATAAAACACATGGGCCAGCGGTTGAGTGCACCCAGCAGCTTCAAAGCTCGTAATCAAAGGCAGACGTGACTGCGGCTCGTGCGGCGGTCATTCTGATTTCCATTTAAACCTCAGTGTTTGAGGGGATGAAGCTCATTCGAGTTCAGTGTTACACCCAGACTGTTGACATGTAAATACAGTTTATGTGGAAGGAAATCGGCGTGTGCGTGTGGGGCATAATCGTGCATTAGCTCTCACAGTCAGGTGTTTGTAACCCTACCTGTTTCCCAGACACACCTCTGTACTGTAAGGTTGCTGAGTAATGGAAACGCACACAGTCAGATCTTCACAAACGCACACGTGCCCTGGGAACTCGAAGGATTTCTCATGGGAAGTTACAAACGTGTCTGATCACGAGGATAAACGCACGCGCACTCCACCACACACACACACAGACTGGCTTTTGCTGCTTTTTTTTTTCCCTGGGTTGCCAGCCCAACTCCTGGCAACCTACCCCCACCTCCCAAAAAGCAAAAAAGGTCCACATTTTCTCCTCCTCCCCCCGTGCTGCTGCCTTCTTAGACTGGCTCAGGCGTGCACTGGTTTGTCATAGAACACACTCTTACGCAGGCGTTCTGATGCAGAAGCTGACTCTGGGGGCTTAAGAGGCTCAGAGTGGAAAAAAAGACTGACAGAATCTCACAGCTGGCTGGAGTGTTGTGTTTTTGTTTTTTTTGAGGTCAGTCACGTTTACTCTCTTGATCACGTAGTACTTAAAGCAAAGATTTATTGATATATTCATGCTGCATGTCAGGAGGGAATAAACTGACTCAAGAACAAGGAAAGAGCCTGGAAACAAAGAGCCTATAAGATGCAAAGACTTGAATTTATTTTGTCAAATGAAAAAAGTGTGCAGTACATGATAGATTTTTGGAGGGGACACAACGCAGTGCTATGATGGGTTTTGCTATTTAGTGTCCTAGGAAGTCCTTTGCATTCAGTTTGTGGCTGGAGGTCGTAGCAGGCTTTGGACATCTGCCCTGCTGCCAGGTCTGGACCGCAGCATCCTCTCGCATCAAGTATTCATCTGTCCGCTGGCAGAGCAAGAAACTTCTTGGCAACTTTTGTGGAGAAGTTCTGTAGACTTCAAGGACAGCCGTAGCACTAACAGCATTTAAATTATCTTTAGCTGCTAAATGATTTCGCTGCAGCTCTTTGTCCTCTTACCATCGAAATGCAGTAGAATCTTTTTGTTCTATGTAAGAGTTTTGGGGACTTCAGATGTTAACTTTCTAACGCCTCACTCGAACATAGACAATAAAGTCATAAACGAACCATAAAGAATTCTCTTTATGAGCAACAATGAAAGAAAAACGGAGAGACAGATTAAATCCACTCAATCTGAGATTCCTGAAACAAACTGTCTGCCAAGTACAGTGATGACCTTATGTATTAGCTACTTGCACTTGCCACACTTGTTTACCCTAAATTTGATATTGAGAAATTGGGTGATTTTCATGGACTTCTATTCAATAGAGTCGCCCCCTGCTGGCCGTGAGAAAGAATGTCCATTTTCAGACCCACAGTCTGTATTTAGCTTTAACATAATAGCACAACAAGCAATTTAACATTTAGGTGTTAGCGTTTAGCTCTATACGCCCTTGTTTTTCTTTCTGGGGGGTTTCAGTTTTTTCCATCAGTTGGCTCTTTAACACTTTAACTGCTTTTATGCTGGACTGAGCTGACAGGATGTAAGATCATCAGATACCGGGTCTAAACGGCCTGCTGCATCATCCTACAATGGGGGAACTAATGATGTGATCCCCTGCTGAATTTGTAAGTTTGCTCACTTACAAATTCAGCAGGGGATCACATCATTACTTCTACCCCTGAACATTAGTGGGGACTAAATATGACAACTCTTTACCCCCCCAGGACCTATAAACGGATTCAGAATTACTCCCAACAGTGAGCACATTATACCTGCGATTGTTTCATTTCAAACACATTGTCCTGGAACAAAAAAAGCCAAAACAACAGACTATTTAGAGACGTGTATGTTTGTTTTGTTTTTTTTACTTCCTGTGGAGGGTTACGAGGTCTGCACAGCTTCCTGAGTGCACAGTGACCCTCAACCCTGTCACTCACCACATTAACGCTCACACAGATGCGCAGCGAGGGGGTCGAAGCCAGCTGCTGCACTGCTGATAGACGGGAGGCTTACCTTTGGCCTGGCGCTCAGTCAGCACAGCGTCGGCGCTGCTTACTGCTGCTTCGTGGAAACGGGACGAGTCTCGCCTGAAATCACAAATATGATCTGTGAAATGCTGATGCAGTCATCACCTGCGTGGTTGCTGTTTTTCTTTCTGTGCTACTCGGGAAAGATTACTGAAATAATATGACCACCGTCATGTTTGTGGGGTTTTTTTTTTTCTTTGTTCCACAGACATATGTGTTCACTGATGGAGAGGATGAGAAGCTGAGGAAAAGAATAGGTGAGAGACACACACACACATATTTGCACACGCACACAAACACACACAGCAGTTTTGCTGAGTAGCTGCAGTCTTATCTACAGTGTGCGAGGCAGGAAATCAGGGACCAGGCTGCTGACTGGGCAGTAATGTTTCCACAAAGTGCAGGAAGTCACTTCAGTTTAATCAACAGGCCTTTCCTCCTCTTACTCATGGAATTGTTCAACTTTCAATCAGTTATTCTTCTCATTGTATTACACAGTGCAGAAATGTGTAATTGGGGTGTTTTTATAAAGGTGTTTTGAAGCAGTCAGGATATAATGAAATCCAATACTTAAACAGCTCCACTGCTTAAGTCGAGGCTGCCTTGATCATTGATTTCTGCTTCTTATTGATCATCAGGAGCTCACCTGATCAACACCAACTGCTCGCAGGCACACAATCGTCAGGCGCTGTCCTGTAAAATGTCTCTGGAGTATGACGCTTTTATCAGCTCTGGGAAGAAGTAAGGCGCAACCCACACCACACTGTGCACCACACACCCACATACACAGAGTTTACTAACCCACAGCATTGTTATGTCGCAGGTGGTTCTGTCACGTTGATGATGATAACTACCTGAACACAGGCTCCCTGCTGAAACTCTTATCTCAGTACAGCCACACACAGGACGTTTACATTGGGCGGCCCAGCCTCGAGCGACCGATAGAGGCCACGGAGAGGCCCGGCACTGACGAAATGGTAATTTGGCACGATTTTGTTTTTTTTGTCTAGAACAGTTTTACCTTAAAATTTAAATATTGAATGTTTTAGGTTTGTAACTATGCAGCCTTGCACCTTTTTGTACCTTCTTCTCTCACATTTTTTCTTTCGTTCTACTCCTGGCTCTCTTTGACGTCACAGACGGACGGGAGTACGGTGGCCCCGAGAGGTCAAACAGACTGTAACATAAGAAAACACCGGGCAAATAGAAAAATGCTGCAAAAGCGCACTAAACACAGCAGGAGTTGAATGAAACACAAAAGAAGTAGAAAAAACGATCTCGCAGTAACGTGATGGAACAGCTGCGGAAGTGACAGAAACCAAAACATGGGAAGGGTCACACTGAGACACGCTTAAGGTGGAGGATTCATCAGTGTTTTCAGGGAGAAAAAGATACTGTGTGTGGGGGTGGGGGTTATTTTTTTTTTAATTGCATGATTCATATAATAGTGTCAATATGTTTGTAATTAGCCGGATACTGTTAGCTTGTCACTTCCCCAGCTGTTCTCATGTTATCGTCTCCCCAAAAACACTTCAGTTGTGTTTTGTGGGGGTTTGTTAGCTTTTATCTTGCCTATTTGCTGGTGTTGTAAGTGTTTGACTGATCAGGGCCACCGTACAGCAGCCCCTTCCCCTTCCAGTTTGAGAGGGGCAACCAATAAGAATAAAGCTGGTTTAAAGTTAGTTGGAAGGCAGCAACAACAGCTTGTTTCAGACACTGGGACACGCAAAGCTACTCTAGAATAAAAACATGAAGCTGAAACAATTGATTATCACACAATGGTCCTGAGATTGTTTATCGACATGCAGAAATTTGCAAAACAGATTTGTGGACGCTGCACAACAAAACAAAGTGGAAAATGAATGAATTAATAAGAGAGGAAGTGGACAGTCCATTTATATTCATGCTGTGTGTGTGTGTGTAGAAGCAAGTGCGTTTCTGGTTTGCCACCGGAGGAGCGGGGTTCTGTCTGAGCCGTGGCCTCTCCCTGAAGATGAAACCTTGGGCAAGGTAAGCCCTCACTTAAGATGAATTACATTTTTTTTTTTTTTTTATTATTTATTTTCTTGGCACCGTTTCAGCTGCAGGTCTCATTTACTGATTCTTTCCTTCTCTGTTCTAGCGATGGCACTTTCATGACCACAGCTGAGCACATCCGCCTCCCCGATGACTGCACGGTTGGTTACATCGTGGAGGCGCTGCTCGGCGTGAGCCTCATCCGCTCAGGGCTGTTTCACTCCCACCTGGAGAATCTGGGACTGGTGTCAGACATACACAACCAGGTACACACGTCCACACAAAGACTCATTGTGACGCCAAAGAAACGAAAAGGGCAGATGAGGAGACATCTTGCACAAAGACCAATCACAGTTTTAAAGAGCGTGATTAAGATCTGCATCAGAATTTGAGGATCTCTCCCTTTTGCTCAGTTTCACAAACTTTGCCTTGGTGGCTTTTGCTCACAGACAAAAAACTAACAAGCCTCATATGTCGTCCTCCCATCAGGTCACACTCAGCTATGGCACAGTGGACAACAGCAGGAACACTGTTAACGTGAAAGGCCCGTTTACTATAGAAGAAGATCCCACCAGGTAAATTTTCTGTGTCAACGTGTGACCGTATGTTGTCAAAAACATTCGCTTGTCTGCCTTCTCACACACACGTACATGAGGGATTATTATGTCAGCACATCATATTAACAGCTTCAACTCTTCTGGGAAAACTTTCCACAAAGCATAAGAGTGCGTTTATGGGAATCTTTGATCATTCTTCCAGAATCTCATTTGTGAGGTCAGATGCTGATGTTGGATGAGGCCTGGCTCGCATCCATTTTATCCCAGAAGTGTTTTATCAGGTTAAGGTCAGAACTCTGTGCAGGCCAGTCAAGTTCTTCCACACCAACCTCACTCATCCACATCTTTATGGACCTTGCTTTGTGTAGTGTGCAGTCATGTTGGAACAGGAAGGGGTCATCCCCAAACGGTTCCCACAAAGTTGGGAGCACGAAATTATCCAAAAATCTCTTGGTATATTGAAGCATTAAGAGTTCCTTTCACTGGAAAGGCTTGGCCAAGCCCAACTCCTGAAAAACAACCCCACACCATAATCCCCCTCTACCATACTTTACACTTGGCCCTGGAGGTGATTGGTGACTCAACGGTGTTGGCAGTTTAGTTTGTTTCCTTATGTAATGTTGAGCACAGGACACAACGGTGTAATTGTTTGATCTCTAAAATAGTGACTACAAAATGGTCAGTAAAAAGACAAAAGGTCACCTTCACTGTGATTATTTACAGTTCAAGGACCATAGCACATCCAAGCAAAGCAAAACAAAAGGCTGGAGAACACGCTTCCTCACATTAAGGGGATTCCTTCCCTTCTTTTCCCCCCCTCTCTTGGCTCTTTGGCCAGTAATTATATTGTTGTGTATTGAATTGAGGTAATTCTCTTTATTTATCTACTGTGTTAGCAGGCGCTGATGGCAGTGTGCCTAGATGGTGGGAGGTAATGAGATAAGCTCGCTGTGAGCCACTGGCGGCTAATGGAGGGGAATAGAAAATCAGTAAAGCCTGCAGTAGTTTATTTTATTCTTTATTTTATTCTTTTATTTTTTTTAAATCTCTTCATCGTAGTCCCACAGCTGCTTTGGCAGTCTGCTTTCAAATATAGTTTTCATACATGTGTAGTAAGCTTTATGTAAGCACTTGTGGTGCATGTTTTACTACTACAAGTTTCCTGGCTTTGTCGTGTGTGTGTGTGTGTGTGTGTGTGGTCTCCACGGCCTTATTTTGAAATCCCCAGTTGGCAGCTTCCAGGCATTGTCACACTCATTTCCCTCCTCTCTCTCAGATTTAGGTCTGTCCATTGTCTGCTGTACCCAGACACTCCTTGGTGCCCCGGCCCCTGGCGACTTTAACACCCATCTAGAGACAAAAGAGGGAGGAAGGGATGGACTGATGGGGGAGAAAACGTAAATATCTGCCGAGTCCCGCCGCTCCCGACTCCGGAGAATGTCTCGAGGCAGTTGGGAGATTTGTGTTTGCCTCTACAACTCAA
This sequence comes from Perissodus microlepis, assembly GCF_051167445.1. NCBI lineage: Eukaryota > Metazoa > Chordata > Actinopteri > Cichliformes > Cichlidae > Perissodus > Perissodus microlepis. The sequence continues at coordinate 29,648,206 of NC_140466.1, read as the reverse complement.
CTAGAAGACAAGCTTTTTAGGACACTTGAACTCTGACCCAGTGTGTAAAAGTCATGTGTCTTTTACGTGGAAAACTGATGGAGATTGACATTTATTTTTTTTAATATGTAGCTTTTTTCTTCTTTTTTTTTTTTTTTTTTAACTTACATGATCAAATGTAGACTGTTATTTCCAGGCGCTGAGAGGAAAGTGTTGCTGTCTTTGGACAGATTCCATCTTTTTACTTTTTTTTTTTTTTTTTTTTTTTTTTGCTAAGCTGTGCTAACTGACGGCTTATTGTGCCTTCTTACTCGCAATGCTGACCCCGACAGTATGAATTTTATTTATCTGACTCTGCAATAATGCAAAAGGCCTTCAAAATGTCAAAGTCAAAGATGCTTTTCTCCTGCAAGCAGGGCTGTTTAAAGTCTGTATGTTGGTCTGACTACATGGATTTATAACACATTTTATGATCATAACATCGCATTCATCCTCTGAGAACAGGGAATGCCAACGCCAGCTTACTCATAGCAAACTCTCAGATATTTTAGTTTCAAGTTTATCAGGCCTGGAGCGATGATTCAGGCACGCACCTCAAGGCCTGAACTTTTGCCGACATAACCCAGGGAAGCTGCAGTCAGATCGGCTGATCCTTAGCATGCCGGTTCACGAACACGAGAGTCTGCGTGATGTGTGATTGCGCTTGTGGAAGAATGTCGAGCAGGTATTAGTCTATTGAAGTCACGATGAGTCATGTGTGCTGCCTTCTGCACGCTCTGAGGCGGATTTTCTCCTGCTGCGTGCTACACGAGAAAGGGCAAATTTGGACAATGTGTCGATCTGATTTCACCAGTGTTATCTGGAGTTTGTGTGCAAGATATGACACAGTCTGAATGTAGAGAGATGCTCAGTACCAGTAGCGCCGCTCCATTAGAACTTTTATAGAATTGGCCCCACTTGGATCTAAACTGCTGCATAGTGCAGCCTGTCCTGCTTTCCTTTGAGCATCCTCTCTTCTTTCTCTGCTGTAAAAAATCTCTTGAATGTATATGACTGTATTTCCCCATCATGAAGGAAAAAAAACATGTCCATAGTGTTAAAGCAATGTGGGGTTTTTTTTGTTTTTTTTTTGGTTTTTTTTTGTTTTGTTTTTTTTGTTTGTTTGTTTGTTTTTGTTTTTTTCCATCAGTGTTCAATATAAACCCCATTCTTGGGTGTATATATTTTAGAACTTCACGTTTTACTCTTATTTTTGCAATTTGTCATTTGATTAAAAGACTAAAAGGAGCAGTCTGACATTTTGGGGAAATGACTTTCTTCTCTTGTTTGTTCCTGGCTACTCTGTCGTATGATGTAATGTCAGTATTCTCATTTAATTCTCCAAGAAAACAATCAGATTCCCCAAAATGTCAAACTGTCCTTTACAAAAACTTCTTTGTAAAGGTTGTTATTGATGCAAATGGAAGGAACATGACTGCACTGCTTCTAAAATGTTTTTGTTTTTGAGCATTGACTCATGTTGAGTCGTCCTGATGTCTTTCTGTGTGTTGAAGGAAGTTTGTGCAATTAATAAAAGTCCACCCCCGCCCCTCCCCACGTGAATGTATATATGATAACTGTTGCTCCTGAAGCAGAAAGGCTCTCTCCAGTATCTGGACTGTATGGTTATAATAAAAGTGTTTTATCAATCAGCTGTTTGTTCTCTTTACTCAATTGCTTATTGTCGAATTCTCCAATCACAAACAAGTTGGAGTGATAAAAATTGCACATGCAAATACTCTCACACTTCTTACATGAAAAGATATCTGCCGTTTGTTTGAAGAAGTCTGAGCTACGAAGAAAAATGCACTTTGACCTTTCACCTTTTTACTTGTTCATGAATCTGTGGGTTTCTGTCTGGCGGGACCTCTCCTCCGCACTCATAACCCTCTGACATTTCCCTCACACATTCACACTAACAGTCCTCTTATCTGACCAAGCCATGCAGAAGGGCCTGAAAGAGATAAAGGCAGAACCAAAAGATTGGCAGGCCGTGTGTGTGTGACCTCTCTCCCGCTGTGAACCCACCGGTGTCAGGCTGTGTTGACCGTGACAAAAACTTAGCCAGTGAATAAAAATCACTTTGGGCTTTCACACTCATCTGAGTGGACAGCGACACCTGCTGGCTGTATGTGTAACTGCGCTGCTTTTCAAGGTCAGACGCCTTTTTATCCGCCTAACACTGTAGGTTTTAGCTCCACCATCAAGCCTGTGAGATCCAAAATCATTTGTCTTTCTCAAGATTAAATTTTAAACAACGCAATTACAAATTAAATTGCGCTGCTTATTAAGTAATCATTCCCTTTATTTAATCCAGAATCCAGATATTATTGCAAAATAAAAAGTAAGCCGAAAGTTTTGTCCTCATGAATTTTGTCTAAGCATTAAACCTGCGGCGTGTTTGGTATGTAAGTCTAAACTGTACATGGCATATTTTATTATGGATGGTAGATTCTCAGTGCCACTTCTCTTAAAACAATGAACTTGTAAATTTAGCAATGATATTGTTAGAGTCTCTGCTTCTTGCTCAAAGTAATCTGCATCATCTGGAGTCTCATGAATGCATGAATCGTGCTTGAGGCTACTTCTGCGCACAAGTCTGAAAACTCTCTATCAACCACTAGGTGGAGACGTGGCCATGACAGTCCTCTTATTGAGGTGTAAACTTGCTGTTTATTAATATAGGAGGCTAAATGTATCTTATACTATTCTCCTAGGTTTCATTAATCATCAGTAAAAACTGCTGCTCTTAATCTGTAAGAATCTAGAGGTCATAGAGCGACAAAACAAATCATTCCCCATGCAAATGTAGCTCTATAGAGATTAAAGCTTCGCATCAGCTGCACTCATTATTGTAATATCTACACTGTCAAGATTAATGGAAGTAGCTCTCTCTTTTCATTAACATCGGTCCAGTCGCTTTTATTTTCCTCTTGATGTGATTTGTACTGGTATTCATTTTGATGATGCAGGAGAAGATGCTGGTAAATAGCATCACATCAATAATGAAATGATGGAGTCTGCAAAATTAAATGGCTGTAAAACCAATATTTCAGTGTCACTGAAGAGATTCCAGCACTTTTGAAACATTTGCAATATCAGCTTACAGTAAAGACGCTCATCCGCCACTTTATTAGATAAACTTGTTCAGCTGGTCGTCAGTGCGAACGTCTAATCAGTCAAGGAAATGACAGCAAATCAATCCATAAAGGCACTAAGATTGTTCAAACTTGGGATGGGGAAGAAAGGTGATTTAAGTGACTTTGAATGTAGCAGATGGACTGCTTTGAGAATTTCAGAAACTGATGATCGATTTGAGTTTTCCCAAACAACCATCTGTAGGGTTTATTAAGAATGGTCCTAATGATAGAAAATATTCAGTGAGTGGTATTTCTCTGGGTGGAAACGCCTGGTTAATGCCAGAGGGCAGAGGAGAATGGCTAAAGCTTTGAGCTGATAATAGCAACAGTAACGCAAATAACCAGGTATGCAGAAGAGCATCTCTGCATCGGCAGAAGACCACACCACTCCTGTCAGATAAGAACAGGAAGTTGAGACATTTAGTGTGAAAGAAACATGAAAGCAACCCACATCACAAAGCTCACATGATCTCAAAATGTTTTCTCGCACATAAGGACAAGTTCACTGCACTCAAATGGCCTCCGCAGTCAGCAGTCTCAGTCCAGTAGAGCAGCTTTACGATGTGGTGGAACAGGAGATTTCCATCCTGGATGTGCAGCAGAGAAATTTGCAGCAACTGTGTAATGTTGTCATGTCAATGTTTCCAGCACCTTGTTAAATCTGTGTTAAACCTGGTAAAACCTTCAGGGAACAGGGTGATAAGAAAAAAAAAAAACAGACGCAACGGTCTTCATCAGTACGTTAAAGTTGCTTTAATTTCTTTTTTTAAAACATTTATTCCAGGCTGAATGATATCATTACCACAGTTTTGACATGTATATCATTAATATCTTAGTTAAACCATCAGAAAATAAAAACAGCCATAGAAAACATTGTTTGTCTGTCACATCTGAACAGTCGTGCATTTGAAGTCCTGTAATTACCACACGGAGAAGCACCCACTGGTTACTGACTCTTACTGGGCTCTTCCCACCCGTCACGACATACTGTACCAGAGCAGTCAAATCACAGACAGCACTGGCACAGAACTTCAAACGCAGCACTGCGTCAGGTGCGCGGACGACACTGTAATAGTCTTATTAAAACAGTTGCAAGACAGAGAGTCATTCACCATTAATAAGAGAGGAAAAACGCTGCTCTTGCCTTTATTCTCCTACAAAACAGCTAGCTATTATTTTATCTTTAAAGTCTGGTTTTTACAAGACAGCGAAACACTTAAAAAAAGAAAAAAGAAGAAGAAGAAGACATGTCGTGATATGAAGAGTGCTGTAAGAGTTTAAAAACATTATGAAAGGCCATTAATCAGTGACTAGTCCCACAGATCGTAACACTGTTTGCATCCATGGTGCAATAAAACATTGTAAAAGTACTAGACCATAGGTAGCATTGTTACCATAACATGGACGTTTCCTTCCTAGTAAAATCACACATGTAAGATTGTCTCGCTAATACGAGAAGTGGTCATCGATTAATAAGACAGTATTAAAATGCTGTACAGGATCGGGTGGTGCAACAGCGTACGGGAGTTCAGGGTGGCCGACTACAGAATTGGGGGTTTCTCTTTAATTCGCTTACTACCTACTACATCACCCATAATGCACGGGGGTTATCAGCATGGTGGAGAGGGGCGTGCTGCTACTATCGCTCTAGATATGAATGTAAACAGGATAAAAGTAGGGAAAGATGGGCTTTAAAGAATACTGCAGTATGTATGGAAGGTGTGTGTCAGTAAAGCACAAAGTGTGTATGTGTGTCCGTTAACGTGTGTGCAACGTCAGTGTAGGAATGACTCAGGCTAGATAGGCCAGCCTTTGCTTGCTTTGCCAGTCACTTAATCACTACTCACACAGAGTAACAGTGACATAGAGCAACGGCCAATCACGTCGCAGTGATGTCACACACACGCGGGTTCACGACTACTGTGTTTGGATTTTTTTATACACTGTACACAGAGTGGGAGGAAAAAAAGCCACTGGCAGTGACCCAGGCAGTGAGTTTTACTTCTCCATCTCACAAAGTCACCTTGAAGAGAATTTGTGCTTGTGGGTAGAAAAAGAAAGAAAGAAAATAAAAGATTCAATATCTGCGCTAAAAGGTTAAATCTGAGGTCACCAAAATAAAAGCACAGGAAGAAACAGAATACTACAGTTGGTCACAGTATCACAGCATCAATGTCAGCTTATGATAAAAACAAACTTTGATGTAACATCTTTTTCAATCAGGAATGGAGTTTTTCTGGCTTCGGGACACAATTTACATTTAGTAATCACGGAAAGCCGCTCTGCTTTTCTTTAACAAATCCCTGAATTTAAAAAAAAAGAAAAGGAAAAAAAGCATTAAAAGTAACAAAAACATTTCTGTCCCTCCTCAGTCCGGATTCTCGACCGCTTTACATAGCACCTGGCAAATGTGTAGTTGCAACTATCGGTCCACTCCTTCCCTTTTCCAAATGTCTCTCCTCTTCCCTTATCGTTGACAGACGGAGGGAAAAGATTCCGTGTGAGGTTTCTTTTTTCCCCGTCCTTTCTCGAGATATCTGGAGGCAGTAGGAAATGAGGGCAGAATCAGGCATCCCTCATTGAATTATTCAGTTTTTTGGCACAGGTTTGAGCCTCCGTATGTCCGTTGTCTCAGACTCCGTTTTCCCAAAGTTCAAAAGCAGTCATTTCACAACAGGGTTACTGGCTCGTAACTGAAACGTATGCGCACGTTAACAAGTATGGAAAAGACACGCGGGCACACTTTTTTTTCTTTCTTTTTTTTGAGCTTACAATTCAAGTCTTAGACGACAATGTTAAGCTAAAGAGAGAATGGGGATCTGGTGGTACAGTTCATCTAAGCATGGCTTTCTGATTCACTGGCTTATTATTTACACAAATGAGTGTTTGGTTAGACTATCTTCCTACGTGTGTGTGTGTGTGTGTGTTTGTATGAGAGATACAGCAAACATTTCCATGATAAACACACAGCACACCACGTTACCAGTAAAGGATTCAACAGTCTACTTTTCATGAACTCAGAATAAAGCACATGGTCACTATTTACAGCTCTGTACAGTGTGTGTGTGTGTGTGTGTGCTTGCCTGTGTGTGAGTGTGTCAGGGGCGGTTGAGCAGTGACAGCAGTGTGGATGCCTTCACTGGACGGCAGTGGACAGATGCAAGTTGGGAGGAAGAAACTGTGGCTTTTGTGGTCCGTGCATTGTGGTTATGAGGGCTGAGCCACCACAGCAGTGGTGGATCAAGCAGCTTGGGCGTGTTTGTGTGTGTGTGTCCATAAAGAAGAGAAGCAGAAGCATTGATCTTCTACGATGTGCTCTTCTGCCTTTTCAGTTATGTTGGTTTTATGTAGGAAAGAAGTAGAAGTTGAGCTTTAAAAGTGCAGTCATGTGCTGTGGTATCCAGTTGATGAGTTCTGCTGATGAACCGGTCAGTGTTGGTTAAATTCAGTGGACCTGGAAAAAGAACTGGAAAAAAAAAGCACCCAGCTCTGGTGCTGTGGGCCGTGTTGGATCTTGCTGTTGGCTGTGAGAACTGGATTCAGGCAGTGTTGTGGCTGAAGTGCTTTCTTAGTGGACTGAGGACTGTGGTCTGGCAGCGGGGTGAGGCCGGCTAGCGGGATCCAGTTGGTCGTTAGGAACGGAGCGTCGGTTCTGGTCTGGTCGGTTGGTCGCCAGGTATTTCGCTCTCATACTGGAGGTGTACTGAAGAGACGGGGGATACACAAAAAGAAGAGAAGAAGAAGCAGAAAGGGACGAGAGTGGGAAATGACGAGAAAGGAGAAAAGGATGAAAAGAAGACAAGGAAACCACGGACAAACAAAGATTAATGCTTGTAGATAGATCGATATGAAAGGCAAACACAAACACACACGTACAGCTGAAATACTGTGACCAGTCATTTGGACAGCCGGGGTTTGATTACAACAGTTATTCATTGTGTAACAGCTGATTAGGTCAGGATGATGTTATTGTAAATTAGCAGATGTGGTTCATTCGTAGTTAGTTGCTCTACTTCTGATGTAGTAGGTTAGCCTGGTATGAGTTAGTGGTCTCTCGGGAGCACCGAGGTAGTTACAGTCGGAGGTCTGCGGTTTCCACATCGCTGCAGAAGACAGAAGAGCAGCTGTGCACAGGACGGCGGCCCAGCCATCGGCCCTGTCTTAAGAGTGGCGAGCGGCGGGCCGTTTTGCTGGCTGCTACGTTTCAACAGTGGAGGTGGGGGAATAAGTGCTCCTGTGGCTGTGCAATGGTGAAGGGTGAGGGGGAAACACAGGACACATACACCTCGACCAGAAGATGCACACATAGACACGGTGTGGGAACAGGGGAGGGAAGGAGGAGCGGGAACTTTTAAGAGGCTTGGGCTCAAGTTTTGCTAGAATTGCAATATAAGCTATATGAGCTCTGACCCGCAAGGGTTCGGGGTCAGGTTGCACCGAGCGAGGAATGCAACCCGAGCCCTGAAGTAATAACACCAGATTTGTTCAATAAATGCTGTCACTCCACAGTATTGTAATGTAGAAGTGTACAGGTGATACTGCATGGAACGAAATCCACAACTACAGGCCCAGCAGCACTTTTTTAAAAGCCATAACAGTCAGCATTTCATTTCTTACAAAAAAAAAGGTTCGAGGTTGAAAAAAAAAAAGTCTTTGAGGAGAAAAAAAAAATCTATGTGGTCTGCACATCACCCAGCGCCAACCAGACGTTTTACATCAGAAATAGAAGACAACTTTAGCCAAACATGACCCGGCAGTTGCGCTTATCAAAACAGTCTGCCCCCTTCTTTTGATGCAAGTGCAGATCTTACTATAACGACAGGCTTCTTTTTCAAGCTTCCAGTTTTCCCAGGCTGCCAAAATGACCTACATGAAGGCGATCTGTGATCACGGTCTAGCGTGAGCACGGAGGACACTTGCAGTGTTTTAGGGATTTGGGGTGGGTGGGTGGCGCTACCTTCCAATATCCACACATAGCGCGCTATGAAACATCTGAAATAGTGAATAATTTACACCGTTCTTTGCTCGTTACGCTTAAATGAATAATATGCCAACTGTGTGGGATTTGAAATGTGTCCCAGCAGCACTGTGGCTATTGGAAGATAGCTGTGGGAGAATGTGTTCTAGAAAGTGTGCACTTACAGAGGGTGGAGGGGACTCCCTGCCAATCAGGGGGGTGTTCTCACACCGAGGGTTCTGAAAGTTTGCGTTCTGGCTCCTGCATTATAGAATAAGAGGTTACTGCATGTCGTCACCCTGCCGCTGAGCTCATGATGTGCAGATCTGCTCATCGCTGAAACACAATGACTCTGACATATGGCCTCTGAAAAATTACCTCAATAATTATTGCCAACGTAGGACGTAAGCTTGGTACTACAGGGGCTTAAAACACCTCGGCCACAGTCTAACATAATTAACATACTTTCAGAACAAAGGCAAAATACTGAACCTCACAATGGGACTCAGTGAAATAGGACTGTTATCATCATGGATAGCCACTGGAGATTAGCCTCAGGCCCACATTTAAAAGAACTCTGCAGCAATCGTTTTTTCAGGCCAACATTTCAACTATTAAAGGATTCAACAGAATATTTTTTAACTTAATAACAGGCTGTAAATGTCCTGTGCAAGCAAAATTTATTAGGGAGCTAAATGCTGAGGAGACTGTTTATTCTATTACTGCAAACGGACACTGTGGGTACAGAAACCCACAACCCCGGCATGGATAAGCTGCACTTGTACATTTTTTCTATTTAGCTCGATATAATCAAAGCCAGCCAGCGCTCATGCGACACTCAGTTTTTAGGGTTTTTTAGTGTACTGTGTTTAACAACGATGGATTTGCATGCTTTGTTCATCTAACTGTAAACGTATGATTCGCATTACTGCGAAACTTATTTTTATTTAAACTTATTTTCCAGGATTGATGACAATCTGGAGCTTGTTATATTCAACAGATTCAACTACCATATGAGACTGTGTACCTATGCAATGACAGCTTAGCTATGGCAAAAAGGAAAGTAATGACTGGATGAGACTTCCCATCTAACTTTCAGGAAAAGCTCAAACCAAACCCTGTGGTATGCTTTGGAATATAGTCTCATACAGGGTTGGTGAATGTGGTCCTTCGATGGTCCAAAAACCTCAAATTAGCACATGTCTTACTTTCTGGTTTCTTTGTGGCTTGAAAACCATCACTCTTCCCTTTGTAGCAAACACTGCATTTTATTTATTAATTGTGCAGAGATATATGCTTACTTATCTTCTCTACTTCCTATTATGAACAAGCAATTCAGTCCTGTGCCAACAGCAAGCATGGTGCAATTATTAACTTAAACTATGCGAGTGCAAAGCTGAATTTTTTTTTATACAGCAAGCAGCTGTTTTTCTTTTAGCATCTCAAAGATGATAAGTACTAACTCACTGAGTAACAAATATCGCTGACAGTGTGTTGCAGTCGACATGCAAGCCATACATATTTTAAAAAACTATTTAACAGCTTTTCTAACTTATCATTACCACAAGCAGTAAGCACTGCTGCACTTCTAGCCTAGATCACATGGTGTGGGGGGGGGGCAAGCATCAGCTACCTATTGGCAGGCAGTGTATGATCCTGCTAGCCTCTAGCTAGCGGTGGGTGCTAACTCACATGTATTCAGTGACGGGGGCATTGCTGACAGTGTGGGCTGTAGCGGGCAGGCTAGCTTCGCTACCGTAGCTGGAGCCACAGCTGTAGAGACTGGGCATGTGAACGCGGTACAGGTTATCGTGCACCCCGCCACGTGAGGCGCCCGACTCGTCCTCTCCGTCTTCCTCATCCATCCTTCAATTGGTCGGGGTAAGGGCCAGGCACGAAAGGGCATGATGAATAAGAGGGGGGGAGGGAGGGAAAGGTACAGGGAGAGGGAGATCCGAGAGAGACAACAGAGTGTAAACAAGTGGTTGAAGAGGAGGTTAGGAGAAGGGGGAAGGTGTACTTGTACTATCAGGAGTTCCCCGATATTAAAATCTGGGTAAGGCTACGCCCTCCGGCCCCAAAGCAGCTGAACAAGAAGAAAAGGAACATTGGGCAGCATTCATCTACTAAACAGACCCACCACAAGTGCAGTGAGGTCCAGAGTGGACACTTTTATTTCCCTTTATTGCTATGTGTTGTTAAGTAATCATCAACTGTAATAAAGTAGCAAACCCTTCTGTATTCCATGTCTTCGGTAGAAACATGCATGTCATTTTCTTCATGCAGTCATCCACTGTTTTGGCTGAGAGAGTTTGCTCCTTCTATTAACAGGTCGCATTGTTCAAACAGTGTCCGATTTCAAGAATGTCCTTTTATATAATTCATGCATCTCTGTGTGCTCCATGAAATTAAAGCAAAAACATCAGGAAAAAAAAGATAATATGGCTGGTTTGGGCAAACCATTTTCAGACAAAAAAAAAAATGGTCAAAAATGTAAAACAGCCAGCAACGTAACAAAATGAGGCATCAGATAAGATACGTGCTGATTTGGAAGTTGGATGCAGCTGCAGAAAAGCACTGGATTCTGTTAAGTGAGGTCAGTCACAGTAATGCATGTGTACGTGTAGGTTCTACGGTTCTTTTTTTCCAGTGATTTTTTTTTTGCAACTCTATATCAGCTGTCCATATGCTAAGAATATATCATCAGACTGAAAGAGTTTTAATTAAGGTAAAGAGGCAGGAAGCTGTATGATGAATAAATTAGCCTAAGCCCTGTGTTAACAGAGACAATAAGCGACAGGTGTTGTTGCCCCAACTGGCCACCAGATGGAGACGTGTTACTCATTAAACCAAAATGGAGTTTGCCACACAGTCAGTCTTTACAGGCAAGAGACCCAGTGAGTAGTTGTTCTGAGAGATTATGTTTCATACCTGTTGGGTCATACACTGCGATTCATGGCGATTTATGCCCGCAAACAGCAAGTGTACAAGGAAGCAAAAGAAAAAAACTAATGGCACAGCTGTATTCAATATTCAAATCCTTCACCGGAGTCTACCTGTCTCTTTCTCTGACTTTATCGCAGAATTATTTGCTCGTTGGAATATCTGTATGAATGGTAGCAGTGGTTAATCTGACCGTGGGGGTCATATGCATCACCATTCGTTGAAGCCCAAAGCATTTCCAAATCAGGACACAGGGGAGAGGAGGAAGGGAAAGAACATAAGGAGGAAGTGGGGCACGGAAACAAACAAACAAAAAAAAACTGTGGTGATATAAAGTCTAACACGACACTGGTGCTCCAAGTCCAAAGAGGAGAAAAGAAAAATGAGAAGTATGTACAAACATACAAACAATGTTCAGCCACACCGGCAAACGATAAAATAAACTGTATAGATGCAAAGATGGCAAGAAGATAGTACAGAGTACAGAGTGATACGACAGTCTGGGAGGCAGGTACACTTAAAAAAGAATGACATGCATGGGCACCGAGTCGATTCTTTATGGGTCTTCCCACTGTTATCGAGTCCACCAGCTGAGATCAGTTAGACAGTTACAGTAAGATGTTAACGAGCTAGTGATGTGTCAGTCATTAGTTAACTGAAGAGATGGATTTAAGGACGTAAAGGCTTGTGTATGTGTGTGTGTGTGAATGAGAGAATGTGAGGGTGGGTGTGTGTTACCTCTTGCCAGGCCAGGTGTGCGGCACACTGCACACAATAGAGGAGAACATCAGAGCAGTGACAAAGGAGAAGAGAACCAGGTAGATGAGACCCTCCACGCCATCATAACACAAGCCAGTCAGTGCTTGGACGTAGTCCTACGAGGAGAGGTGAGTAGAGGAGAGCTTTGGCCCTAAAGTAGTCCTTTAATGAATCAATTCCTTATTTACAGTCACACAAAGGGAAAAAAAAATAAAGCTACTGTGCATGTTTCCACCACACGAGGAGAGGAGAGAAGTCGCAGGAGATTTCTACTTCACCATAACCTCTGAAAGCCTGCGCCATGATCTGGTGTGCATCTCAACAGAAATGTAACTGCACAGCCTAAAACGGTGTCAGCCGTGCCGTAGAGTCACCGCACACGTCTACTTTAAGCTTCAATTACGGACGTTATCTTTACCACAACACACCCTGTAACTCACCATGTGCAGGCTGCGACAGTCGACGAGAGCAGTCAGCTGGTGCAGGCCCACCTCGGTGGAATTCAGCACAGACTGGATTTGCTCGAGATTCCCCTGCACACGCAGAGCAAAGGTTACATGTATGCTCAAATATACTGTAAATATCTGCTCTTATGTACATCTAGACACACAGACACACCTTGGTGCTGGCAAAGTCACGTGCTGCTGATCTCAGTAACTCTGCCACATCATCCTGCATCTCCACCAATGCTTTGTGGCTCCCCGACAGCCTCTGCAAAAAAAAACAAAAAAACAAAGCAAAACAGCCTCGTGAAAGGAAGAAATTGCAGAAAAATGTGTTCCAACGATGCAACAGCAATGACAAAGACCTCACCTGCTGAAAGGGGTTAATCTGTCCAGAGCTGCAGGTCAGGTAATACTGCAGGATATCTGCGAACATGCCAGTAAATACAGATCACTATGACGATGGGAACGTTTGGACTGCACAGTTTCATTTAAAAACCTCACGTGTAAAAAAATATCCAGTATGAATCTATTGAGCCATGATTGCAATTCTACTCAGGCATAATTCAGTGTGTGTGTTAAAGAGGCAACATCTGTGCGCTACAGCAAACAGACAAAGCGGAAACAACTGACAGACAAACAGAAGTCATTAGATGAGTGAAAGGAGGCGAGCGAGGGAGAGAAATGGAGACAAAGAAATGGAGCAACTGAGAAATAAAGAGGGATATAACAGGATGGAAAGAGAGAACAAATGCAATTAAATGAAAAACGAAATGTAGTCAGGTTGGGTTTTTTTTCTGAATCTGAGACAAGCAAGGGCAGAGCGAACAGGGAGTACAGGGTTGCTGATGCATTGCAGTGAGCACAGAGAGAGAGTGAGAGCTTTTAGATACCAGAGTGCCAATCAAACACAATCCTGCTGGATACACACACACACACACACACACAAACAAACACACACACTTGTTTCTTTAAATAGCAGCAACATGTCAGGGTGAGATTCAGCTGTCACTGAGGAAAATGGACTCTGTTTGAGACGCTTCTGCTCACACTATTTGTCAATATGCTGCATTTGCATATAAAGGGTCGTACCCTACATCCCTTTACCATAAAATGTTCAGGATTTATAATTAACAGAGAATTTCTAAACATGACAATCCCCTCTCCAGGACTTCTGGATCCAAAAGTGTTGCATTCTTTCTTTAAATTCTCATATTTTATTTGGTGAAAACCAAAACAAAATGTGGGCTGCTTTAGTCTTCAAGCAGCATAAATAACTGTAAATATTCTTTTATCCGGGGATTCCCAAATGGTAGGCCACAGACCCCTGGTGGGGCTGTGAAGAAACTGCAAGTAGACAGGAAAAATTTGCATATGATAAATAAATGGGAAAATTATAATATAAACTATAATTATGTGTGATATATAAATAATATAAATTTGAAAAAAGAAATATCACCATTTGCACAAAGCCACCAGATTTACATTTTTTGGGGGGAAAAATCTGATATATTTTGATGGTTAACTTCCCTTAGACTTCATTAATGATGTAAAAACCATAATGGAGATGTGGCTATCGCATGCTGCAACTAAAAGTGTTAAATGAGAATCAGCTTCAACAAGTAAATCGTTAGAAGATAAAAACGAGTAAATGAAAACACAGAAACACTTCATGAGCTTGTCTTATGACCACAGTTGTGGTTTAAAGTTTGGACTGCACACAGATTTACAGATTTTGAAATAGATGGCAGTGGTCTGCAAGACTGGAAAAGGCTGTTTTAGCCCTGTAGCACTTCATTCTTTATTTTTTTTCCTGCCACAGGTCAAGCGTGCGACATCCTAAGTGTCTCAGCACTACTTTCAACCACAATGGGTCTCGACAGGTCGTGTGTCTCCAAAGAATTGCGACCCAACTTGGACTGACTGCAATTCCTCTCAGACAGATTGGCAAAGCTGTGAAATTAATAAAATTCATAAACACAGACACGCTCACAGTCTGAGTCAGTCTGTGCCAATGAGTGTATCTCGTGTGTGATTATCTCTGTCCAACAGAAGACTCGACTGCACTGGTTGTATTTCTATATAAAAGCAAGGTTACAGACAACCTGTCACGTTGCAGTTAATTCACTGTCCTGAAGAAACTACATCACATCTACGAGGTTCTGGCAGGACTCTGACTGTAAGTAAATTTCTGTGCATGTAGACAACAACAGATATCCGATTAGCGTCGATATATATCAGTTAATTGCTGTTAACAGATTTGACCTCATTTCCAACTTGATTCCATCCAATCGCAACCTGATGGCACATAGACTCTGTCTTATTGCTGTTTCATGCACCAAAGTTGCTTTACAGAGGGCAACTGACTGCAAGTGGTCACAGACCTGGTCCCCATCTTAAAAGCCATCATTTCAAAGCCAGCAACACCGCAATACAATTTGTTAAATTCATTTTATGATTATGTGAAAGAAGCACAAAAGGTTTTGAAAAAAGGCCAATGATTTATTTTCTCGTCTCCATACCTTGGTTAATGACATCGTTTTCCTTGGTCACCCTGGTGATGTAGGTATCGGGGGAGACGCAGAAGTCGCTGGCTGACTGTGGGGGGCGAGTGCACATGACACATCAGGCTACAGTAACGTGCTGAACAAACTCACTCGAGCAGTGGGTAAAGATTACATCACTGCAGAGCCGGAGAGCTCAGCAGTGTTGCCATGGTTACACTTACAGCAGCGACAGCCAGCTCCAGGCCCAGCGATCCCCAGCTGATAATCAAAGTCAGAACACCCAGCAGACACACTCTGAAGAACAACCCCCCCCCCAAAAAATATCTTTTTAAAGCAAGATTCAGCTTACCAACATGTTATACAGGAGGCAGTCTCAGCACACACAGAGGCAGGACACAATTTGATCTGTCCAATAGGAGCAGGCTTTGGTGTGTGATGTAAGGTAGCATACCCAATAAGAGTGCCTCTAGAGTTGCGTATCAGTCCAAACAGCACCAGAAGACAAATGAGAACATCAAAGAGCAACAGGCCAAGGTACCCCAACCACCTGTAAAGAAATATTTATTATCAGTGTTTCATACAAACATACAACACCAAGTCAAACAGATACATATGCAATGCAAAGGACAAGCTAATTAAAGCTTTACTAGAAGACTCGACACGTAACAGCATCACAATCTGTTTTTTTTATCAACCACTTTTTCTGTCATTGCCCCCAAAACAACAAAGCAGGTTAACATGAACAGAAAAAGAGGGATGAAAGCCATTCACACTTAAAGAATGAGATCAGAGTACCCATTCATTCACAAACTACTGCGAAGGATACAATCTCCACATAATCCATGAATATCTTTTAAGGGCTCCTTTTAGCATGTATCTCAGCCTCTCCCTTTAAAGGTGCATCATGACATTTTTGATCCAATGTGTCTGTCAGAGGAAGCGGGTAGCCTTCATTCTGGTTAGAACTAGAACTGGTTATTTTGCCTTTTCTTGCTAACATTCGTTGAATTCTGCTGTTGTGCACCTAAAATATTTAAATTCTGATTTGATTTGATTGAGGATATGACCAGAACATATGGCCCATCATCTGTGGTTTTAATAGTTTAACCTTACAGTATAACACTTTGTGTATGAGAGAATGTAAGAGTAGTCTTGAGTCTGAGCAAGAAACAAAATCCATGCTGGTCAGTAGTTACCTGTAAAAGTCAAAGGCCTCCGTTTTACGGGCCAAGTCCTCCAGGGAGATCTCAGTATTGGACCAGAAGGGAACATCAACCATCAGCCTCACCAGCTCATCCAGCTGTCCCTGGAGCTTCTGGACGATGGACACATAATCTGTCTGATCCTGGAAGGCTGTCTCTAACTGGACCAAGTTCTCCTCCACAGTCTGGTTTAAGGCTAGGGCGCTGTCTGAAACCTAGAAAGAAAAAACTGTCATCAGGAAGGTTTTCCATAAATAAATAAATAAATACATTTTTTGCAATCAGTGGACAACTCACCAGTTTCTCCACTCCAGACACAGTGCGGTTGGCATGACGGAAGGAGTACGCTAAACGCGTGGCTCCATCACTCGACTCTCCGTTTCCATAGAATCCTACGGCTATGCCAGCGCTAGGAGGCAGAAAACAAGACATCCCACATGTAAACACAGCACATAATTTAACCTTTAAATTCATATCATACAGAACTACCCACTGACAGTTGAACTGCTGAGTGCAGTTGCTCTTTCAACCAGCAACAGGCGACATTGAGCACTTTGGCTTTTTAGCTTTGGTGTCACCCTAAAGCCTCGGGCAAGCACAGGACTACCAGGAATGATTCACACACACTCACACACACACACACACACACACACGGAGCCCAAACAATAATTGGGTCACCAGACCGCAAATAATATGATCCTTCTGCAGCTCTGCACCCACGTTCACACATTACATATGCTGCAATATCTGGGGTTACTGGCCCCCAACTTCCCTTTATTTCAAGCCCTTGTCCTCCTTAACCATGTTCACGCTACGACTAACCCGTCGCCCACCCAACACCACCACCATTACTGAAATCTTCTCCACTCTCTGTTTTGTCACTCCTGACCCCTTTTCCCCGACATCCCCCCTCCTCACCATGCTTTTATAGCCTCACTCAGCCTGTAAAAGCTCCTGCGCTTCCCTGCCCTCCCCTTGTATGCGTGTGCCCGACTGTATGCTTTTGTATTGATGATGCTGTCTGCACAATAACACCAGACATTTGTAGAGAGAAATTTATGGCCCTTATTACAGCAATTCATTCTAGCCCATTAGATTTTGAGTAGCCCCTCTTACAACAGGGTTTGCGGTGTGTGTGTGTCTGTGTGTGTGTTTCAGAGCTTTACGACATACATGACATAAAACCGCAAACACAGAAGAAAAGCAGAGTGGTGATAAAAACAAGCACAGCGGCCCTTTAATGTGCTTTGTGCGTTGATGTACCCACTGTCTACTTCATCAGTTATCATTTCCCCACCCATCCCTGCCTCCCACCATCTCACTCCATCCTCCATGTGATCTCAGCTTAAACAGTCAACCACCTCCCTCAGCTCCTGTTTATACATCCTCTTCTTCTCACCCAACACCCATTCTGTCCCTTAGTTCCCTTTTATCCCTCCTTTCCTCTCTCCATGAGTTTTATCTCTCTGGTTTTAATACCAGCTGCTCCTATCAGGAGATTGCATAAGCTTAGGATATGAAACAGATAGAGCTCCTCCTTTAAGGCAAAAGTTGAGAAATCAAATAAGAGACAGTAAACACTATCCAGCTTAGTTCTGATAACACAAACAACCTCCAAACGGGAGAATACAAATACGTTACTAGAACATCTTTTTGCCTTTTAGGAACAGCAAGCTGTTCTGAACGAGGTCGCCTCAAAGAAACTGCGCTCTGTTTAGTTTCTGCTTCAATCCACTTTCAACTGAAATGAACTGACTTCATGAGCTAAAAATGCTTTGTTCTACCTAAATGAGCACACTTAAGTGCAGTCAGATGGAGCGCAGCAGATAAGAAAGTAAACGCTGAATACAAAGCTGGGTTATGATCAATTCTGGTGCAAACAGATTCACTGCAGTCCAAAATAAATGCATTCAGTTAGCAGACAGCATTCTGATGATTAAAACCGCTACTAACAAAGCAGCTGATGACTATTAAGACTATTCTGGGGGATTCACCAATCCAATTCGTGCTGGCCAGGCCTCCTTTCTGACTCTAATTTCATACATTATCCGCAATAATGTCATCAAAAACATTTTGATTATTAAACTTGATACAAAGTGTATGATACATACAGGGTGAGTGTCATAGTGCCCGTGGTTTTTATTAGTTTTACTGTTTTCTCCCTCTGTGTGAGTCCCACAGATTCTGTCATCTTGTTCAGCGTTGCTGTCTTCATGTCTCGTCATTAGTTATTTGCCTCTACCATTTTTACTTTGAAGGTTAGTTTTCTCGCGTGCCTTGTTTTGGTTTTACTTCCTGCTTTTGTTTCCCTCCTTTGAGACGGTCCGCTGTTCACTGTTTTCACCTGCATCTAGACACCGATCAATGTGTGTCGGCTCGTCTGTTTGTTCCCTGTTGTTCTCCCGTTTGTTACCTTGCTCCTTGTTCTTTTGGTGCTTCTTTATGGATTCTTGTTTACCTTTTCAGACTGGACTCTGGACTGTGTTTGATCTGACAGTAAATGCTCATTTTCTATTGCTTTCCCTGCCTCCCTTTGTGTCCTGCTTTTGGATATTCTCACTAATATTATATGAGAAAATGAGACACATGGCTGACTTTTTTTTTTTCAGCAACAGCCATTTGAGCTATGCATACTTTTTGATCCAATGATCTCTCTATGTAATTGTTTTGATCATTCTACTAGATTCAAATTGCACAGGAATCCAGCCATTTACATTGATCCACAGTTCAGCAGTTCATGTTACCTTACCTGTTCTCTAAGTGTTTTTGGATATGCATTTTACAATCAGTTTCTCAGATACAGTGTTCAGTTCATTCTTGGCATCCAGTTTGTTATTTGAGAAAATGTCTCAGCTAACTAATAATCAAATATGTTGATCTTTTTGTTTTTTGGCTGATCTTTTCACAACAACAGCAAAAAAACCTAAAGCAAGCTACAGAGTCTCCTGTATAAACACACTACAGCTGCACACAAATGGAGGAAGCCCACATGTAGCTGGAGCTGGGCCAAAAATAACATATGATGTCATATTAAATTGTGGACCAACCAAAAAAAACCCCAAAAAAACCGTGTGGAAACGCACGCACACAAAATCACACGCAAATGCGTTCACATATACTCAGATCCATATTCATAAGAAATATTACAGCTAATCATAACATATGAAAACCTCCAAAACAACGATCTTCAGCTCTAAATCACGCTAATGTGCGTACATGCACACACACACACTTATACACAAAGACAGCTTCCCCGACTGTATAATTCATTTCTCGTCTCTGCATCAAATCTGCTTCTGTCTCCATGGCAACCTTTCTAGGCCAGGAAGAAGGCCGAACAGAGAGAAATAATAAATAAAGGAGGAGGACTAGCAGAGATGTAGAAATTGAAAGAGAGGAAGGAAAAAGTCAGCAGAGGAGAGGCATAAAATTGATGAGAGGGTAACTGAAAGAGGAACAGTCTGTGTGTCTCTAAGCAGGCAGAAATGTGCTCGTCTGTGTCTTTGTGTCCAAGTAAGAGCAGAGCCCACACACACTCCGGTATCTGTGGTCAAAATATCCTACCGCTGGGTCACTTGGGTTAAAGAACTCAGAGTGTACAAAGCCTTCAGAGTCAGATAAACACAAACACTGAAGTGTCACCACCTGGCTGGCTCCCACATATGCCACATGGGCTTCATGCATGTGATACAGCAGCTGGAATGGTGACTTGCCACCATTGCCACCTATTCTGCATTTCACTGTCAGCTTCTTACCCTCGGCCTCTTTTTATTTATCTATTGTCCTGTCAGGGCGTGCAGCTGTAATAGACCTGCTAATTCTCTCATCAGGACTAGCTTACCCACCATGAGGCGTACCATTTCAGGCATTAACACTTTCTGGAAAGATTTTATAGCGCTTACAGTGTCATGACGAGTTATCATTGATCTGCACACTTTTCTTATCTTTACTTTATATGTTCTACTTAGCTAGCCCCACATACACACATATGGTGAAACAGATAAACACACGAACATACACATGGCAAAGCAGATAAACACACTCACACACACATGTTGAAACAGAGCAGTGGACAGAGGGGAAACGATCACGATCTTAAATAACTGCAAAATGCTGCACCTGAGTATAGGGAAGTCACTGTAATATGTAAAGAAACCAGTTTGAGATGATTAATTATCCTGCATCAGAAGATGGGTATACTGTGGTCATAGTATTTAAATGATGATCAGTTGATACTAAGGGGCCCAAAGTGTGCCAAGAAAACAATCTCCCACAGCATTACACCAGCAGCAGCAGCCTGAACCGTTAATACAGGGCTTGAGGCCAGCGAGCCTGAATGAATTGTAGCCTCAGTTTCCTGCTCTTTACTGACTGTAGTGTCACTTGGTGTGGTTTTCCGCTGCTGTAGATCTTTTGCTTCAAGGCTGCTTCAGAAATGCTCTTCTGTATACCTTGGATGCAATGTGTGC
Source organism: Perissodus microlepis (assembly GCF_051167445.1). Classification (NCBI taxonomy): domain Eukaryota; kingdom Metazoa; phylum Chordata; class Actinopteri; order Cichliformes; family Cichlidae; genus Perissodus; species Perissodus microlepis. Next base: position 29,627,768 of record NC_140466.1, on the reverse strand, counting down.
TAAGACAAAACTAGTTATTAATGATAACTAATTCAAAAATTATTTACATGTTGACTGCATGTGTTTGTTGTACACATATAATACAAGTAAGAGTCAAATAAAAAATCCAAAGTCATTCTGCTCATGCTACTCACTGCACCAAAGTAATGACGAGAGAAACTTGTTCTGATTGAAGAAAATTAAAACGTTTGCCTTAAGTCATCACTGCTCAGCCTGTTAGTCAAGCACTACAAGCCTGCTATCCCTTTTTAGTGGCACGCTGTACACTAACTGGCTGTATAATGCTTTTCTTAGCAACCCCCTGAGAAAATTTGAGTCCAGGGCTAGAGGGCAACTCTTCCAAGTGAATAGCTAATTATGCTGGCTCAGCCCTATGGGAGCATTCACACTTAAGCACTGCCAAACAAAGGCATCCCTGACTTTTGTTTTGTTTTGTTTCTTTGCAGGATTGATGGTCTAATGCTGCGCTTCATTTACCTCTGAAGTCAGATGTCAAAGCAGGGAATGACATCACTCCCGACTTGACTGCGTTCAAGCCGGAAAAGAAAGGAAGGAAGAGGATTTGTTTTGCTCCTAGCAATGTAGAATCATCCATCTAGCAATACAGTATAATGTCTGTTTTTCTGCCCTTAAACACAAAGATGGAGCCTGGTTGGGTCTCTGTGTGTGACTTATTTAGTGAGTCACAAATACAAAACAGTAGTAGTACAGATGAGAGGTTTTACAGTTTTACTACTGTTTATGTGCACTTCCGCCAACATGGATTTTGAAGTAAAGGACTTTCTGAGCTGGAAAACCAACTTGAGGGGGCGTTCCAGTTATAAATTCAGTCTTGGAAGTCAACATTTCCAACTTCTAACTTCAAATAAAGTATTAGCAACACTGGCACTCTTAAGGCAAGCCAACCAAGTTGCTGTGGATACCTTTACATTAACGAGAGCTAGCTAGTGCTGGACCATTTGAATAAACGTGGCTGATATGGTGCTCGACATTCTGAACTTTCATCAGCTTTTCAGCATAAGTAAAGTGAAGCAGCCGATCCACAATTCAGTTCAGCAACGCACGACATTACTTCATTCAAAGTCAATGAGACACAATCCTCCCTTACTCATCTTACAGACTGTGATGCAAAGGTAGATGTTGCTAAACGCACTCAAGCACAGACAGCTTCATCACATTGTACAGAAGAGTCGATCTCATAGGAATAACGTCTCACCTGCAGACGAGTGTGGCAATGATGACGCACCAAGCGGTGCAGCAGCAGTCAGCGCTAGGCTGCTGGGAGTGCATATGGGAGTGTGAGGACTCATCACTCTTGCGCCGCCGGCAGCAAAGCCAGAAAGAGTAGAAAAGGAGGAAGATAAGGTCCAGGCCCAAACACAGCAACGCCACAGCACCGAGGAGCAAAACAGACTGAGGAAAGAGTGAGAGAAAAAACAAAAACCAATTAGCAAAAACAAGACATTTGTGATTTTTGTATAGTTTGTGTTACATGTTTTCCATTAAACTTTGTCTTGATTCATTCAGATGCATCGTGTTTGAGAGGTTTCCTTTATCACAGGGAAGTGGGCCATTTAGGATGTGGGTTAAGGAAGCAAATTAGCTGATATGAACAGAAACCAGACACACCGACAGACCACATGATTTGCCAGACACATGTGCATGTATTCGCAAAAATGTGTTCCTGTCTCTTGCTACTTGAGGCCCCCAAAATAGTGACTGTTAAATGGGCTTTTGATAGACACCATAAAAATTTTACCTTGTACTGTATTTGCACACCATCAAGCACATGCACACACACACCTCCACGAGTGAGAGGAAGTGCTGCTGCTGGGGAGCTGTATGCGCCAGAGACCCACCACACAGATCACATACCCTCTAAAAGCTTTGAAGTGTAAAAGAGGGTGGGGGTGGTGGGGGTAGACAGAAGGAGAAGTAGGGGGAGTCAATTTGAAACAAAAAAAGACACGCTGGAGAGACGTACAAGGAAGCAGATGTGAAAAATGACTGAAGTGAACTCTAAAAAAGGAAGAAGCCGGTAAAGACAGACACGAGAGCTGTTACAGCAGTTTGGCTGGGACTTTTTTTTATCTTACACACAGGCTGAAATGTTGATTTTTCTTCCCCCTCTGGGACTGTCTGGAAAAGTCATTGTCCTGGAGGACCGTGAGGGACAATTACACGTTTCTGGAAAACCAAAAATCTCCACCTGCTAGACTACTTAAGGCAGACAAAGGAATCCTGCCACGGAGCTACATGGTGACAAACTGCAACAGTGCAACTCTGGGGACCCTTGATGATAAACACAATGGGACTCCACCTCCACAAACACTTCCTGACTTCCCAAGATTTTAAACTGCTGCTTTTTTGCTACTGACCTCATATTTTTGCTGATTTCCAGACGGCAATGCCCTTACATCTTTAAGCTTATTAAAATATATCAGGAAAAGCAATCTCTGGGACAGTGTCTCTCAAGCCAACAGGATTCATGCAAGGATTAGAAGAGCAAAAAAAAGAACACACACACAAAAAAAACCAGATAATCACTGCAGTTTTAAAGGTCTTCTTCCTTGAGCCTCTTAGAATGGTTCCAATGAAAAAATAATGGAGAAACATGAACATCCTCCTAAGGATTGAACCAGCTAGGATGATCTGATATCCTCGTGTTGGTGTTGTTCCCAGACCATCATGAAAATGTTGTTCCAGGTTCAACATTGCAAGTGACCAATCACATTGTTGTGACGTTATTCTTTTGCGCGCCAAGCCATTCGTGCATTTATGAAATTCCAATGTTGCAAGGACAATATCAATTCTGCTTACTGTTTATTAAAGGGTTACGGTTAGGGTCAGGGTCAGGGTCCGTTGATCGGCGGACAGAGGCGGTTTCTCGCAGCTTAAGTACAGTTTTTTGTTTTACGCCGGTTTTTCCCGAAGTCGCAAAAGTATGACGTCACAACATTCTGATTGGTCACTTGCAATGTTGATCCTGGAACAACATTTAGTATGATGATCTGGGAACAACACCAACACGAGGAAATCAGATCGTGCGAACCGGCTATGTGTAAATATGGGTCTAAACGAGTTGCTAAGCACCTATATTCAATACGATGTCAAAACCACTAGGCATGGCACTACTTTTGAAGTAAAGGACTTTCTGAGCTGGAAATCCAACTGAGCTAGACGCCAATGTTAGCATGCTAGCATGAGCACAAAAAACAGTGCTAACCTGTTAGTAAGAGACAGTGCCAAGTTTGCGTGTTCAGCATCTTAGTCTAAAATGTTAGGATGAGGGGCCAGCTAAAACTGCAATGTTCTCACTTCTATTTCTACTTTCACTGTCTCTTTAAATTGGACTTTTTCAGTAAGCAGTACAATTCATGCTAGCTACTCACAAAAGCATATAAGTGATAACTTGTCTTTGAAGGCACAAATCTCTTTTCACATTAAGAAAAACTATGCACCCTAATAATGTCAGTGCTTCTTGGTGTGTGAGCTGAGGCACATGTAACAGCACTATAGCACCATACCAACACATAGGGGGCTAGAGCCAATCTAATCAGGTATGGGTTCATTAGAATACTACAGCAGAATTTTTCATACAGTATATGTGTAGTGAAACATGCCAGGCATCATTATTTACTGAACGCATCAGTCTACTGTGTGAGATCCTACAGTTGTGGCTGTGACCTGGTGCAATGTTTAAATGTGATGTACCTCATTACAAGATAAGTTACAACTATAGTATATGGACAAAAGTACTGAGCTAGTTATACTTTACACCTACAGGAGCTGCTTAGCATTGAAAATCTAGCCAACGAAGCTCCTGGTGCAGTTTTTTGCTGATGTTAATGCCAGAGGAGGTTTGGAGCTCTGCAGTTATGGAGTCCACAGTGTTGGTGACGTTTACACACGACGTGCCTTGGCCATTGTCTGCCATTTGTGTAGTTTTAAAAGTTGTCTTGTTACACTACCACACGCTTATTCCTAAAATAGCTGTGCTGTACAAAACAAACAGGTAGTATAAGTGAGAAGCTAAAATCATCCCTTTTCAGTCTTAAATTATCCCCTCCAGTAGTTTTATTTTAAAAAAAATTTAAGTATTTTATTGTGCAAATTCTGACTGTGAGAAAAAAATACTCATTAGTGAGGGTCCATCTCAGCAAATGTGCCATTAGCAATGTTGAGCCCTGCTCATCAGAAAGAAGGAGGAGGACAAGGAGAAGAAATCTGGTTATTACCCAGCAATCCCTGACTGTCTCCTCCCAACAGATTAAAGATGATGAGAGAGGAAATGACATGAGTTTCCTGATTCTTAGTCTATGGTATTATGTATAGGTATGTGTGTATGTAAAATCAACAAAGGGATTTAAACAAAATGGAGATACAGATTAACCGTAACAGACTGGCAATGAAACTGCACATATACATTATGATACATGTCACTAGTAGGACACATTCATGGAGAGAAAGTAATATTTTTTTACATGAATTCACGGTTTCCCCTTTCATAAGAGTTCAATTTTGGTTGGATTATGTTTTTTTTCAAGTGGCCGAGATCGGATTTCAGAGCAAACTGCTCATGATGCTGTGGTGACTCGCATGCCCAAAAGAACAATGGCAAAGACGTCACATGTCATACAGAAATAAACATGGAGGTCACAGTTAGTGTTTACATTTTCTACTTCATAAGTTTGTGTGGGAAAATTTGTGAGCAGATGACAAAGAGCACAAAGACGACAGCCAGCTTTTTAATTATGGCATTTCTTGTGGCGTGTGTGGGTGCAGAGTCGGAGCCATGAGTGGCGGCATTGTACCATGAATTGCTTCACAGAGACAATTTTCAGGTTGTCACAGGCTATTTTAACTACATAATAGAATTGTGAATGTAAATTTCAGTTCAGATAACAGAAAAAAATAACTAGACTTCTGCCTGCAGTCTGAAGACAGCCTTCGGCACGGCACTGAAACAGTTTCATGCAATGACTAAGCCAAAATGGAAAAGAAAAAAAGAACACTGTACTGGCCTGAATGAATGAGAAGATCATCAGATATCAGGGGACTAGGTAATTCTTTCTGCAGATTTGTTTTTGTGTTTGCAAGTCTTATTTACAGCCTTACTGTTGCTAGGCAGGGAAATATTTTTGGACTGTTTATAGCATGTCTTTCAGGGTTAATACAATTGTTTGGTTAACCCAATTAAACACAGAGCATGAGTGAGACAGCAAGGCTGCGACATGCTTTGCTACAACATTGGGAAGAAACTCACTGTGAACACAGAGAAAATCTCCTGTTCCCAAATGATGGGCTGAAAGGTGAAAACCCAAGCCTCCAAACACAGCTTAAACTCGTGACAAAAGTAGGCTAGGCCATGCAATCAAACTGCAGGGCTTAAAAATTGGCATTAGTCAAAACAGTATTTGAAAACGAATTAAATGTCATTTTTTCATCAATAAACTCACATTTTCAGAGTGTGCATTCTTGATTTAAAAAAAGCAATTTTCACAGAAAACCTGGGCGTCTGAAAAACAAGCAAGTAGTTCCAACAAATGCAACTAAAATCAACTACATACAATAAAGCTATCTATAGATAAACTATACTACAGACTATTAAGTCTGTTCAGATAAAAAATTAAATATACAATCCAATGCAAAAGTCTTAAAACACCATTGAAATTTACCTAAACACGTGTAAACGAAAATTAATAAGATACGCCATATAAGGCATAAACAGAGTTTGTACAATTTTAGTGAGCTTGAAAGTCAATATTTGGAATAACCCCTTTTATTCTTCAGCACAGACGAAACTGTTTTAGGCAAACTTTCTTCTAATTTCTTATTCCAGGCTTCTTGAAGGACATTCAAAGCTCTTCTTTGGATGCTGGCCGCGTTTTGTTCCATAAAGATGAGGCCAATGCTATCACTGATAGTATTCATGCCCGACAGTGTTTTTCTAACCAGGTATGCCTTTGTAGCACTGTTTGGGATCATTGTCATGCTGAAAAATAAAGGATTTGCCAATGAGATGCTTTCCAGATGGTATTGCATGGTGGATCAAAATCTGATGATACTTTTCTCTGTTCATAATTCTCCCAAAACAATGACAGTCTCCACCCTGTTTTACAGATGGCTGTAGACACTCACTGTTCTACCTCTTCTGTGCAGACTAACAACACTTTGGACAAAAGCTTTCAAATTTGGATTCATCACCCCGTAAGTCCCACTGCCACTGATTTTCAGTGCAGTTCTTGTGTAATTTGGCATACCTCAGCTTTCTCTCCCTGTTTCCCCTCCTAAAGAATTACTTCTTCACAGTCACCCTTCCACCGACACCATTTCTGATAAGGCTTTGGAGAACAATAGATGGATCAACTAAAAGGCCAGATGCATTTTACAGGTCCTGTGTCGTGTCGTTGTTTATTTTTCTGTTTCTTAAGGACATGACTTTCAGATACTGTTCATCTGCTTAATACATCTGTTTTGTGTCCTCCACTTGTCCAGTTCACTCAGATCTTTTAAGGAGACACTGCACTGAAATGCTGAGATATGGGAATCATCTCTTTGGTGCATTACTTTTTTATGTATGTCAAAGACCACTAAAAAGTTTCAACAAATTCTGGCACCTTGGAAGCAAACTGTAAAGAGATAAGGGCTGGCTCAGTACTCTAATTCAAGTAAAAAGTCAGAAAAAAGTGAAAACCCTAACCCATCACAAATTGGGTCTTGGAGATTATCAAACCCCAAAATTACTCAGTGCTTAGTGTGGTTAAGAGACGTAATGAAGTGAAAGTTTATGTTTAAGCAGCTAGAAATGAAAGATATCTCACGGTTTGCAGGAAATATGATTTGAATGATCACCTGCCAGTGAAAAATGCAAATCAGCGAGTCATGACTGTTATATTTACAAAGCCACAACAACTGACCTAGTACTCATAGAACTCCTCCTGGTGTGCTTGATGGCTGTTAGATTAACTGTCAGGCTAACAAACCATCAGTGCAGATTAGGCGTGGATCAATTAGCCCCTAATAAGCATGGTGAGCCTGGGTGTACATTAGTGTGTGTGTGCGTGCACATCTCCACACTAGAGATCAGCTTGCAGGCTGGAGGATGGGCTAAACGTTAAACACCCCGGAACACTGATCTACTTTCAATCTGCCCATTTAAGTGTGTGTACGTGCACTCCCACAAGTGTGCGTGCATGTGTGTGTGTGTTTGAGATGACAGGATCAATCACTTCCACTTCACTGAGTTGTCCTTGCACTCTCCCTGCCTGTGTGTTACTCTGTAATTTGGCCTACTATCCTCTCAACTTCTTTCCTGAGGCATTCACTGACCTCAAGTTCATTCTGTTAATATTCACCTGTGCCACTGGGTCAAAGAGCTACCAAAGCATAAAGGCATGGACAGCGCACACAAAAAACATTCAACGCTAGCATCATCTTTCTAAACTGCTACGAGGAAATGCCTTCTTCAGTGCAAACTGTAGCAAACCATCCAAAATACCAATTACTGACTTACTTTCCACAGCTGGCAATATGAAAGTGTGTGTTATTACAGGTCACATGATTCCTCTGTAATGTTCTGCAGCTGCTTAACTGTGGCTGCGAGCTGACTTTGCGATTCCACCATAACGCAAACAGATGAACACAAATGCAGAACCTCAGGATAAGAGCTCCTATTTCAGCTATCCAGGAAAAAAAACGCAAACGGTTTTCTTCACAAAGCCACAGAGTCAGCATCCCCACTACAGTCAAAGTCATCACAGACCAGTGAGTGAGTGAGTGAGACATGGTGTGAGAGGAGAGCTTTTTTCTTTTTTTTTTGTGACCAGCTTCAAAAGCTGAATGCAAATGAACCCAAGCCAAATCACATCAGAAAGAAAAACACTACACAGAAGAATCTCTCTCTATTGTGTGTGTGTGTGTGTGTGTGTGTGTGTGTGTGTGTGTGTGAGAAATGTCGTGGTGCGGTGACGGACACCGTGTGCTGAAAGACACTGTGTAAGACCTTGTTTGTTATGTGTGCGCCCGAGTGTTTATGTGCTTCTCAGCTGGATGAGTAGATGCATGAAAGCCTTTGAGACAGATATACTGAGCCAATCTAAAGACGGGCTTCAGTGAAAGAGTGAAAGAAAGAAAGAGAGCATTCTTCCACAACAGACTCCAGCCCTCCCCTTCACCCTCCCCCAAGTCCAACTCACCCTCCTTCTCCTTGTCCTTCTCAACCTCTATCTCTCCCTCCTCTGCGTCTAGCCAGAATTAACGATTTCACCCTGAATGGAACCCCTACATTCACTCACTCACACACACACTTGCGAAATACACACGAAACCCCCCCAAGGGAGCTGTGTGACCTCATCTCAACGAGCAAGCTCTAAATACGCGCTGACACAGAAAGCGAACATACTGTACGTGACATATATGTATGTGTATATATATATATATATATATATATATACACACACACACACACACACACATATATATATATATATATATACACACACATATATATATATATATATGTATATATATACATATATATATATAAATACAGTGCACGCAACGTCTACAGCTGTACAAACAAACGTATGGTCGTAGCACAAAACCCTCACTGACATAGAAACCGCCTCGTTTGCTAAAATATGTCAGGATGTAATTAGTCTAAAAGGGGGGTCCTTAAAATTCCAGTGGGCAAACACATTGGCACACACATCTACAAAGGCCCTTAGTTAAACACTGAATAGCTCGCAGGAAGTGGCTATTTGGCAATTTGGAAGCACCTCCCATGGCTCATGGAGCCTTCTCTCTCTCCTCTCGGCTCCAATCAGTCCCTTTTTTATCTTTCTCACTCTTCTTCCTCCTCTCTCCCTTCTTCTCTCTCCGGTTCTCATCTCCCTCCCCTTGTTCGTGGCTGTGGGTGCCTTCCCACGCTCAGCGCATGAACTTGTACGCCCTCCCTTCTCTCCCCGTAGTGTCAGCAAATGCATTGAGGGATGACTGCGGTGCATGAAATGTGAGATCCTGAGTGATGTGCCTTTGCTTTATATGGCCTAGCGAGGCTGGGTTTACTGCTGCAGAGACCTGGGAGTCACCTTGTTTGAGGATTCTAATGAAATGCAGCAAAACTGGGGCAAATCCCCCCCCTTTCAAGATGAAGCTGCTTTCCAATGCACCGTTCGTGACTCAGTCAGTGTTTAATCCAAGAATGATATCAATTAGTTTTATGCTTTCAAAGAAATCTAATTTGGGATTTTTCCTCATTAGTTTTTTCCAAGTATCAGGTTCATTTTAATCCAATAAAATGATGAAAATTTGTGGAAAAACGGACCATCGGAGAGCACAAAGTGCTGACTGCATATTTTGTCCAACCAACCCTTGCAAATCAGCAGATATTACACTGATAATGACATACAAGTAGGACAATCGCATTGGGATTTCTGCCAGTGATAAATGACTTTACATATTAATAGGTTTTCAAAATTGTCTGTGATTTATTTGTGGCCATTGGTTCCTACACTTCTAATGGTGTCTAGAGAGCCAAGAAATCAATTCCTACTCACTACCTCATATTACAGATTGCATATATGTATGAGCTGCAAGCAGTTCATCAAGAGTGATGATACTTTCACAAACCACCACATTTTATCATTGAAAGGTAAAAAAAAAATACCCAATCTGTCCACAGATGATTACACAGACTTAATATGGATTCATGGCCTGTGCTGGTGTCCAACTGGTACCTTTTTTGCTAAACAGAGGGAAGAATTATGGGAATTTAACCAACGTCGATCATGCTATTCATAGGTTGACTGCTAATTGGCTGACTAGTTGGCTTGGAGATTGAGGGGAACAACAGCAGAGTTCTCGATGAACAAGAAGAAGGGCAAAAAAATGTAAATATAAAAAAATAAAAATCACAAGACCTCAGACAATGGCTTTTTTCATTGTTTTTTCCTGTTTGATCATGACAGGGGTCAAAGCACAAACAATGGGACAAACAGCCCACATTACTGACTGCTCCATGTGTTTTTGGCACTGCCATCAGGTGACAGTACAGTTGCAGCACGTAGACGGGGTCCTGCACAGCTCTGTGTAGCTGCTCCAGCCTACCAACACTGCATCATGCCACGCGCTTTACAAGGTGAAAAAAAACACCAGGAGCACTGTTAACAAAGGTTTATAGTTTCAGAGTGTAAAACAGTGTTTACTTACTTCGTTTGATTTTATTTTTTGAAATTATAAGTACCTTCGGTGCTTAGTACTACGTTGTGTTATGTTGGATATGTTATGTGTCAGAATTGGAGTTCTACAGCAAACTAAATTTAATTTGCAAAAAAGTAAGTCTTAACTGATTACTAAATTCATTGATTTACAGGTTCTCCACGGTCTGGGACTGAGTGCAATTCAAATATCCGGATATCTGTTGCAAGACTTCAGTTCAATGAACCAGTCACTGTTTACAAATGTAAATACGTCTTTAAAAAAGGCTAATAGAAAGCTAAACCACTGTCAGACAAGCACGAGTGGGTTTGAGATTGCATTTCTATTCCCTTATTTACTCTCTACGTGGACCACAAACGTATTTGGCAGAAAATAAATGGAAGACAGAAAGATTCCTTTACCTTCTCGCTTTTCTACAGAGTCAGGCTATTCATATGCAGTATCTATTTATATAGATTCATCTGTCTATGACTGTGGAACAAGAATAGGCTCACAGATTTTATTCTCTCTTTTTTTCTCTCTCACACACACACACACACATTCACACAGCGCACTGATCGATGCAGGGAGAGACCCCACAACTCTGGCTGCAGGACGGCTTCAGTCACCACTTGGCCACTCTGCTGTGAAATTACAGTGTGGGCATGTGGCAGGAGGTACGATGATGAGGCAATGCTGCACGATGAAGGCGATGATGAATTTCTGAGTGGGAGGTAATTATTCTCCCGCACTTGTCTTACCTTCTGGTACTCAGAGTCCTCTGGCCTGAAGTCGCTGCTCACTGTCTGAAACTCGATGTTGAAATGAGGCAACCGGTGGAGCAGATTCACCCACCAAGGCGGAGAATAATTCACCACGGCCGCCATCCTGATGCAGCTGCCTGCCGGCTCTCACTTCACTCTATAGCCCAATTCCTCACAGGGACACTGTAAAAGAAACAGCCAATCACTGCATCTGAGGAGGACACGAAGCAACTTTTAATGTCACCAAACGCATTAGATGAAGAGTAAGACGCAGCATTCGCATGTTATCATAAGGCTAATGTGATGACCTAACAGTAATCAATACCCACTAACAGGGCGGGTCAAAAATGCCAATATAATGGATACCCTCTTTATTCATTAGTTATGCATATATTTTCACAATTTATTAATTTCAATAAGATTATAGCTGCTGAATCTTTCGTGATCATTTCCCATTGGACCAATATAAAACACCCCTGCTGTAAAACACAGGGGTTACAGGTTTCTGTGTGTTTTGTTACAAAGGCAAAAAGACTGCAATATGACATATGACTTTACTATTTGGGGGGTTGCCTTTACAGTGATGTATGTTTGGCTTATTGCCAGTATCACAATGCATTATAATAACTATATTATACTATATTACTACCGCACAACAATTATCACCAATAACCTATTAAATGTAATTAAAGCCCGACAAGACATTCAGTAAGTGTACATTTCGCCCAAACGTTAAACCTGTACATGAATTATGGCATGACAAGAGCATCCATGACAGCGTCACCCAATTTACGCCCATACTGCAAAAACACAGGCTTCGTGAAATAAATGTGTCTTGAACGGGGGGGAATGGCCGTTGTACTGAATTTACTGTATGGGTACATGTAGGTCAGCCCCTTCGCGGGTACCCTCACACATTCAGCATTCAAGCCTTATTTATCTATCGCAGCGCTCAATAAAATGTTAGCAAACCCAGATTAGCTAGCTCTATCCCGCTTTGTCCATTAAATCTACCGCAGTACCACAGAGTCGTCAAGGCAACGAGAAGGGAGAAAAGGAAGAATTCATTTTGAGGTCTGCGTGCCAGTGGACATCCAAGTCCGTGTGCTGGGGTGGGTAGGAACCGTGTTATGACCTACCTAGTGAAGCCCAAGCGGATGCAGACCCTCGTTTGGTATAGTCTTGGAGGTCCAGACCGGCGTATAGTTCACCTATTGTCTTCCCGAATCCGGCGGTAGATTTGAGCACGACAGCCGTGCGCTGCTGCTGCATCAACGCGGCCGACCGAGCTAGCTGCAACGAGCGAGTCGCTTGTAGTCCCATCCACATTGAAAAGAACGGAATAACGGTCACCGACCCGGTCCGCTCACATTTCACCGAGACGTCCTCCTGTTTCGACTGCCTTCACCCTCCGCAAAAGCGTCACGGCAGATTAGGGGTTAAATTATCTGACCAGCAAACCACTATCTATTTTTTTTAATAATAATACAGTTGCTGTCCTCCCCTGCTCACGGTTCGTGCTCGTCGGCGGTCTTCCCACAGTGACCGCCGGTTCAGCGTTGCGGCTCTTCAATTGGATGGTATTGTTGGAGCGTGAAGCAAACACGGTGCTTTAAAAGCCCTGAAGGACGGGGCTTTGCGGCAGCTCCGTGCGCGTGTGAGCGCGTGTGTTTCTGCACGCGCGCGCCTGAGTTTGTAGATGTGTATGTGAGAGGGCAAATGCGCAAAAAAGCCTCCCCCTGGTGTTGAAGTGGTGGAAGTACACAGTAGACAGTAGGACGTTTTATCCTCCACAATGGTGAAGATTATTTTAGAAAGCCTATATGACTACGACACAGGTGGAAAGCAACACAATGGGTCTTTCACTAGAAATTGTTTTAAATGTTTTCCTGGAATATTTCCAAATTTGAAAAAAAAAAATCAGAAAAACAGTCCCAAACAATATTAATGTCTCCTACCAATAATAAATATAAATAAATATGATATCAGAGGTTGAGGGTTGCAGACTCAGGGGATGCACAACATCTTCAGTGTTGAGGGTGATTTTTTATTACATTATAATAAATACATAGAAATTATATTTTCACTTGTACTTTTAACACTGGACTAATTTCAAATACATACATTTTGAAAAAAAAAATCCTATATTTCACTGGTTGTTCTCTGTGTTTTCCCCAGAGGCACCCCTTTTGTTCTCAGACTTATTCTCTACATGAGAAGAGATCCATAAACAACATTATGGAGTAATGACACTTAACTCTGTCACTATTCTGAGGAGTTTTAGTAAAGAGTTTCTCTTTTGTTTCAGCTAAAACTCTTGATCATGATACTGTTGGAGGTTTTTGTACAATCCTCAGTGCCAGAGCAGGCTGTGCAGTTATAAAGTCAGCAGAGTTTTGGTGATTTTTTCACACTACACCTCAACCAGCTTTTGTTGTGGTTCCTATTACAGCACCACACTCAGCCATCTCTTTAAAACTACACATTATTCACAAAGGTTTGTAAAGACAGACAGCTATGTGCTTGATTTTATACACAGTGGAACTGATATTAGCTGACTTCAAACATTAAGAGGTGTATGGACACAAAGGGTGTAACAACAACAACAACAACAACAACAACAACAAAAATAAATAGGGGGCACCATTCATATATCCTTTAACAATTTTGAATTATTGTCATTTTTAAAATACATGCTACTTCTCTCAGAAGTGTTTGGGAAAATAAGCACAAAATGTAAGTACAGGTAATAGTTTCTGGGAAGGACCACATGAGACTGGAGATTTTATTAGAAAAACATTTTATTTACTGTATCAGAAATTAAGTTACACTGATCATGTGGAGACAAATGCACTCGATCGTTGATTTTATTGACTCATTTGTCTGTTTTAAAGCACAAGTATTATTGGCATTAGACACAGTCCCTGTGTATCCTCCCCTGCTCTCACCATTTCAGTATTGCAGCAGCCTGATCTATAACTTATTCACAGTTTGGCTCAATAGTGCATCAGTTAAGAGCTGTCCCTCAACCACACCGCAGACTCAGCTATAACGAACTAAGCATGCAAAATATATTAGTGTGCTGACTTTCATGTATTACCAAATAAGGCATGTGCAAATGTGATTTTATGGATTATTACAGCCTGATGAAGCCAGATGAATTTAAAGTGATGCCTGCTAGGTTAGCAGAAATGAATGCATTTATTACTGTAATTTCAATTTGAATTCCCATGCAGCAGGCAAAAAGAAACAAAAATAAATCTGACTAATTAAACAGAGATATTTGGCTCAAGAATAACACATTCAACAAAAATGGGCTGTTCGTTTTATGTTCTTGTCTGATTAAAGAAAAAAAAAAGATCTCATAACCTTACATCAACACTGAGACACATTCTGAGAATATTCCTGTTATTGGCATTGGCATGGGAGCAGCTCGTGTTACACAGTGAATATTGTTATTGATATTACAAACATTATTGGAACAGCCCAGCTTTTATTTGCAGCTTCAGTAAGAAGTTAAACTTCTTAGTAACTATACTCAGTAACTATACTTAGTGACTACTCAGCTTCTCGATGGGCGTGACGGAGACACGATGATGTCATCAGAATCATCAGAATAGAAAGCGGCGTCTTCATTGATGTCACGAGACTCACTCTGGGCTGCAGGAGACATACAGCACGCATGTTTATAGGTGTGTGGACGCACTCCTCTATAATTACCTTTAACACTTACATTTAAGAACAAAGGCCATGAAACAAATAAACACTTTCTGTGACCTCTGTCTGACCTTTTGTGAGTGTCTTCCTGGAGGCAGAGATGTTAGACGCAGGCCGGGTATTTTTCTTTACACCTTCCTCTTCACCATCATCACTGAGAGATGCAGCATCTTATTAACAGAACAGCAAAGAGTAATTAATGCCATTCAGCCACACCCTCAGAGACACATGTACAGATGCTATAGTGCTAACAGCATGCATTTAAATATGGACCATTTCTTCTCTCGTGGCATTGACTAAACTTTTCAACAAACTAGAAAGTGCATTTTCTGAAGAAACTGCAGTGTGAATGCTTGAATCTGAATGTATGAGCTGAAATGAATTAATTACTGAATATTAAGCTAAAAATGTTGAATGAGCTGGAAAATACAGAGTTTTTAACCTGAAAACAAAAGTGCAGAACTTTTGAAAGCTGATGTTCACACAGAAGAAGTTGGAAAATAGCTGAAAAGTTTTTAAATTTAAATTAGAAAAACCTAAGTAATGAGAAAATACATTTTAGAGTCAGAAAACATCTGAATGAATATTAAAAGTTCATATTCTTTGAATCACTGAATGACTAAAATGTGATCCCTCCACTTGGATCCACACAGTTTAAAAAGTTTAAATGTCTGAGCTTTGAAAAAATCCTTGAAAGAGTAGTTGTCAAACAGCTAACAGATCATCTGCAGAGGAATGGTTTATTTGAAGAGTTTCAGTCAGGTTTCAGAGCTCATCACAGCACAGAAACAGCTTTAGTGAAGGTTACAAATGATCTTCTTATGGCCTCTGACAGTGGACTCATCTCTGTGCTTGTCCTGCTAGACCTCAGTGCAGCGTTCGATACTGTCGACCATAATATCCTATTAGAGCGATTAGAACATGCTGTAGGTATTACAGGTACTGCACTGCAGTGGGTTGTATCATATCTATCTAATAGACTCCAATTTGTGCATGTAAATGGAGAGTCCTCTTCACACACTGAGGTTAATTATGGAGTTCCACAGGGTTCAGTGCTAGGACCAATTCTGTTTACAATATACATGCTTCCCTTAGGCAGCATCATTAGAAGACATAGCATACATTTTCACTGCTATGCAGATGACACCCAGCTCTATCTGTCCATGAAGCCAGATAACACACACCAATTAGTTAAACTGCAGGAATGTCTTAAAGACATAAAGACCTGGATGGCCGCTAACTTTCTGCTTCTTAATTCAGATAAAACTGAGGTTATTGTACTCGGCCCTGAAAATCTTAGAAATATGGTATCTAACCAGATTCATACTCTGGATGGCATTACCTTGGCCTCCAGTAACGCTGTGAGGAACCTTGGAGTCATTTTTGACCAGGACATGTCCTTCAACGCACATATTAAACAAATATGTAAGACTGCTTTCTTCCATTTGCGCAACATCTCTAAAATTAGAAATATCCTGTCTCAGAGTGACGCTGAAAAACTAGTTCATGCATTTATTACTTCCAGGCTGGACTACTGTAATTCATTATTATTAGGATGTCCAAAAAACTCACTGAAAAGCCTTCAGCTAATCCAAAATGCTGCAGCAAGAGTACTGACAGGGACTAGAAGGAGAGAGCATATTTCTCCTGTTTTGGCTTCCCTTCATTGGCTTCCTGTTAAATCCAGAATTGAATTCAAAATCCTGCTCCTCACATACAAGGTCTTAAATAATCAGGCCCCATCTTATCTTAATGACCTTGTAGTACCATATCACCCTATTAGAGCACTTCGCTCTCGCTCTGCAGGCCTACTTGTTGTTCCTAGAGTATTTAAAAGTAGAATGGGAGGCAGAGCCCCTCTTCTGTGGAACCAGCTTCCAGTTTGGATTCGGGAGACAGAAACTATCTCTACTTTTAAGATTAGGCTTAAAACTTTCCTTTTTGCTAAAGCATATAGTTAGGGCTGGACCAGGTGACCCTGAATCCTCCCTTAGTTATGCTGCAATAGACGTAGGCTGCCGGGGGATTCCCAAGATGCATTGAGTTTTTCCTTTCCAGTCACCTTTCTCACTCACTATGTATTAATAGACCTCTCTGCATTGAATCATATCTGTTATTAACCTCTGTCTCTCTTCCACAGCATGTCTTTATCCTGTCTTCCTTCTCTCACCCCAACCGGTCGCAGCAGATGGCCGCCCCTCCCTGAGCCTGGTTCTGCCGGAGGTTTCTTCCTGTTAAAAGGGAGTTTTTCCTTCCCACTGTCGCCAAAGTGCTTGCTCATAGGGGGTCATATGATTGTTGGGTTTTTCTCTGTATCTATGAAGCGCCTTGAGGCGACTTTTGTTGTGATTTGGCGCTATATAAATAAAATTGAATTGAATTGAATTGAATTGAAAGACACGCTGTTGGAGAGAGAACAACGATGGCTACATTTTGAGGGTAAAATGATGGCTGTAGAGCAAACACTATGGACATAGCCGCAGTTGAGAGAGAAGTGTTTAAGATGAATCTTGGCACAGTGGCAGGCAGAGCTCGTTAAGCAGGCAGGTGTGAGCCTGGTTGCTATAGTGACTGCACCCAATGGCTCCATACACACGCACACAGACACGCACCTCACTTCTGCTGCTTAAAATGAACAGAAAAGTCAGGCCCAAACAAATCCTTCCCAAATGAAAAGTACATGTCGTATTGACAAAATTCTTTCACCGTGAGCGCCAGCAATGTCCAGTCTACCAAATTCTCAGTTTTCATGCCTGTGGAGTTTATTATATGGACGTGGTGACAGTGGAAAGACACCATGCTCTTCTGATTTTCAAACGAACCTTCTGAGCCATTTTAACATTAGAGTCTATGGAAGAGTTGGAGGGAGGAGGCTGTGCATTGGTGACATTTATGAAAGAACCATAACACCTAGTACAATAGTAAACACATTGGATGAAAGAGGACAGCGATGGCTACGTTTTGAGGGTAAAATCATACCTGTAGAGCAAACGCTGCGGACACAGCAGCAGTTTTAAAAAAGATTTTAAGATTAATTTTTTTGCTCCTCTCACTCTAGCAGTTGAGCTGTCTCACTCTAGCGGCAACATTCCGTCCCATACACACCCATTATAAACTCTGAAACGGCTGAAAAAACAGCATGAAACTTAAACTAGAACTGAAGAAAAAGTATAATAGATATTGAGAAGATAAATACAAGTTGAATAGTTGAATCTCTTGGCTTCGTTTTAAAGTTTGAATGGTGGCTCTATGTCAACGTATGTGGAAGTAGTAAGAGTTGAAAAATAAGTAAGTTGAATGAGGATTTGAAGGGTCTCCCCATTGAAATACATGGGAAATTTTTGTTGAAAAAAGTTGAATAAAATTAAAAATATAAATGTTAAAAATGAGAAAAATAGAAGCACACTTGTCCAAAAGAAGAGGAATCTAATGGTGTTTGAATGGTTTTTCTAAGTTGAACGGTTTTGAAGGAGTTAGCGTCCAAAAAACATACGGAAAAATAATAATAAAGATTCGAAGAACAATACTGTGAATGCTTTTACAAGCATTCACACTAATAAAACCCTGCCTGTAGGAATCTAGAACAGCTCAGCGAGGGAGTTCATGTTGCTCATGATAGGCCTTTCACCACATTATTAAAAACATCAAATGAAGATGGTAAAAAACATCAGCTTCACTGGAGGCTGTCCCATTCACTGTACCCAGTGAAGCATGACACAATACGACACACTGTAAAGATCCATAAGAAAGCACGTGTTCTCAGATCGAAAAGAAGCTGGAACGATGCAGGTTAAACTCTCTCAGTGAAGCCCACAAGGTATCAAATGCAGAGGCATCCTTGTAAGATTATGGGGGAAAATGCTGACATCACTGCTTTGCTCTATGCACCAGCATGCTGTGACATGCTCAATACTCTGGGAGATGGCGGGGAAAGTAATGGGGGAGTCAGTTAGGGCAGACAGATGTGAAGGCAGGACTCCTGAAACAGAAACAGCTTTGCACAATGTTCTCAGAGAACTCCTAACTTTCTTGCTTAGGAAGGATTGAGGATAATTCACAGAGCGGTTCAGTCACATGGAAAGTTCATGCTCATTTGATCTGTTCATAATTAATCACTGTCATCATCTGATTTCCTATTTTGGCATTTAACAGGAAAAAATGGTTCTACTTCGGCGCTGAAATGAACTGCATCACAGCATGACACAGTCAAATCCCTGCAATCGTTTGTGTGATGGCTCTGCTGATGGGAAGCTGCGACAGACCTGAGTCATCGCGGATGTTGCGATCGCTTGACGTGAGCGCATTAAATATAATTCTGTAAAGTTTCATTAACATTGAATTACTTGCACAGAGTTTGGGGGATATTCTTCCAAACTTTTTTTTCTTCTTGTCATTTGCGCCTCTGTTTAAACAGTTCTTAAGCTCCTAAACAGTCTTTTCTACTCCTAGTAAAGTAGAGGCAGTAGTGGTGTGAAGGTCCGCTGAGTGCCCTCTTAAGTCTTTATTTTATTTGAGGCAGACGGTGCCCTCGCTGGTGCTGAGCAGACAGGGACAATAGAATTACATTACTGCTCCAGCGAAATCCATCAATACTCAAAGCAGTGCTGGGGGGAAGGAATCATAAGTGATTTGGAACCTGAGAGCAGGGAGGTGCATACATCAGTGAATATGAAGTCTGA
This sequence comes from Perissodus microlepis, assembly GCF_051167445.1. Taxonomy (NCBI): domain Eukaryota; kingdom Metazoa; phylum Chordata; class Actinopteri; order Cichliformes; family Cichlidae; genus Perissodus; species Perissodus microlepis. The sequence continues at coordinate 29,608,408 of NC_140466.1, read as the reverse complement.
GCACTGAGCAGTTACAGTGTAGCACGAAGGCACTGAATACATTTGTACAGCGTGTTGGGGTGCATCAACCCCTATCCCTGAACTGAAGATGGATGGAGAGCTGTGACTTTGTTTGGTTTTTTGCTGTGTTCTGATGAATATTTTGATAGTTTGCTGTGGATGTGTTTGCATAGAAACAATTTTTAAAAGATGGCGAGAACCTCACCTTTTTTGCTGGGTGGGTGTTGTAATGCACTTCCTCTTGGTGCCAGCGTGGGAAAATTGTTTTCCATTAAAGAAGGCACAGACCTAACACACAAACGCAAACAAGCAATTGTGGATTTTTTCTTTGGTTTGACTGTTTGTTTGTTGTTTTGTTTTTTTTAATTCAGTGCATAAATGAGTCACCTTTCTTGTGCAAGACTACATCGAGCCAGATGTCCCCTGCACGCCGACTGTATCATCGTCAAGGCGTCATCATCCAGCATGTCACCAACGGAGGAAGCTTCATCGCTGAAGTTTGAGGATTTTTCAACCTGGAAACAGCAAAAAAGGGGGAAGAGATAAGAAAGGTTCAGCAGGGACAAAAGCTTACAGCCAACCCACCAAAAAATGTTTTTTAGAGCCACCTAGTGGTTATTTGTGTTAGCTGCAACGCTGACTCTGGCTTATTAAGGACATCATGATCTCTAGTAGGATTGTTGGAAGTAAAGACATCAGCACACAAGTAATTTCTGGTTTAATCAATTTTTTCCCCTTTTGTTTGGGTTTGAAGGGAAAAAAAGAACGAAAAACAAAATTACATTTAAGTCCTTCATTGCTGAAAATACTTCACACACCTGCTGATCATTACCCAGCATTAGAAAAACAAAATCAGCACTCGTTATGCTAAAATTAACCTTAACATAACAAACATGAGTCTTCAAGTATCCATGAAAAGTAGCATTTATTGTTTTTATTAGTACACTGTTCTCGATGCTTTACAAGTACGGCTTGATATGAGTGCATCGCATGGAAGCGTGTGGGTAAAACCTGATTCAGTGCATCTTCCGGTAGCTCCTTCAGCTGTGAGTCTCTGAAGAGGTGGCCTCTTAAAGCTGACTGCAGCATCACTGTGTCCTTAAAAGAGAATGCAGAGGACGGATATGGACAGAAAGAGAAATCTGGGCCAGAGTGTCTAGACATTTCTTTTTTTACATAACATTTCTATCAGATATTAATAACTTCCTTTGCATAAGCGTGTTACATACCCTGTTTCTGTGCTCCCTCCAGCATATCTGAATGTCTAATGCTGCTTTCGCCATTTCTTCTTTCTCTCCGTCATCTGTGACTGATTCCTCACCTCCCTCTGCCTCCTCTTTGCTCCCCGTGTCCCTCTCCTCTCTCTCTCTCACACCTGTGCTGCCCCGAGTCTCCTCTGCCAATGTGGGAGGAAGAGAGGAAAGCTCAGCCTGTGCAAGTTTACTGTTTTCCTCCTCCAGAGTTTGGATCCGAGTTCGCAACTGTTTCAACTCCTGTCTGGGAAACACAAAACACACGAGTGCAAAGCAATAAATAAACACAACTTTGCATGAAAAGCAAACTCCACCTGCAAATCATCATAATTATTAGTATTAGTATTATTATTACATATTTATCTATTACTTAAGACTTGAAATGGAATTACACTTGGCTTTTAACTTAAAACTACAATGATCAATTTTATGAACAATGCAAATTGAAGAAAAGTGTGGACACACTGAATCACATCCATGTCAAACACCAAATGCAGGAGTGAAAGTGTACTTATGCTGCCGTCTCTCTTCATCGTGTAGTTTTTTCTGTTCAGCTTTCCACTGTTTTGTCGCTTTCTCTAGTTTTTCTCTTTCAGCCTTCAGCTGTTTCAGTTCATCACTGGAACCACAGACAACACAGATTAAGTATAGAGAACAACAGCTGCTGTTACAGATGTAATAATGTGGTAGGTTCAGATTATTCATTTATTAGACTTTTACATTTAGAAGTAGTGTTTTGTTTTTTAACTGAGCAGTCTCAGGCTGCTCGTCACTCACTCTCTACTTGACAGCAACTCTTCAAGTGCCATTTTCTCCTCCTCCAATTGGCTCAAGCGTTCCCTCAACTCCGAAACCTCCTCCCTTTCATCAGCGAGCGTTCCCCCGGAGACCACTGCCTCTGTTGCCATGGTAAACGCCAGACTCTCGGTGAGTGTGGTCTGGACTTCCTTATCCAATAGGATGGTGCTCTTTGGTGACTGGGCGTGTCTTTTGCTGTCTTCCAGCCTCTGACAGGAGGAGAGAGTCTGTTAGCTGCGAGCTTAGAAACAGAGGCAGGCAACTGCTCGTGTTTACATGAACAACTGGTTACGGCTTCCTCTCACCTTCTCCACCTCCAACAGCCGTCTCAACAGTCTCTGTTTACTCCACTCTCTGTAATCTGGGACACATCATTACACTATTTTCAGTAACATTACAGCACACAGCAGAAAACTGTAACCACTTTATGACTATCCTCTTGATCTCCAGGATTTTCACTTGTGACCAAAGTGCATTTAGTCTCCTTGTGTGTTTAATTGGAGGCACAGCATTTGGTTTTAGTTGTGGCTTAAAAACTACAACTTTTGAGTCTTCTGGAAGTTGCCTGCATCCATGACCACAAGGACTTTTTGCCCCTTTCGCCCAACAGCACAGATGTAAAGACTAATACCAATTCCTTTGTTTCCTTTGTCTTTGCATTGCACTTAATGTTAGCTGGAATGTAATCAGTAATGGCAGCCTACGTAGATCATAAAGAAAAACTGTATTAACCAATTAGGATTTAAAAACAATACAATTGTTTTATAGCAGCGAGCTTTACTAGGAGACAGGAAGGCATGTTTCTAGTACAAGCTCCTTTAACGGGACCCTAAATCAACATATAGAACACACTGGTTCCAGTATCATTGGTTTTTTACTCCTCCCGGTTTTATACATATGTACATACTGTATGTAAAATATACAGTGAGTTGTAGGCGTTTTACACTGATATCTGACTCTTGCTGGTTTTTTCAGCACTATGTTGTGGCGTGTGAGAAAAGACCTTTGGCTCCTCCAGCAGGACTGTCGGTGTTGAGTTCTTCTCTGAGTGCCACGTTCTCTTGTTGAAGCTGCTCCAGGTTCTCAGTCAGACGGTGAACTGTGGAGCTCAAAGCTTTTTGCTGCCTCTGGGAGCATTTGCTCTCGGCTCGACAGCTGCAACAGAGCAGGAAAGGGAGTCTCAATGCCAGAAACGTACTCGTTTATTCGTTAACCTTTTATAATGATGACGACGGAGATCCGTGATTCTCCTGAACTCGGCTACACTCAGACACGTGTGTGTCAGTCACCTTTTCTCAGCTGCTTCTAGAAGCATCCTCAGTCTCTGGATCTAAAAGGAAAGGCAGACAGACCCACTTTACTGAACTCCTTTACACACCACCAAGCTCACAGTGGGCAAAGTGGGACTGATTTTACCTCCTCAAAGTATGATTTGACTCGAATCTTCAGTTCTTCCAGGTTGGTGGCCCTCAGCTCACTTTGCAGTTTACTGAACGAGCAAAAAAATAAATAAATCACATGAGCATCATTCTGTTTTACACAGAAACCAAACATACAGAGACAAAGTTGGAGGACGGCATTACCTCAGGGCGTTTTCTTTCTCTCTGCACTGCTGCTCCAGCTTTAGGATCCTCTGCCTCAGTCCATTGATAACCTTGACAAAGAGGATCAGCTTTTCTTGTTATAAACACGTCCTAAAAATTACATTTATTCCCGGCATGTTCACCAACCCACTGGGTATACTCACCACGCTCCCTTCTCTTTTCCTATCTACCAAACTACGCGTATATTCAGATCCCTACAGGAAAAACATTGCACAGTTGGGGTTTTTTTTTTCATCATTTTAGCTTCTTTGACAAAAAAACTACACACGAAAAAACAAAAAACAAATAATTTTCTGTTCTTACCTTAGTGGGATCCAACAGTGATTCTATCTGTTTCTCTCTCTTGGCATTATCTTCCTCCAGGCGTCGTAGTTTGGCTTTCATTTGCTGGTTGTCAGATTTCTGCTCATGAAGGCTCTGCAGAGAACAGCACCAGTGACTACTCAAACATATAACAAGTGCATAAGGATTTACATTTTAAAGAAGCCTGACTAAATTAAAGAAGAAAAATGTAAAAACATATTTTTCTTTTTGAGAAGAAGAACAAAAACGAGATGGAAAAGTCACTACACCGATGTGCAGGCATGCATGTCTTGTTTTAACGTGTGATTATGTTACTCCTTACCTTCTTGAGGTGAATGATCTCATCGTACATGTCCTCCTTCTTCATGAAATCACTTGTAACTAAAGTCAAACCTGCAAATGATGGGAGAAGGTAAATGATTTCACAAAGAAGACAACACATGCTTTGCTTTGTAAGTCATGAAAAACAACACTGACTGCACTAATATCACATCGTACTCCCTTCACAGCCAGTATTTTTCCTTTTTTTAAGCGTCTCCTGTTCAGCACAAAAACCTGATCTTCAGCTCTGTCTCCCTCTTCGCTCCATTTCTAAGTCTGATACACAAACGCGTTCTCTCACCGTTGGAAGCAGAGCGGAGATGTTTGGATTTCCTCGTGCTCAAGGTCTGCATGAGGAGCTCTGGTGTGGCGTCACACTCTGATCTCAGAGTTTGAGACACATCTGAAAAAGAGAAACAGACAGAAGCTACTTGTCAACATGCTCCGGTTTCCTGATTCATTTGGCAGATTTCTATTGTTTTTAATAACGCAGTGTTAGATGTGTGTGCCATGCTTGTTTTTAAGCCTAGATGATGTGCTAATAAACATTAAAAAGAAGTTTGGCTTACACAAAGTGTTCCAACACGAGTCAATACTGCATCTGACTCATGCCTTTTCACACTTTTCGAGGACACGCTGCAGAGCATGAATAATGCATTTAAGTTCAGATATGTGACGAAATCACTGCAAACCTATATTTCCCTTTACCTCCTTGTTTTTGCTGTACAGCCTTCCATAAACTGTTTCATTTCAAGCAAGCAGATAAACCCATTCACTGTGAATGTATTTATGTAGGCACCATTCACAGAGCTTGTTGTGCCTTCATGACACCTACCAAGGCCGTTGCTGAGGGAAGTAAGGCGAGCTGGGCCAGTCTCCCCGGGAGTGTCCAATCTGGTGTCCCCCAGAGAGGCCCTTGGTAGTCTCCAAGCACCCACTGCCGCTCTCCTGTGATTCACATTCAGACTGGTAAGGTATGGAGACCCTACAAATACAAAAGCAAACATAACTTTCAAGGTGGGTTTTCCTACAGAGTCTGAAAATACTACCTACAGTGCAGCCGAACAGGACTCACCTGGAGAAGGAGGAGGCTTGCCAGAAGAGACTTTCTTTTTCGTTTTCTGATAGAGGACAAACACGAAGGGGGCAAAGCAGATGACAGGAGTATTTATGAAACTGATTTCATGCGGAAGAGCACGTCGAAAGCAAAGGAAATATCCCAGCCATAAAAACAAAGACATAACAATGTGTTCATGTGGCACAGATTAGATTCACGAGTCCATTTGTTTACCTTTACTGGAACATCAGCAGGGAGCGAGAAGCCATCCTCAACCTAGGAGGCGTAAGACACCCATACTAAGACAGAAATCCCCTCTGATTGAGAAGTCAAAAGTGCTGAAAACAACTGCCATAAACTACCATGGCTTTAAATTATAGAACCTTATAGGCTTTTAATAAGCGATTCCAACAAGAACCACTGTAAAGTCAGTTTTAAGTAAACAGTTGTATCTTTAACCCAGCCAGATCAGAACACTCACCAGCTCCTCGTAGTCTTCATCTGTTTGGACATCACTCGCCTGAAGAGACGTCTTAGCATTGGCACTGAACATCGCTAGTAAATAAATGTTATGTTAGGTTGGAAAACTCGACTTTTCCCACTTCTAATTCGGTCATCTTTTCCCAACTCCCAAATCTTACTTCACGTCGCCTCCTCTCTTGCTAAGAAATACACAGGGGGGCAACAAAAGAGACGCTAGCTATGCTACAACTGGGAATTTACGTGTTTTGGGACAGCTAACTTTCCTTAATAATAAGCAGTTCATACGGTAACGTGGGCTGTAGAGCATAGCTTCCTTAAAACTGTTAAAATGCTGCTGTCTTTCGGTACAGAGGTTACTGATTTCTCATCGGCGTCGCAGATTGAGTCGTCTAGCAACCAGGTTGCCGTTAACCAGCGGTGTAAATTTACCAAGAAAAAATCCGAGCGGTGCCGGAACTGTATGAGGACGTCTTCAAACTAAAACGTAAACGCGTGACAGACGATAGTAAACGTGACGCGTGATGCTTATCTTAATTTAATGGTAGTTTATGAAATAATGTGTTTTAAGTTGGCAAACTATGCTTCGATTTCAAGCGAAGGGCAACGCATTTCTTTAAACAAGAAACTTATTTTGAAAATATCGGCCGGTTGTACCCGTTAGCTTTGTTTACCTTGATAGAGCACAGCCCAGGTAGTGTTTTGCCCGCTGCTCTCGGAGTGGTGCTACAAGGAGGGGCTGAAAGTGGGTTCTTCTTCCCAGAATCATTCAGGTCCGTGGGACACATACAGCCCAATTTGATCCTATCTGGGGTGGACCAAAAAAACCTCCATAATTTACAAAACATGTGATTAACAGATGGAAGTGTGTTAGTTTTTACTTGTGCATTACAGCTTACACCGCTGTAATACATCATAGTGGATATACAAAGGTACAAAACTTCACGTGCATTTTAAAACTAAAGAGTAACAGTGTTTTTACTCCTTTACGATCTAAAAAACTTGAGATATCCAATATAGCATTATTATCGACTTCTATTATCACTTTGCAAAGCCATTCAGTTGGCCAGATATGACCATTCTGAAGTCCAGTTGTTTGAACCCATTCTTGGTTCCATATAGCATGAGTCAAGGGGATGAGGATGTAAAAGTAACCTTTGAGCTCAGTTTGAAAAAGTCAGAAAAACTAATAAGAGAAGTTCAAAGAATAACTGACAGAACCTAATAGTCCTATCGCCTTATAGAAGACACAGGGGTGTTGTCTTAACATCAAACTTGTATCAGCCTCTCTGATGCTGAGTAAGTTTGGTTTGTTCAGAATATTTGCCTGAATTGAAAAAACCTGATCAAACCTTTCTCTTTTGTATGTCCACTGTCAGGAGTTGATTTTTGTCATTCCTCAAATTCTCCTCTTTGCTGCAAACTCTGCAGCGAGCTGAGTGGCCATGTTCCTGTATCATTTTCTCATACTGTTTACACAGGTGCTGGACCCCCAGCGCCACACAACCAGGCAGACCAGCATATTTTTGTTCAGGGAGAGCAAAGTCATTGTAACCCATTTAATCGTACAGCTGTCCTTTTTTCTTAGAGAGCTTCACCAGTCTGTATCTTTAGAATAAAACCAGTCACCTATTTTGCTCATATACACAGAGATGATAATGGTATAATCAAAGTTCATTTCAATTTTATTTATGTAACAAAAAAACGCAACAGCAGTCATCGTAAGGCATTTTATATTGAAAGGTAGATACCCTGCAATAATACAAAAAATACAATAACACAATGATACAGAGAAAACAATCAGATGACTCACTTTGAACATGAACGTGGCAACAGTGGTTTCTTCCCCTTTAACAGGAAGAGACCTCCGGCAGAACCAGGCTCAGGGAGGGGCAGATGTCTGCTGAATAACTTGACTTCATCACATAGTTTATAATAAAATAAAGACTTCAAACTTCCTACAAACCATCCACGATGTCTTTTCATTTTGGTCAACACCTACTAAAGCTGGACCCTATCCCAGCTGTCACAGGGCAAAGGGGACAGGTATGGTCAATTTACCATTGGACTGTGGGAGAAAACTAGATTATCAGGGGAAACCATCCAAACGTCACACAGAAACGACCCCTACCAGCCAGTGAATTCAAACCCAGCAACTTCTTGCTTTGAAGCAAGAGTCCTAACCACTGGACCACCATGATGCCCGGTGTCCTCAAACAATGATCTTAAATATCAAAATTTCCCTTTGGAGTCTCTCCTTCTCAAGAGAGAATTTCTGTTTTTATCCAAATAAAGGGATGAAAGGAAAACTCCCTGATAGAAAACCTTTCTGCCTGTGAATGATGTAATTGTACATTTGTAGCACCATCTAGATAGTTGTCAATCATTTTGCTTCTCAGCTGTTATTTTATGTGATCTTTTAGTCTATTTCATTTTGTCATTTAACTTGATTCAGTGCTTCTGCCAGTAATCAGGCCTGGCTCTGGCTAGTGGAATTGAAATTTAACCCCGGTAATTCATGATTTAATAGGGGCAAGTAGGTTTGGTTCATTTTCTCTTTAAAAAATTAAATAATAATTATAAAATATTGTGTTAATCTTGATTATCGTTTTCTGATATTAACATTTGTTTGATGATCTGACACGTGATTAAATGGGAAGGGGGTGAACGCAGCACTGTAAGCCCCGTGAATGCTTCACGGGGCTTACAGTGCTTCGCATTACTTGAGTAGTAAATTCTGTATCATTTGAGCAAGCTGAGTTATACTTCATTACACTTTCTCACCACGAGCTATCTAAAATACAGGCAACCAGGCATTATACTTCAAAAGTATACACAACTCAGTGTTCATTACCAAGACTCAAGGACTTTACTGTTAGGTAATGAAAAACACCCAGACTCTCTGTAACTTGATGAATTTGCTTTTTCTCTTTCCGAGATTCTTGTCCTTGCTGCTTTTCTCCAAAAAGCCAGATGGGGGCGATGTAGTCCCAGCTGTAAGATATCCTCTCCCCCAGATATCCCACCTCCGCACTAACTTTGCAGGCTGTGTCCCAGCACAGGTTTCATGTCCTGCACAACCTCCCGCTTCAAACTATATGCACAAGCTCATATAAAATCCGTACTTTTCATGGTTTGCTTATCCTACATCTTCATTTCATTGGACAATGTTGTTGGTGGGGCCAATCTGGGATTCTTTTGCTCTGTTGCTACCCCTTCTCTTTGTTTAGGGTATATCGTGCTATTCGTTTTAGCGATTTATAACCAATTATCTAATTATTTTATCTATATAAGCCATAACTAATGATAAATAAAGATCCAAGCATGGGATGCAAAAGTAGTGCCATCAAAATGCTCATCTTGTCCAGATAACAATCAAAAACCTCCGTTTGTTTTACAGTTATCAAAGATCAAAAGCTTAAAGTGAAAAGTTGCCAAAGATTTTCCTGATTTTTATCAGGTTACTGACTCAGCAGCACACCAATTCTTCACGCAGCAACTTTGCAAGCCACTAATCTCCCTAAATTAAAACCAAGTAACTGAAAATGTATGCATACAAAGTGAACCGTTCATGAACTATCCCGTCTTTCAACTACATCCTCAAATTACATTAGGAATTAAGGTTTTTAGCTCTACACAGGCAAAGCTGCTGTGAGAAAACTTCACTGGCTTATAGCTGCGAGGAAGATAACTTTGCGGTACAAAATCAAAACACCATTACCATAATCGATTATATGTTCAACTACTGGAAAATAAAAGAAGAAGAAGAAAAGAGAAAAGCTTCATTTAGCTTCTCATGGAGCTTTTTATACCTTAGAAAGCTCTCCTGGGGTAGTGGGCGTGAGGAAAGGATAAGCACCCGCCGTTATCGCTCTCTCTCTCTCAGAGTAAATAAAGGTGGATGTGTAGACAGGAGTTATGACAAAGCACGGGGGAGAAGGACGGAAGGGCTGATCAGACTACAGGATGGAAAATGGGTGGAATTTCAATGAAGGGAAACAACTGAGTAAATTCGCACTTTTGTCTCTGATCTCTCCGATGTTCATGTGTGAAAACACAATGTTTGCATTGTTCCACACTCAGTAGTTTTTGTTTGGTAATTTTTTTCAGCACAGATTTTGTGAAAACTACAGGGGGAAGAGAACATTATACTAAAAGCTACCCCACATCAGATTCAGAGGGGACATTTGACTCATAAGAGATCCCAGCACTGTATGCTGACATTGTCAGAAAATGGCCTTTCTCTGCCTCTTTCCAGCACAAACATACCAAATCTGTTAGGTGGTGAATCCACATGGACCTAGCAGAGTTCTCCAGGAGCAATGGAAAAGTTAGTGCTGATGGTGTGGATGATACTGGTTATACGTGTGGGGCTATGTGAAGATCAGTGCAGGGGTGGAGTGGTTTGTCAAAATTGCAGTCATCTCCCTCCTGCTCCTCTGCCTGTATCTGGGGCGTGTACTGCCTTGAAAAAAAAACCTCACAAGCTTGCAACTCCTGCAGCTCCAGCGAGCCAGTCCGGATTTTTACCCAGTTAGGGGACACTGATCACCATCAGCACCATCAGCAGCAGCTCTCTCTCTCCTTCAAACACCCCCACAGTCTCTCTCCCTCCCTCTGTCCGTCTGTCTATCCCTCTCTATAAGACCAGCATCTCCTTTCTTTGCTCCTCTTGTCAAGCTGCAATCATGTCCTCAAACGGCGCCGACGGGGACCTGCTGCAGATCCCTCTGGGCCTCATCAACAGCGAGGGCAAGTATCTGACTGCGGAAACATTCGGCTTCAAAATCAACGCCTCGGCCAGCAGCCTGAAGAAGAAGCAGAGGTGGACCCTGGAGCAGACCGGGGAAGACGACAGCGCCGTGTTCCTCCTGTCCCACCTGGGCCGCTACCTCGCCACGGACAAAGACGGCAACGTTACCGCGGACAGCGAGACGCGCGAGCGGGACTGCCGCTTCGTCATAACGGTGCACGAGGACGGGCGGTGGTCGTTGCAGTCCGAGCCCTACGGCCGCTTCCTCGGCGGCAGCGAGGACCGGATCACCTGCTTTGCGCAGACCGCCTCGCCGGCGGAGAGATGGAGCATGCACCTGGCCGTGCACCCGCAGGTCAACCTCTACAGCTTCGCCCGCAAGCGCTTCGCCCACCTGAGCGCCCGGCAGGAGGTATCAATAGATCGGGATGTCCCCTGGGGGGTCGACTCGCTTGTGACCCTGGTGTACCGCGATCAGCGCTACCACCTCGAGACTTCTGACAACCGGTTTTTGCGCAACGACGGCAGCCTGTCCACCGCAACGGACAAGGATACCGGCTACATGCTCGAGTTCCACTCCGGGAAAGTGGCATTCCGCGACTGTAACGGTCGCTACCTGGCCCCCGTAGGCCCCACCGGCACTATGAAGTCTGGGAGGAGCACCCGGGTGGGAAAGGATGAACAGTTCGGCCTGGAGCGCAGCCACGCGCAGGTCGTGCTGACTGCAGGCAACGAGAGAAACGTCTCCACAAGGCAAGGTGAGGCTGTACAGCTGCACTGACCCAAGAGACACCAAGTAAAAGAAATGCAGTTTCACCGTGAGGTCACCGCATAGCTGGACACAGCAGGAGGCAGCTGTTGCGTGTCTGTATGAAAAAGTAGAGCAGAATTAGAGACCCCAGCTAGCTCATTTTCCTCCCACACCATGTGTTTGTCATTATCGCCCCCCTCCCCTCCGCTTTTTTTTTTTTTTTGCAGTTGTTGGGGGGCGGGAAGGGGGGGGGGGCGCAGTCCCTGCCAGTTTAACATTTTTCCTGCAGTAATTCTACCCCTGCTCTGTGGTTGCTGGCCCGGGGTCAGCTTCAGTCTGCAGCTGTGCATCGTTCTTTATCTCAGAACAGACAGAAAACGAGGGCAGATTTGCTTTGGAGACAATGGGAAAATGGTGGAGAGGCAGAGAACGCGGGCCACAAAGAGCGAGGTGTGCCTTACACAGGTCTGCTGAATGTAGGTCTTTATCCCACATGCAACCCCATTGTCTCGTTGCCTCCCGGTCTCTAATTGATTCTGTGCACAACATTAGCGGGGATTTATCAGTGTGTGAGTGAGTGTGAGACAGACAGAGAGCATACCAAGGGAAATAGAGGATGGTTTGCTTGAATGAGGTCAGTGTATGTAAGGCAGTGACTTGTGACCTAAATTGTGACCATAATTGAAAGGCTGATGGAAAGCAGGACCAGGGGACTTGGACTTATAATTCATCACAATTTATTTTCTTTGTTAAAGAAATAACAGTGCTGCTGCATTTGTACTAACCACTAATGGTTCAGTGGGCTCAATACGGGCATTGCACAAGCATTTTGTTAACTGGCAGCTTGGGTGTCAGTAATGAGGACAGAGACATTTTTATTCTCTCAACTCTTCCAAGGTGGACTGGTTTTATGTAATGGGAGGCTGAGTCCAGTTTCGTGTCTTTGTAAGAAATCTACTGGTCAGATCTTTTTGCTCTTTGTTTGGAACCATTTTTCCCTATTAATAGATGTGTTAAACTCGCGCTAAGTTCATATTCAAACATATTAACACGTTTCTTCTTCTGGTATTCAAAATATGTTGTCTCGATGTGGGTTGCAGAGATGATGGGGCTCTGCCATTTCACCACATCCCAAAGGTGCTCTACTGGATTGAGATCTGGTGACTGTGAAGGCTATTTGAGTACAGTGAATTTGTTTCCATGTACCGGTTTAAGATGATTTAAGCTTTGTGACGTGGTGTGGTATGCTGTGGCCATAAAGGGATGGACATGGTCAGGTAGGCTATGGTGTTTAAACAATGGTCAGTTGGTACTGAGGGGCCCAAAGTATGACAAGAAAATATCCACCACACCATTACACCACCAGCCTGAGCCAGTAATATACAGTAAAATGGATCCATGTTTTCATGTTGTTTATATCAAATCCTGAACCAATTATCCAAATGTTGCAGCAGAAATTGAAACTCAACAGAGTAAGAAATGCTTTTTCCAGTCTTTTGTTGTTCAGGTTTGGTAAGCTTCTGTAAATTGTAGCCTCAGTTTCCTGTTCTTAGCTGACAAGACTGGCACTCAGTGAGATCTTCTATGCTGTACAGTCCAGAGGTGCCCTTCCTGTTGCTGTCCTATCAGCTTGAAGCAGTCTGACCATTCTTCTCTGAACTCTGACATCAACAAGGCATTTTTGCCTAGAGAACTGCTGTTTCTCTGTAATTTATCTTCTCTGTAAACGGTTACTTGAATCACATTTCTTCTCCATTTTCATGCTTGGTTTAAACTTAATATCCAAATACATTAAATCTGATCACGGTCTCACTAACATCTCCTCATATGTAAGAACACGATTCCTTCTATGGAGGGATATGGTGGAATACCAGTCCCTTCATGTAATTGTTCATTACAAGGTTGGTGGATTTGTTCTGAGCAACCATGTCATGATTTATGTAAAATACATTGCAGTTGAATTTTTAAAATGTATTTTTGGCAATTTTATGTGCCATTTAGTTCCATTATATTGTAGGAAAACCACTTATATCTGCAAAACTGGTAACTCACACCAAAAGAGCTTAGACAAATATCATTACAGCACATGTATTTAATTCATGATTTGATTTATGGGTGAACTCTTTCTTGTTTTGATGAACTCACAATTATTTTTCAGCTCTACAATTTAGCTCATTGTTTTGGTTTTAGTCTCAGAGCCTATATTTGCAGATGGCTGCCTTTTTTTAAACAATTAATTCACTTTAATATAGTTGTCCAGCAAAAAACAAAGAAAAAGGGAGAAAAAAACAGCAGATCGGGGGGTGAACTCAAGTAGCTATTTCCCCTTGCAGATGAAGTGAAATGAATTACAGCTTAAAGTGGGGAACATTTAAGTGGCACTTGTCATTTGACCTCAAACATGGCTCCAACTCAGTGGTCATCCCCCTGATCAGCAGCAGACGATTCTGCATGGAACAGCTGACTGGATCAGCTCTGGATCAAGGCGTGTTAACATATGGCTATGTAACACACACATTTGTTTTTACGCAGCACTTGATTTGAATGGTTTGCTTTTGAGTTTCAAATCTTTAGCATATAGTTGGAGTGTACGTGTTTTGAGTCAGCAGGCTGACAAATGGATCATATGCAGAGATGTTCTCCACACATTAGAATTCTAACTGATCAATGAAACATTTAATGATGAGGAAAAACTTTCTACTTTATCGTTACTCTGCTCACATGACCACATCTACTTCTTCTTCTTTTATCTAGTCCCATTCAGGACTGGTGAATTCACTGAATGGGTGCAGTAAGGCCCAGATCTTTGTGAGTTTGAGACATCCTCTGGCTTTAAGAGTCTCTCGGGAGAAAGTTCATAAATTTAAGGGTTTGAAAGTTTCAGACATCCAGAGACAAGAATGAAAGCTGACAGCAGTCTGCCCCACTTTTCTAGGCATGGATTTGTCAGCCAATCAGGATGAGGAAGGGGACCAGGAAGTCTTTCAGCTGGAGATGAGCCGTGAGGACAGGAAGTGTGCTTTCAGGACCGCTGCTGGAAAATACTGGACACTCACAGCTACCGGAGGACTGCAGTGCACTGCCTCCACCAAGTAACAACACACATACGCACACACCATATAATGTTGAATGTTGGTTAACACCCATTTTATTTCATGCATAACCAACATTGAGTGGAATAACTGGCTTGTTTATTGTGTGGGTGTGTTTCAGGTCTGCCAATAGTTACTTTGAATTGGAGTGGCGTGACGGCCGTGTGTGTATCCGTGCAGCCAACGGCAAGTATGTGACTGCTAAGAAGAACGGGCAGCTGGCTGCTACCATTGACAGCGCAGGTCAGCCATGCTCCTTACATTCCCAAATACAACGTTTTCACCAAAAAAAAGCTTTGATGCACATCATATCAACATATTAAATGTAATATGTGTGAAAAAAGATGTTATGGTTCAGCATTGACGGTGCCTCCGCAGATGTTCAAGTTACCTATGCCACGTCCTCTAATGCCCCCCATATACCCGCGTAAGGTGCTTTTATGAAACAAGCCCCAGAGTAGTTTGGTCCAACCTTAATCTTTTTTCACTTCAGGGGAGGCCGAACAGTTCCTGATGAAGCTCATCAACCGTCCAATCATCGTCCTCCGCGGGGAGCACGGGTTCATCGGGGCTCGAAAAGCTGGAACGGCAACCCTAGACTCCAACCGAGCATCCTACGATGTTTTTCAGCTGGAGTTCCACAATGGTGCTTACTCCTTCAAAGGTGGGTGACTGTTTGAATAAAACAATAAAATTGTGTGTCACTTAGATGCAATGTGTTGTTTTGGCAGGTCATACTGTTTTTTTCTTACTAGAAGTCACAGAACGTGACTTATGTGAGACTAGTTAATGGATTTGAATACTTTCCAGGGAGCCGGGTCTAATGTGGATAACAAGAAATGTGCAGTTATACTTAATATAACTGAAGCTATCTACACAACACAGCAGTTGTGCTAGGATGAGACAAAGAAGCTGACTGAAACCTCTGTAGCAAAAGAGCCTGTATCAGATTCAGATCGTTCAATAAACAATGCTTCTATTTTCTTGTCTCGTGGCTTTGATTTGATTTTCTAATGAATGTGGTGATGTTTGCCATGGTGTTTAAAATAGTGTTCTCCACAACCCAACCCTCTTCAACCCCACCCTGCTTAAGGGAAAGTCAATATTTAAGCATCTAATGGGAAAGCCATTATAGCTGTATGGATCACTCACCCGGGGCCATCTCCCATTTGAACCATCATACTCAGGCTTGACAGGGAGCCAGTATGATGCATTATTTTTCATCTAGTATTGTATTGTTGGCCAGCAAATTCTGATCCCAAAGTATTTTAAACATTTAAATAAAATGATGTCAAATATCTTTTCCTTGAATTCCTAAACTAAATTGACAAATTGATATACTTATATATGTGTACTGTGTGTCTGCCGAGCCTCATTAAGTGTGTTGTTTGTCCAGACTCCCAGGGGAAGTACTGGTGTTTTGGAGATGGCACAGCCATTGTGTGCGGCGACTCATCGCCTGTCCAGTTCCTGCTCGAGTTCTGTGACCTCAACAAGATGGCCATTCGTACTCTGAGGGGGAAGTATCTCAAAGGGGATCACGCTGGAGGGCTCAAGGCGAGTGTAGACTCCCTGGAGAGCGCCACCCTCTGGGAATATTGAGAAAGCACAGCTGGACTTCTCCACTATGCTTCAAACTAGAGGTAGTTAGTGTAGGTAGCAGTTCTTTCTTTCTTTTGCATATGTGTGCGTGCCTGTGTGCGTGTGCGCAGTTCTGAATTTGTTTGGATGGGTGGCGGAAAAATGACGCTGACGAGAGGAACCAAAGTGCTAAAGGTGTTTTGTTTTTGTTGTTTTTTAAAAATTGCTCAGTAATGATCTCATCTTACTGGTCTTTGTACTGGAGGCTTGGATTTACAACGACTTGCTGTTAACTGAATGCATTGTAGTGTGATTGCACAGTATTTCTTTCACTTCCAGTTAAACTTTACACATGCCGTACCTGATAACCGTCAGGACAGTTATTGTTATAAGTTGTGCCTATCTGTGGTAACTACTGGTGTAAATGAACGTGTTGAATACTATAACCCATAACTCGCAGTATCTAACCTTCAAACCTTCTCCTGCTAATTGTCCTGCTGCCTCTATACGCTGCTTACATCTCCTATTCTCGTTCAAAGTGTAACGCATAATGCTCATCAGATGAAGGAATGTTACTGATTTACACGCGTCTGCTGTAAATACTGCTCTTTTTTTGTCACTCAATTATTGAAACCATAGCAACCATGGGAAACACAGAGCCAGGGGCTGGCAGATCTAATGTGTCTTTTTTTTGCCTGTACACTCTTAGTGAATAAAATAAAAACAGTTTGAAAGGAGCTTCGAAACTCACTCACCGAGTGAAGGAGTCGCCTTAGCACAATAATGACACACAACGCACTCAAACGCACACAAATGCATATAAATAAAAATGCATTAATTCCAGCTGTTCTAACACAGCGCCCAAAAATGAGCACAATATTACAGCGTCCTTTTTGAACTACGTTAAAAGCACATGTTTGTGGTGATGAAGTGCCCGCCTTGGATTTTGTGCTGCTGCTGCTGCTGCTGGTGTGTAAACACAATGGTGGAGTCATCTCTCTGGCTGTGCCTTTCATAGAGTACTCTGTCTTTTCCCTTTCATGCTCGTACATTTCAATCAAGTGAAAAGTCCAATAAAGTTTACCTTCTCAACAGTGGATCGTCTTGTTTTTCTCTCAGTTGATTTTACTTGAAAGGGTTAGCTCCACAAAGAGAGGGCGTTTGTGGATTTGAGGGATTATTTCTAAAGATTCACACCAACTTCCATCTACATGTTCATCTGCTTCCATCTACAGCCAATTAGAGTGTTACAGAAACTGATTTATTTTATGTGGGGCAAACTGATGTAGGCCAAAATATCTTTATTCCTTGCTTGTTTGGGCAGGACTACACCATGAGAACTCCTATAATAACTTTTTCAATGCAACACTAAATTCTTTAATGGCAGTTTAAATTGTTGGTTGCAGTATTACATTTTTTTCTATGGTAGCTGGGATAGGCTCCGGCCCCCTCGTGACCCTGATAAGGATAAGCAGAAGAGGATTGATGGGAACGATAACTGTAGAAACATGGACAGTATAAAAGTTATAAGTGGTGAACCTTGATGAAAGGGCTAGTGGTATCTCCTTATGAAGCCCTGGGCAGAAATCACTTTTCAGAGTTATTTACACTGGATGTGATGTGTGAAACCACACGCTTCCTCACTGCCTGGTGACCTTTCAATCCAAAGTTCTTACAATGTGCTTACAATAACTTGTAAGTTATTCAGTGTTAAGGTTGCACCTGCGATTTCTTGCTCCCAGAGCAGCTGTCTTGCCTAATCGTGTGAGCTGCAATAGCGCACTCTCTTCCTTGTTCTGGTTTTTATAGGATCATTTCAGTCATATTCCAATCATGATGATTGTGTGCAGTGACTAGACATTCTATAAGGTGTATATGGCCACCCCTTGGCTCTGCTGCTGCAAAATGGTAGTGTGCTTACAATTTCATTTTGAGCATGCTCAAAGTACAGCCTCACAAGTTCCCTGCCTCTGGTCTAATCTTGGCCATAATATAACTGAATTGATCCCATAAAAACAAGTCCGAAAAAGGAAGTGAGAGCAATATTGTAGATCACATGATTAGATAAGATAGCTACTCTGGGAGCAAGAAGTCATCCTGTCCCTTTACAGGAATCCGCTTGATAGATGTAACTTTAAAACTGAACAGCTCGAGTCGAGAGATGACAGCTTGAACAAAATGCACATAGTGAAAAAGATAAACCTGATAATTCTTAATAATGCTGTTTTTATTGTTATTAAATTGTGCATATGGATCAATAACAGGGCTCAGTTGATCTATCTGTGCAACAACTGAGCTCAGCATTTGGGTCACATGTTTCTTCATGTTACACCTAAACAGAAAAGAAGGTGGACCTACATTATTATTCTTTTCATAGCTTTTTTTTCCTCCAACCATCTTGTTCTGATGAGGCTATTTAGCAAATGCTGTTGTGTGTGGGAGAAGGAAGACAGAGCCTGCATCACGTCCCCCTGAGATTGCACTGAGCCAAAACGGTAGAGGAGAAAGGCAGCCGAGCTCAAGAAGGAGGTAACCTACTCCACTTTCTCTCTTCTGCAGACCAAATCTCAACTCTCGAACGCTATAATGGGTGCAAAACTTACCTTGCGTGTTTGAATACACGCAAAAGCAGACGAACGATCATCCTTCATCTTTCACTGCAGGGTCTCTGCGTGTTGCCATGGCAACAAGTGATGCAGGAACGAGGCTTTAGGAAGATGACTGTTGAAAGATGGAACACACATTGCTGAATAATCCCAGCAAACCTTGTAATAACCAAAACAGAACCGCCCTGTGTAACTACAAACACAGTTTCTGACACACTTACATGAGGACTGTGGAAATTAAAAGCCTGAGTGCTTATTAAATGGATTGGAGCGTCCACTGTGCTCAAGGTAATATGATAACCTTCCATGCCTTTTTCAGTCTGTGTGCACAAAGTCTTTAAGAGAAAGCACATGTCGGGTTTGAGCCAAATCCTCCTGCCAGAAAAAAGCTCACATGGCACTGGAGCGGAGGGACAGAGCAATGAACAGAAGTGAAGACAAAGCAGGAATGAGGTTTTCTTTGTCCTTCAGTTATAGGACAGATTTCTCCTGGGCAATAAACGTGATAAAGAAACTCCTCAAAGTGAAATGGGACAGTGTTTTACCATCCTGAGAAAACTGTAAGAACAGTTGTTTTTTATTTTATTATATATATATATATATTCTTTTTTTTTTTAGGATAAATTATGTAATGTGTCTATAGTTATACCAGTGGGAGAACTCTTGAGTAACATGCTAATACTAGAATGTACCACACTCACAATGACAATGTTCTCATACACTATGTCTAGCAGCAGTGTCCCTTTATGCAAACTCATAAAAGGACACTAAATCTTTTCTGAATCTTGAAGTAAAAAACCATAACCATAATAAAATACACACACACACACACACACACTCATTTTCATGTCTTAGTGAGGACATCTAAGTGACATAATGCCTTCCCCAGCCTCTTACCCTAACCATTAAAAATGAATGCCTAACCCTTAGCCTAAATCTAACTATAACCTAATTGTAACCCTGACACTAAAACCACATTTTGAGCCTCAAACATGCCTTCAAACTCGTGGGGAGAGGTGACTGTTGGTCCCCACAAGTACAGTAGCACGGCAATTTTCTGTCCTCACAAGGATGTCTAAACATGTACACATATATCAGAGGACTGCAGCAGATGCCAGTGTTTTGGCGAAGCCCACAGTTGACACACTTCAGATTCATCTAAACTGCATGTAAACCTTTCTTTTAATGTGCCTCTCTGACTGAGACAGGACAGATTTTGTTTAAGGGTCAGCTACCGTAAGATATGAAGCCGTTGCCGATTTCATTATTTATACCCATGATTCCTGTGTAACATATCGATGACTCTTTGCTGTTACGTCTGCACAGATCACATACTTGCAACAGCAGCAACTTCCCAGTTTTTAATTGCAACTCCAACTGTCTCAATGCTTTTTTAATGTGTCTACTGCTGCCATCTAGTGTACATCATTTAAAAGTGCTTTAAAACTGATTTTCACTTTATCGCCAAAGTATATGGGCACTTCTGTTATTCCTAGCTTAAACTATAACCTTAATTAATATTATTAATTAAGATAAATAATTATTATAACTCTGCATTAAGGCAAATGTTTCCCTGGCAACATTTATATTTATATTTTAGGTGAGTATGTGGAGCAGTATTCTGGTGCATTGTCTCACAATCCAAAGGTCCTGGGTTCAAATCCATCACCTGGCCGCAGCCTTTCTGTGAGGAATTATGTTAATTGGTAATTTAAAATTTCCCATAGGTGTGAATGGTTGTGTGTTTCTATGTCTTAGCCCTATGACAGACTGGTGACCTGTTCAGAGTCTACCCAGTGTCTCAGCCCACGGCAGCTGGGATAGGCTCCAGCTCCTCCTCCTTCCCACAACCCTGACTTAAATAAGCAGAAGAAAATGAATAGACAGAAGTGTAATAAGTGTTTCCAGCTTTCTGGAATATGTTTCAGTGAAGCCATTGCTTCTTTCAATCTGAAAATGTTTTAATGCACAAAAGCCGAGTGTGTAAAAGAAATTTCACACTACTTTTTTTTTGTTGTTCTAAATTGTTGTATTAATTTGTGTTTCACACCTCGCAGCTACCATGTGGATTTACCCAGATTCTGGAATGACCCAAAGCACTTAGAACCCCCCTTAAAGCTGCAACCACTTATACGAGAGTTCCAGCAGGCCTCAGGTCAGTTTCAAGGTTGGCTTGTTCTGTTTTTACAGTTTGTTCCTATCTTATTTGCTCCTTTATATTACTGCATACACTTCTTCAAGGGTACAGATAAGAGAAGCAAATGCACTCACCCAAATACACGCGCACAATGACAAGCTGTCGCAGTACCTATTTACCAAGTGATAGCCATGTCCCATCAGACAGAGTTGGTCAGCGAGACACAGGCGGAGAATTTAGTTCTGTACTTCGTGCAGGGGCGTAATTTCCAGGGGGAGTTAGGGGGGTTATGACCCCCCAATAATCAGACCCAGCCAATATAACCCCCCAATAAAATTATGAATTATCTTGCATAAATAGGCTGTTGATTTTCTTTACTCATTTCAGTTATTACCAGCAGAATAGTTGCATGTTTAATCATCTGGGAATTTACCCAGATTTTTTTATTTATTTAGACAGAGATCTTGACCCCCCCAATGTTCAGCAATGTTCAGCAATGTTACGCCCATGACTTCGTGACAGTAATTACATGCTTCATAAGAAAAAATTTAGCGAGTACAGTTTTCTAAACCCCACTACTTGCATCACATAAATTCTACTCATGCCAGCCACCTGCTGTGAGGTCAATGTGTTCGCATCATCACACCACTGACAGCTTCTTCACGGTGGTGCTGGTAGGTCCGCACAGCCAGTTACCACTGGGCAGCCTGATGCTTTCCAGATTTCTTTTGGAAGGCCAGCAGCGCTTTTAATTACAGGTAGTGCGCTTTAATCATCAGATTATAGAGCATGTGTATTTGCATCAAACAATGGGTCTTTGTGGCAGGACTGTCATTAAAAAGAAACCTTCCACACATGGTGTAAACATAACTGCACGTGACAGGACCTTGTTTGCGAGCGTGTATGACTGGGTTTTTTTTTTTTTTTTATTACCACCAGACTTCAGGTTGTGGCTACAATAACAAATTCAGGTGTGGGTGGAAATGTTGAGTCAAAGGAATGAGAGAAATGAGCCAATAATTCAAAAGCAAAGGTGTAATCACCGAGCAGAAGACGGTGCACACATTTAATTGGGAAGGGGAAGATTTACTGGTGACAGACTCACTGTGGTTAAGTCTCAAGTTTGACCACTGAACCTGAAATGGGACTTACATGCTTCTTTTAGATAGGAAAATCAAAATAACTTCTTCGCAGTTCAGAATCATGATTTATTTTATACTGGGCCTTGTAGCAGTCCCTTAATTCATCCTCTGTGAAGTAACAAGTTGCAGCTCCCTCCTAGCTTTTTTTTTTAGCCAGCTTTCTTCTGATTTGCCACCCTTTGCAAACACAGGGTTTGATCAGCAGGTGGGGGTTCTTGCTCACCGCCAGATGTATTTCTGCTGGTGGGAAGTAGAGTGCTGCAAGAATTAAATTTTACGATGAGGATCCAGAAAGGTATAGCATCCCCATTGTTCCATTAATAAAAAAAAAAGGGGGGGATTAGGATCATTGCAGTAAATAAGCAAACGCAATGGTGGGATGTAAAAAGGCTAACCATGGGTTCTAAATTAACTACAAAGCTTCGACAGAAGCTTGTTATTGTATGCACACTGTTGTGAACTGTGGAAATAATTTATGATATCCGGGTTCCTGTGAAATACACTGGCATTGAGTTCCATGACTCACAAACGCTGCAAACAAACGCACGTGTTCGACTCTTTCACACATGTTGACATAAGCGCTGAAAAGACATTAAATCCATAAATCATTTATGTTTCCATGCTGCCAAATCGGGTGTGCTCAGAGTCTGAACTTGAGCGATTTTGAGCGGAGAACGACCGGGTGGGGTCGTATCGGTGGAGCAGCCTATAAATAGCCTGGCTGCATGGAGCTGCATAAAGCTGCACGTGCGCCGGGATCGTCGGGATGTCTCCGTCAGGGCGTCCCAACACGGTCCGGCTTGTATTCCTGGGAGCAGCGGGGGTTGGCAAGACCGCGCTCATCCACCGATTCCTCCACGACGGATTCGAGCACAAGTACACGCGCACTGTCGAGGAGCTTCACGTGCTCGAGTATGACACCGCGGGCTCTGAGGAGAAGATGCGGCTGGAGATACTGGACACGAGCTGCAGCTACTCGTTCCCGGCTATGCGGGAGCTCTGCATCCGACTTAGCGACGCCTTCGCCCTGGTGTACGCGGCAGACGAGCCCGACTCCTTCGAGGAGGTGCGTCGACTGCGCGCCGAGATTCTGGAGCTGCGCGGCGGCGGCAGGAGCGTGCCCATCACCGTGGTCCGCAGCAAAGCGGATCTGACCGAGAGCGAAGGTCGAGCGCCGGTTGCCTGTGACGCCATGGCCACGGTGGAGGCTGAGTGGGGCGCAGACTTCGTGGAGGCGTCCGCGAGCACGGGCAGAAACGCGGTCGGGGTGTTCAGCTCGCTGCTGCAACAGGTGAACCTGCCGCCACGACTGAGCCCCGCGGCGTGGACACGCAGAGACACCGTGCCTAGGCCCCGAGCTAGGAAGAGACGCTCGCCGAAGAAGCACAACAGCTGTGTTCTGTCGTAGAAACAGCTGCAGCTGGACTGCGCCTGCTCAGTTTCGAGCCCGTTCTCACTCTAAAATGTTACGCTTTGGGAGTGAGAACGTGTTGGAGCGTGTTGCAGTTTCACACCTGTTCACGGGTGACGGCTCCTCGGGTCACTTTAATGTGTCTGAAAGCCAGCGGAGCCTGTAATGCTCATAGTTTAAGGGGAGCAAACGGGATGATGCACTTTATTTGAGTCCTGTTTTGTGTGTACATTTTTATATGGTGTCAGTAAAATAACTTTGTTGTAAAATGTGTCCGGTGCTTCATTTGTAAACCTTCCACTGGTCTTGGCACATCTGAAACAAGTCTGTCCATGCGTGGATCATAGAGTTAAACACCCCTGTGAACAAGTGTCCGATGGGCCCTAGAGCTTTTGTCTTTCTTCAATAATCAGAAATCTCATAATGTGATGGTTAAAGTAACCATCAAAGCACACACACCTGTTCTTTTTCTCCTCTCATCCCCTTTGTCTGTTTGGTGGTCTCCTCTTTTTCCTCCTTTCAGCACCTCTCTTGCCAGTAGACTGCTACAGTCCCGCTCCCGGATGAGTGTTGAAACAGTAGAGTAGAGCCCAGAGAGCTTTTATGAGAAAAAGCACTTTTGTGAGGTCCCCACTTAGAACATTTATAATTTTTTCTTTTGTCAATAAATAAGTGAACGAATAAATTAATGGATAAATGATCTTGTGAAGGCAGCCTGGCTCCTTAATTAAAATCCAGTCAATGTTTTGGGTCGTAAATCCACTGTTACTGTGAGCTGCTAAGCTGCTAAACTTCGGATTAACTTGCTGGTCGATGCACTGAACGTCTCAACAATTTTAAAGTTAACAATGTTTTCATCCCGAAATACTCGAAAAAAAAAAAATGGAAACTTTATTAAAAAAAAAAACTAGACCCCCCCCCCCCCCCCCCTTTTTTTCTTCTTCTCATGTCTGTTTCATTTATTCTGGAAGAACTGTTAGATAGCTAGCTGACCTTGGGAGATACCATTAGTTTTATCAGTGTAGGGGAGAAAAAGGCAGGTCAAATACAAATAAAACTACTGGATTTTAACAGTTATGATAAAAAAAAAACTAAACAAAAAACTATATCTATGTTTTGTTAAAATATGAGTAAAGTTTGAGATGATACAGTTCTGGTCTTTTTTAATTTTTTTTTCATTTCATCTTCTCTTGGATGGGCCCCCAAATATACATGGGCCCCTGAGGACGTGCCCAGAATGGCAATTGGCAATTGGACCCACAGTCTGTCGGTGCTGTTGTGATATGGTTTGATCTACCTTTTCTTTTAGAGAAAATGGACACTGAAAATCAGTTACAAATTACTGTGACTATTCAAATTGATCCTCTGAGAAAATATTTCTGATGGGAGTCTCTTCCATTTATTCCTAACTTCCTAGCATTCCAAGCTTTCCAAGATTTACATCTTAAAATTGTTCCTCTGAGTTATTAAATTGATGTACAAAGCCGATGAGCATATTTTTTCTAGTAATAATGAACAACAAGCGCCATTTTTGGCTTAGCGTGAGATGGTGCATCATAAAAATAGCTCCTTTCTTTGCTTGAAGCTGTGTCGTGACGTTTTAGACACACACACAGACACTTATATGAAGTAGAACAAAGGGGCTAAGCAAACACGCTGGTCTCATCATCTGTCCTCTCTTCATCCACTTGTTCTCCTCTTATTTTCCTCTCTTTATCGCCATGTCAGTTGTATAATCTGTTGCTAAG
This sequence comes from Perissodus microlepis, assembly GCF_051167445.1. Classification (NCBI taxonomy): domain Eukaryota; kingdom Metazoa; phylum Chordata; class Actinopteri; order Cichliformes; family Cichlidae; genus Perissodus; species Perissodus microlepis. The sequence goes on along the minus strand of NC_140466.1, from coordinate 29,583,371 downwards.
CAGATATTAATCGTGTCTGCCACAAAAGCATTAATATGAATGAGGAGCAGAGGCTCATGCAGCACACAAGGGCTAAAGAACAGAGGCTCCTGACAAGGATGAATCTGCATCATTTCACATCAAAAATGTCACACTGTTGGATTAAAAGCTTTTGTTTATCTTTTACCAAGAAGAGTGAACTACATGAAAATTAAAGTTTGAATTACTTTATTTGTCAGCTGCACGTGGCAAGAATAAAAGAACACCTGTGCTCTTGGACAGGCTTCTCAGTCATTTAGATAAGGAACAGATCAATAAAAAAAAACCAATATACACATCTTATAAAACAAGATGATAAAAATACAGAATAAATAAAAGCACAATGATTCAAAATACATATAAACAGATGGGTGACAATGATGTGATTAAGAGAAATCTCTGAAACACGATGTGTGTTTGTCTTGGATGAAGATGAATCCCATTATTTTCATTCTTGAGAAACAGCTAACTGAGTGCACTATGGACGGAGGCTGTGAAGCTAGAAGAGACTATTTCCATCACAACAGAAAAGTTTCATCAGGCCCGAGATGAACACTCATGACAGCTTAGCATAGATTTACAGTAACCACACACACACACACAAACACACACACACACACACACACACACACAGCATAAATGATCCACCAGTGCACCTCAGGGATGGAGGGTTCAGAGAATATTACAGCACTATATATAAAGTTTATCAGCTTCCGTAGCAATTAAGGTTTTTGTAAAGCCAACATACAGTTTTTCTTATTTTTATTTTTTATTGAGGGTGATAATAATTGTAATTTACCAGAACTAGCATTAGTGGCAATTGTAGAAGCAGCAGGCTAGAAGTAAAAGGCATTAAAGGCAATGACGCAGAGCAAGGCTGTAGCCATGGAGTCAAGACTGGGGTGAAGCAAAGGCCTGGGTGGTTGGTTTATCATGACTTTCAAGGTGGACCATGTTTGCCACAAATTTTGTTTCCACTCCACGCAATTCTTAATAATTCTTCTTTCCATAGTTACACTTCCAGTGAAAAATTATTTACATAACCTTTTTCATGAATGCTCCGCCTGAAGTTAAGTCTAGTTGGTGTTGCAATGACAATCCCATCAATAATTGTGTGGAACTATAATATATCCTGAATGTACATAAAAGTTTTTAATGAAACTAGTGAAACACAGACATTGCACTGACTAACACTCGATCATACTTGATCCAGAAAAGGTTTTAATGGAAATATGGTAACACTTTTTGAACAATCCATTCAAAGAAATTCAGTCCTTTGGTCCACTGTATAACTACAGCCTTCAACAACAGCAATCTGTTATGGTAGTGATATCAACATATTTTAATATTGGGACCGTATGAAGTTATAGCTTTATATTGCATTCGGGAAGTTATAGGAGTGACAGTGCCCCCTACTGGCTAAAAACAGTAATAACAATAGGTTGTGTGTTTTACATGAATGTACAGTCTACATGTTGTAGCTGGTTATGCTTTAGAGTTAATTAAACTGGACAACCTCACGACTGATAATTACGAAAAGTAGTATTACACGAGTAATAACGAAACAATACTTATCGAAAACTAGTGAGGTCAGCGTATAAATAAGCAAAGGTTATTGCAGTGAAGTAAATCTACAAATTAGTAGTCTCATATAAATTAGACTATAGACTGCTGCCTCGACTAAACTAAATCGGTTACAACAATCCACGATGACGACTATTTATTCCGGGCTTTTAGTTAAAAAAAGAAGAAGAAAAAGAAAACAATCAAATGACCATTAAATTCACGTTATCTACTTGGGTAAAAAAAGAAGAAGAAGAAGAAGAAGAAAGAAAAAAAACGGATGTATGTCACGATTAAAGCCCACCCCGACTACATTTCCCATCAGTACTCGCTTAGAGAAAACAAGGAGAACCAACAACAGGGATTCAGCCAATAACACTGCGGAATGTGACATACTCGTTTAGTGATTGGCTATTTTTGCCTGAATCTCCCACGATGCTTTGCTGCAATACCTTAGAATTCAAATCGAGCGGACCAATCAGAGAGCACCGTAACGACCGAGGCAGCATTTTAAACTTGTAGCAGAAACTGTTGTCAAAAGGCAGGACGGGTTAACGCTGCAGCCATCGACGGACAACTCTGGCGATTACTTTATTCAATATTTTCGTTTAAAAAAAATAATTATAGTCTAGTTGCACCGCGTTTTAATTGTCAATGAAATGTTTAAGTAACAACCGCGTCTAAAGCGTATTATAGCTAGTTTTGATTTAAATTCAGAAGTGTAGGGAGTACGCTAGCTTCCAAGGCCAAACTAACGTCGGTTAAGGTAGGGTTAACAATACTCTCTTCCTTGGGGTTTATCATTAATAACTCTATTGCGAAGGGGCTTTAAAACGTTTCTTTTTACTCCCGGCTAAGAGCACTTTAATCCAAAATGAGCGCTGGTGTTGCAAAGCCGGCGAACCCGATGCCGCACGTCGACCCAAAATCGGCCACTCTAAAAGAAATCCCAGATGTTCTGGTCGACCCACGCACCATGAGACGATACACCAGGGGGAGATTCCTCGGAAAAGGTGGTTTTGCAAAATGCTACGAAATCACAGACGTGGAGACAAAGCAGGTTTTCGCCGGAAAGATCGTGCCCAAATCGCTGATCCTGAAGCAGCACCAGAGGGAGAAGATGACTTCGGAAATCTCCATTCACCAAAGCCTCAACCACCCCAACGTCGTGGGCTTCCACGGGTTCTTCGAGGACGATGATTTTGTGTTTGTCGTCCTGGAAATCTGCAGGAGAAGGGTGAGTGCAGAGAAAGTGTCCTTTCTGTTAACTGCGGACGGCCAACGGTTACCCTGGCGGTCTCTTCCCTTGGCCTTCCCGTCACAGTGCAGGAAGCTTGGCCTGTTTAAAACCACAGGAGCTCTGAACATAATTCAAATGAGCCACTATTCCTAAACTCAGCATTTTGATGGCATTAGTACTTTTTAAAATCCTTTCTTTCTACACTACATGGTAACCATCCGATATACTTGATTTTTGTTGCTGCTTTACTGTCTCAGTGCCCCAGTTTAAAATCATTTTCTTCTCCAATTCAGTCCCTGCTGGAGCTGCACAAGCGTCGTAAGGCTGTCACAGAGCCCGAGGCCCGGTACTACATGACTCAGCTGCTCAAGGGTATCCAGTACCTGCACAACAACAAAGTGATCCACAGAGACCTGAAACTGGGCAACATCTTCCTCAACGACGACATGGATGTCAAGATAGGTAATTTGCTCAACTCAGCATGATGGCAGGGACTATAAATGTCAACTGGGTATATCAGCAACCTCAAACTGCTGGTTTTAGTAGAAAAGGATGTGGCACACCCAGGTCCTTAGTAATTTCTCACAATTCAAGAATGAACTTTTTCACACACGTGTGCCTCTTTACAGTTATGTCCCCCCTTTTTCTTTTAAAACAGGGGATTTTGGCCTTGCCACAAAGATTGAGTTTGATGGTGAGCGGAAGAAGACCTTGTGTGGAACACCTAACTACATAGCTCCTGAAGTGCTCTGCAAGAAAGGCCACAGCTATGAAGTGGATGTCTGGTCACTTGGGTGTATATTGTAAGTCTGAATACACAAGCACACCTGGAAACGGAGGTGTTATGGCCACTGAGTCATTCACACCTTGTAGTGTCCATTCTGATGCCAATGCCAAGCTTTGCACATCTGCTTGTGTTTAATTAGGGTTTTTTGTCTTTTTTACAAAATGCAGCCTTATGAGTCCTAATGGTTTTATATTTTCCCAAGACATACTTCTAATGATGTATTAGAAAGTTAAAAGTTGCTTAAAAAACAAAAATCTGCACAGTCACTTTAACCTCCTCCTTGTCTGAATTCTTAGGTACACTTTGTTGGTGGGCAAGCCTCCATTTGAGACCTCCTGTCTGAAGGAGACCTACAACCGCATCAAGAAAAACAACTACACCATCCCCTGGGTGAGGCGGTTTAACACAATGCTCTTTTTTTTTTTTTTTTTTTTTAAGAAAAAAAATTGTATACAAAGATGCTTTTTTGTTTAAGTCGTATCAACTTAAAGGCAATTGTCTTCGTGCAGCACATCAACCCAGCAGCGACCACCCTCATCAAAAGGATGCTGCATGCCGATCCCACCCAGAGACCCACCATTGCTGAGCTGCAAGCGGACGAGTTCTTCACGTCCGGCTACATCCCCTTGCGCCTGCCCACAACTTGTCTCACGGTGCCCCCGCGATTCTCTATTGCCCCTTCCACAGCCACCGAGCTCAGCCAGAGACGCCCGTTGACGGCTATAAATAACAAAGGTAATCCTCCCAGCAGGCAGAGAGTTGAAAGAAGCCCCAACTCTTCAGACGTTTAAAGCAAGGCTGAAATATTGGAGATGAATTATTTTAGTGTTTGCAGGAATGTTAATGATACAGGTTTGTGTTTCCAGTAGGGACAGAGAAGGTGGAGATGAAGGACGAGCCTGCACCACGGTGAGATGTTTGTCCCACTGAACTTGAAATAATGGAAATATTTATAAAGTACAGGTTTGTGTTTTGTGACACATTTATGTATTTGGATGTTTTGACTGGTGTAATCTGTGTGTAGGGAGGTTGAACCGGCAGAGAACCACCTCAAAGACATGCTGCAGCAGCTCAACAGCATCATTGCTGCCAAGCCTTCTGAGAAGGCAGTCGTCCGCCAAGGTGAGCGCTGGCTTTTTATGACTGTGCTGCATATTTCATTAAGCTGGATAATCTGTGTGTCAGTGCTTCATACAGAGATGTAAATTCTTTTAATAAACAGAGGAGGCAGAGGATCCTGCATGCATCCCCATCTTCTGGATCAGCAAATGGGTGGACTACTCTGATAAATATGGACTGGGTAAGTATTACACTTAGACTCCACATCCATCCATCTGCACTTGAACACCTAGTTCAAAACAAAACCCCAAACAAAGGAAACACAACTGTGATATTGGCTCATTTATGAAGTCGGTCTAATACTAATAGTGTAATATTGAACTGTAAAGAGAATTTATAGTTTCACTGTGAAAATTGGTAGTCATTGGCCTCCATCGGTGGGCTGGGGCGAGCATATAGATATAGAGAGATATAGATTTCCTTTATTTTGGAGTCAAAAGTGATCAGATTTACAAAGTTATGAGTTCATAGATGGTATAAGAAAGATGGAGCTAGTGTGATGCCAAAGCTGCAGGTTTTCATATGGATTTATTTGACTGCCATGGGACTGGATTTCTTTTTGCAACCTTGGGCTTTCGCCCTCTGGTGGCCATTAAACAGAAGACATGTTTAAGGGACTTGTGGTTAAACTTCACTTTTCAAACCCAGAATCTATGTCCCAGTTTTTATACTCTTTATGCATCGGTTAATATCTATTGCAAACAAACTGATGCAGGAATTACACTCATTGTAATTCTGAGCACAGACGACGTGTTTGCTAGTTCAAAAGAAACCATCGAGCAAGTGTTGTTGTAAGGAATTGACCTTAGATTGACTGAGGTGTTGCTTAACTAACAAGTAGGATGCCTCGTCTTACACTTTGGTCTAAATGCAGGTTATTTGGTTATTTTAAGTATTGAGCGTTGTGCTAAGTACATTTTGTGGTTATGAATATTTCAAACAAGAGTTTCTCATCTTCATTTCAGGATATCAGCTGTGTGACAACAGCGTTGGCGTTCTGTTTAACGATTACACCCGTCTGATCATGTACGCTGACGGAGACAGCCTGCAGTACATCGACAAGACGGCAACTGAATCCTACATGAGCGTGCGCTCTTTCCCTTCCACTCTCAACAAGAAGGTAAGAAGTTAGACCTTTTGTTTTGTGTGTGAGACGAGGTTTTAAATGGTCTCGCGCCCTCGTTTTCATACTCAACTCAGTGTTTCTCTCCTCTTTGTAGATAACATTGCTGAAATACTTCCGCAATTACATGAGCGAGCACCTACTGAAGGCTGGCGCAAACATAGCACGTCGGGAAGGAGATGAGCTGGCACGACTGCCGTACCTTTCCCTCTGGTTCAGAACCAAAAGCGCCATTGTGCTGCACCTCACTAACGGCACAGTTCAGATCAATTTCTTCCAGGTAGGACGCCACACCACCTTCCTACGGTCCTTAACTGTTTTACCTGTCTCGTGATGCCATATACAGATCCTTTATTCATGCTTTTGTTACTTTGTCTCTGGCAGGACCACACCAAGCTGATCCTGTGTCCGCTGATGGCTGCAGTGACCTACATAGATGAGAAACGAGACTTCCGCACCTACAAGCTGTCTCTTCTGGAGGAGTTCGGTTGCAGTAAGGAGCTGGCGAGCCGCATTCGTTACGCCAAGCTCATGGTGGAGAAACTGTTGGACAGCAAGCCCACTCCCGCCGCACATTAGTCCCCAAGTGTCTTTAATCACCGGCTGCTTCTCCGTGAGTTCAGGACGGGCTCGAACTTTCAGTCTTCATCTGTTTTATGGGTCATGTTGTAATCCTTTTTTATTGCCAACACTTTCACACCTACCGTGACAATTCATCTTATATATGTTGTACATGGAAAATTCCCGTCTTTCAGCCACTGTTTTCTCTTTTAAAAAATTTTTTCTTGCTGTTTATAGAAACTCTCATTCATCTCTTGTTCTTGTAACTTTCTCGATGAAGCTTGCGTTCCCGCTGACAGCACAGCACAGACGGTGTGTGTTCAGATGAGTCTAGACGGGAAAACGTGAATGTTCCCTTGGTTTACATTGAACTTAAAGTTGGAACGGTCCTCCGAGGTTTCCTCTGCATCTTTTGTTTGTACATAAAGTCCTGCTTTTCAAACTCTAAGCTGAGTGGACAGACTGTGAGGTGGGAGGTTGAGACTCGGGCCGGCTGTGTGGGTGGACGAAAGCTTCTCTGGTCTGCTTCTCTAGTTTGTTTTTTCTGTGTCGTGTGTAGAGAAATGGACCATGTTAATACGTCTGCATCATGTACATTCTTTCTCTGTTAGTTTTACTTTTTATAATTCTATTTTTAGATGGCATTTTCAACAAGTTGTACAAACATGTACATACTGCTGAATATGAAGACATGTTGTAAAGATGGATTAATTTTACCTGTGTTTAAATAAAGATTCTCTTGTACAAGGCACTTACTTCATGTCTTCAGTTGAATTTTGATGTTGGTGTAAGTTGTTTTTTGGGGGGGGGCAGTGTACAATCTGGATATTTGTCAGCAACAAAGATTAGTATTACAAGTCAGGGTGGTTAACTGGGGGAAAAACAAATAAATACCACACCAGCTGAGAACTGGTTGAACTTCTACTCATGGTGTGACTGAAATCGTGGACGGATATCCTGTTTTCATATACCCAGCACAGGATTCATCTTTCTTTTGTTTTCCTACCCCACACCCCTTCTCAGGTCACATGTTGAGGTAAGCTACTTGCTCTTTTTTTCCCCCTTTAATATAAATGCAGGTGTCCTCTGATATTACACACTTAAACACTCTTGAATTTCATTTTCTGACTTGGTAAGATGCTTTAAATCATTGATGTAGAACCCAGTTTGATCTCATCTGCATCAGACCAGTGAAACTATCCTTCTGTCAATGTACTGAACTTTACACATTAATCCTAGAGATGCCTTAATGCTGAAGTATTATTTTAACAGATTGTCTTTTTCTACATTATAATGAAGTGCTGCTGCAGTATTTGAAATAAATCTGTCAGGATGAGACTTAAACTGAAGTAAATGTGTAAAATTACTTAACTTAATTACTGTGGTTTGGTTTGAATGGCTATGGGGGAAATCTTGATCAGTAGAAAAAGCTATAAAACCTATGAAGTGCAATTAAAAGTCCAAAATTTCTGTTGCCCTTCACATTGTCCAAAGCCATCCATTGGATTGGAGTCTGTACTGGGCCAAGTCTGGCCCCTGTTTGAGACCCCTGGTTTGAACCATAAAAAGGATCATGTGATCATCCACTTCACTTGTCTCCTGTGGTCTTTCAGGCCTTTGGTGTTGCTTAGCTGGCCAGTGCATCCTACCCCATATGACCTCGATATCGCTTATTCTTTAATTGTGCAATTATTACTGTCTGTGGAAATGGAGCATCTGAAAATATTGTCAGTAATTCCTAAACATCAGTAACTTTAGTCACATCTTGATTGCTTCAACATACCTTGGCGGTGTATGGAACAAAAGTACTGTATTAAATATATATATATATATATATATTCTCTTCTGCTTATCAGGGTCACAGGGCTACTGCCTGAACAAGTGCATCTAACACATAGAGACAAACAACCATTCACACTCAGTTTCACACCTATGGGCAATTTATGACCAATTAATGGCCAAGTGGTAGGATCGAACTCATTAATAACTGTGAACCCCACTGTTGCCTGCTGGTCACCAACGACCTGACTGGGAACTCACCTATTTTTATGACTGTGGCTCGTAAATATTTGCTTAAAGAAAAAAATGTGACCATGGTCCAGTAAACTATTTATGATGAAATGAGAAATGGAAAACAATCTACAGGGGAAATGAAAAACTGAATATTTCATTAGGGGAGAACTATTGAATAGTAACTACAGAGACAGTTAAATAATATTTATAAGGAGAAACATTGTGGTGGCATTATTACATAAAGGGAAATAAACAATCACCTCCCACTTTGTTAGGTACATCTGTTTAACTTCTTGGTAATGCAAACATCTATTCAGCCAATCACCAGCAGCAAATCTCTTCATTTAGGCATAAACCTGAGCATCAGCATAGGGAAGAAAGATAATTTAAGTGACTTTGAATGTTCCATGGTTGTTGGTGACAGACGGCTCGGGGTATTTCAGAAACTGCTGATCTGCTGGGATTTTCCCACACAGTCATCGCTAAGGTGTTACAAACAAAATATGCAGAAGAGCATCTCTGAAAGCACAACACATTGAATCTCGGACTGCAGCAGCAGAAGACTACACCACATGTGCCACTCCTGTCAGCTAAGAACCAATACATTTGGACAACAGATGGGAAAAATGTTTCATGGCTGATGAGTCTCGATTTCTGCTGCAACATTTAGAAGGCAAATTGTTGCTGTGCATGTTCATCCATTTATGAGTACAGTGTACCCATGTTCTGATGGCTGCTTCCAGTGGGATAATGCACCATGTCACAAAGTTCAAATCTTCTCAGACTGCTTTTGTGAAGATGACAATGAGTTCACTGCACTCATTTCCACAGTCACCAGATCTATAAATAGAGCACTTTTGGGATGTGGTGAAATTCACATCATGGACAAATCTACACTATCTGTGTGATGCTATCATGGCAACATGGGCCACAATTTCCAAGGAATGTTTCCTGCACCTTTCGGAATCTTTGCTACGATTAATTAAAGCAGCCCTGAAGGTGAAGGGGGAGGGGCTAAAGTGTCCGGAAAGTGTATATTTTGGGGTAAGAATTTGAAACGACCCCCCCAAACAAGATGTATTGCATTATTTTTTAACTGTTCTGTAGCTGGTAAATAATATAATATGAAATTTAAATTATATAGCTTTTATACCTGGTAAGCTCACGGTTATTTTGGGCTTTTAATGATTTCTCTAACTTACATTTCATAACATACATCTGTTATGACTTTTTAAAAAAAATAATTGAGTGCACAAACTTGAGTTTATTTTGGATTTTTTCAAAATAAAGTCCAAAGAACTCACGGACAGCCCACGTGTTTTATGGTCAGACAAGATAAAGATTGAACTATTTGGTCACAGTGACAAGAGTAGGAGTTTGGGGGAGTAAAACTACAGAACACTGTACCAACTGACAAGCACAGTGGGGGTAGCATCATGCTCTGGGACTATTTTGCTGCCGGTGCTACTGGTGCATCGAAGAAAGTGGATGAAATTATGAAGATGGAAGAATGCCTTAAAATTCTTAAGTTTCACCTCAAACTCAAAAATGTTCACTGTTTTAATAATTATTTAAAAGGACACATCAAAACTGGTTTTGGATTGGATAAAGCAGGCTAACATCAAACCTCTAAAATCTTGTTCCCAAACCCCCTTTTAAATATTTGTCGACAAACATTTAAAAGCCGGGTTCATGCCCGATCAACTTGTTTAAATTCACCACCAATTCTGACAAGAATTACGATTAAATATCAGGCCAGAATTATGACAAAAGCTTGCTGATGATTATCAAAAAGGATCTGGTCATCTTTCTAGGGGACGTTTAACACGGACAGCTGACGTTCACGTCCATGATGAGTGTAAGTAAACTTCTGGCCTTTAGTAATTTTATTACTACAGGATCCATTTCAGTAATATACTCAAGTAATAGTATTTCCAACACTGCATACTTTTTAAAAATATGGTCTGTTGTTTTGAGCCACAGTTGTGGCTTAAAGTAGATAAAATGTACGGAAAATAAAGAATTCACAAATGTTTAATGTAAATCTTAAAACAAACTTTAGTAAGATTTCTTTTCTATATAACAAATACAACATACACATACATAAACAAGTCAAAAACAGCTGCAGTAATAAAACACACATTTCCAGTCTGACGTTACAGTGACCTAAAAGGAGCTCTAGGGTGTGACGTGTTAGAAAGCTTGTACAGCAGCCACTGGTTTATGGTACATGCTCAGTTTACAGTATATGAAAGCTCATGTTTTTGGATTTTTATGTTAAATTTACTCAAGCTGAAGGTAAATTCCTGAAATGCAATACAGTTTACAGCAGTAACCAAATCAGCTAAATGAAGGGAACATGTCCGTGCCCCATCATGACGCTGAAACACCCCAATGTCTTTATGTCAACGCAGACTGAAACAAAGATGTTTATATTTGATTAAAAAGTCGTCTAAAAGTCCGTTTTTAGCAGCAGCGCGAGTTCTGACTGTAGCAGTATAAAGTCACGTCTCCGTTGTGATGTCCAGTCACCAGCGTGTTTGATCCCCCCCATCGAGCCAGCTGCCAGCCTTCACTCTCTGGAGCCCACACCATCCTCGAAGCCCCCGGGTGCCCGAGCTCCCACACACAGGCGCAGCCGTTCTGACTCAGGCCCACCACGCCGGAGCCACTGACGTCGGCTTCACACAGCCTGTAGAGCAAAGTGACAGATGTAAATATGCCAGTGTGTTTGAAAAGTGACGCAGAAACACAAACCTCGTCTTCCATTCCTCATCTCACCTGCCAGCCCAGGTTTCCGGTGGGTACAGTTGAGTAGCGGGGATAGATTTTCCACTTAGAGGGTTAATGGCGACCAAGGAGAAAAAGGCAGTCTTAGGATCTTTTATTTTTCCTTCTTTTTCTTCGTCTTCTAAAGAGCTTAGAAACTGATGCTGCAGCAGGACAAACAACACTCCCTGTGCACAAACACGCAAAGGACTTATATCACGTAAAGAATGACAGCGTTACAGGGGCATGTTTTTTTTTGTTTTTACTGCTTTTACTTACACAGGAGGAATATCCTCTGAGGCAGGCTGTGTGAGAAAAACCCTCTCCAAAGAGGACTCTGCACAGCAGCTGTCCAGTCTTTAGATTCCTACAACAAACAGAAACAATTTAACTGTAAGCGGGAGCAGCTTCGAGGTAAAGATGAAGCTGCTGCTGAAATCACATTTCTTTCTATCAAAAACAAAACGACAGGAGGATTACGTTTTGTTTTGTGTTATTCAAGCTGTTTTTTCTGTCTGTAGGGGGCAGCAGAAACAAACAGATGAGTCTTTAAACTTCCTCTTGTCCCATCTGTTGTCAGTTGATACACTGACTGGTCAGGTGGTCCCAATGGAGCACAAGCCTACTGATGTCATTAGCTCTGTTTGAATAACTGATTCTAAGAACATCAGAAACGAACAAAGAGCCAAAGAGAAACCCGAAACAGAATTCAGCAGTCTTGATCTTTAAATTAGACTTTTTATCATCACATTTATGTTTACCAGACAAAAAGGTGTCCGCCCTCATCTGTACCAATGAGAGCATCAGGAAGTCCGTCAACTGGTGCAAGCGCTCCCACGCAAACACCTGGAGATACCAGAGTCTGAGAGCTTGGTGAGCTGAGAGAAAAAAAGAGAAGTGAGACACGAATCGTGACAACTCTATGTAAGCTTCGGACCCCTAATACAGATGTAGTCTGTGACATCGATACAATGAGAGGCGACAGCGGAGAGGAAAACTGTGATGTGTTACCTGTAGTCTGACAGTGTAAACACCTGCAGAGTGGAACCTGTGGCTGAGTGGGAGGTGGTCACCACTCTGGACCGGGACACACCAATCACTGCCTGAAGAATCCCCTCACAGAGCAATATTTGCATGAGGCTGGAGCATGACAGCACTCTGTGCACACAGACAACATACAAATATTTTACGAACTATACTGAACTTAATGAAAACTGCTCGTTTGCACAGGCGAAACAAAAGCACACCCCGTGATTCAGCAGCTTGTAGAACCGCCTTTAGCAGGAATAACTTGAAATAATGGTTTCCTGTATGACTTTGTCAGTCTCTCACATCGTTGTGGAGGGATTTTGGTCCACTCTTTTTTACAGTGTTGCTTCAGTTCATTTAGGTCTGCAAGAACATCTCTCTTAAGGTCCTGCCCCAGCATTTGGTTGAAGCTGAGGTCTGGACTTTGACGGCATTGTTGCACCTGAATTCTTTTCTTTTTCAGATATTGTGTTATAGATTTGCTGCTAGACTTGGAATCATTGTCCTGCTGTATGAACCGATTTGGGACACGCTTTAGGTGTCAGACAGATTCCCTCACATTTGATTCTTAAATACTTTAATCAACTCAACGACTGCAAGGTGCCCTGGTCCTGTGACTGCAAAGCAAGTCAGAATCATCACCCGTGCTTTACAGCTGGTATGAGCTGTTTGTGCTGCGTTTGGTTTTCTCCAAATATGTTGCTGTGCATTGTTGCCAAACATCTCCACTTTTGTTGAGAGGCTTTCTATTGGCAAACCTTCCAAACAAACCACACATTTTCTGTATTTTTCTAATTGTAATGTCATGAACTTCAACATTTTAATCGAGGCCTGTAGAATTTGATTTGTCGATGATCAGTTAATCAAGTGCATTTAATCAGTAGCACCTGGCTGGTCCTTACCCTCTTAATACCTATGGAAGCAGGAGGGGTGTACTTAGTTTTTACATGACAGGTTTAGTATTCACCTCACTTCTCTGATTTCCAGCTGACCCAGAGTCACACAGATCAGCCCAGCAGCATCCGGGACATGAAACACACTGATCACTGGCTGCAAATAAACACCAGTTACTGCCATGTGATTTTATGCATCTCCCAAACATTCAAACTGCAGTTTACTAATCAAATTTATGTATAATTTATATTGTTTGTGTAATAACACTGAGCTACAACAAAGATGAAACTTATTCTAATACGTGGATTCTTTACGCTCATCTTTAATTATGTATTTATATTGTATAGCTAGGGCTCCTGGCAGATTACTGAAACCAGGTGTTAATCAGTGGAACAGTAAAAAAAAAAAAGTAGTTCTAGCTAATGTTCAAACCTCCACAGAGTCATTCTGATATGCAGGCCCATAAGAAACTCACCTCACTAAAGGTCCAGGTGTGTATTAATTTCCATTCAGATGCTGAAGCTTGACTCCAAAGGCACACTGCCCACTTTCCTGCTGCTGCTACACACAAAGTGTCTGAGGATCCAGGAAAACAGCAAGCATCTACCAGCATGCCTCCTGCTGCAGCCTGAACACACACAAAAAACTGTAACTCACTCAAGAACGATGTTACGGATGCTTTAGATGCACACACCCTTAAATTATATTTAATCTAAATAATAATCTTTAACTATACAGCAACAGATAAAACAGTTTTTTTACCTTCAATGTGTGCATGTGTCTAATTACAAGTTCTTCTTTCGTTTCCTCTGTTCTCAGGTCCAACTGCCCAGCTGAGTCCTGCAGCTGATGGCCGGAGGGACTCAGGGGAGTAGTGAGTTCAACTGTGTGATGCTGATTGGCCCTAACTGGTGGCTTAGATAAACGGTGGATCTCTCCAGATGGAGAGAGAGCAGAGGGGCTAGGAGGGAGGTAAGTGATGGAGGGACAGGGAGACAGGGGTGGAGGAGAGAGAACCTGTCTGGAAGGGCTGTATGGTGGAGGCAGGTTGAGACAAGGGGCAGAGGGGGAGGAGGTCAGAGGGAGGCTGCAGGTGACAGGGTGGGGGGTGAGACCTAGGGAGGGAAGTTTTGGGCTGGTACTTAGGATGGATGAAGGCAGGTGTGGGGTTATAAAGAGGGAGGGTGCTGAAGCCAGAGGGGAACTCAACATGAGCTGAGAGATGACACCATGTGAAGATTTGGTCTGATTTTCAGGGAGTCTGTTTGGAGACTTCAGCGGTTCTCCTGGAGGGTTTGTTTCATTACATGCTTGTTTATCAGCGCAGCTGCTGGAGGAGACTTCCTCTACAGGTGACTCAAAGGAAACCAGCTCAGTGGTAACTTGATCTTCTTCACTGTGATTTATACACCTCAGATCCTCTGAAGCATGGACCACACCATAATATGTTTGTTTTTCGGGTTCAGGATCTTTTACTTTACGTTTTTCTGGGTGATTGATGACATCATCATTCTCTGTGCAGACTGGTCTGTCTGCAGAGTTCATGAGAGTCTGAAGTTCAATATGAGAGTTCACAATCACAGTTTCCTTACAGACATTAGCACACTTTTGCCCCACTGGCTCTGTTGGGCTAGAGTGAGTCTCTGCCAAGCTGTTTTCAGTCTGCTGCTCTTCAGTGAAGGAGTGCTTCATCACTTTATCTGTAAGCCTGTGTTCTTCTGATACACTCTGGATGTTTATTGACTGGGTAGCAGCCAGCTGTTCTGCATTATGACCTGGTGAACGTGCAATTGTGGGTGTGAGGCTTAGCGGGAGAGGAAGAGGCGTCGCTGCATCAGCGTTGATGCATCGAAAGTCAAAGCGGCGCCAGCTGCTGCGTGTGTTGTAAGATGGGGATGAGAAAGGTTCAACTGCAGATTCTCCAGTGACTTGGCGAAGCTTGAGGAGCTTCAGGGAGGCAAACTGGTCATCTGGGAGATGAAAATCTTGGTGGGTGTCCAAGTTCATCAGCGGGCCAGACAACAGAGAGGGAAGACGAAGCAGAGACGTTTGAGCCGGTGACAAGGAGGGCAAGAGGAGAGATCGCCAGCTCGATGTACCTGAAGAACACAAAGTGGAAAATAAAAGCTTCAGTCAAAAACATGCTCATCACTGTATATAGAACTTGTTATGTATATACTGGGTGTACTGGGTGATGACCTGACTGAAGGAACAACCTGTCAGTCATCATGTCTGTAGGTCTGTTCAGGGAACTTTAAAACAGTTAAACTGACACCAGACACCAAGCCAAACTTTCAGTGCACATCTACATTCATCTCTTCACAAAATAGCCTCTGCGTCATCTTAGATGCACTTCTTCTTGTATCAAAAGAAGAAGTGCAGTTCTCTGCATTGGCTGTGGTTTCCTTCACACAACAAAAGTTTCCAGTTTCCATTCTTATAATTAACCTAATGCCGTCATTTCTTTGGCATTTCTACCTCTTTAATCACCACCATATGGCAACTGTGCACTGAGGGTTAGGATTCAAGCTGAAGACAGAAGGTTCTTTTTGAAGGGTTATTATGGAAAAAATTAAAAGAGTGCATGCAAAGTGTGACACACTGAATTAAAAATTGCGGCTGTATATTGCAGCAATAATGTATTGTTGTCACAAACTCTCACAGCAAACTGTGCATTCAAGTGGGTCTCAGCAACATGTTTGGGAATTATCAGGAACTTTCTGCTGATCTCTTATTTCCCAAGGGACTGCACAGCAGATGGATGCACGCTTGATTTGGCCCAGATTTTAAACCATCTCCTCCCAAAAACCAAGGATGTTTTGCATGTAAGGCAAATGTGTTAACCACTACACTGCAGAGGCCCTCATTGCTTTATACCACTACATAACTGCATCCAAACATTGTGCTGTATCAAAATGTGCAACGCAAATAATGTTTTTAACGCTGTCTCTTTGGCCACAACAGTCAAATGAATCCAAAAGTCTTTGAGATGAGTCTCTCCAATTTCTGTGATGTTTTTATAATCTGAACGCGTGGAATATGTGTCAGATAAAGCACATAAACATGAACATAACCTTAAGGAGGAAGGTTGTTTTAGAAATGGGTGTAAATAGATCTTGCACCCCCTTTCGTCACAATTCACTTTATAGAGTGAACATAGGTCTCAGGGTATTTTTATAATGATGCACAGACACATAGACAAAGACTGATACCAGAGCCCAACAAATATATGACCAATAATGATAGACAGTTGTCATTTAAACATGCAATATATGAGCCAATATTTCTTTCTTTCAGACACATGAAAAAACAGATTATTCTAACGTTTGTTGTATGTGGTTATTTACGAGTCCTTACTGAGGTAATGTAATAGTGCTGTTAAAAAGTTCACTTGTTTCACTGGGACAACAAATCAGAGATTATTCATTAACTTCTGACTCTGCTCAGATTAGCTGGTTGTTGTATTTGTGGCTTTCGAAACAGGGACCTTGGAGAGTGCCCTCCTAACAAGTTATTTCATGTCTTTCTTAAAATTTTAATTTATCAGCCATTATAAATGCAGATACAGATCTATCAGCAAATAGCTGATATTACCCGAAATATACGCTGGGCTCTATTTGATTCATACTCATACAAGTCTTACTTTGGTTCATGTGTGGGGATCTGTTAGCCTTGTTGTTCCTCTTCATAAAGATTTCATAGACCTCCTCTGGATGTCCAGAGGCAGAGCTGGAAGAAGCTCTATTATCTCCAGAAGTAAGCGGAGGATCAGTGATGTGTGTGGGCACGTGCTGTGGTTCATTTGTTGCTGGGTCGGTTTCTCCTGGGATTGGGCAGGGCTCTGGTCCATCAGCTCCTTGGAGAGACTGACAGGAAGAGACTGGAATGTCTGTAGGTTGGGGATCATCTGAGGTTTGCTCACCTGGTGACTGATGTGTGTTCAAACTAAAAGAGGCTCGTCCGGTCTGAGATCTCCCTCTCCCCGTGCCTCTCTTCCTCTTCCGGCCTCGTGCTGGACGAGCAGACGTGGGCAAAAAACTAGAGTCCATCTGACAAGCTGAAATCTCACCAGAGTTCTGGCTGTGTTCAGCAGATGCACACACAGATGCAACAGCCTGTGATGGTTTGTTAGGGTCCCCAGATGCAGTTGTTAGAGAGAAGAAATCTGTCTGAGTGTGTGGCTGTGAAAGGTCGCTGCTCTGTGTGCTCCTGTTCTGTCCTTTGGCACGACCTCGGCTCCTGCGATGTCGTCCCCTGCTCAGCTGGGACTCTATTACAGCCTGCATGTCAGGCTGGCTCTGTGAAAATGTCATCCGTCTTGTGGTTCGAACGTAGTATTCCACTGGGAAAAGTAGTCCCTCCACTAATGTACAGGAGTCCATAAGGCTCCCACTTTTTCCACCTCCAGTCAACTCATTCTTTTCCTCTTTTACTTCCACACTATAATCATGCATTTTTTTACTTTCTGTTTTGTCCCCTACATTTTGTTCAGTGTCTTTACTAATGTTCTCTTCATTCCGTCCTCTACTATTTCCACCATCCTCTCCTCTCGCCCCTTCTTTTCTCGGTTTGTTTTGTGTGCCATCCTGCCCCCTGTTTTCAGTTTGTGTTGTGAGCAACAATGACTCAGGTTCTTTCTCCCCTTCACCTTTTTCCTCAGCATCTTTTTCCTTTTGTTCTTGGGATCTAGGGATGTCTTTTCCCCGAATATCTCCTGATTCAGTGTATCCATGTGTGCTCCAGTGTGTAAGCAGCAGAGAGGGAGACTCAGAATCTGTACCAGAAAAAAGCTCTTCACTTTCATTTACAGCATCTGCTTCATCTGATGTGAGTTTCTCCTCCTCTCCTGCTCTTTTGGCACTTTCCATCCCCTCACCCTGCTCCTGTCCCTTTTCATTGTTCTCTGTGCTCCTACTTTCCCAGCGTAGGCGGCTGCGTCGTGACCTGAGGCGCAGGGAAGAACCTGTTCTATAACCTGTAGGTTCAGCATGGCTGAGATCTGGCGTTTGCGGGCAAGCATCAGATGGAAGTGAGAACCTGATCACCTGGTTTCTCCTTGAGTTGTCAGATTCAGCTGGACCTGGCGAAAAATCAGATGATTTGTGAATTTCACTTTCTGCTTTTATTACAGGCCAAACATGCTGTGCCTCTGACAGTAATAACAGTGTAGTCTCATCCATATGACAAAGCAAATGTCCCATGATCAAGTGTTACCTTCAGTGTGTCTCTGACTCCGAGTTAAGCCCTGAGCTGTGTCATCGCTGCTGTTCAGTATCAATGAAGAAGGATTGAGACGGAGATTTGATGCAGCCTCCATGTCTCTTTGCTCCAGGTGGTTTTGTTCAGCGATCCTGCTCCTCACATGTTTCTGTACTGCCTCCAAGCGCTCAGCACGCTGTTTGCAGATGTATGCATATATATATATATATATATATATATATATATATATATATGAGACAAAAATTCTCTTTACATTTTCCTTTTTATAGCACAATGAAAGACACTCACCTGCAGTCTCTGGGCTGTCCTGAGATATTCCCTTTGTAATTCAGCCAACTTCCTACGAAGCTGAGAAAAAACAACATTAATCTCAGAGGTCATGGCAGCATTTTATGTGGCTCAGGTGTGAGGACAAATGCAGGTTACCTTCTCCTTATCATCAGAATGCAGCGTAGATCTCAGCTGCTCCTCACAGTGCAGAATATCTCCCACAGTGGTCTCCATGCTGCTCTCTGGTCACAGCAACACACGACTAAGACTTAAATGTAGCCATTACACGGCTTCTATGGCGCTAGCACAGCTGGCAGACGTAACCTTTGCCATATAGATTTCCTTAAAACTTTAGCTCACTTGACAATAACGTGATTTTTCTTTAACTGAAAAACCCACACGAAACATAAACGTTAGCAGCCAACAGCCGAAGCTTACATCGCTATTGATAAACACCGATACTTTATTAAACGTGTAACTTGCCTTTTATTGTAGTTCATGCTATTTCATAAGGTGAGCTCTTCAGCGACTACACCGGGCTACAGGTTTATTTTGACGGTCGATTTGGCAGCTATCGATTTAGTTCTAATTTCCCGCGACTCACATCGCCAGGCACGAGCAGTAGAGCGCCGATGAGTCGATCAGCGGTAGGTAAGTGAACCCAAAGCGTCTCTGCCGCCCCCTCGTGTCTGGCTGCAGTGTAGGTCATAAACGAAGGAGCTTGGAAAGAAAAGCGGCTGGACTTCTTTACGTTTCTTGAAGACGTTTCACCTCCAGGAGCTTCTTCAGTTCTAACACCCGATGGTGGAGAGTCCCAGGTCATAAACCCCGCCGCCTGTTATCCCCAAAGATTCTTTTTGCAATTATTAGTAGTCCTCATCATGCTGATTTGTCTTTAAAGGATAATCATTCTCATAAGTTTTATTTTTACTATTAAAATTGGGGTGCAACATTTTGATGACAGCTTTGATTGTCAGCTGCAGAAATAAAGTTCTTTGACAGCATTAAATAAAACCTGGCGTAAAGTCAAAGTTCTGTATTTAAATGCTGATCTGAAAACTTTAATCAGGAATTCTTTTACAGTGCATTTTGCCATAGAGAATAATATTTTAAAGATATCATTTCTACAGGACTGAATAGTCCTGTACATACATCCTGTACATACATCAGTATGTAAAAGTCCAGAGTCTCTGTGCATTATCTGAGGATCATGTGAAGTACTTGTAACATTACACAAAGCAAAGGTCGCTGTTACAGTGTTCAAAAAGTGCTGTTTTTGTTCAACATCAGTGGGGGATCTATGGTGGACGCCTGAAGACGATTTCCCTCTGAGGAGGCTGCTGGTGAAGATATTTCTGACATGATTTCTACCTCACTTGGTCAACAGAACATCTGGCACAGGATAGCGGTGAAGAAAGAGAGGGAGAAAGCGGCTCTAAACCTCTGGACCCAGGAATCCAGGCCCAGCTTGGTCCTGATGATCTCCCTCACCCATTACATCCCTCCAGGGTATTTATAGCTATTGATAACAAAGCAGATTTTGGGTCCTGCTGTTAAATGAAAAGAATAAATTGTGCTTCTATGAAACCTTTGCTGTTGTGTTTATAAGTCGAACATTTTATTTAAAGTTTTCAGGCTCCAGAGCTCTCAATCTGCAATGGATATAAAACTGTTTAAATCTTCAGTTTGATATCATTGTCAGTCTTATGCTAAAATCTCAAAAGACAACATTACATTTCCAGATTTAATTTTGATATTATCAGCAACTCTGGGCCTCTGTGGAGACTCAAAAATATTGTCAAACATATTGACAATGAGAGCAACACAAGTGTGTAGCATCACTAACTAGCTCACAACAAGCCACAGCGCCCGTGCTAGCTGTTAAACTTACAAAATCATGTTTAGCTTATATCAGTAAAAATAAAATGCATCAAATTGCTGCCAAACAATTTTTTTACAGCCTGCTGAAATTCTTTGAAAGTCTAACATTATTAGCAGTAAAAAAATTACCCAACTAGCAAGCTGCCTACAAAAAAATCAAAACGAGGCCAAAGTATTTTAACTGGGCTAAAAAGTTTCTTTCAGTTTCTTTATATTCAGAAACATAACGTCCTATAAAGGAGAACATAGATACACTATATTGTCAAAAGTATTCACTCAGTGATCCAAATTCTTGAATTCCTGCATGCAGACCGTTTCTACAAACATTTGTGAAAGAATGGCTCGCTCTCAGGAGCTCAGTGAATTCGAGCATGGTACCGTGACATGATGCCACCTGTGCAACAAATGAGGTTGTGAAATTTCCTCACTACTAAATATTCCACAGCCAACTCTTAGCGGTAGTATAACAAAGTGGAGGTGATTGGGAACCAAACCAACTCAGCCATGAAGTGGGAGGCCATGTAAAAGTGGATGCTGAGGAGTATAGTGTCCAGAGGTCGCCAGCTTTCTGCAGAGTGTGCAGACCTTCAAACTTCATGTGGCCTTCAGATCAGCTCAAGAGCAGTATATAGAGAGCTTCATGGAAAGGGTTTCCATCCAAGCTTTACATTAACAGAATGCATTAACTGATGCCCTCAGGGGTCGGTGCTTTGGTGGTTCTTGGTGTCCGGGGCTGGGCGCTCAGGTATGTACCAGCTCACTCCCGGTGACTACTTGGCGGGACCTGGTGCCTGTTGCTCGGTCAGGCCTCTTCCGGGGCAAACGGGGCCCTCGGGCCTCCGGCCTCTGGGCCTGCGGCTCAGTTCACTCTGGCACAGCTGGCTGCCGGCAGAGCCGGCGGGCACGCCACTGCAGCCCCCTCTGGCTTCTGCTCCGTGGCTACTAGGTGACCCCTCATCTGGGGCTCTCCTCAGCTCTTCCCAGGAGGGTGGCACGGATGCCCCTCCGGTGGTCCTCCTTGGGCTCTCGCACTCTGGGGCCTCTGGATGTCTGGGGCCTGGATCTCCTTCATGCCTGCTTCATGCCCTGGGGGACAGGGCTATGGCTCTCTACATCCTCTAGCAGATCATTACATGGGGAAACCTTTTGAATACAAGCGCGCTGATCCACACAGGTGTGCACACGGGTGTTCACTGTTCATAGACATAAACTACACCTTTATTGGTGCTATTTCCAAGCACATTGTGCGCTGTCGGTCCTGCTTGCTACACAACAACATTCAATATTTAGTATTTACTGCTGTTTACACTTAGCTAGATTAACGTGATGGTGTTGTGTTTAGTATGTTGCTCTGTTTTTTGTTGTTGCTTGTTTTCTCTTCTTTTTCTCTCAACAGGTGATCCAGGAGATTTTTTTCTCTTCTTTCTCTTTTTAAGAGCCCTTCCTCACTGTCCCTCTTCCCTTCTGTTTTTCTTTTCCTTCATCTTTATTTCTCCCTTTCCTATCCCTCAGTCATGTCTGTCCCGTCTGTAACAACTGAAAATAAAATAAAATAAATAATAACAACAAAGGTTGATCAAATGGACCAATACGGCAAGGCCGTGATGATCCATTCGGCAAAGTAAATCCATTGGGTATCCTTGTTGGTCTTCAGACAACAATTCTGACGGCTAAAGAACCAAATGGGACAGGCAAAACAAACAAACAAACAAACAAACAAACAAACAAAAAAACCCAGAATGCAAAGCGTTGGATGCAGTGGTGAAAATGTGGATTTGGACCGTATTTGTCTGACTGCACTGTGCCAGGTGTAAAGTTTGGTGGAGGGAGGATTATGGTGTGGCTTTGTTTTTCAGGAGTTTGGCTCGGCCCCTTAGTTCCAGTGAAATATACTCTTAATGCTTCCGCATACCAAGATATTTTGGATAATTTCATGCTTCCAGCTGATTTTGGGAACTGTTCTAACATCACTGAGCACTAGTGGAGAAAGAAAGGTCCATTAAGACATTGAAGTTGTCATCATTGTCTGAAATGTGCTTCAGGAAGAATGATCAAAATTCCCGGAAACACATTCCTAAACCTTGTGGAAAGCCTCCCCAGAAGAGTTGAAGCTGTTATAACTTCAAAGAGTGGACTAGCATCGTATGATATCACTATGGATTATGAATGTGATGTCACTCAATGTGATATGAATGCAAAGGAGGATAAGTGAATACTTTTGGGAGTATAGTGTATTTCTCTTCACTACAATGCAGACTGCATATCAACAGCATGAAATGTGAAAAGTGACAAAAAACTCTTTGAAAATGTTAGTGTAAGATTAGATTTCTTATAGTCTTCTTTATTTGTGATTGATTTGCAACTTTGGGTTGTTCATATTAGCAAAATGCATGTTTTGCAAAAGCCCACATAGTGTTTGTGTTATTATTCAGACTGTTGCGCAAAACATTGTTCAAGCCTAGTTTGGTGAAATTCTCCATTTCCTCATGAACCCAAAGGTGAGGCACTTCAGGACGGGCATGCCGACGTTCATCAAAGGACGCAGGGTAAAGAGCATGCAGTAGAAGGCCTGGAGAGACAGGCGTCCAGTTTCATCGCCATATTTCAGCGCTAAAATGAGTGAGTACAACGGGTTGGTCAGATTGTGGAAATATGGATTGCTGGCTTCGATCATGCTCATTGTATGCTACAAAGAAAGATAAGACAAATGGAAAGACACCATCTGCAGTCAGACTTAAAGGATTAATCCAAGAAGGAGTCAGATGGATTAGACTGAGTGAGTCATAATGACACAGTTTATGAACTTACTTTGGCAATGTGATCAGGTGTTTGTCCCAGTATCTCAAAGATATCCACAGCACCAGGGAGATAGAAATTCCTGAAGTAATTCACTGTGTCGGGATCAACACTAGGCCACTCCTTCTCTTTCATGCCCTGAATCATCTTTAATTCAAATTCTGTGTGCACGGGGCCTGGCTCCAGCATTGATAATCTGCGGAGAGAAAAACACACAACAAAGAAGTAAACCACATGGCTTAGTTAAATAGATTAAAATGAGCTTTAACTGTTTTAAACACAAGAAGGGAAAAAAAAAACCCAAACCAAAACATTCTTATGCTGTTCTGTTGGTTTTATCAGTTCTTTGTTTAATCCCTTCTTCACAGATTGAAATTCAACTAACTAAATTTTTGGACAGTGGATTGCCATGTAAGTTTTTTTTAGAGTAAGTCATCTAACATGCCTGTTGATCCCTGAAATGTTCCTCTAGTTTGGCCATTACGTTGATATTTATTGTTTTTTGTGAAATGCCTCGAGGTTATTAGACGGATCCTCTTGGGACCATAAATGTTTGCACAAAATGTCATGATAATGTTGAATATTTGTTGAACATTTCAGTTTGCACCAAAGTAGTAGTGTACCAACCAAAACAGTAACATGAAGCAGTTATTTGTATATTTATTTTTGCAGCTTATCCTACTTGATGCTGGAATTAGGGCGAGGCCTCTTTGATTGACAGGTATCCCAGCACAGGTACTTACAGCCTGCTAGATGGTCACTACTTCAGAGCATTAAACCGAACTTCTGCACCATGTGTGTGCTATTGGAGCCTTTTGAAGCTTTATTTAATGGATAATCTGAGTAATATTATGATCTGCTGTTTGGTACAGGCCATCCAAGAAGTTTGGGTTTTGTTTGTCTATCTGTCCATTACTTGGTGCTGATTAGGAGATATGTATACATTTTTTTGCTGCATTTTGTGGAGTCCAAAATCCCTGGATAATGTCACAGAGTCTACATCCATCTTTTATATACTCTACAGGCGGGCCTACCTTGACAGATTACTACACTAAAATGTAATGTTCCTAAATCAGTTCCACCCCATGCTTTGCCTTCAAAATGTCAACAATGTGACGGTGAAAAAATGTTCAGCTTGAGGCTTCCCAAACTAATGGAAATTCAGTGACAAATGGGTAACCTCAAAGTTTGTTTGTTCATCTTTTATTCACAGCCACTGATTACTGTCTTTTTAATAGTCAGTTGTACTCACATGACATTAAAACTCAAAAGCTGCGCAGCCAGACCCTCGCAGAAGCCCTCAAGAGCAAACTTGGAAGCTGCGTATACCTCGTTAAACGCTACCCCTGTGAAAAACAAAGCGTACATATAACCTCACAGATCAGCTGTTCACACATTTCTGAAGTCATACACATTAGTCTCTTCATATGTCCGCACTTCCATTAGCCTGCCGTCCACCCGCCTAACCGTCAAACTGAAGCTGACAGATGTGTTACTTCCCCCGCCACACCTCCTCTCCCTTCATACGTCTACGTCTGCTCACCTTGGAGTCCCATCACACTGCTGATCACTATGATGCGTCCCGCTCTCCTATTCTTCATGTCAGGCATCACCTCCTTGATCAGGCGAACTGATCCATAGAAGTTGGTCTCAAAGACGTTGTTCATCTCGTCCATAGGGATGCTCTCCACTGGACCCACCAGGCCGATGCCTGCATTACTTACTGGTTTGGAGAAAAAGGATGAATTGAAGAAAAGGCTATGATCAACACCAGGTTTGGACATTTTAGCATTCCAAAGTATAGTGATGCTTTCGTTGTACTCACTGAGGATGTCTATGTGTCGATCTTTGATGCTGTCGACACACTGTTTCACCGACTCGTCACTGCAGACGTCCAGTTCAGCCACAAAAAGAGTTTTGCCGTACAAATCCCCAGCAGCTTTCACCAGATTATCTTTACGTTTCAGGTCACGCATCGTAGCTATTACTGCAGACAACATGGTGACAGAAAAGAGAAAAAAGACAAAAAATAATAAGCTGGGATTAATGTTCACATATTTTGTTATCTTAGCCTCATTCTGTGATTTGTTTCATCTCTATCAGCTCTGCAAAAACAAGATTGCCACAGAAACGCGACATTTTTATTTAACCATTATTTATAGGTAATCCCACTGAGACTCAGTGTCTCATTTGTTTCTGTCATCTGTTTCAGACACACATATTAAAATTACAACAATAAAAGAAACAATAAATGTTTACACAGTCATATCAAAAGCAGGAACAAGTTCCCAGTGATGATTTCACAAGGACATGGAAATGCAGTCGTGCTGAGAAGTGGCAAAAACTTTGGTTTGCTGAGTTTAGCCACTGCCATCCCATCCAGCTAGAGCCATCATGCTATAAAGAAGACCTCCTCTGTGAAAACTGGAGAGAAACCCTGCCTCAAGCCAAAAACAAGGACGGGGCTTCTCTCTAGAATCAGAATCAGAAACTTTATTGTCATTGTCACAGGTACAACGAAATTAAGAATGGTCCCCGATCATTGTGTCATCCCTAGCAATATCAAAATATAAATAAAACAATAAAATTCAATAAATAAAATAGATAGATAGACAAACTCGAATTGGCAACTGCATGTTGCCCTTGACAAACAACTGAAGTTTCTGCAACATAATGTCACGACTTCACTCCAGCCATCAGAGATGATCATCATCTTAGCTGACAAAACACCTGATCACACTGGAACTCAGGAGCTGGAAGATCTATAAGCCCACAGAGGTTGGCTGGAGAGGACTTGCAGGACTGTTCCTCTGGAAAGGCCTTAATTGACCAAATCCAAGATTGAAGCCACAGACAAAGCCACTGGATGGCTTTGGATTAAAAGCTGATCCATGGGTAGCTTCTGTTTGGATGCAAGTCTGGGCTTGATCAGCCCTTGCTGCGTTACCCAGGCGACAGTGTCTGATTTTGAACGACCAGACCAAAACAGCCCCGTAACCCCTGAGAACCTAGAAGATGTATCTTACGCACCATGAACCAATGCAACCTTCCATCTGTAAATAAATGATTAGGAAACTGCAGGTAAAATGCTTATATGCAGACAACATTGCAGAGTCAGACTAAGTTCAGTGTCTACGGTGGTATTCAAACTGACAAGGTATGAATGAGCACAAAAACAGTGTTTTTTATTTCACACAACGAAAGGCTCTGGTGCAGCATCAACATAGGATTTACACACATTTTTGAGCTTTTACGTGAGAATTTTCAATTTGAATGAGCCTGTCCTTGTGTACATGCCTGTGGCAGAGGGGTGTGCTCGGCTGGAGAGGAGGGTTGGTGCAGCGGGCTCGAGGGGCACTGCCAGGATGGCTGGCAGGGAAGCTGAAAGCACTTTAGAAAATGCATTTTCCCTGTTTCAGTGATGCCGGACATGGAGGAGAGGGAAGTGCAGGTGGTGATGGCTGGAAAGTGGCCGCAAAGCACAAAATACTGTATATAAAGCTATCAATAAAACACTTCTCACAGCTCTTACTGTTCACAATGCGATCAACAGCTGTGAGTCAGGTGGAATAATATCCTATAGGTAAACATACAGGATAAAGTCCACTAACATGGCCTTCATCCTGTGCACACATGCCTACTTTTCATGACTCAAACATGACTCATTTATTAGTTGTCACTTTCTAAATAACAGAAGGGAAATCTATGCTATAGATAGCCACCATAGTAATGATAAACCTTAAGTAGCTTTCTGTGATGATGCATAGTATGCAGACTGGCATTAGCCTTGCTATGACACATCACCTGCCTGCTCCAAGAATAGCCCGGTCAGCCTTCACAGCCTCGTCCATGAGATCCTTCAGTAAAGCAATTATTACACTAACTGTGACTGGCTTCCTCTTTTTACCTATTGTCTGATGTTTTAAGAGAGACTAAGGTCTAAATTGGCAACACAGACAGCTACACAGCATCATGTAGCGAGCTAGGAGAGTGTTTCCTTTCACTGCAAAATGCAGTTTCTGGCCTTAATGTTGGAGCAATACCCTGAGCACCACTGACAATCACTGACCGCTTCGAAGTCCATAATCTTTCTAGTTACATTTTTCATCCTCTGAACAAGTAATTCTTGGCTATGGTTCTAGAGGTAGAGCAGGACATGTAATCTGAAGGTTGGTGATTTGATCCCTCACTGCTCTAGTCTGGATGCCAAAGTCTACTTTTGAGTTTCCCAATACATTAATCATTGTGTGATTGAGTGAATGTGACATGTTGTATGAAGCACTCTAAGTGCTCGATCAAATTGGAAAAGTGCTATATACGAACCAGTTCATTTACCATTTAACATAAGATAAGACAAGATAGCCTTTAATAGTCCCACAGTTAAGAAATTAACTTTGTTATAGCAGCAGAGTATAAGTATGCATTTTTTCCCATGCTATGATATCATTGTTTATGACTGTTTAATAGTATCAAAAGACATAGCGAGGCATTAATATGACTAGCAGGAGAAATGGAACAGTAGAAAGGCAGCATTACATACATATATAATTAGCTGTGACTGGGTGATGTAATGATTTTTAACACAGGCCGTGTGTTCCTTCAGTTTGGTATTGGATGTAACAGATAGGGCGTAGGAGGCAGCCTTTGAAGGAGTGCGCGCAGCTTTGATTTGGATTAGATCTGGTCTGATGCTGCAGAATCTTAGTTTCTCTGGCAAAACTCGACGCGCTGTATTTCAGTGCAGACTGGCAAAAAATTGCCTCTCATGCTGGCGCACATGTCTGTAACAAGCTGTGCAAGTATTGGAGATCTGTTTTGTAGAGCTAACAGGTTTTTTGGCGATAACCTGAGAAAATGACAGCAGTTCTCTTCAGGAAATATATATGATATATGTGGCAGAACACTGTTGATGAGGACATGAACCATTTCCTTTAAATTTCCTCAAATCATTTGTATTTGCACCTCCGCTTTTGCATTTCTGAAGCAAAGAGCTCCAAAGAAGGTCAACTTTGACCTTTGACCTCCAGGTTCTACATAAAGTAAAAATTTCAGCCAATAGCTTTGTAAGAGACTTATTTGTTTTTTAAGAGTGTTGCATTACAAACACGATCATTTTACAATTTAACAACACTAAAAAAAAAGACAGTAGAGGATAAAGCTCCTGTGATAAATTATATTAGTTTTTAATTATTTCACTGAACTTTGTCTGTTTCCCTATGTCTTATAACACAACTGTAGCCTGTTCACATGCCAGACCAGTTAAAATCTAATATATAGGTATCATCTACCTTCCTCACTCATGTACCCACCGTGATAGCGTTGCTTTTCATCCTCGGCCAGCATTACGGCAATCCTCAGGCCGATGCCGGAGGAACAGCCTGTGATCAGCGCCACTTTCTGCCCATGTCTCTCCATGGCTCTGCTCAAACTGATACTAGCAGACAAGCAGCTCAGCAGGATGAGTGATACGTTCAGATGAAAGCCATTATAAGAGGATAAACTCAGAAAGGGAGTCACGTGGACAGGCCACACACCGCACAATGCATGAAGACTGGGATTATCCAACAGCTTTGCAGGTATAATATAACTGTTAAAACTGAAAAAAAGGACAGTAGCATGTGGAAGAACCATACACAACCACAGCAGCCTGTCACCTCATCATTGCAACTACCTTGGTCACACACTACTGTCCCATTCTTCAACCAGCATTTGTCACATCACCCAGTACGGTTGTGTTGGTCACTCTGGCACAAACAGGTTGTGATCCCACAAGTGTTCAGTGGGGTTGAGGTCGCTCCATTCCATTCTCTCCAATCCCAAATTCTGGAGGTAGTCTCTGAAAAACCCCACTGTGTGTGGGCAGGTTTTTGTCATCTTAGAGGACAGAGTTGAGTCTCAGACTGTGGAGATATGGTATGGCCACTGGTTGCCATCTCATCTTGATATTTCTCTGCACTGAGATTGCTTCCAGCAAAGACGAGCCCTATTTTTCCAGTGAGGGAGATGCTGCCACACACTGTCACACTGCCTCCACCAAAAGCTGTTATTCTATCAGTGCAGCAATCAGCATAGTGTTCTCTGTGTCTTCTCCACACTTCGACCCCATGATCCAGCAGAATCTGGACTCATCACTGAACATAACGTTCCTCCACAGCTTCAGGTTCCAGTGCACATGTTGGTGACACCAGTGTAAACGGGCCTGACAGTGAAGGGCAGTTATGACAGGCCTCCTGACAGCCCTATGAGACCAGAGATTAGCTGTGTGCAGTCTGTTCTGGGTTGTCTGGTTTTCTCTTTGTCCTGGAAGCCTTCACTACAAATCTGTAAAAGACTCCCTACAGTTCCTAAGTGCTGACAAGTTGAGGAATTGGTCTTCTTGGCACGCCCACTTTGTGGCGTGTGTCTCACATCCATTATATGGAACCTGGCCTTCAGTTTGGAGATTCAAAAAATGCTGTAGCTTGGCTTTGCAGAACACCATTTTCAGGTTACCCTGTGGCATGAGCCATGTCCAGATCAGTCACATGTGTCTGTGCCATGTGTCTGCATGGAGCAGACACCAACTGTAGCAGGGTTCTGCTGCTGGTGTCAGTCAGGAGCCTGAATGTCAGCACCTGGGGTACCAGAAGTTCAAACAAAAGTCAACAGCAGAACAAGCTTTTTGGTACTGGCAGAGAAGTTTGGCAAGTTCTTCATGGGCGCAACTCAGATACTCAACTTTGCTGTTCAACCCACAAATGCATTTTTCTAATAAATGTGACACCATTTTAGGGGAAATAAAAAGACTTTCCAATGGTGTAATTTTTGTTGCTAAGAAGCATTGTTACAACAAAGAAATAATCCACCAAACACAAGTTTTTGTACTTTTTGTGTTAAGTTTAGATGTCAGCTTGTGTAGACCTCCACCAAGAAATTTGGCGACTCCCAGTGGTCAACATGATTACTTTCAATAGATAAACTTAAATTACTGAAATGTAATCAAAATATAAAGGGCAGTGTTGCGCTAGCAGCACAAAGGATAAAAATAGTATAATCTACAATAAAAACAACTTTGATAAAAGTACCAATTGTCCATACTGAAGGCCTTATATGTGAGGCAGTGCAAAATGTTATATACAGTAAACTGAAAAAAAGGCCATGTTGGATTTATTTGATTCAATAGTGGACACTGGTTGCACACAAATGTTTTGCTTTGGCAGAAACTTAAACAACTGAGTTAAATCAACACAACTTTTTCATATTCAATAAACGTGCATTTTGTGTTCATAAAACGCGATTGAAACATGTTTAAATCAAGTAAGTTGAGCTCTTGGAATATTTTAATCCTTCACAATTTTGTCATTTTATTTCAACACTATTCAATAACTTTTATCCCAATACTACTTGGTCACTTAAGTACGACATGTTGTCTTCATATCACATAATATTCAACAAAGTCTAGAGTCTGGTTACCATGAAAACTGAATGGATCTACAACTTCCTCCTATCTTTATCCTGGTTGCAGGGGGGTTGGGAAATAACCCTGAAGTGATAGGTTACAAGGCAGGGTACACCCTGGACAGCTCACAAGTCTATCGCAAACCACTATTTGCGCTTACATTGACAGGTAATTTAGAATCACCAATTAACCTAACTCTAACAACTGCATGACTTTTAACTGTGGGAAGAAACCAGAATACCCAGAGAGAACCCAGTGCAAACTAGCCAGATTGTGGATTTGAACCCAGGACCTTCTTACTGTGAAGCACTAACCACCATGCTACCAATCCAGACTTAACAAAAGTAGGAAAGCTATGATTTCAAGGCTTGATGCAGAATTTTTTTGTATGTTTTTGTCCTTGACAGGTAGCAATAGCATACACGTGGTGTGTGTGTAGTTGTCTGCCTCTTATAACTC
This sequence comes from Perissodus microlepis, assembly GCF_051167445.1. NCBI lineage: Eukaryota > Metazoa > Chordata > Actinopteri > Cichliformes > Cichlidae > Perissodus > Perissodus microlepis. The sequence continues at coordinate 29,552,191 of NC_140466.1, read as the reverse complement.
CAGTGATTTTCCTGCAGTTTGACATCTCGCGCGATCTTGTGAATTTCATGAGTTCAGCAACTAACTACTCTTACTAGATTGTATCATGTCAACAAGAACAAATTAAGTTGTTGAATTTCACACAGATCCTTCATGATTTAATTACGTTCATAGAAACATGAAATTATTGTGTTCAAATTACAAGTTAGACTTTTTTAATGTAACAACCACCCAATTTACCTTTTTCGGTATACCAAAAAAAGTAGAGGCGGCTGCTCGACTTGACTGAGATGGATGCCTTCCTGAAACCACGATCCAAAGCGCGTGAGACTGAAATCCCGTGCAGTGTCGTAGTAAGTTATTGACTGCACTCGAACATGATATGAACAATTTAATCTAGCCTCTCTGCATATCATGTAGTTTCTACACTATATAGTTACACTTAGCTTTAAAGCATGAGGCACTTGTGTTAAATACACGCAAGATGCTTACGTAAATCCAAGAGCTGGCCAATCCCTTTTTTTCAGTGTAAAGAGAATTCTAGCAAATAGTGTAAATGGCATTAATAAATGTACACCACTAATCTAAGAAGAACAGCATAAATGTTTGCAACAAAAATTTGTAAATGTGTGTGGAAACTGTGGAAGCCTGACAGGTGTGTTTACCTGTCACAAAAAGGAGAGCAGTCGGAGTGTTTTTTAGAGAATGGTATGAATGATTTCCTGATGCGTTCTTCATGGCAGAGAGGTTGAAGAAGGAGAAGGAGCTCAGCCCCCTCTGTAGTGAGGAGTTGTGGGGGTGAGATGGATTATCCATTGTGACTACTCCATTATGTGCATTAAGCTGTTGAGTCTGATCAATTTACTTTAGCTTTTGTTCTAAGACAAAGAAATAAGACCATTAGCACAATGGTGTGGGTTCTTTTTTATTTTAGAGCACAAACATATACACACACGCACTTCAACACAAGACAGTAGCTTCCAGTCATACATTTAAGACAACCTACCTGAAGCAGGAGGTACATGGGACTTGGGAAATATGCCTGGAATCTATTCTCTTCTCCAGAAAATCAGCATGCATGTGTGCCAGAATCCAATTGAGTCTTGTTGCCAAAACAGTGCTGTTACTTGAAGAGCTCCTAATAATTATGACTAATAATATCACAAGTGCCTTTAAATATGAGATCATTTCCCTCTGAGAGTCTGATCATAAGCAACGCGCCGAAAATTGTGCTTACAAAGGAAATAATTGCTCTTTCCTTCTGATACTTTGTAATTCTCTGACATAACTTACAGTATGTTGCCAAAAGTGTTTCTGTAGAAATAAAATAGAATAAAACTGAATTTATTTTAAGCCCAATCACAAAAACTGTAATGGGATACCAGATTTGTGGAAAACCTGCAGCCAGATCACTCCATAAATAATAACAATAATAACAATAATAATAATACTAATAATAGTAGAAAATCACCCTTGTGCACTTTTTATGACAATATCTGTTGAAATTTGGTCAAAAATTTGCATGCACATACACAAAAAAAGGAACGAAAAATACATATCTTTTAGACATAACAAATGCAAATGAAGCATGTGTGTGCGCATGTGCGGAGTTCACAGTCTGTTAGACTTCTTCATTCATAAACTTCTTGTACTCCCAGTGAGCTGCTTTAACTTTTGATAAGTTTCTGCAGAAATCAGGGAGCCTATTTTTCTTTTCTGCACATGTGAGAAGGCAATGTGTGCGTCTGAAGAGAGCGTGGGGTGGGCAAAGACAGACAGGCACTGGAATTTGGAATCTGCAGCGGCATATTTTTATTAGTTGGGCAGCACCGCTGTCCTGTCCTAGCATGCTGTGTATGTGTGCCTTCAGAGGGGGGGAGAGCAGTCAGTGCAAAGTGGCACACTCGTGTTTGTAAAAGAGAGCAGTTTCCCCCCCTGGTAGGTTATTATTAATATTAAAGTCTAATAACAAAAAGGTGTGCATGTGCTCGTGCGTGCCATCGCTGTATTGCAATCTGTGCTCGTGCACGCAGGGCACACAGGCGCGCCAAATCACAGAGACATCACATAATCCCTAAATCACTCATCCAGTATTGATGCTAAGAGTGACACGCGCAGTAATTATGGTTTGAGCACAGCCCCACGAGCCTAGAAGGAGTCTCCGGGGAGGCAGGGAGGGAGGGGTCGCCCTGCAGAGGAGGAGAGGGGAGGGAGGGGAGAGAAAGTGAGGAAAGTTCTCTGCGGGTGAAGTTAGAAACACCTTCCCCCAGATCAAGGGGCTCTTCATCACCGGTCTGCCGTTTTCATCCGTCCACCCAGAAGTCAAAGAGCAAAGAGAGCGGTGTGCGGGCTCCTGGGTATCACCTGTAATCAGCTGAGTCCGCTTTTATGCATGCGCGCTCTTAATTACAGCTGCGCATTAAGACGCACGGGCGCTGCCAGACTGTTGAAGCTCTCTGGTGCAGAGTCAGAGCCGTGTCCAGAGGAGCGAAGAGCAGCCGCGACGGAAGTGTTTCATTAATAAGTTCATGATGGATCGATGGAGCCAAGTGCGCCTGACGTGGCTGCTGTTGCTGCTCGTCGCCTCGCTGCATACCTCAGGAGCAGGTAGGCTGAAGCATCCACGCTTGTTTATTAGTTTATCTTGTGTTAATAACTGATCCTCTAACTTCAGTTACCCAATTAAATGATCTATAAAAAAAGTTGAATTGGATCCTCCCTCCTTATCTCTCCTCCTCTAACCTTGTCACATCACTTGTCACCGCCTGCCCTCCAAGTCTCATGAGCCAAGTCTGAGTGTCCTTTTTAGCCCATCCTCGATCCTGTTTTCATGCATTTCCAGAAAATGCACCGTCAGCCACTTGTTTGGTTCAAAACTTCCTAAAACTCTTATCCATAAATACGTCTTCTAGTCATTTTCTTTGGCCTCCTTTTGAGGTATAATTTCATTCCTCTGTGTTATGCAGACCTAAGGCTTATTGAACTGAATCACCTTTCTCGAGCCCACTGCACATTTGCTAGACATTGGTAAGATGTCGGCCTATATGTCCAGACTTGTTAGTCCATACCTGCTGCATCTGTCTGTTCTCTCATAGCACAGCTTACGGGGTGTTTAGCCCATACAGCTGGGTAATGAGGAACAGACTGAGGCAAATTAAAGTGAGCTGTACTGAACTTAAACTGGAGATCCTTGCAGCAGCTCCTGGAGCTGCACCAGAACCATATGTGGAGGACTTTAACTGTCCAGGGCTTTTAGAGCCCAGGGTGGCCGATGTTCATCACCAGCACAAGCTCAAGTGAGCTTCTTTTTATTTTACAGAATGAGAAAAGCCTCCAACAGTCCATTTTATGGTTACTGACATCATACAGCTCCTCTGAGGAACTCAGTGAAGTGCAAAGAAATAGTTTGTTTTAACCTGCTAAGCCAAGACTGACTGAACCTTAGTCAAGTGAGGCCACATACTTTCCCGTGGCTTCTTAAAACTTGTGAAAACAAGTTAGTTTTTGCTCAGTAACACAGTCCTGCTTCAAAATGAATTTTTGACCTTTAAATCATTACCCAACACTTCACCTCAGTGTGTCTTTAGGTGTTTTGGAACATTTTTCTTTGAGCGCTTGAACGGCTTTTTGTTCACTTTAGCTTAAAGAAATGAGGACATCATCACCTGTGTTTGAGCTTCATTCTCAAATCTGGAAATGGCACTTATAACAAAACAAGTCCAGTGTTGGATATTGGATAAAGATCATGTAAACTAAGGGAACAGCTGAAGATGAGCTAATTTAGTCAGTCACACGGTCTGTAAAGTGCTTCTCAGGGACATAAAATGCTTCAGAAAATGAAGGATAGGCTTAAAAAAGTCCAGGCTGAACTGTGTTCTTCATCTTCTAACTGTTCTTGTTTTCCTCATTTAATGATGGTTTCATTTGAAATCCCCCCAGGAGTAGCGAGCAGGTGACTTGGCAAACACTCCACCATGTTGTCTTCACGTGCTCCGTCTGAGAAGATGCTGAGAAAGCATAAAACTATTTGTGTTATGTCTCAATAACCTTTAATAGCATCTGCCTTTGTGTTGGAGATTAAGAAAAAACTTACGATGCCATATTTCAAGGTTCATTATCCTGTATTCCAGTGTAAAATAGTAACACACACATACTCACATACCTTATCTGTGAAGGTCATTTCTAAGCTGACTAATGTAACCTCTGGACCAGAAGGTCATCTCAGGTCAAACTCAGGTTATAAACCTGACCTGGAGGCATCTTGAGAGTGTCTCAAGATGTTCTTGTAAATAAGAGTTTATTAGAAAATATTCCACTGAAGTGAAGACAAACACAGATTCACAAAGAGTGAAAACACATGAACAAACGCTCTTTTGTTTACCTCATCAGCTCTTTTCCAATTAACGAACAAACTCTTGTATTTTTTAACAGCCTTTGGTCACTCTTGATATTTTTCTCATGGTAGGAAAAGGTCACGCACCTGGCTGTCCAACAGGTTTTGTTTAAATTATGAGCTCAGACCTCAGAGCAGCGTGGCCTGAGGTGTTTCTGACGCCTACCCTTCCTCACTGTGTAACTGATAACTATCAGCCTGACACAGTCTGTTTAGCCATTTTTTCAGTTTGAGGTTTTGCTGTTACAGTCTGACCGACTTACACCACTGACTATCCTGGGGACACAACCTGTGGGAATGCAACAGATTCACCCTTTTCTCAGCATCAGTTATTAAGGAGTAGGCAGACACAGGTGGTACTGAGCACCTTAGTAAAGGCTCTGCTTTCAGAAGTAAACCTTGGATAAACTGAGCCACACCTGGGTTTACCTTCTGTTTCATGTTAAAATGACTACTGGTGAAAGATGTTGTACTTATAAGGGCTGGGAGTGTCAGTGTGGGGGTCGGCCTGCCCTGTTAGACTGAAACACTTTGACAACTAGTGCATGAATTAGAGTTAGAGTATTATCTTTGTACTAACTGGTAATACCTGAACTTCTTATCTGGCACTAGATGTGAGTTTATATTTATCCAACTTTGCTTTTTTAAATGCCTTGTTGTTTAGCGCTCACAGGCAAATATCGGGATAAGACGATGAGGATTGACTGTATCGTTCTGCCTTACCTTAAAGAGAGTCTGCCATGCAAGACTCGACGAAGAAATCCTTGAAAACATTCACTCAATCGCTCAATAACTAAATGCAGAGTTTTCCCCCATCTGTACTCAGTTAATGCCTTTTATATCCTCAGGAGAAAATTATGTTCGCTTTGTTTAAGATCAAAACAAAATGTCTGGATGGATTGCCATGAAATCTGTACAGACATTTTCTATTCAATGAACACTGCTGATTTCAGGATGATGTGTGACAGCAAAGATAGTCTGGAACTGAATTTTGGTCCAGTGTGCAACGTCTGATGTGGAAAGTTGAAACTGGTATTACGCAAACAGAAAGACACATTAAGACCCTAATTTAAAAGGTTAATGACTTTTAATACTTGTTTTACACAGAAAAAAGTTGTTTTGGAGGAAAAGTATTTCCTCCAAAACAAGAAGGATATATGTATATGTGTATGACTTTAATAATAACAAAACTAAGACATTTTCATCGGTTTCTGCTGTGCTTTGTCTTTAGCTAAATGTTAGCATGACTAAGATAATTACAATTAGTGCATGAAGGGGAACCACTCCCCAAAAAGCAAAACAAAAGAATCCACATGAGTATGCTTGATATGTCAAAATAGAAAAATTACTCAGATGGAAAAGTCATTCTCAACCATTTTCATCTACTTATACAATTAAAGCTTGTCCCAGCTGTCATAAAACAAAAGGTTCGGCTCACTCCTATCAGTGTACTGAATCGCCAATACAGAGAGACAGGGAAGCTTTCACACTCACATGCACACCTACAACCAATTTTTGAACCACCAGTTAACCTAACATGCATGTCTTTGGACTGTGGGAGGATGCCAGAGGGTGCCCACACAGGCACAGGGAGAACATGCAAACATCACACAGAAAGCCCACAGCTGGCTTGTGTCTTCTAACTCAGGATTTTCTTTCTGTGAGGAGACAGCAGCAACCACTGTCCCAAACAACACAATGCTAAGGAAACACAGGAACTTACATGCACTCAAGATATGACGACTTTAAAGGCCCTCCATTAATACAAGAAAAAAAAAGCTTTTAGTTAAACTCGTTTAGTTCAAATCAGCTGATGCCTGGGTATTTTACTGCCCGGCTGTGTAAACAGTCTGGGTAACTGGTTGTATAAAAAGTTTCTAAAAGGACCCCAAGAAACACGTGATGAACCACTGGTGATTTCAGGCTTTTATTTTGAAATATCAGACAAAGCACTTTAAAATGAAGGATGCATGTACAGGATTAACCTTTGAGCCAGCTGCGAGTCGTGGCCAAGTGATAAAATACAGAAAAATCATGAGATCGGCGTTGCGTTACTTCTTTTTTCTGGGATAGCAGTTCTCCAGTGAATGCGTTCAATTTATAATCTGACACGAGGAATCATATTTATTTCTCTATTATCTGTTTTTTTAAAAAATAAAATAAAATCATGCTTTGATGTTAAGGTCCTGATAGATTTTTCACCATTTGTATATTTTTTTTATGACTCTGGCACAGCTTTAATTTTTTCCATGTTTAAAAATATGCTCACCCTTTGTTCTCCAAAATCAAAGCTACCATATGATGCAACAGCCAACAATAATAGGGGCCAGAGCCACATAAAGCAACAAGTATTGGCCCGAGAAGAGCCGGAGCCCTGCGACTGACAAATATTGATGCAGTCTTTGATCGGCGTTTGAGAGGAAGCCTGCATGAGAGTCAGACTGTATGCACTGTACGCGAGTGAAACTCTCATTTAGGTAAAGAGAAGGGAGAAGATCACAAATAAGACGCAGATTCCTCGAAGAAGATCGGAAGCACTTGTCGCAGGTCTGTTTGTAGGCTTCCCTCTCTCTGACGCTGATATTACGGATTCATCGAAGCGCTTGTGTAAATTTATGCACAGACTTGTGTGTGTGTGTGTGTGTCTGACAGCAGGAGAGACAATCCAGTGTGTTTTCTTGATCAAAGCCAGCTGAACTGGGAGGAAAGAAAACATATGGTCTCTCTATCCTATTTTCTACAGTCTGCCCTTTTCTCTTCCCCCTGGCTTCCATCCTCCCTGTTCTTATTATTTCCTGGTTTTGTCTCTGTGGAGACGAACCTTTTAGAGGGACGTTTGAGCTATGAGACGTTTGAGTCTACAAAAAAATAAAAGCGGTAAAGGATAGTAATGACAGGCTCCTAGGGCACATGCTCTGTGGGGGGTTTGTGCCCTTGAGTGCCCTCTTTTTATGCGTGTGTGTGTGTTTTGGTGCAGTGTAGGAAACCTTAACTGCAAAGTGTGTGTTATTGCATTCTTTGCTATTATTGAGATAATGATACGCTAATCAGAAACACACACAGATAGCAAAAAAAAAAGTTGCCAGTCTTCAAACATCTGGTTACCAGAAAATCCATAGTCTTTCCAACATGGTGCCAATTTAGTTGTTGGCGTGTTGTTTGCGTCTGGCTTTAGTGCTGCAGTCTAACTTGTGTTAAACGGTTCATCCAATCATCCACCCGTGTAGATAAAGTTTTTCATTTCTTACAGTTTAAGCTCAAAAAGCTATGCTGAAAGATTTCTTTATCTGAGATATGATGCTGAAACCGTACCCTCTTCTTATAGTCAAGATATCTCAGGAATGACATGTGTAGTAGGCGTGTTGGAGTTTCACTGGCCCTCTTGAGATTAAAGGGAGCTGTGTTTGCCCCGTGATATAAAATGAGTCTGACATCGCTGGTCTACTGTATGTTCAAGGAATCAGTGTGAGACAGAAGATCAGACTTCAGACTGTTACTTCCACTCTTGGCCGTGTGTGACATCATTAAAATGGGATCTCTGGGTCTGGCTGTTTGCAAAGAAGCTGGTTAAACCTTTTGTTTGTGAGCGGCAGCGAATCAGAAAGCATATATACGTGTGTACCTGTTGGAGGTACACTCAAAAGTGCCGCTTTCTAGCATTGACCTTTTGACCTTTTTTGTTTTATTTAAAGTAACTGGATAAATTAAATTAGATACATTTAAGTGAATGATTAACTGTATTTAGCATTAATATGACCCTTTGACTCCTCCACAGCACTGATTTTCATTTCTAAGCTGTGTTGGAAGGTTTTTGACTTCCTGCACCTGATTCCCCTGATTAGTTTGAGTACAGTAAAGAACATTTTTGTATAGTAAAGAGCATTCTGCTGTTTTGTCTTTCTGTTCAAACCACAATCTTTTTGCTTTTTGTGGAGGCTTACACTTGACATACTCTGCATGTATGTGCATGTTGCTCACGGTGCCCCTCACACCACAGCTTAGCGCCTGAGGATAACAGCAGAACCCGATGGAGTGCAGAACACCCCCTTTTGTATGTACAGCACAGTATAGGTACGATGTGACTGTTTGTGTGTGTGTGTGTATCTGCAGATGTTGCTTTGAACCCATACACACTCACACATCAAGAGCATATGGAAACATTAGCTGACATTAGCTAAATGCATATAGAGTAAAAGCAAACTCTCCATGTCGTGTCTTGTCCTCAGCTGCATTCAGATGTCAGTGCTGCTGATGTATGACTGAAACCCCTCTGCCTGCTTATAGGTGTCAGTGTCATCCCTTAAGTCTATCATTCTAGCCTGTGTGCACAACAAGAGCTACCTTGCAACCAATCTTTATCTATAAGTAAAGCATGCTAACATTGGAGCAGAGTAATAAAACAGAAGGTGAACAATTTCAGAGGCCTGTGCATTCATTTGCCACAAGACAATCACTGTTTTCAAGGATAATTTGCACCGTCACTTGAAAACTGCACACAAAGGCATCACAAAGTTGCCGAACTGGCATGCAGAAAGTGCCAGGCGACTACAGCAGAGTGCGCTTCTTCAATCCAGATCCCAAAATGATGGAGCTGTAAGGGCAATTTTCATCAAAACAGAGGAAAGGCTAAGTGGCTGTTAGAAACTGTAAAATTAATTTGAAAATTTTGAATACAATTTCACGGCTGAGCAATAAAAAAAATAGAAATATTAGACTTGTAGAAGAGTGTGCAGAAACACGATTAAATATTCATCACTTTGCTTTTGCATCAGGATTTGTTTGGTTTTGTTAGCATGCAACTACCAGCCTCCCTCTGCTGATAATCTCTTCAGAAATAATCTCTTCAGCATATCCAAGATCTGCCGTGGAGTCTTCTGGTTGGGCATGCTGGAAACATTATTTTTTAATGGAAATATTCCAGTAAAAAGCAGAAAATGTAATTTACTGTCAGTGCATTATCAGTTTTTACAGATGTTTCCATAAACGGTAAATGATAGAATTCAACGTGTGGTTAGATGAGGGTAGAAACAGTAAAGGATCACAATTTCAGCTCACCTCAGTTTGCAAACGAGCAACACATCAGCACACATCTGGAACCACCAGATTTCCAGTTCAGATTCAAATTGTACCAGTGAACCAAATGAGTAGTCTCAACCAAAAACTCAACCTTTTAGTATTGGCAAGGTATGTTGAAGATGTGAGGACCCAAAAATAGGACACAAGGAATTAAATAACAATAACATTCCATTTATTTGATTAGTGGCAAAAAGATCTCATAGATAAACAAAGTCACAAAGGAAGAACAAAAACCAATGTCAAGCTGAGGGTCAAAAACGGACGGTCTATGCAGTGACAGGAGGGGGAATAAGGCACAGGAGAAGGTAATCAGCAACAGGTGAAAACGAGGATGGCAAAGCAGACAGTCACACAAGAGGGAAACTGGAACAGGAAGTAAAAGCAAATCAAGACGTGAGGAAAAACAAACAAAGTAAAACAGGAAGAAATGAAAAGATATATGATGCTGAAACATGAAGATACTAAAGCATGAGGACTGACATAAAGAGGGGGGACAGGGGGACACACAGCACAGGGGAAATAAGGGAACTAAGGGAACTAAAAACACAGAGTTGCAGAACAAAACAAAATACCAAGACAGTGACAAAGTACTCACACTGACTGTAAACTCCCTTACATGGAAGCTTTTTTTTGTAGTTTTCTTGTTTGTTTTTGTTTTCTGCTCACTTTAAACAAAAGGCATGATATCACCAGCTCTGAAGCTTCGGTTAGCAGTCAGAGGACTAAACACAGAACAAGTAATCAAGATGTCATTTCCTCAGCCAGTTAAAGGGACAAAAAAAATCACTGGCATGTTTTAATAGCATGGACTTGTATCTGTAAATGATACGATGCCAGGCAGGAAGACTGAATTACAAGCTGACAGAGTGCTAGCAGGCAGCCTGGCAGACAAAGCAGACGGACAAACCAAAAAAAAAAAGAAAAAAGAAGAGAGAGACAACAAATACATCTGGCACTCAGACTCAGACATTATGCCAACCTCATGTGTGCATGCACATGCCTGTGTGTGTGTGTGTGTGTGTGTGTTGGGAGGGTGATTGGGTTAAGGTGCGTGGCAGATGGAGGGTTTACGTAAGCCTCAGATTACGTGTGAAAAGGAGCCACACCAGTAGAGGCATGCCCTCCTCTCCCCTACCATCTATTATTTCTCCTATTTTCCCCTCTCATCTCCCTACTTCCAATATGTTGCACATTTCTCCGCCGACACCCCCTTCCCTCCAACCCGCCCAATCCGCCCAGCCTCGTCTTTTATATCACATCTTTCTTGGCTTAGTGTCCTCCCAGAGCTCTGCAGCTATTGCGTGCACATCACGCAAAAGAATCTGAATGTCTGTGAGTGCATATGTTACGCATTTTTACTTAAACCTCAACTCTGGGCATATTCCAGTTGTCTCTTACATGGAGTGTTTCGGGGGGTTTTTTGCACAACAGCAGAGTAGGTCACTATCAAAACGTGTGTATTCATTGTTGCAGTCTGGTATAACTTTTTTGTGCACAGAGCCTCTGCAACAAACAAGAGAGAGTTTAACGATGATGGGGGGATGTGCTCTCTCCGTCTCGATCGGGTTGCTTATATGTTGTGCCAACATCACCCCACAAACTTTAGAGGAGACAGCACACATAACAGCATTTGAACACAAGGTTTTCAGTTTGCTTTTCAATTAACTGCTGAGGAACTTCTTTGTTTTTAATTGGTTGGATACTGTCTGGCTTCTCAGTGGGGTTAATGAGAGAAGGAACACCAATGATGAGCATGTATTGCATGAGCATGGCAGCAACTGCAGTCTTAGAAAATGAAAGAGGGAGTTGCTATGCATACATTTTCCCATTTTCCCACATGACTTTTGACCGTGTCAAACGTCTGCCACTCGACGCTGGCAGCAGAGCACACTGCTGTGCATGCCGGTGTGTGATTACGGTAAAAAGCATGCATCATAGGAGTGTCACTTTTGGGTCTGAAAGAGCTGTAATTTAGATGCCGGCTAGGCTGACTTGAGAAATACCTGAAAATTCAGGCCATAATCATACCCACTCAGTGCTCTTGTCTTTTGGCAGTCGCTCCTGTCGATGTCCTGAAGGTCCTGGAGGTATCGGAGGACATGGAGGGCGTGTCGTTAGAGGCAGGGCTGTGCATCAGCAGAGAGGGGAGAGAGGAACCAGACCTCTCCTTTAAAATCAATAAGAAGATTCAGCTGAGTGCTCCCACCATGCAATTTTTCCCTGGTGAGTTTTGATACGAGTCTGTAGACTTGCTTGGCAAAAGAAATGAAAATGAATCTGTTTTTTTTTATATATATATATATATTTTCTTTTTCGTGCTTTCTTCCCAGATTCTCCATTCCCTGTGAATTTCTCAGTGGTGACAACAGTTAGAGCTCTGAAAAGCTCACAGGTCTTTCTCCTTTCCCTGTATGACTCGCAGGTACGCATCACACATGCACCACTGAACCTCATCTGTCTGCATTTTTGACTGTGTCCACGATACATTTTATAATGAAGTTATGTCACCATACTAATATATGAAACACTGGATCTGCACTGGCACTGCAACCTGCACCTGAAACACAGCTTGTCATCAGAATGGGAGTTTGGTCATCTCTGATAAAGATCATTTTTGTCAAAATTATAATTTTGGACTAATCTAATTTAAGTGTGTTTATGCTAGCTGGAAGAATGTGAGCACATTAGCTCTCTCCAGCAGATTTCTATGGTGCAGTTACAAAAATAAAAAGGCCCCCAACCTAAAACCTGCTTTTTTCTGGTTGGTTGCATCCTATGATGGCTACAGGAAACAAATCCATGCATTCCTGTGTGCATATCAAATATTAGGAAATCTTGGAGGTCTTTCTTTCTTATGATCATTTCATGAACATGACATGTTTTCCTTCTGGTCTCTGTGTCTGCATCTGTCAGGGCACACAGCAGCTGGGCATAGAGATCGGCCGTTCTCCTGTATTCCTGTATGAGGACCATGAGGGCCAGCCCCCTCCAGACCTTTACCCCACTTTTAGGAAGGTCAACCTGGCTGATGGCAAGTGGGTAACTACACACATACACAGCCACCCATGATGACGATTCTGTGTTCTTCTTTCTTTCTTTATTCATTTGTTTAATGCAGATAACGTGTGGTAATACATGCTGTGTGCATGTGCTTTTCGTCTTTAGTCCCAGGACAGAAGAACCTAACAATGAATAGAGGAGTAGAATTTTTAAGAAGCATTTAGTAGTATTAATATGAGGGGTAAAAAGAGACTATTAATGTTAGTAAAAACATCATATGTGAATCTGTTACTGTTTAGGCTTCCTTCTTCCTTCTCTCACCCAAACTGGTCACAGCAGATGCCGCCCCTCCCTGAGCCTGGTTCTGCTGGAAGTTTCTTCCTGTTAAAAGGGAGTTTTTCCTTCCCACTGTCGCCAAAGTGCTTGCTCATAGGGGGTCATATGATTGTTGGGTTTTTTGTCTGTATTGCAGGGTCTACCTTACAATATAAAGCACCTTGAGGTGACTGTTGTTGTGATTTTGTGCTATATAAATAAAATTGAATTGAATTGAACTAAAAATATGCTCAGATCTTTCTCTGTACTTACAGGCACACCTTCTCAACCAGCAGGAGCTTTGGATAGAGTAACTTTCTTCTCTCTTTGTTACTAGTTGGCACAGAATAGCCTACAGTGTGGATGGGCAGTCAGTGACTCTCTACCTGGACTGTGAGAAGCTGAACACCCTTGACCTGCTCAGAGGTCACGACCCCCACGTCAGCACTGAGGGTGTTACCGTGTTTGGAACACGGCTGCTGGATGAAGATGTGTTTGAGGTAGATTGGTGACATGGAGAGGGTTACAAGTGAAATGTCAAGTGAGCCATGGCGAAGGTCATTGCTAATTGTAATGTACGGTGGCCCATAGAGGTCAAACTCACCGCAACTTAAAAACCCCCACCAACAAATAGGAAAATGCTGCAAAAGCACAAGAAACAGTGGAAGTTGAATCAATTCCTTACTCAGTTGTGTTTAGTGAGATTTCCTACTTCCATTATGTTTTATTCATCTTCAGATATGTTTTGCGTGCTTTTGCAGCATTTTTCTTTTCTCAAGTTGCAGTGCATTTGAGCTCTCAGGGTCACCATGGAAATGTCTTTTTTTTTGCAGTGTATTTAGTAAAACCAGAAGCTCATTTGTCTTTGATAAAAACTATAAAAACATGCAAAAAAAACAAACGATGAGGACCCACAATAAGGTCTTTGTGTGCGGTGAGGAGGTGTCTCTGCTTGTTGCCGCTTGTTTGATTTGTCAGTCAAATAGTGAGAAATGAATCGAGCCTTTTCCCTGTTGCATCGCCCTCCAGTGGTTGTGTGGGTGGATGCAGTGCAGTTTAAGTTCTTGAACGGCTTAATTTCTTAATATTATTTACTGGTGTATTTATTAATATTTGTTCCCGGAGCTCATCTGTGGATATTGCAAAAAATGAATAAGCCATTAAAATAAACAAATCTGTGCACACTTTAAAAGCATCTGCGGTCGTTTTGACACAGATGCAAAATGTGCAAACTGTAACCTTTGCTTTGTCAGGTGGTCCAGCTGCTTAAGTGAACAACTCCCAGGCGTGTTTGGCATGGACTCGCCATCCGTTAATGTGTGTGTACATGTGTAAAACAGAGAGAAGAAGAAAGAGCTTGTGTCTGTCTTAACTGGCTCCATTTGAGACTGAAGCTCTGGAGACGATTACGTGCGGAGCGGCGATAAAAACAGCCCGTTAAGTCACTTTGATCCATCTAAATGAACACAGAAGATAGAGATGTTACAGACACGTGGATGGGCCAGTGATATTGTTCAGTGATTACAAGTAATGGCATCCTTAACGTGCATTCCTGACAGCTAAAGTGGAGTCACAGACTTTTCCGAGTTCAGCTTGGTGTGTGTTTCTGGGACACAGGGAGACATCCAGCAGCTACTGATCATCGACGACCCCAGAGCAGCGGCGACGTACTGTCAGGACTACATCCCAGACTGTGACAAACCTTTACCCTACAACAGCATATTAACAAAGGCCGAAGAGGTAAGTCCTCATTAACGGTGAGTCAGAGAGAAGGAAGGGAAATGAGCGGCGAGTTTCACAGGCACACACAACCGTGAGCCATCTCAGGTGTTGAATGCTGTAAATCTGCTCTGTCATTTTAAAATTAAAGGTGTCCCCCCAAGGTTACAAGCGGGAGGGAAACTTTTACCAGTATTTATGGGCATTTTAGAAACCAGATATGACAAAAAAGACGAATGGTTTAATTACACTATGCTGGTCATATTTCTCTTCTCTGAAATCCTCTAGGTGTCATAAATTAAAAGCTGTGAAAATATGTTCACTGTGTGGAGGGAAAGATCATTAGCTCACACTCTTTTAGTTGCCAGTATGTAATAAATTTTTTTCTCCCAGACACGCACTCATGCCTCTTATTGTAGCTGCATTTTGAGAAGCACCACAGGGCTGTTTATTTCCCTTGTATCTTAAAATAAAGTCATAAACGCTACCAGTTCTCCCCCTCTTACATTTTATCTCTTTCTCTGTTTCTTCCCGTGCTTGTAGTGAAGCACATTACATGGCTCTTGTGGTTCAGAGTAGCTCGCCAGGGTCCGTCTGCCAACGGACCACACTTCTGGGAAAGGCTTCAAATCCTCTTCCTCTTCCCATTGGCTTCAAGTTCAAAACACACGGAAAGAATCCTGTTTTACTGGGTTCAGTTTGTTTTTAATGTAGCACCACTAGAAATGCAACCAGGAAGCCAATAGAACACATGGAATTGGGGCACCAGTAAAAAACTGGAGTTCGCTGCACCTTTTTTAGAGTTGTTGTGATATTTCTGAGTCCAACAGGCTGGGAGAGGAAGTTTAAAGATCCGTTATGTCCTTAAAGGCCTCAAATGTTTTATCTATTTTGATTCTATTGTACGCTTTAGGTGGAGAGACCGCCAAAGAAACACGTGGTCGAAGAGTACGAAGAGTTTGACTTCAGCGACCTCTATGATGACTCCTATGTTTCCACGGTGACCGCTGGTCCAAACGTCACAGAGTACGAGGTGAGATTGTGCAGCATGAACAGCATCACGAGCTCGGACCTGTTGTGTCTCTTTGTGCTCCATCTGCTTTTTTCTGTCCTTCACCGTTTGTATCTGCGCGTGTCTGTCGGATAGATCATAGAGTACGAAGACTACGACAACACGACAAACTACCACCACGTGAACGAGTATGAGTATGAGGAAGAATATGATGACCGCTATGGACCTGCGGAGAGAGAGCGGGAATTCTCCATTAACGGACAGGTACCATCAACACATTTATCCAATTTTACATCCAACTTGCCTTGCAGTCATCTACAATAATCATGCTCACTCTTCTTGTCAGGATATACCAGAGAAAGGACAGAAAGGAGAGCCAGGGTATTTGGGAGCGGTAAGAAAAGAGATGATACTTCATCAGTTTACACATTCTGAACACTTTTTAATGAACATTAAAACACTGTGACTTTTACTTTCCACAATAACGAGTTAACAACATAAAACACACCTCTCAGTTTTTCATGTATTTCATATACTTTTAAACAGTTTTTTGTTGTAAATGCAAATGCACCTGTCTCTAAAGCACTTGATAATTTCTGGTGATTAACGGCCCTGTTAATCACCTTGTTTTGTTCACTACTGAATTCTTTGCCTTAAAGATATTATCTCCCCTTGCTGGTACTGCAACTTCTGCATTCGTGTCCATTTCACAGTTTGCCTCTCCACAACGTAAAACCGACTCAGTGGACTGGCGTGTCTATTACATGTTTTAGACCTGGCTAGAAGATGAGAGGCCAGCTGCTGTGATAAGGTTTCAGAAGCTCTGCTATATAAGCAGCGACCTGTCCATGTAGAGCTTTATATGAAACGACAGAATTTTAAAGTCGATTCTGAATTTCGCTAAAAGTCATTGAAGGGATGCAAGAATAGGTGAGATAAATGACCGGTGGCAAGTTAAAAAATGCTGGAAGGATTAACAGATGGTCAGACAAAGACTGACTATAGACGACTGGACACAGGAGGGCAACAAGGCACAGGTACAAATAGTCACAGAGGACAATACGCGGGGGAAAGCAAAATTAGACATCAGACACCAGAGACAAATAACTACCAAGATAAAACAGGATGTGAGACTAGAAAGTAAACAGCAAATACAGACACAGGGAAAACTGGGGGAAACTGACACAAGAGAATGAGACAGAAAACTCTTTAAACTAAACAATAAAATCTTAAAATCTATTCTAAAACTAACTGGGAGCAAATGCAAGAAAGTCAGTGGGTGATATGTGGTCTCATGTGTGCCTTTTAACAGCTGAGCTGTAGAGTTTTGGATCAGATGCAGGTGTGTGAGCAGTGACAGACTGGCATCTGAATAAAGTCCGTAGTCGAGTCCTGCACACCTATAGGAGCTGCTTGGCCATATATATATATGTATATATACATATATATATTAGGGGTGCAACAATACTCGTATTGGTATTGAACCGTTTGGTACAGTGCCTTCGGTTCGGTACGCATATGTATCGAACAATACAAAATTTTTAATTTATTTTTATCAATTTTTCTTCTGACATGCTGTCTGTGTTGAGAGCTCAGTGGATCTGCGTTCGACTACTCCGCCTAGGCTGCACTGTCGAGTGCAGATCCAGTGAGCGCAGCGCAAGCTAGCAAGACACGCAAGTTGAACCTCCCCCACCCTCATTCAGATCTGGCCTTTGGAACTATTTTGGTTTTCATGTGAAGTATGACCCTGATGGTAAGCGCGTTTTATTATTTTGTTGTTTCAGCAACATTACATTTAAAAACTGTACTTTTGAGTTAAAATATATATTTATCATTTTAATAAATTACAAATTAAAAAGGCATGAACATTTTTTTGTATTGAAAAAATATCGAACTGTGACACCAAAGTATCGAACCGAACCGTGGATTTTGTGTATTGTTGCACCCCTAATATATATATATATATATATATATATATATATTTGCTGTTGTTAACTAATATCTGCTCAGGTATCAGGTATAGCGTGCATACAAATCCTGTTTTAACTGGTTTGAGTGGCTGTATTTTACCAAAATAACCTGAATGTAAAAACTTTTTTTCATGTGAAATTTTAGGGAACACAAATCACAGGACCCTATGGACCTCCAGGGCCCGAGGTTAGCGATGCTCACTGCATGAGATATAACATGAAACACAATTTCATTCACTATTTAAGAAAAAGAACAAACATTTTAATTATTTGAATTAAATAGATTCAGTCATAGTGACTTGCTGACTGCTTATCTGTGTGTTTGCAGGGAGAGCCGGGGCCACCTGGAGTCACGGGACCGGTGGGACCTCGAGGAGACGCTGGAGAGCCGGTGAGGACTGCCCTCTGTATGCTGAGTGAATGGCTGAGTGCTCCACACATCGACAAGTCTCCATAAACGTTCTCATATCTCTCCTGTCAGGGTCCTCCGGGGCGTCCAGGCCTTAATGGTGTTGATGGGATACCAGGTCCCCCAGGAAACATCATGCTTATACCGGTAACACAAAGATAGCACAGCGTTGCCCGAGGCTAACAAGCTGCATTAATGTTGCTGCAGCAGTTATTTGGTCCTGTTAACCTTCAACAAAGCCTTAGGGCAAATGGGAATGTTTGAATGCCAGTAATGCCAGAGGAATGGGTTGTTTGGAGGTAGTTACAGAAATGATCCATCTGTTTGCCTCTGAAAGCTTTATAGTGCATGTTTTTGTTTACAGCAAAATATATTTGGTGCAGTTTCTGTGTCAAATCAGGTGATTGAGGGTGATCATTTATTTTACTGATCTCTTTAAAAATTAATCACTTGTGCTGAGATCTGGTGGCTGCGACGCCCACAGCATAGCATTCATGTTGCTGTCAGAATCATAAAACAATGAAATGTTTTACAGCTTATTTATTCTGGCTTCAAAATGCCTTCCATCTGCACCTTCTTATGCAAGACCAGAGCAGCAGTGCAATGCAGTGGCCACTGGGAGGAGTATTTAGTTTAACTTGTGAGTATCATGTCCGCTCAACTGTGTGTGTGTCTTTGCCTCTGTGTGCAGTTCCACTCAGGTGGCGATCCAAAGACAGGTTCTGTGGTTTCTGCACAGGAAGCACAAGCTCAGGCCATCCTGCAGCAGACCAAGGTATACAACCGATTGCATACTGCACATACAGCCTACTCAGCTTATATATAGCTCTGAAGATTATTAAAACCAGACTATCTCTTCTATACTGGTTCTTCTTTGTCTCCTAGCTGGCTATGAAGGGACCTCCAGGGCCACTCGGCCTCAGGGGAAGACCTGGGCCACTGGTGAGTGCATCCCTCATTATTTATGTAAACTCTGGCAGCCCAGAGGATTTTAAAAGTTATTTCTCACACAGTACTTGGCAGATGAAGCATTTGCAGGATATAGGGAGTAATTTACGAAAGTTTGCAGACTTGTGATTGACAAGTCGTTGGGCAGTGAGCATATCCTGGATAATCTAAAGATGACCATACTTTACAAAATCAACTTCATGTTGTCTTCCCTATGACCAAAATCATGAAACTGAGCTCATAAACTAAGCAAGAAAAACATTTACTGAAGTCACCTAGAGCAGAATCAGGGGCTGTTTTTTCCATAGATTTCTATACAACTGGAAGTCTTTACAACCAGTTGAGTCGCCCTCTGCTGGACATCAAAAAGAATGCAGGTTTAGGCCCTTAGGGCTGGAATCTGAGTGCATCTCTTCTATTTAACCATTAATGACCTAAGCAGTGACGATTGTGTGACCATGTAATATGTATTAAATATATTTATGTGAATATCTGCAGCATACGATAGCACCTATCGTTCACATTTTTCGCCTGTAACCTGCTATATGAGAGTGCATAAACATAGATTTGATTCATGTAGCATGTGCATATGTGCATTTAAAAGGTTGAGTGGTTGCTTATGTAACTGAAACATTCATTTGTCTGTGTGTATTCTTCCTAAACAAACACTTCCAATTTCCAATTTTTTTCTTTTTTTAAATATATATTTGCAGTTTGCAATTTTTTAAAAATTCTTACTATTAAATAAATACATCAATAATATCAATATGTTCTTTTCTCAGGGTGTACCAGGCCCCTCTGGGCTGAAGGGGGCCACTGGTGAGATGGGACCACCAGTAAGTTAGTTTAAACACACTGGAGCACGAGTTAAACTCTATTAACACAATTCACCACTGGCAACATATCACCTGGATCTCGTTCCTTTGATGATTTTATTTTTCCTGTAGGGCCCTCCAGGACAGCCAGGTATCTCCGGTCAGAATGGGCGACTCGGGAAACGGGTGTGAATACTTACTACAGTTTTTATTGTTGAAACTGTTATAAGCATGGATTTAAAGTAGTTATTTCTGTGACTAAACTACTACCATGTCTGGGTCTGTGTGTGTTTTTTTTAGGGTCGAGCAGGTGCAGACGGGGGTCGTGGTGAAATAGGGGAGACTGGAGCAAAGGTGAGCTAAAGTCTCAGTCACACCTCACTTTTGCATCTCCTTAAACTGAGACATTGACTTTCTCCTTTTCATCTTTCTTTAAGGGAGACAGGGGATTTGATGGCTTGCCTGGTCTCCCTGGAGACAAAGGGCATAACGTAAGTTATGTGGCTGAAAAAGTTCCTGTTAAGTAGATAACTCTGAATAGCGCTTGTCAGCTCCCATGTGTGTAATTTCTCAGGGCGACAGAGGGAAGCCAGGCCCTGTAGGTCCTCCTGGAGAGCTGGGAGAAAAGGTGAGAGGTCGTGGCAGTTGTAGGTGTATTTTATGTGTGCAGGTGCTTCTATTTATGGTTATTCATGTTTGCTTTTTTTAAAAAACAGGGTTCTCAGGGGCCACTTGGGCCGAGAGGACAACCAGGTGATGCTGTGAGTGTTTACAAAAACACACCTTAGTGCCATTCAGCATATTCAGTTAGACCATTTGCCAGTTTTGGAATCAGTGAGTGATGTATTGCACATTTTTTTTAAACTTTTCTTAAATGTAATAAAGTATGCTACTTAATTACTCACTGGAGAAAGTAGATTACTTTCTCGGTAACATGACCTGGAACGCACCGTCACATAATTATCAACACCGACACAAATCGCCGTCCTAATGAAGACACACGTGATCTTTCTGTTAGTGTTCACGTACGAACACAAAGCCGAAAACTGAAAACAAAGATGAAAACTAGCCCAAAGTCACTTTAAAGCGATCTCCACAGTGATTCGACTTTAGAAACATGAACAGGTAGAAACACAGTCCTACAGGCCTGACTGCTCATCACTGCCTTTGTTACTTGTTGAACTTTAGGCTGGACTGAAATGAACACACACTCAGCTTCACTTTGGGTTCTGGGATAGCTTTGTGTTAACATGCTGTTTGTGCAGATACTTGCAAAGAACTGACATAGTGTTAGTAGTATGATGCAATTGTTTATGTCCTGGAGGCAGTTTGCTCTTTACCATTGCAGCTCTTGTCGATTTGTGTGATTAAAATAAAATTAACCTTAGGTTGTGAGTGTGTATTAACGTTAGATAGAAAAAAAGGGCTTGTACGAATGACGTAAGTTGTACAAAGCACTTTGAGTGCTATGTAAGAACCAGTCAGTTTGAGACTTAAGTTTGCAACAGAAAGCGGTGCTAAAATGTGGCTGCAGGATGGTGCACAATCTCTACTGCATGCTACATTATCTTATTTATATTAACTGATCTGTGTTTCAGGGACCCAGAGGTATGACTGGCCCCAGAGGTCGGCCCGGTCCCCCAGGCATGCAAGTGAGTGTGAACCTTATCATTTTTAATGCACCACCTTTTCACACATTAACATCTACAATTAACAACAGCAGACAATGTAAGATAAGAGTGATTACAGCTCTGTGCCAACTCTGTGTTCAGCCATGAAAAAAACCTCTTTTACATCAGCTGCATGAATCCAGCTGTGGTGTAACTATCAGATAATTGCAGGAGATAATACCTAATCACAAAGTTGCACCACTTCTCCATTTGTTAACATTGTGTTATGTAATTCTTATCTGAGAAAGAGACTGTTTGCTGGCCTGAAGCCGTTTCATTTTGTGTAACGTCTGTTTGCACTTGTAGCAACACACGTTCGCGCTTGTCGGCATCCGACAATGCTCTTTGCTTTGTTTACATTTATGCATTGATGTTGGTTCATTACGCTTTAAAAGCCTCAAGCAGGAAAGGTGGTATACCTAAACCAGTGGTGCAGTTGATCATTTTTAAATTGTTTCCAGTCCCAGGGGTTTTATGTAACAAGCTTTAGAAAAACAAATGTAGGGGAAATACACCCTCCTCCTTACAGCTGAAGGACACTTAAAAATTCTAATAATGACCTGAAATATCATTAGATTATAATGCCATCGAATATTACATATCAGTGAAAGGGAAACTTCTATTATGAGTACACTGGAAGTTGAAATTAGATTCACATGGGATGACAACCAGGTGTGAGCAGGAGGACTCCAGACATAAAGGTGTTGATGCTGATCAAGCTGGAATTGGTTATAGAACCATCTCGAAAGAGTTTGAACGTCACCAGTCTGCAGTCAAACAGACTGTATACAGATGGACAAAATTTAAGAACAGCCGTCGACAGAGTTCAGTGCAAGAGCAAAAGTGTTAGAAATGCTGTCGACAGACCTGACGTGCACAGTTTATGTTAGTAAATCCAGTCTGAAGCTGTTTTGTACAAAGAAAAGGACAAAAATGCCTCTAAAACAATGTGCAGGACTGATCAAAAGTTACCTGAAGTGTTTAATTGTAGCTTATTGCTTCACAAGCAATAGTTTTACCTCTGCACACCACCACAGTGGATGTTAAAAACAATCGAGATCTGATTGAAGTGCAGCCTTTTGTCTTTAATTCAGGGGTTACAACTGTTTATGAATAACAGCTATTTTTATACACAGTCCACCATTTTCACATGCTCAAAAGTTACTGGACAGTTGAGTGACAAGCAGCCTTATGGCTGTGAGTCCTGTTCCCTCAGTTAGCCATGACAAGTTAAGCTCATGACAGGAGTGGGTTCCCAGCGTTGTTCATCTTCTTCTTGGTAGTCGTTCACTGGAACTCTCGATATAAGGCCCAAAGAAATGTTGATGCAAGTCAAGAAGGATGAAAAATCAAAATAAGCCTATCAGAGATAACCAAACCAACAATCTGGTAGATTCTTAAAATGTAGGAATGCACTGACCAGCTCATTAACATGGATGTAAATAAACACACATAAACACAGGATGTAAATGAATCATTGTCCAGGCCTACAGTCCAGAGACACCTTTACAAGGTGAAAACCAGGGGTTATACTCAAGCAGAGGAAAGCCAGGTAAGAGACACACAACATCTAAAAGAGTCTGCACAGCTCTGAGGGCATCTCAAGGGTGGAAACACAATATTTTGGTGACGTCCGTGGTTTTTGAAATAGCCTCTGAAAATGGGATTTTATTAAAAAGAAAAAGCCTTATTCCTGAACAGTTAATGCTATACTTTAAAGCTTAAAGCTAAAAGTCCGACCTTCAATCGCATCTCGATTTTTTGATTTTTTTTTTAAGCGATTGTTCGAATACTTATGGACTGTATTGTATGTTTTCCTCACACACACATGTGATTTTTGCTCATTTTCCTCAACAAATGAATTAGAAAAAAAGAATAGAAAAAAATCAGCAAGTCTGAAATATTTATCAAAATATTTAAATATGAAAATTTGTTTCATTTTTTCAGTTCTCTTTTTCACTTAGGACTTAGAGGATTAATCTGATAATGTTTCAGCTTATAGTTCCAGAGAAATCTAAACAATGGCAGCTGCATGGTTTCTTTGTTTACTCAGACATTTTTTTTTTTGTAGGAGTAAAGAGTTCATATGACAGAGAAAGTTAGTGGCAGAAAGTACACCTCATGCAAAGGAATTATCTTACACAGGAAGTAGCAGCTCACAGTCGGCCCACAAAACAATGCACGTCTTTAGCCAGAGTCCTATTATTCTGAACAAAAACCTCATGTGCTTTAAATGTTTTGGTTAGAGGCCACATAAGTAGATTTGAGGATATAAAAAAAATGTAGTCTCCTTTTTTTAACCGCCATCCTTTTTCTTCTCACAGGGCATTCGAGGAATTGATGGAGCTCAGGGTTCAAAGGGAAATATAGTAAGTAATATAAAAGCTGAAGACCCCAGATCTATGTTGATCTGTTCTGATGACATCATGTCTCCTCTGTGACAGGGACCGCCAGGAGAAGTAGGAGCACCCGGACAGCAGGGCAACCCTGGAATCATTGTAAAAGCAGTGAACATACACTCACAAATGTAACTCAGCTGCATACATGTATGTAAGGAAATGCTAATCCTCTGTCTCTGCTCCAGGGTTTTCCTGGTCCTCAGGGGTTAGTAGGGCTGCCAGGAGAAAAAGTGAGAGTCTTTTACTTGGATTCTTTCCTCAGAGCAAAGAGAATCTCAGTTGACTGACTCATCTTTGTCTCACAGGGTCCTCAAGGGAAGAAGGGGATGAGAGGCTTGCCAGGAAATGACGGGCCCCCAGTCAGTAAATGCACACTTGTATTTCTTTACTTTTGTGATCGCTTGTGACATGATGCACTCCCTCAACTTCACACATCGTCTTGTCTACAGGGTCACCCTGGACGAGAAGGTACCCCGGGGGAAAAAGGACTGCCAGTAAGTTTGTTGTCTCTGTTTGAGGATTTATGTTGTTTTCATGGTATTACAACTGACTATAATATGTGAATATGCTCATTTCTAGGGTCCTCCAGGTGTCCAAGGGCCTGTTGGATACCCTGGGCAACGAGGAGTTAAGGTAGAAAATGCAACCTGGTTTGGAGATATATGGATATATGAATCCATTAATTTGTATATTTCTGGATATATTAAAAGGCAGAGTGAGGTTTCCAGTTAGTAGGGTTAATCTTATGTGTATGTAACCACATGATATCAGTATCAACTGACACTACAGCAGCACTGGCAAAGGAAACTTCTCTGTGAAGATATATGAAGTTCTAAAAAGAAAACATTTTTACAATTCAGTGAATTTATAGCATACAATATCCACAATATCAAAACTGCATGCCTGATATAGTGCAGGTCCAAAACAGACTCATCAAAGAATGGACTTCTCTGACCACTAAGTCTTGTAACTTGCGAGTGGGTTGTCAGAGAGAAAAATCCCACTGAGGTCTTAGGAATTTGAAATCAATTCAACTTTATCACAACAGTTGCGTCAAGGCACTTTATATTTTAAGGCAGAGGTTCTTAACCTGGGTTTGATCGAACCCTAGGGGTTCGGTGAGTCGGTCTCAGGGGTTCGGCAGAGCCTCCGCCGTGACATGCACGGCTCATTTTGTGTACCAGTAAAAAACATATCTATGTCTTGAATTTGAAAAAAAAATCATATTTTATTTTTCAGTAAAGAGGGGTTCAGTGAATGCGCATATGAAACTGGTGGGGTTCGGTACCTCCAACAAGGTTAAGAACCACTGTTTTAAGGTAAAGACCCTACAATGACAGAAAACCCCAATCAGATACGAGCACGTGCTTGGCGACAGTGGGAAGGAAAAACTTCCTTTTAACAGGGAGAAACCTCCAGCAGGAGCAGGCCCTATGTAACAACAGATGGGGAGGCAGACAGGACAAAAGACACTCTGTGGAAGAGAGCCAGAGATTAATAATAACTAATGATAAACACAGAGTGAACACTTTGTGATGTTCCTCAGTCTATTCCTGAATAATCTGTAGCAGGAAGCACTACCCTGTTTAAAGAGGCCATTGTTATTAGGGAATACATCTGCCATGAAGGTGTGTATGTGGTCTCTAACCATGTACAGGGAAGTGGTACTCGCCAAAGTAATATCCACATGAACGCCAAGGTTTCCGAGCAGAACATTGCTTCCTGCTGCCATCGCTGCCCCAGGTGAACAACACACACTGAGCATGTGCAATGTAAATCAAAACATGTCTCATCAGAGCAGCCCTTATCTCAATGCTCCACTGTCCACCTCTGACGCTCAAGTGCCCATTGTAGCAGTGGAGAGGGGTCAGCACGGGTACTCTGAAAGGTTTATGCAGCTCTGTAAGCTGTGATGCACTGCATGTTCTGTCACCTTTCCGTCAGAGGCAGCAATGTGTTTTTGCTGCAGTTTGTGCTACTGTAGCTCTACGTGTGCATTTATGTGCCATGGGCGCCGATGACTCAATCGCCGGTTCCCAGTTTGTCCCTTCCTGGAACACATTTGGAAGGTATTAAGGAGTGCATGCTGGGAACACGCCACAAGACCTGCTGCTACAGAGATGCTCTGACCCAGTCATCTCAGTTTCACCCTATGAGTGACTCAGGTCCTCACCATTTTCTCCTATTTTTGCTTCCAGCACACCAGCTTTAAAAACAGATTGTACATGTGCTGCAGGAGGAATCAGTTTTTACTATTGTGACTGATCAGGATTTGTCAGCGTACTCAAAATGTATTATTCTTCCACATTGGATTTCACCATAAGCTAAAGTCAGGGACAGCCAACTGTGACATTGTATCATGTGTTCTCTGTTTACTTGTTGACTTCCAGCTTTGTTGTCCATCTTCCTGTTTGACAGGGAGCAGATGGGCTCAGAGGTTTAAAGGGCAGCAAAGGAGAGAAGGTAACAAAGACAGAGAAACAGCACAATTTGTCCTAAAATACAGTATACAAGGTATTTGTTCCAGAACCATCTGTTTATGCTGTCTGTTAAATTATCTGGACATTCCTTTGTCTTCCTGTCTCCTCTCCTTTGCTGTGCCTGCAGGGAGAGGATGGTTTTCCAGGGGCCAAGGGGGAGATGGGGGCAAAGGGGGATGTTGGGGACAATGGAGCACCAGGGTCTCGAGGCGAAGATGGACCTGAAGGTCCCAAAGGCCAGTTGGGTCCCCAGGGGGAGGCTGGACTTATTGGTATTCCCGGAGAGAAGGTACAGAGCAAATCATAGCTGATCAGTAAAAGTATCAGTGAATAATCCTAACTCATATTGCACAACATGTATTAGGAGTCATGCTGCCTCTCATTTTAGGGTAAACTGGGAGTACCGGGACTGCCAGGATTTCCAGGGCGACAGGGGCCAAAGGTGAACTAAACTGAATGAAAGTAAACCAGATGTTGAAGATATAATGTACGCAAAGCAAATCTATGCGTCTTTTTCCTCCCAGGGATCTGATGGGTTTCCTGGTTCAGTGGGAGCTTTGGGAGAAAAAGGGAAAAAAGTAAGTGGAGGGTTTGACATCGTGATGATATTTTCTCTGAAAAATGATGCTATTTCCTTCAATATTCTTCTTTTGTCCTCTAAATCAGGGCCCTGCAGGACAACCAGGAAGTGCAGGCCAGAGGGGACCAAATGTGAGTGTCGTCTCAAAACAGATATTTGAGTAATGGGTGCCAGAAAGGACACGGTCAAGGATGCCATTGTCTCACTTTATGTCGGGGTCATTCTGGCTCAAATCAGCACGGGCTTTCTGCTTGAATCGTTCATTTCCATAAAAGTTTTATGGTGCAAAAATAAATATGATGATTTTGGTGAAATTTTTGCTTCATATATCAAATAGTTTTCAAGGCATGCTTTTTTGAAAAAAATCGACCCATTTTCAGGCCTTTTCTTCTCTCATTGAAATCTGCAGCAATGTCTGAACATGAGTATCTCAAAAACTATTAAAGATAAAAGCCTGGAAATTTCAGTGGCCTTTCTTACCATCAAGATGAATCAGACTCTGTGATTCGAAACAAATATAAAAGTTTTGGCTAGTTAAAAAGTGAAACAAAAAAGAAATCCTGCACTCTTGCAAAGTCCTATATTGGAACATAGACTAATAAAAAGGTTTAATATTGCAAAAGACAATTAGTGGCGATTTCTGAATAGCATGTATTTGAATTTCACAGTACTGTAAAGTAAAAGATGTAAATACTTTATACTACATTCTTAGTCACAAATGAAAAAAATACTATAATGTTTTTAATATAAATTGAAGAGGGACAAGAACATTGGCTGATTTGATCATAGACTGTATAATTTTGTTCTTTTTTGTAACCTTTTTTTTGTACGTCTTCAGCTACAGCCTGCATTGAGGAGACAGTCTTATCAACATGTCACATCAGCTGCAACATGACTGAGTTTTCACAAAGCAGCAATCATCAGAATCAGCCCTCATTTTGACCTCATTTTGACCTCATTTTGACCTCATTTGCAAATTTCTGTGGCTGTATGTTGCACAGATATTATGGCAGTGACAAAATCTCTCCACAGAAAGATCGACATATAAACATCTGAAAGTACTACCTTTGTAGTAAAACTGGCACATTGCCGTTGCCACATTTATGGACACACTGTTCAGAAAGATGCAGCACATCTCCATTCAGATAAAATCTGATGCATGAAGAATTTTACCATCACATCTGCACATCTTCACATCTTTCCCAAAATGGTTTCTTCTCCTGTCCTCTCCTCTCTTGAAAGAAATTGAGCCATACTATGTAGAAAATATGGTCATCGCCATGGTGATGTCACCAATCGGTTTGTGAAGCCCTGTTTTAAAACATCAGTGTTTTTGTCACTCCCATGCTCCAGAGTGTAAAGAGTGTCGATTCATCAGCGATCAAGCCTGGTTAGCAAAATTCTGAATTTATGGGTGAAGAGCATAGCCACACGTATCTGCTAATTAGGCCAAAGTAACAAACAAGCATCAGACACAACAAACACAGGCGAGAGAGACAGTTTAGTGACTCAGATTAGAGGAGTTTAAGGCTGGCAGAAAGCTTACTGCTACAGCTCCCTGCATTTGCACATCTGTCAAAAGTGTGCAGAAAGGCTGTGACCCTAACTTTAAGCATTCAAAATGAATTAAACAGGTGAGTTATCAAAAACTCCAGGCCTTTACAGTTGTCATGAAGGACTAAATTAGCTATAGAGGCAAAAAAACAAAAAACTGTAATTGAAGCTTTAAATATGGTTACATCTGCTCTAAATTTATTCACCGGCCCACTTTAACAGGAAGCCTCTAGTGGCTGTTCAAAAAATTACATTTTGGCACTTCCCCATTGACTTTTTTTGTTTTTGAGCCTCACAGGTTGCCACTTGCCCAGCAGTAATGTACATGCCTCTGCAGATGCACTGACTATCTTCCTTCTCAGATCTGCACAGGTTTGTTTTCCCTAACTTTGAAGTTTCTTCTTTGGCAGGGTGCACGAGGTGCCAGGGGAGCGAGAGGGCCTACTGGTAAATCAGGAGAAAAGGTTTGTTGACTGTATTGTTAGCCAATGGCAAAATCCTGTCACCATTAGCTATGGTTTAATATTTTTACCCATTACCGCCTCCTTGTTCTTCTTCTCTCTTATATTTTCATAGGGTGCTTCAGGACATGATGGCCCACCAGGACCATCTGGAGAAAGGGTAAGAAAAATACTTTTAACCTATAATATCTTGTCTTTAGATTTTGCTGTTTATAGGCTATTTTCTGTTTTTTAGGGACCTCAAGGGCTACAAGGAAGGAATGGAGAGCCGGGACCTAAAGGAGCAGTTGTGAGTGCAGTACAGAGATATGTAGACACATTCACAAAATTTCACACATACAGTGATGTGAAAAAAAGTTTTTTTCTCAGGAGTGTATGCAGTCCTGTGAAAAATTAAGTACATGATTCAGAACCGCTTTCAGCAGCAATAACTTGAAATAATCATTTTCTGCATGTCTTCATTAGTCTCTCATAGGATTGTGGAGGAATTTTGGTCCACTTTTCTTTACAGTTTTGCTTTAGCTCATTGAGGTTTACGAGCATTCATTTCTGAACAGCTCTGTTTAAGGTCCCAATTTAGTATTTGAACTAAGACGTGTTGTTTGACCAGGCCTTTGTAACACCTTGATTCTTTTGTTTTCCAGCCGTTCTGTTGTAGATTTACTGCTGTGCTTTAGATCGTGGTCATGTTACATGACCCAATTTCTGCCAAACTTCACTTGTCACAGATTTTCTCAGATTTAATTCTGGAATAGTTTGATAAACAGAGGCGTTCATGTTTAACTCACTGACTGCAAGATGCCCAGGTCCTGTGACTGCAAAATGAGTCCAAATCCCCAGCCCTCCATCACTGCGTTTGACAGGTGGCATGAGATGTTTTTCCCCAAACATGGCGCTGTGCGCATGTGTCATAGCCAAACTTCTCCCCTTTGTTCTCAACATTGTTCCAGAAGTCTTCTGGTTTGTTCTGATAAAACTTTGCAAACGTTCTTTTAGAAAGTCATGAATGTTAAGATGTAACCTGTTAACTGAGGCCTGCAGAGTCTAACCTTGGGGTGAATCTGCTAGGACATCCACTCCCAGGAAGATTGTGGTATTATGTTAACGCATATCCAAATGCACCAGACCATTAAACTACCAAAACATCTGCTTTTATAGAGGTGCTTGTGCTTGTTGATGATCATTTAATCAAGTGCATTTGATTACCTGCTCCTGATTGCTCTTTATCCTCTTAAATCCTGTGGACGCATTAAGAGTGCATTTAGTTTTTCACAGGACTGCAAATGGTGCTGTGGAGACTTTTTTTGACATAGATGTACATTTAGTACTGATTCATTGCTGTTTACAACTTCTTCTTGCAAGAAGAAAATAGACCAAGTTAGGAGGAAACCGAGTTTGTAGATGAAGCTGAAATTCTGTACAGTAAAAAAAAACAAAGATGAATTTGACCTCTAAGTGATTATTTGATATTCTACAATTCTAAACTATTACCAGGTTCATGACTTGTTTAAAAGGTTGAAGGTGAAGGGTATTTTACCACCTCATATTTAACTTCCTGAGCTTCATTTCTCACCAAGTGTCTCTGTGTGTAGGGTCCAGCTGGGAAAGATGGGCTTCCAGGTCACCCAGGCCAAAGAGGAGAGCCGGTGAGTGAGGTCATGGGTCGTTGGTTAAAGATGTTCTTTTTGTCTCCCCACACACAAAAACTCATCTGAACATGCTTTATTTCCATATTTTCTATGCTGCAGGGATTCCAAGGAAAGACTGGACCCCCAGGACCTTCAGGTGTGGTGGGGCCTCAGGTAAGCACGAAAGTGTGAATCCTTACTGTAATTTAGTACATCTTCTTCTTCATGTGCTGAATGTTTTCATTGGTATTACTGAGCCAGTCACATTGTTATATTTTTTTTCAGGGCAAATCAGGAGAGCCCGGCCCACCAGGGGACCGAGGTCACCCAGGAGCACCAGGTGTACCTGGAGAGCATGGTTTACCTGGGACTGCTGGGAAGGAAGGTGGAAAGGTCAGTCCACATTCTCAGGTCCACAGTGTATGATAGAAATATAACGCATGCTTCAATTTCACTATGCTTTTCATTTCCTCTCAGGGGGACCCCGGTTTACATGGGACATCTGGGAAAAATGGACCTCCAGGCATGAAAGGGTTCAGAGGGAGCAGAGGAGCCCCAGGCATTATGGTAACACACACACATTAATATTTAGTTCTTACTTTCTTAAGATTAGGAATAATATAAGATATAAATTCAAAATGATGTGTGATATTTCCAGGGACCTCCTGGTCTGAAAGGTGGATCGGGACCTCGTGGATCACCAGGAGCCATAGTGAGTCTTCAGCATGTCTTCTGGGTTTCTGTTTGTTGCATAGTTATAAAGTAGAATATTTCAAACATTTTAACCATTTTTGCTAGACTGTGATCAGGTGATTTCCGATTCACATATTCACTATAAATAATTAAACAAAGACAGAAATGACACAATGGAGAGAAACCACTCGAGAGATCTTGAATACAAACCCAAGTATCAGAGTCAAGCGTGGTTAGTAATCCCAGCAGATCTTAATGCAGTCCTACATTAGCTAATGGCACAGCTGTTACCCCTTTGTTGCTTCCTCTTGGTAAATCACACTCATGGCACACTGATAGATACAGTCGCTACTGCCTGTGCAAGCCACTTTGTGGCTCAACCCTTGCTAACAATCAAAGTAATGTCCATTGTTCTGTCAGGGATTCTTGCTGTTGCTTTCCTGCTTTTTGGCAGAATATACTGACAAACATAATTTGCTGCAGATGGATAAAACAGTCCAATCTCGACTAAAATGGTCCTGAGAGAAATGGTGACTGTATGACAAATACTCTCCTGTCCCTATAAAAAGCTAATCATTTTCTTTAAAACAGCCAAACCAGAAAACATCAAGTCATTCATGTTGTTGCCCTAGCAAACACATGTGTGGTTGAAGTAAAACCTAAAAAGAAAAAGCCAAAAGCACTTTTCAAATAGTATTTGGCATATATGTTATTTATGTCAAGTGCTATTATTTTCCTACAGTGACTTAAAAAAAAACCCTGTTTTTTAAGCATTCAAGTGTCAACATGATGTACTGATTGTTTCCAGGGGCCAACGGGTGAGAGGGGCCCTCCAGGACCAGCTGGTGCCATTGGACAGCCTGGTAGGGCCGGAGCAATTGGAGGACCTGGACCAATGGGAGAGAAGGGGGAGCCTGTAATTACATCTAATCTTCCATGTTCTTATATTATATTTGCCCATTTGGTCCATTTTCATAAGCAGCATGGATGAAAAACAAAGATCCATCAAAGTAGTCTGTCTTTGGTTGGATTGTTAGTTTTTACTATTGATATGTTTTTGTGCAGAATAACAGGAATTAAATGTGTGTATTTGTGTCCCAGGGAGAGAAGGGTCCAATAGGACCGGCAGGTCAGGATGGGGACCAGGGACCTGTAGGGATGCTTGGGGCAATGGGCACTGCGGGACCTGCAGGAGAGGACGGGGATAAGGTAAAACCAAATGCACCTGTATGAGCCGGAGGGGATGGGTGAGTATGTGTCTGTACTGTTGTTATAAGCTGTGTCCTCTGTATGTGTCCACAGGGAGAGCAGGGAAAACCTGGACAGAAAGGCAGCAAAGGAGACAAAGGAGAAGGAGTGAGTCTGGAGCCGCAGACGTACATACTCAATAGTGCACAAAAATATGATCATACATGTTTGTTTCATCTTCCCTCTCTCCTCACAGGGGCCTCCAGGGCCTACTGGCCCCCAGGGGCCGATAGGTCAGCCAGGACTTCCAGTGAGTTTGCTTCTCTCATTTTTTCATTTTGAGGGTTTTGAAAATTGAAATGTCTCAATTTACACTGTTAGTGTCAGTTCTTCAGCTAGCTTTTCACTTTGTAGTTTTTTATTTACCGTGGTGTGTATTTCATGATGAAACTGTATTGTATTCTTACCAGTAGTATGGGTACCAAACATCTGACGTATAAATAATTTACCCATCAGATCAATCCCTTCATAAATTATTTCCATTTGGTACTTTGTACTGATACTTCACAGTTTGTTGTCTCTCTCAGTCAAACAGGTTTAGTAGGAATTACATCATTTCAGAAAGTTAAATAAACAATTTCAGTCATAAAGACATTTCTCACTCTCCCCTGCATAACAGGGTCTAGATGGTTTGCTAGGTCCTCGGGGCCAACAGGGCATGTATGGCCCCAAAGGAGATGAAGGTCCCAGAGGCTTCAAGGGCTCTACAGGACCAATAGGATTACAGGTGAGACTCTTATTTTATGAAGGCAAACAATAAAGTCTGCACTCTCGTCATATAATGCTGTATGTGTTCTCCAAGGGCATGCCTGGCCTACCAGGAGAAAAAGGCGAGAGTGGCCATGTGGGACTGATGGTGAGCTCTTAATCTGTTTTATTATTTGCCACATTTTTTCCACTCCATTTTCTATAATCAGTAAACTTGTTTCTGTCTCATCACATGATTTAGGGTCCACCTGGACAACAAGGACCTTCTGGATCTCAAGGACCTATTGGGGGGCAGGTAAGTCTCACAGACATATTTGTGGATCTGCATTTAGTCAAGCGCTTGATTTATGTTTTGATGAAATTAAAAAGTCTCTGTGGTGAACAGGGGCCACCTGGTCGTCCCGGGATGATTGGGCAGCCAGGTGTTGTTGGAGAGAAGGTAAAGAAAATAACAACTAAAACAGCTTTTAGATATTGATGCTCTTTCCAGATGATCTTACACCTAATTTCCCTTCCCTCTTAGGGTGAGGATGGTGAGGCAGGTGATCCTGGAGCAGTTGGTGTTTCAGGAAAGCCAGTGAGTTTGTTTGCTTATTTGGAAGGCACGGACATCCTTTAATCCATTTATAATACTCAATTTTTTTCTCTTTTCCTTTGACATACCCAAGATGATCACTTACTCTGTTATTTTGTTGTTTTAGGGAGCAAAAGGAGAACAAGGGGAGAAGGGAGATACAGGTCCTCCAGGAATGTCTGGTCCTCCAGGAGCTAGAGGCACCCCAGGGGAGGATGGAGCCAAAGGCAATGCTGTAAGCGACATTCATGACAAAAAAAACATACTATTTAAGTGTTTATCAGTATTATAATACTAGTCAACCCAAACCACTGTAATACACTATGAAAATCTTTGATTGCCTGATTACGTTTAATATAGTTTGTGGTACCCTAACATTCTTCCCTTCCTATACTGTTTAATGTACTAGACAAGCAGGAAATCCTACTCCAACCACTTGTTGGAAACCTGTTCAATTGCTTATTAACACAATCTTTTCACATATTCAATGATCCAGTCACATGTCGGGAACTGTTGGGAAGTGCATTTAGGCATGTAGAACTGAGCATCAGAATGGATAGCAAAAGTGATCTAAGTGACTTCGAATGTAGATTTGTTGATGGTTCCAGATAGGCTGGTATTAGGCTGGAGCATTTCAGAAACTGCCAGTCTACTGGGATTTTCACACACAGTCGTCTCCAGACAAAGAATGGTCTGAAAAAGAGAAAATATCCAGTGAGCAGCAGTTTTCTGAAAACGCCTTGTTGATGCCAAAAAGAGAGAATAATCAGAGCTCATATGAAGACAACAATAACTCAAAAAACTACTTGTTACAATCAAGGTATTCAGTAGAGCATCTCTTAATGCACAGCAGATCAAACCTTGATGAATATGGGCCTCAGAAAGAACTATAAAAATAAGGCTAGCAAAAAAAAGCATTTAGCAATTAGCTAAAGACTTTACTACTAGCTTAAGACTTTAGAGACAGAAGCTTCACAACGCAGTGCTGTATTTAATTTCCATAATATATAAACAGTCAGAAAATCAAAGTAAAGTCAAATTAAGCAAGAAAAATTATGTTACGGAACATTTCAAGGAGTATTTCATAAAGAACATGATTAGAAAGAGAAATAATCTCACTTTAAAACTTAAAAGTGTTGTATACTTTGTAGCGAATGCACTGTTTCAATCATTTATAAAATACACTCTATGATGTACAACATGTTGCTGTAGTAGCGCTTCTCCTTCACTCTCCGCAGGGTCCTATAGGTCTAACTGGGGACCTTGGACAGCAGGGAGAGGCTGGACCCAACGTGAGTGTCTGCTCTTTGTTTTCTTCTTCTTCCTTCTCTTCTGTTTGATCTATCGTCCTCATTCTGTTTGATGCATCCACTTTACAGAACAAAGACTCACCAAAAAAGAGCTTTCTAGGATAAAAAGTCATTATTTTTTTAAAGGACTTCAATGTTTCATCTTTCTCGGTTGCATTGCACTTGCAGTTTCCTGGAATTTGAATTAATTCAAACTAAAATGTTAAAAATATATGAGGACCCATAGAGAGGGAGATGTGGAATAAACCAAACTTTGAAATTACATCCGAGCTAAATTTGAAAACACCAGGCAAACATATATTTTAGATGATCTGTGGAGAAACAAAGGTCCTCGTGAGCTCTTATATTTCCACTGGAAACTAAAGTACATAAAATCCTTATTATGTAACATCTTTGTAGTTGTTGTTTTCTCAGTCAGACGTCTACCAGGGTAGTTTTTTTCTTATTTTTTTCCCATTTTATTGCTTTGAAAGCTGTTATGTGTTCCTCTGCCCACAATCTTTGTTCCCCCATCAGGGTGTTGATGGCCTCTCTGGATCTAAAGGAGACACAGGAGACCCTGGAAACCTTGTAAGCTGTAGACTGCTGTATGAACACAAAAGAAAACGCAACATAATGACCGACCAGCTAACCTTTTTCTTTAAATGTACCAGGGACCCCCAGGGGCACCCGGGGAACCTGGACCACCTGGACCTCCAGGGCGAAGGGTCTGTCTGTTTTTCTTATGATGTTCTTTTGTCTGCATGCAGAAACCTCATTTTCTATTTACTGTTAAATCTGAAGATTAAAACTTCTGCTGTTGGGCAGAGGTTGGGAGTATTTGTGCTTAATGCATTCTCACTATGCGTATGTGTGTGTGTATTTGTGCATGACTGCACCTGTATGACAGATTCAGGTTAAAATGTTTTAAAATGTTGTTCTTCAGGGCCACATGGGGAAACCAGGAAAGGAAGGAAAAGCAGGCCTGAAAGGAGCGAAGGTGAGAGTTTGAAACAAGTCTTTCAATAATAACTTCTAAATACTGGCAGTGCCTGAAAGCTGACTTGCTCTCTGTCACTGCAGGGTGCTCTGGGATTGGAAGGTCCCATTGGGAAGACGGGCCCTGTGGGAGCCCAGGGGCATCCTGGCAATCCTGGTCCCCAGGGTCTGAGAGGGATCCCCGGGCCTGCAGTGAGTTAATTTAGGAAAAGCACAGAAGGAGTGAGTAAAGCACGAAATACATGATGTTTCAATCATTTCTTTGTCTCTCTTTCTTTCAGGGTGAGCAGGGTTTAAATGGACCACCAGGCCAGACAGGACCACCAGGTCCCATGGTAAGATAACCCATCAAATAGCAAATCTGAGAAGTTTTCAACAAAATCACGCTTCCATCTTGCATTAAAACCACAGTTTGATGTTTTTGCAAAACAGATATTATTCTAAAGAGAATTTAAATGAGAAAATACCCAGACTCATATGTGTATAGCACAGAAAACCGAACTATAAAAGTTAACATTACATTGCAATATAAAACACCTAGAGGCAACTGTTGTTGTGATTTGCGCTATATAAATAAAATTGAAGTGGATTGAATTGACTCATCGTTTCATCTCCTCAGGGTCCACCGGGTATAACAGGACTGAAGGGAGACCCCGGCAAGAAGGGAGACAAGGTGTGTTCATACTGTACACACAAATATTCAAGTTATCCTTCACTGGGACTTTTCTTTTACCTCATCTCTGATATCTTTGTAGGGTCATGGTGGTGTAATAGGTCTGATAGGGCCACCAGGAGACATTGGAGAGAAGGGTGACAGAGGACTACCAGGAAACCAGGGATTACTGGGTCCAAAGGGAGATGAGGTGCTTAAAAAACGCTTGAACACACACTCCAAGCAAGCAAATGACACAAGATGTGTAGAGGTGTATCATGAAAGTCCAGTATCAAATCACGGAGACATCTAGATGCTGCTGTCACAGTTTTAGCTTTATGATGATATGTAAAGTATAAGGTTTGCTACAAACAATGGTTTAGTATCTGTTTTTGATAGAGTGAGTAAAGAACTGAAATTTGTCCAGTTATATAAATGTAAAGAAAATGCATATTTAGTCCCTGAAGGTTCTTATCTATTTCAGATATTATAATGTCATGATGTTACCTAGCAACCACCTTCCAATGGGATAAAATTACAAAATGTTATTATTTATGATAATACTGATAATAATTACTATAACCACTTATAAAAGTATCACATCATTTTAATTTAATGACAGTAATATCTAATTTAGCAAATATTAAATTACATGTTTGGCACATTAACTTATGAAGTCAAGTTTACTGTACTTAGACACTATATGAAAGGTTTAATGCCACATAATAATTATGTAAATGTAGTTAAAGCGACAGGATTTTAAGGCAGAGTGTCTTGGTATACTTTTTCAACCTTGAACAAAATCTTAGATACAAGTGTTTTATTTAGTGCTGTCAGCGTTAATCTCATTAAAATGACGTTAACGCCACAACCGCATTAACGCGGCAAATCTCTGTTAGCGAGTTAGCGCGGATCGGCCCGTGGGTAGGGCTGCATGGTGCTAATGCATTAACGAGCTAACCACGCTAACGCGTTGCTGATTTTGATGTTCTTTATATACAGTGAAAATCGAACAGGCATGTCAGAGCAAGCTGGAAACAGAGACAGTTCACCTTCAAAGTAAAAGCTGCACCTTTTGAAGTGTGTAGCGCTAAACCAAAGAAACAACTTGCTTTAACAATAAGAACAATTCATAAATATTATAAGAACACATTTCTGTCACTTTTTATCACTGGATAAATTGTTGGTATGACTGATGATTGCTGACACTCTGATCTGTTTATTAACTACAACATGATCATTATTTTTAATGTCTATATACTTTTAATTGGTTTAAACAGATATCATATGGCATTAATCCCAAGCTTTCCAGTATTATTCTGATAACTAACTGCACATAAAAGGAATCTGCTGACTATGTTCACCCCACTGTGTAATATCAGGGTCCAGTTGGTCCATCAGGTCCTCACGGTCCACCTGGTCCTACGGGTCTGTCTGTGAGTGTGCACGATTATTTTCCTACATGACTTATAAACACATAAGCATGGAGATTTCTGGCAGTGTTCATTCTGCATCCGTGTTTCCTCGTTTTTGCTCTCTCATTTCTCTCACAGGGTGTGATTGGTCAGAAGGGCTCTAAAGGAAATCAGGTAACTCTGAGATTCATCATTTCACACAACTGAATTATTCAGTGCTATTATATTACACCATAACTACTCATAACTGAAACTGAAAGACTGATCATTTTGTGGCTCATTTAGGGTCCAATTGGTCCTAGAGGAGACACTGGGCCCGCAGGACCTCCAGGACTCCCAGTGAGTAATATTTAGTTCATTCAAGAATCTTATGACCTTTGTTTACTTTGCCATTGATCCGTGTGTATCTGGACTCTTCTCTTCTTTTTTTGTCTACTTCAATCCATTCTTCTTTCTGTCTTTTCATCTACTTCCGTCTCAGGGACTACCAGCAGCTGGTGTGGTCCCTCTGCCACAACGAGGCAGAAGAAGGAGAAATCAGTCCTGGGTGGATGGTGCTGCACTTGAAGATGAAGAGGATGGGGAGGAGGAGGCCATAGGTGGGGGAGAGGAGGAAATGATGCAAGGGGATCAGGCGGAGCAGGACAGCCAGCTAAACGAAAAGAAGGGCCAAGGCATGGAGGAAGTGTTTGCCTCTCTATCCTCGATGAAAGTCGAAGTAGAAGGTCTGCGCACCCCGCACGGGACATACCACAGCCCCGCCCGCACCTGCAAAGAGCTTTGGCTTCTCCACCCAGATCTCCCCAACGGTACTTCATCAGTTTATTTTCTTGGCCATCTGTTGAGCACAGCTGTCTCATTTCAAGATAATCTGTAGATTTTTTCTGCTGCTTCTGTCTGCTGTGGCCTTGGCCCCCCTGAGGTCCTCTCTTTGTCTCTCTATCCAGGCGAATACTGGATAGATCCCAACCAGGGTTGCCATAGAGACTCCTTCAAGGTGTTTTGTAACTTCACCGCACAGGGAGAGACGTGTCTGTACCCCGACAAGAAGTTCCAGTCGGTTCGTTTACATAAATAACACAGTGTGCTATTTTCTGGAGCAATACGATTAACATTAAAAATAAGCAGGAGGCTGTATCAAAAGCTGCATGATGTAAACACTATTTAGTCATCACCAGTTTGCTGACTGTGTGAATTTGGAGGTGATTCTTTTGTTTGTCTGTTTTTAGGTAAAATTAGCATCCTGGAAAGAGGAAAAGCCTGGCAGATGGTACAGTCAGTTCAGGAAAGGAAAAAAGGTATAGTTTGATGATTATTGCACATATTTGTTGGGCTTAACACATCTGGATGAGTGCAAAGCTTTAAAAGAAACTCTGAATTTTAGAGACACTTGGGGGCAGATTTACTAACAGACTGTGCCAGCACAAAATCCTCTTTTGTCGTAAGAACAGCTGCTGCTGGTATTTACTAAAGACACACAGTGTCAGTTTGCAACTGAAGGATGTTTTTGTAGCTGGCCTCTCCACATAAATATTTGTCTGGGATTCTCTTCCAGAGCTTAACATTTTGAGAGGATAGGATTTAAATGATTAAACGTGATTTATTAAAGTTTGTAGCCTCACATTGAGTTAAATTAATACTGAAATAAGGCATGTCTTATTTTTTCACCTCATCCGGCTTAGGAGTTAGACCAGATTATCTACTCATTAGAAGGTTGGTGATTCAATCCCTGGCTCCTCCAGTCTTCATGCCAAAGTTTTCTTGGGCAAATTATTGAACCTTGATGCACTGATTGGATTGTTGAATGTTAGCTAGAAAGTAGGGTACAAAATGCCTATGTAAGGACCAGTGAATTTACTTAAAATAACATTAATTTTAAATAACAAAGAGAGAACAAGTTAGTTATAAGAATGAGTGAGGCAGATGGCTCAAAGCTGTGAGTCCTGTGCCATAGCTTTGGCTGTCTAACTCACCCTGCATGTTTAGACCCAAGCCCCACATATTTCTGGCTCTCAGTAACACTGTTTTTATCAAACAGAGCTGAACTTAATTGAACTGTAGTTAACGCGGAGTGTCGGTGGATGATGCCTCAATAATGCAACCTCTTTTACAGAGAGTCAAGTTACTTTTTACAGTGAGCAGAGGTGCTTATAGTGAATCACACTTATAGTCACATTTCTACACAGAAATCAGTACACAGTGAAAAAGTCTTTGACGCCTTTACTCAGAAGCACTCGCACAAAGAGTGACTTTCATGTCATTTCTTTTTTCTTAGTTGTTTTTAACATATTGAAATATCTGTTAGATTCATGTCTGAATGTTCTGTATGTAATATTAAAACATTGATCCAGCAGCCACAGAGTGAAAAAGACACACAAAAAAACATCTGGGGTGAATTTACACACATTAACAGTATCTTCATCAAGGCTCTGGATCTGACTGTAAACACTTTTACAAGTGGTACAGGTCACCTGTTACCCACAGATTTAAGGTTTAGAAAGGTTTGTAATATTTTGCATCTTTGTCTTTGCTTTTTTGCTATTGTAACATCGTGTTAATTTGTCGAACCAA
The DNA here is from genome assembly GCF_051167445.1 of Perissodus microlepis. Lineage (NCBI taxonomy): Eukaryota > Metazoa > Chordata > Actinopteri > Cichliformes > Cichlidae > Perissodus > Perissodus microlepis. The sequence continues at coordinate 29,511,631 of NC_140466.1, read as the reverse complement.
GTAAATCTGGTCTAAGCATCTTACAGATTTCATGAGTAATTCCAAACCATCTGAATTTAGACTTTGGCAGCAATCGTATCAGTGATGGGTACACCAGGAACTGTCTCCCTCACTAAAGGCCAGCTCATGCTTTTTGCATGCAAACGTCAGAGTGACGCACATTTCATCATGTACATAAATCTGTGTGGGTGGATGAATACTCCTCTGCAGACGTGCAGCCCAAAATATTTGACTGAGTGGACTGCGCAGACTGCATGGGCCAGTGGGAAAATAATAAATACTGTGGGATATGTGACGAGGTTTTTTGTTATCCACAATTTTAGATTTCAGCTTTAAATGAATACAAAGACACAGATGGCTTTAAACTCCTGCTAAGAAATAGTTCCAACTTCTCCAGAAATCCTGTCCGCCTACTGTGGTACTGTAGAGATGGGATGGAAACACACTCTGGCTTTAAAATCGCTTGGCTCACCTAAAGAATCATTGGTGTGTTGCAGCAAGCCAATTTGTGACTATAGCTGCTGCATTCTACTGCAAAGATCCTGAAACTTAAAATTATTTAAAAGTCAAAGCTAACCTTTCATGAACATCCATGGGGACCATGTGTGTTTTCTGGTTTGATGTAAGGGGCAGCAACCCTGTCAATAATAAAATATTTATCTGTCTGTATCGCAGACAGGTGCATAGTATTTGTAATAGCAACCATATTCACATCTGCATGTGTTTACCTTAGCTGACTGTTCTCATGGGAAAATTGGCTGCATTAAAAGCTAATAATAATAATAATAATATCATAATAACAATAACAATAATAATAACAACAATAATAATAATAATAATAATAATAATAACAATAACAATAACAATAACAATAAAGCTTGAATAGGTGTGTGTCCTTGATGTTCAACTGCAAAATAAACATACATTTTTAAAAGGGCTAATTATGGTACTTTCGTACTTATCATGTCAAGTAAAAGGAAAGTCCAGCGGTTAATAGCGGAATAGGCAGCATGTTCTGCAAAACTTGCTAACTCCAACAAGAGGAAGAAGAAGTCTGCAGGTGAAGACAGAGAATAATTGTGCAGCCCATGCTGTCCAGCTAAGACTGTTAAAGAGGAGAAATTAAAATGCTTTTTGTTTTTTTAAGTTTTAGTGAGGGAGGATTCAGGTGAGGGCAAAAATCTGAATGTGTGCTGCTCCGTCAAATGAACTGCTGTGGCCTGGAGGGACGCAGGTGCTGCTCCATTCTTGTCTTTACGAGTTCAGAATTTTGCAAAGGGTAGTAGACTTGGAAAAACAAGCTCAAAGAAAACTTCAGATTAATGTTAAACAACAACTGTGTGGTAAATGTTTTAAAAATAATATAACAATTTAAAAAAGCTAAGAGGTATGAAAGTTGGTTTGTAAAACTAGTACTCTACGTGTACTAGATGTGCCCGTGTCTTGTCATTTCAAAACATGTGTCTCTCTGACTTGTGCTGCACTTTGCTCGGCGCAGCAGGAAACCATTATAGACACGAATGGGTTTCAGAACACAGCGCTGCGTGTGCTGCGTCCGATGTGAAAGGGCCTTAAGGCTAGGAAGCTTGGTTAACAACTTTTTGTGTGCATATTCTGATTTAGACTTCTAGGGCAAATATTTGTAGCCAAGGATGTAACCTACTTAAATGCCCAGCATTGTATATGTGGTGCCAGCTGATAGAAACAAAGAAAATGCTTAGACTTGGAAGTTTAGAATCTTTCTTGTGGTCAGTTTTTTTCAGTGGCATGCATATGCATCCCTCAAATTTTCCCACTTTTCACATCCATTCTGATCCATTCCCATCTGAACTCTGGACTCTGTCTCAGTCAGGGTTGCCCTTGGTGAGCTGGGGTAGGTATCTTAGTATCCCCTTGGCTTGCTGCCTGTACATTGGAGTTTTTCCCAATGCATGAGAGGGTGTTCCCTGCGCCTTTGGGTTGGGGAACCAGTTGTCATCTGCCCTTATGCACCAAAGAACAGTTTAGAGTACCCGACCTTCTTGGTGGGGTGCTTTAGGGTGCTCCACCTGGGGACTCTTTTGTCCGACTAGGAGACTTCAACGCTCAAGTGGCCAACGACAGTGAAACCTGGAGGGGTGTGATTGGGAGAAATGGCCTACCAGATCTGAATCTAAGCAGTGTTTTGTTAATGGACCTCTGTGCAAACCACAGTTTGTCCATGACAAACCCTATGTGTCCGTAAGTGCACATAGCACAAGGACACTCAAGGCTGCAGATCAATGATGGATTTTGTAATTGTATCACCAGAACTGCAGCCATATGTTCTGGACACTCGGGTGAAGAGAGGTGATGAGCAGTCAGCTGATCACCACCTGTTGGTGAGTTGGATCAGGTGGCAGGGGAGGATGCTGGACAGACCTGGTGCGCCTAAAAATACAGGGTGGGCCATTTATATGGATACACCGTAATCAAATGGGAATGGTTGGTGATATTAAAGTCCTGTTTGTGGCACATTAGTATATGTGAGGGGGCAAAACCCTCAAGATGGGTGGTGACCATGGTGGCCATTTAGAAGTCGGCCATCTTGGATACAACTTTTGTTTTTTCAATAGGAAGAGGGCCATGTGACACATCAAACGTATTGGTAATGTCACAAGAAAAACAATGGTGTGCTTGGTTTCAATGTAACTTTATTCTTCCATGAGTTATTTACAAGTTTCTGACCACTCATAAAATGTGTTCAATGTGCTGCCCATTGTGTTGGATTGTCAGTGCAACCCTCTTCTCCCACTCTTCACACACTGATAGCAACACTGCAGGAGAAATGCCAGCACAGGCATCCAGTATCTGTAGTTTCAGGTGCTGCACATCTCGTATCTTCACACCATAGACAATTGCCTTCAGATGACTCCAAAGATAAAAGTCTAAGGGGGTCAGATCGGGAGACCTTGGGGGCCATTCAACTGGCCCACGATGACCAATCCACTTTCCAGGAAACTGTTCATCTAGGAATGCTCGGACCTGGCACCCATAATGTGGTGGTGCACCATCTTGCTGGAAAAACTCAGGGAACGTGCCAGCTTCAGTGCATAAAGAGGGAAACACATCATCATGTAGCAATTTCAAATATCCAGTGGCCTTGAGGTTTCCATTGATGAAGAATGGACCCACTATCGTTGTACCCCATATACCACACCAAACCATCACTTTTGTTGTTCCAACAGTCTTGGAGGGATCCATCCAATGTGGGTTAGTGTCAGACCAATAGCGGTGGTTTTGTTTGTTAACTTCACCATTCACATAAAAGTTTGCCTCATCACTGAACAAAATCTTCTGCGTGAACTGAGGGTCCTCTTCCAATTTTTGTTTTGCCCATTCTGCAAATTCTGTGAGCCGATCTGGGTCATCCTCGTTGAGATGCTGCAGTAGCTGGAGTTTGTAAGGGTGCCATTTGTGAGTAGCTAATATCCGCCGAAGGGATGTTCGACTAATGCCACTCTCCAGGGACATGCGGCAAGTGCTACGCTGTGGGCTCTTGCTGAATGAAGCTGGGACAGCCACTGATGTTTCTTCATTAGTTTGACAGTTTTCTTGCGTCCACATTTTGGAAAATGCAACACTGAACCAGTTTCACGAAACTTAGCAAGCAGTTTGCTGACTGTAGCATGGGAGATGGGTGGTCTCGTAGGGTGTCTTGCATTGAAATCTGCTGCAATGACCCGGTTACTGCGTTCACCAGATATCAACACAATTTCGATCTGCTCCTCACGTGTTAACCTCTTCGACATGTCAATGGCTGTGAACAAAGAGAAACTTGTAACTAACTCATGAAAGAATAAAGTTACGTTGAAACCAAGCACACCATTGTTTTTCTTGTGACATTACCAATATGTTTGATGTGTCACATGGCCCTCTTCCTATTGAAAAAACAAAAGTTGTATCCAAGATGGCCGACTTCTAAATGGCCACCATGGTCACCACCCATCTTGAGGAGTTTGCCCCCTCACATATACTAATGTGCCACAAACAGGACTTTAATATCACCAACCATTCCCATTTTATTACAGTGTATCCATATAAATGGCCCACCCTGTATAATGACCTACTCTGCAAGATCTTCATCTCCCACCTCTAGCAGAGCTATAGCAGCATTCCAAGGGAGACTGGGGACACTGAGTCCAAATAGATCATGTTCAGCATCTCCACTGGTGAAGCTGCTACTCTGAGCTGCGGCTTCAGGGTGCTTGGTGCCTGTTGTGGTGGTGACTCCCAAACTAGATGGTGGACACTGGAGGTAAAGGGAATAATCAGGCTGAAGGAGTCCTATCAAGCTTGGTTAGCCTGTGGGACTGGGCTACTGACAGGCCAGTGGGCAGCGGCTGAAGCAAAAAGTTCTGCAAGACCATGGAAAGGCTTTTGGACTGCCTCGGAGAGATTCTGGCAAACTGTGAGGCGACTTGGGAGGGGAAAGATGTGCTTTACCTGCACTGTGTATCGTTGGTGGAGCGCTGTTGACTTCGACTGAGGATATAGTCGGGCGGTGGAAGGAATACTTCGAGGACCTCCTTAATCCCTCTGACATGTCTTCTGTAGAGGAAGCAGTCTGGGGATGAGAGGGCCGGTGGCAGTAAATCGGACTTGTTCCCGGCAAGGCTGCTCTTTGCCTTTGTCATCGATCCTGTTCATAATTTTTATGGACAGAATTTCTAGGTGTAGCCAAGTGGGAGAAGGCTTTTATTCGGGTGGTCTGAGAATCTTGTCTCTGCTTTTCATACATGATGTGGTTCTGTTGGCTTCATGAGGTGGTGGCCTTATGAAGCCACCCTACCCTCATCTATGGTCATGAGCTTTGGATAGTGACCGAAAGAATAAGATCGCAAATACTAGGGGTGGAATTGAGCTTTGTCTTTGCTGGTCTCTCCCTTAGGGAAAACAACATGTTTGTTTGATTTTTTTTCTCTCTATCTGCCCAGTATTCAGGTAAGCGAAGAACTTTTGTAACGCAAGTAACAAGATACTTGCAACCATAAGGTGATTACCGAATTTAACATAGCAATGCTTTACATACCGTGCTACTGAAAAATGTAATGTGATTGCAGTAATGTGTTACTTTGTAATGTGTTACACCCAAAACTGTTTGCAGTTATATTTGCTTTGTCTGCACTGTTTTGACTTTGTATGGTGTTGTTAATGAGTCAGTGTGATCTTGGTGCTCCAGTTTTCCTACTCCGGGTCAGATGGCGTTTCAGTCCACATTGTCCAGATGACCTTCCTGAAGCTGCTAAGTGCCACAGCCAAGCAGATATTCACCTACCACTGCCTTAACTCTGCTGCTTGGCTGCACACCGCCACGTACAACAATGAATACGCACTGCGCTTCAGAAGCAGCGACGGCGAGGAGCTGACATACGAGAACACACATTACATCACTGCACTATACGACGGGTGTCGGGTGAGGAAGTCAGACACACTTTTGAGGATAACTTATTAATTAATGATTTTATTATTTATTTACTTTATTCAATTGTCTTTGTCTGCTCTAGACACGCTCAGGGCAGGAGAGGACAGTTTTGGAATTTGACTCTCCGCTGTCCAACACGCTTCCCATCATCGATGTAGCTGTGTCCGATTTTGGAAATAAGAACCAGAAATTTGGTTTCGAAGTTGGCCCGGTCTGTTTCAACGGTTAACAGAGTCAGGGAGTAATTTACAGGGAAAACGAGCCATGGACATTTTTTTACATGCAGGGAAAAAAAGAAAAAAAAATTGATTCAAAACCACATATTTATAAGTTGATATACCTACAACAGTGTTCCTTCTTCTGTACACACACTCGTTTGCATACTCTGTCCTTCATTCACACAGCCCTGTCATGCATTCTCACTGTGGGCTTACATGCTGTGATTAAGAGAACTGCATACATTTACTGATTGTTAAAAACCCCTCAGCGACACTCATTTTGTCCTCTTTTCTTTTTGAAGGAGTAAGTGGTGCTCTCACAGTTTCATTCGTGTCCTTCTGTTCTTACAAATAATGAGTTGTGCACTCAAATCTCATCCATATGTAGTCACACAGAAGCATGTTTCTGCAACATTCATTCTCCATGTTCTTCAGCATTGTCATCAAACCTCAATTTGTTGTGTTGTTTTTATCCGTTGTTGTTGTAATTTTTCAATTATGCCAATCTGTTATGTCATGTATATTGGAGTTTAATTCATCATGGTGCTATAATGGAGCTCCTTCTGGAGTAAATATTTTTAAAAAAATGGGTACTGGGGCAGTGCATTTTTTTTTCTTTTTTTTTCAACATTGCGAAGCCATGTTTAATATTTTTTCTGCTTAACAAACTGTGGTGTGTGATTGCCTCGAGATCTTTCTATGCATATATGTGTGGGGAAGTGACTGATTAACATATTTTAATAAAAGTACACAATGTACATTTAAGTTAATAAGATGAAATTTGTTTTTTTTTTAGTGAATACATTTGCTTAACAAAGACAACTCCAGGAGCAGCTTTAGGTCTGCAATTTCATAATACATGTCAGTTTGAAACTGTTCTTAGAGCTTGCAGGTGTGTCGGTCTCAGCAAATGTTGATGGTTTCTTATTGGTAACTTATTTTTTATTTCCTTTAAACTAAATCGCACTCGTGGACACATCTAAAAGATAGAACATGAAAATAAATAAATAAACTAATGAACAAGGTTAGCTACATAAAAGCTGCATAAAATTGCTAATCACATTCCTTAATAATCAAATTGCATTTGAAATTTAGCTGAATTATGTACACTGTCATGTACAATGTTGAACACACTATATCAGATTAGTTGTGCGTGGTCTGCTAACATGAGCAGTGCTAGCACCTGTCATCCACAGGTTGTGTTACGTTACAAGTGATTACCAATTCCTTCAGTTACCAACATTCAACCTTTATTTTTAGTTTTTAAAATCTAATTAATTAATTAATTAATTAATTAATTTATTTATTTTGTATCTGCAAGTACTGCAGAGCTGTGGTAGTTAGCATATCTGACAATTGTTTACAGTCACTTCATTGTTTCCAATTTCCTGTCACAAAGAGAGGTGCTGCCGCTGTCAGGGCTGGAGCCCCAGTTGGTGGTCGGTGGGACGTCATAATATATCTTTGACACAACAGGTAACTGCTACGTGATACTAAAATGAGAATAATTCTTAATTGGCTAGTATTTCTCGTGCTGACTAGCAAGAGCAGCAATCTTTAAACGTCTAGTTGTGCACATCCTTAGTTTCTTGGTATGAAATCCACCTATAATAAAGTGTTGACCATAAGGGTAGAAAGTATAAAATATTACAAAAATTGATTTATGCACTAAAATGCCATTCATACACAGCTGCACAGAAACCTGCTTCTGCAACATTTACTCTTCATGTTCTAAGTAAAAGTATAAAAAGGGGGAACCTGGTTTCAGGTGAAAGCAGAAGTGTCTTAAACCAGCATTCTTTTTAATGGCCACCGGTGAGGCTACAGTTGTCACAAAAAGATGTGTGGTCTGATAGAAGTCATCATCTGTCAGTCTGCCCCAGGGCAGCTGTGGCTACAACTGTAGCTTGCCTCCACCAGTGTGTGAATGTGAGAGTGAATGAATAGTGGAACTGTAAAGCGCTTTGAGGGCCCAGAAAAGCGCTATATAAATGCAATCCATTATTATTATTATTATTATCATAGACAGCCATCGGACTTGACATTTTCCTGGTGAGTTTATGGGCTCAGGCATTCATTCATGGGGTAGCTCAGGAGGTAGAGCAGGTGATATGCTGATTGGAAGCTTGGTGGTTCAATCCCTAGCTCCCCTGTATGCCAAATATCCTTGGGCAAAATATTAACCAACTCCAATGGATGCTCTCTGATGCATCCATTGGAGTGTGAATGGTAAGTAAGCACTTAAAAGCATAGAAGACAGTGCTTGTGTGAATGTGGCATGTTGTATAGAGCGGAAAAGTAGAAAAGCGCTATATAAGAATCAGCCCATTTACCATTTCTGTTCATAGTATTTCCATTTTTAAAATTTGGGTTATTCCAAGTTTCATAAAGGAGGATTATCTGTGATCCGATCATTACCATTTCAGATCAGTCCCTTGCTCTGCCAAGAGGCCAAGACGGCAAAAGTAAATTACGATCATCTCAAGGCTTTGAAATGGGATTTGACGAAACAGAGGATCACACTGAGGTAGTTATGTCTCTGGAAGTGTCCATCTTTTGGGGTAGTGTGGGGGTACTTGTTCTGAAAATTGAATGAATCACAAAATAAATTACAAAATACATTAAGTTACTTACTCTCAGCAGATAATTATTTGTTACAGTATTCGTTACATTACTTTCTAGTTAATCTTCAACATGGCCTGAGATGTACTGAATAAGCAATGTATCTAATTAACATAAACCAAAGGCTACAGCTCCACAGAAGACACACTTTCTTATAGTGATTAATTACTACCACGAAGCCAAGAGCAAAGCTGGAAAGGAAAATGTTGTGGCCAGGCTGACTCTGCTGGAGAAAAAAGTAGTGCTAGAAATTGAGATTAATCCTACAAGCCTGACTGCTCATCACTGCTTTTGTTACCTGTTTAAAAGCAAGCTTTTGCTCTTTCACATGGGTCAGTTTCTCACAATTTGCTTTATATAAGCATGCTGTCTTTACAAAGAGTTGATGTCCTGTTAGCTGCTGCATTTGTGGCTGTTTGCACTTCCATCACGTTCTTGTTCTTTCACAAAACAAAACAAAAACAACACTCATGTCTTCACTCCTCAGAAGCTGCTTCTGAGGAGTGAAGATTGTAACACAAGTGCAGGAAAAAAAGACCTGAAAAATGAGCCGATTTTCCAAATACTTGAGATACTTATGGAGCTCTTCATGACGTATAGTAAAACTACATTTTGTGAGTGTAACCAGCACATGTTTGAACTCCCTTATTTTGAAAGGTCACTGTGTAGGCTGATGTGTAAAATGTTAAACCTATCGTTAACTGGATTGCAGTGACCTTAACATGCTTGAAATGTCATCTCTAAACATGAATTTAAAACCCAATTAAATTTTGAATCATTTCCAAAGTGCAGAATATCGAAGGTGAAAATAAAGGCACTGCTGGATTTACATCAGCAGCATTCAAAAGCTTTCACTGAAAATAATAAAAATACAAAAATAAGTAATAATAATAATAATTTCTTTAACATTTGAGTGAAAAGTGATTCATGAATTTCTGGCTGGGCCCTGTTGTTTGGTTGGCATGAAGTCAAGTGTCATTAATTTCACGCACAGCTGGAGTAATGAGGTTGTGCGTAAGGTGTATGACTATTTGTTATTGGGTTTATACTACAGGCCGAGCATGCGTGCATTATATTTCTCTCTCGCCACCCATGTCTTCTTCAGTTGGCCTTTCCTGTTACTCTCTCTCTCTGCCTGCTGTGCCGTCTTGACATCTACATTACAATCATGCTGAAACTTTAATGAGGGGAAGCGAGTGAACACAGCGAGCTCATCCAAGAGTATTTAACAGCTAATTTCCAGCAATGAAATATGGATTGTGTGACATGAAAGTCACCTACATTGTGTTTAAAGCCAGAGTGGCAGGTTCACATGGAAGACAGCCAGCACAAGTTAGTAATTTATTCCTGTTTGGTTTGTGTACTGAAGATAGATGTCAGTGTCCAGAGAGAGAACAATGCAGAGGAAAGGAAGTTTTTTTTCTCTTTATCTTATTTGTTTTAAGCCATCTGAGGTGTGATAGCAGATACTGGGAATAATTACCAGAATATATGCTAACATTTTACTTACCAACATGACGAAGCTTGCCTTGACTTGAATCGTGTTCGTTAACTGGGGCTAGCCTAGCCTTTAAACTAATGCTCAAAACCATAGACATTATAACACATGGACATAACTTATAGGTGGAAAAAATGAAGCTAATACGTCAGTGCCTAAAAGGCTGCATTCTGCCTAAAGGCCACCAGATGGCGATAGCTGTGGTTGAAAAAGACCTGGGGTCCCATAGAAGTTTATGGGAAAAAGGCTTTCTGTCATGACCTCTGTAAACACTTTCCTGCTAGGTTTATAGGTTTAGTCACTCATTTTTGTTCTTATTGAATAAAACATTGAGTCTGTTTTCTTAAAATTGTGGTATGTACCCAAACCCTAATTGGGTAAACACTTGTCAATCACAAGTCATTAGACTTATTATTAGAAAACAATGTGTGATGTTACTGTACCACACCAGCATACATGACAATTACAGTACAACGTCCATCTTTTATACTATGCTGTAAAATGCTGTTCAGTCACATCTAATATTGCTTTAACATATAAAATATTTTTAGTTTACTTTTATATTAGACTGTGTTCTCTCATTCTGATTTTACATATTTCAGATCTTTAAAACTAAAACTAAACATAATATATATAGGATGAAACAGTTTTAACAATTTTACATTTAAACTTGTCTGAATAGTAAATTTGCTGTTGAAGAGTAATAATTTATAAAAACCTTCCTGTTTGTGTGTAACATCATAAAATTTTAGCTCACTAGAATACAACAGATTTTTCTACTATTGTGTCTTAATAAACATGACAGTTAATTTTAGTTAACTTTTATCCATCTTTTATTTAAGCGGATGCTGAGCCTCAGTGTATTCTGGGTGGCGGCCACAGTTAATTTATGCAGTCTATGGTTGTGAATAATATGAGCTGGTAATGATTGCTAAATTTGTTTTTTATTTATTTATTTGTTTGTTTGAATGCAGCTCTTTAATTTTCCATCAAGAGACAGAAAAAATCAATGTTCTGGTATTAACCATTGGTATTAACGCAGAAACTTATATATAAATGCATCCATTGATACCTGTAATGGGAAACATACTTGATACTGGATTCCATATTTTATGCAGGAAACAACTACAAACTTAAGATGCATGTTTTAAAGTAAAGTGTTGAACAATAACATCAAAGACAATACTTTTGTTAAACAGCAGAAAAAATTGTAAGATAGGCTGCCAGTTTCTGTCTATTTGCTGGTAAACTTTCTCAGCTTTAGTCAGGGACTTTAAGAGAAACACAACACTTTTTAGAAATAAATTATTGTGTTATCCTGTTAAATAAATGTTGTATATTAATGCTACAGACCACAGCCCTGATTAGCTCCAACATGAATGTTTTTATTTTATTATTAGCCATAGCCGCTAGCTGCAACCTTAATCATAGCTTAACAGAGGCTAAACTGCTAGCAGTTAAAAGGCTAACTTTAATGTGCGCAGCAGCTAGATTAGCATTAGCAACTGTTCAATGTTCCAGTTTTGTGAAAATGAGTGCTTTGCTTAACTTTAGAAAATGTTCAGTGTTGTGAGCTATGAGTGTAAAAAACTCTTTTATATATCACTCTTATATAGTCATGCGATATGAGATGGATAACTATTCCTGTGTTATGAGGGGCTGAAGTCGTGTATCAACTGCAGGAGCCAAGACAGCACTGTTGGTATTATACCAATTTTTAGTATCGATGATTAAATTATCTGAGTAATGATTTTTTTATTTTGACAACCTTACCAGTGAGCAGTTTTTATTATTACATATAGGAGTTATTAAAAACTCCCAAATTTGGGAGAATTTGAGAGTTTTTAAAAACTAAGATTCCGTACAATTACGGCCCTTTTTCCAAACTAATAGAAAAAGTTTTCCTGAGTTCCAGGGAGTAACTTTATGATACCAGAATCAGCAGTACAATCTCACATGCAATCTGTTACTAACAAGTGCACCCACTCACTAATTAACTGTATATTCACTGGCTGTGTTAAGCAACAAATAATCATCCTTTTCACCAACTCCTCCTTCCCTACGCCTCCTCTCTAATCTTCCTCAAAGACAGTTGCTGTCTCCAGTCAGCTCCTGGGTGGCTCTCCACAGCAAGAACACTAGCACTGTGTTCTTCTTCCACAGCCTGAGGGGATTCAGTCACTCCAGACTAGTCAAATTAGTCATAACCTCGAGGCTAAGCAAGGAAGGTGTACAGTACCAAGTTTTTTTTCATGTCTGGTGCGTGTCAAAGCTGGGTCAAGACCAGGAATACCAGAGGGAGAGAAAAGGACAGCCATGAGTCCACCTGAAGCCCTGTGGGTGCTGCTGCTGGTCACTGTCAGCTCATGTAAGGTAAGGAGACACCGTGTCCCCAACTTATCCATTCAACCTTTGTGTCAAATGAGCCAAAATTTAAAAGTTTCTAAACTTTAAAGTGGTTCTAGGAAAGAATTGATGTACTCTGATTTATCATTTTGTTAACCAACCTTGTGTCTTTTATATCTCCTGGTATTTGCTGGACATCCCCAAAATAGTTTAGCCATATTGCCTACATGCTAACAGTTAGAGCATGCATTTTTTTTAAGGGAAACATATTTATAAGTCACAAAAACAGGACTAAAATAAAATGAAATAAATTTACTGAAAGAAATAAAATGCTTTATATAGATCCACATCTTAAAACATATTAGATAAAGTAAATATTGCTGACAAAGGAGTTTAGATCAAAATCGACCTCACAAAAATTATATTTTTATAGATTTGTTTTGCCAAGTTTTATGCTCAGAGAAATCACGATCATCTATATTTATTGTTTGAGTTATTTTTTTTTTTATTATATTATAGTTTTGAGTTTTCTTCTTGTTTTGATCTGTTGTACTGTATTGTTCTGAGAAACTTTGTCATTCCGCTCTACTGAAAAGATGGCGATGATTAGTTTGTAAAAATGCAGAGAGGCAGCCACCTGAGTCAGTGACCAGAAACACCCTGAAGGTGTTTTACACCACTCACTTGTCATGTTGGTTCTGTTGTTGCCCTCCTCCTCCTGATGACTGTGTAACCTTAAGTGCAGCTGATTGAAATATTCATGTTTAGAATATTTGCTGAAGGAGATTTTATGTATAATCCATGTGTATTCTGCAGACTCTTTATCTAGAAAAAAAAAACAATGAGTATGTTACTCCTGATGAGAACAAAGGCGCTATAAAATATTTAGCGTTGGTTAGTTAAATTGTTGACACATAATTGCTCGAGGCAGGAGACGGGGAAGAGCCATGTCCTTCTATAGCTCTTGAAGTTGTTACAGGGCTGCTAGTTGTGCACTGCAGTCTGTTTAGCATCGCGGGTGGCCTTTTACAGCTCAAAAACACCAGCTTGATGTGTCAGTATTATCCTATTTTCATTAGACTGAACTAATTACAAACTGTCCATTGCTAAAAATGTATATCATTCAATGATTTTAATCCTCCTCTTGACCGGTGATTAGCGGGAGGCCTATTTGACACTATTCCAATATTGTGTTTGATCCTTGCATTACATTTTCATACACACGATGAATTTACAGTACAGTATACTTGGTTTGTGTTTAGTTCTTTTTTTAAGCTTTACATTCATTAAAGTATTTTGTAGACTTCATCAAAAATTGCCACTTAAGTGCTGTCCTAAATACGGTCAAAAAAAAATACAGTGAAATGTGTCACATGGGTAAAGGATTCATTTAGCAGTGTCACTGTACAAATTAGTTTTACAGTTCAGTTCAACTGAAATTCCTTCATTTAGCAGCAGCTCACAACAACACAAGAAAAAAAAAGATGTATATGCAGGCTTTAAAAAAAATAATGTACAGCGTCTTTCACATTTAAGGTTTTATATGTCAGGTTATATTAATTAAAAGAAAAAAGACTTTATATGGGTTATTATAAACATCAGCCAAAATGCAGAACACTTACTGCTTCCATAACAATTAAGAGTAGCCAGGCGCTGCTGATCAAATACACGTGATTAACTGATCATGAGTGAGTGCGAGCGCCTCTATAAAAGCAGATGTTTCGTCAGTTTGCTGGTCTGGAGCATTCAGGTGTGTGTTAACACACTGCCAGGGAGGAAACACAACAGCAATGATTTTATAGAAACAAATGTTGCTGCCCATCGATCTGAGAAGGGTTATAGGGACATTTCCAAGCAATTTGAAGTTCATTGTTCAACATTGAGAAAGATTATTCATGAGTGGAAAACATTCAAGGCAGTTGCCAGTTTTCCCAAGAGTGGACGTTTCTAGGAAATTTACCTCAAGGTCAGTACTCAGAGAAACTGCAAAAAATTCAAGAGATTTCCAGGCCTCAGTTGGCATGTTAAATATTAAAGTTCACAACAGTATACAGTTTAAAAAATGACTGAACAAGTATTGCCTGGCTGGACGGGTTACCAGAAGAAAGCCTCTTCTTTCTGAGAAGAAGCTGTTTGGAGAAAACCAAACACAGAATATCAGCACAAGCACATCATACCAGCTGTCAGCTTTGTTGGTGGAGGGCTGATTATTTGAGCTTATTTTGAAGCCACGGGACAAGTCACTCGTTCAAACATGAACTCCTCTGTTAACAAAGTATTCTGGAGTCAGCTGTCTGTCTGACAGCTCAAGCTTGGCCCAAATTGGGAAATTCAACAGGACAATGATCCCAATCTACAAATTAATGGCTGAAAAAGAAAAGAATCAGGCATTGCAATGGTCCAGTCAAAGTCCAGAGCTCAACCTGACTGAAATACTTTTGTGGACTTTAAAAGAGATGTGCATAAAACCAGTGAACTGAATTAACTCTGTCAAGAAGAGTGGGCTGAAATTCCTTCAATATTTTCTCTATGACACAGAAAATTATTACTTCAAGCTATTGCTTTTTTTAAGGTTAGGTTTAAAGTTTATCTACAAGCTACTAAATCTTACAGTGCTTCTGCATCCTGGCTTAGATTTTATTAATAGATGATACATGAAACGGTCTAATATGTAATGTACCCCCCCCCCCCCCCCCCCAATCTGTTGTGCAAACCTTGTGTTTGTGAAGCACAGCCAATCACAGGGAAGAGAAGGGAAACAAAATGTCATGGCTCAGCGTAAGACTAACAAAGGGGATTGTTTTGAACTACTAATTGTGCTAGTTAGCATAATAATGACGCTTTAATTTTTAACGGCCTGCAAGGCTTTCATTTATTCATTCATATAAATAAATAAGCCAGTGATTAGGGCAGTTAGTCATTTGGTTTAAAAAAAGTGCCAGAAAACATTTTTTTTAAAGAAACACAGCTCACTGCTTCACAAAAATTAAGACAAACTGTGGTTGTAAGTTAAACCACTGGGAAAATAAAACATATCAAGCTAGAAAAACTCATCTTCATTGCAAAAACAATCAATAACAGAACAATAGTCTGAAGAGTAGCAGTGTTGCAAATGCTGCTGATAGACAGAGTGGGTACCAGGAATAAAAGCCTTCAAAATGCACATAGAGACTTAGACTTAGGTTGTATTGTGTATTGTGTATACAGTAAGTATATTATTTAACTGGGACACAGTTAGGCTTTGTGCATAAGTGCTGTACCAACTCCTTTTAATCTGCAGTCCCCAGCAGGTGGATGCAAACGTTGTAAACACAGTGACAGAAGTGGCACACAGGCTGTAATTTTTTATTTTTGGAGTTTGTTGCTGCCATGGAAATGCTGCAGAGCCAGATCAAATAAAGCATCTGTACATCTTGTACTTTCTCTGAAGTTTTGATCAAATCCAGTGTAAAATCTCTTACACTGTTTGGTTGTCGGCAGGCACCGAGGGCCACATGGTGGCAGTGTTGCATCAGTGTGTGATTTACATGAAGCACAAATGCACACACACGCACGCACACACTTAAGGGAGAGGTCAGTCCAGATCATTGTGCATTCCTGTAGGCGTCTGCATTTAATCAATATCAAGGAAAAGATGGGGAGATTGGACAGAAAGGAAAAAGAAAGGTGTTGACTGCAGTCAGGATGAAAAGGGAAAATTAAAGGTCAGGTAAAAGATGAAGAAAATGGGTATGGAAATGATAAAAGAGGGCGAAAAAAGCAAGAGAATGGGATAAGTGTCAGATGAATATTCTTTTTTTTCTCGTTAGCACTTTTTTTGCGGCGTGCTTTTTTTCATTGAATGAAATATGGTTTGAGAGGAGACTGTGGCGCTTGGATAAAGAAGTGGAAGGAATAGGTGAGAGTCTGGGAGAGAGATGGAGGAGTGTGTCTGCGAGAGAGGGTGGAGGAAAGGCGGGAGGGAGGGAGAGGCAGAGAGTTAGAGGATAAATGAGAGAGCAGCGCTGGCTCAGCCACAACGCCTCACTGCCAGACGAAGGAAGGAGTCCAGGAAACACACACATACACACACGCACACACATATACGCACACAGTTCAGACCAGCTGTTTCCAGGAGCACCTCCTGCAGCCTGAGCTGGATGTTTGGACTTGATGCGTCTTTGCATGGATGCATCTGGATTTATCTACTAACCTGTGGCAGTGTCTTAGACTTCAGAAGAGGGAACATTCGTGGTTTTTTTTCTCTTCTTTTCTTTTTAAACAAACACTACAGAGCGACTGCACGACCTGTAACACCATGCTGTGCAGCTGCTCTTGTTAGAATGACTGCTGTGAACAGTTTGGACTGTGTGTGAGAGCCGGCCAGAGTTTCTGTTAGTGTGTGTGTGTGCGGTGTGTGAATGTGTATGCATCAGGATGAGTGTTCCCATGTTGAAAATTGGAGCGGTGCTCAGCACCATGGCTATGGTAACTAACTGGATGTCCCAGACCTTACCGTCGCTGGTTGGACTCAATGGAACCATCATCTCCTCAGAGGGCACGCATGAACGGATCGTCAGCGTACGTATTCATATTCATATGACTAAACACGCACGCATACACGCTGTATCTGTGCACTTCCAGAACTTTGTCTTCATCAAACGATAGAGACGCGTTTTTGTTGTCACTTGAGTTGTGATTTTCAGCAGCACCTTCACATACTTCTCTTTTCTACACAGCAACATCCACTTTCAGTAAATATAATGACATAAGCTCTCCTTTGTGACATGATCTGTAATTATTCCAAGATAAATGTCTGCTTATTCACTGTAGAAGAAAAAAAGCCCCAGCTTCTAAGATATCTACGATGACGGGGGAAGTAAGTCAGATTCAATTATCAAGATCTTCGGGGATATTTTAGCCTGCATGCAGCAGATATTTGATCTGTTCACTGGTGCAGAAAAGACATGAAAGAAGGTAGAGGAAGAAAAAAAAAAGCGCTCACAAGATCAGAGTCAGAGCACAATTAGAAAATACACTACAGCAGGTGGCACAACTGAAGAATAAATAGCACTAATGAATAAATAAATAAATAAATAAATAAATAAATAAATAAATAAGCTTTTATGAGTCATAAAGAACACATGTACAGTATGCACACACTGCTGCACACACACACACTGCTACACCCACAGACCGGTAATAGGATTGCTCTTTCTCAGACTTACTGGGGTGATATTTCTCCTAGGGAAGGCTGACTCACCCAATGGGACAGCCGGTGATTTGTTGCCCTAGCAACCCCCCTGGCAACCCGAGACATGGGGGATCACTGCACGCACCCTGGTTTCTTCACCCCGTATGCGTATCCTGTCCGTGCATTGCAGTTTGTGTGCGTTTGTGCGCGCACTCAGGGTTTGCATGATTTACCTTTCTGGCACCTCGCATCTGCTGCGTGGTGGTACTTTGCAAGTTCAGCAAAGTGCATGTAGTCTCATGCAAGCAGGTGCCCACACACACACACACACACACACACACACACACACACACACACATAGAGACCGTGGCTGAAGCAGATGGAGATGTTAGATGGGCAGTGTTGCTACTGCAATAGTTGACGGACAGTTTCTAGATGGGAAATGTCTGAAATCTGGCTGTTGTGTCTCTGTAATCCAGCTTAATTGCACATAAATTTAATTGTTAGCTACATCACTTTCTCCAAAGTGTTTATTTATTTATTTATTTTTTGCCAATTGTGCTTCCCTGGAGTCTTATCAAATGAACTCAAATGCTCTTTAATCAGCACTCTACTTGTCAGGTTCCAAATGTGCTTCAACTTTGCTGAATTAATTTTAAACTGCATGTTAATTAAAACATAAATTGTATTAAAAGGTTTTTCTTTTTGTTTTTTAAGATAAGGGCTGCTAATGAATTGGTGCTTTGTTCAGCTTACATACTGAGTAAAAGAAGCATTTCAATGGATTCTTTATTGTTTTAAGCAGCTATTGTAACTATTCACTATCCTCTGACTCTTTAGCATTTAGTTTAAGCTTGATTGAGTTTTTATTGGTCATTTTAAAACTGTTCTATTCATTTATTTATCTATTTAGCCTGTTGCCACAACACGTTTCAGTTGTTGGCCTTTTACTTTTTGCTACATAATATTATTATATTGAGATTAATGTTGCAGCGTTTCTGTTGCTAACCTGTTTTGCCACGCTCAGTCAGGGCATTCAGTGTTTATGTGTTACCGCTGACTCACTATGTGCATATTTTTCTTATGTCATAAGAGCATATGACTTTTAAAAAAGAAGGCTTCTATACAGTCTATTCATTGCAATGCTAGTCTGGGTAAACACACTCTAAGCTAGATGGTGTCAGTAAGACTTTCCGATTTTTCTCTTATATAGGATGTTACACGCATTTTTCTGAGTTGCGTACGTCCTCCTGTCTCCTCAGCCTCTTATCAACAATTTGTCAACTGCAGAAATGCGGCTCTGTTTGCTCCGCGCTCACTGTATTTGCTCTGATCACAATCAGTCGAGCTGCCTGTGTAGATTTTTATCATTTTTCCCTCGTGTGAAATGAGCCCTGAGGTGCCATATGTCCTCTGTTTAATTACATCGAGCAGGAGGCACAGCCGATGCTCATACATTCAGCTCATTCACATCTTCCTCTTTTTAAACCTCAACGCTCGCGTCGTCAGCTCCATTGTGAACATTGTGAAGGTTACCCCTCTGAACCCAGCTGATAGATTTATCAGATGTTTCCCTCCAGGTCGCCACGGTCCCCCCTCCATATTTCCCTCTCGTGCCTTCATCCTCTCGGCAGCCTCCTTCTCTCATCCTCCTCCTCTGCCATTATTCTTTTTCAGGGTTTTTAGGGCAGCTCAGTGTGACAGGCTGTGAGTGTCAGATCAAACTCAGCCGTTCCTTTACATTGTTCTAAAGTGTTATCACTAAGTAGGTCAAGCTGCAGACCTGGATAAACCTCACAGTAATGAGCTCGTGATTTAGCGTCTTCTGTGTTTTTTTCTTTATGGTTTTTAACTTCCTCTGCTGTTACTTGCTTCCAAATGGTCAGCCCTCTGGGAACAATCGGTGTCGCCTCAACCTAATGAGTCCCAAATAACCCAAAACATAAAAAAGGGTCTGATTATATAACAGCTTAGACTGTATTTTTCAAGTGCTAATAATTGCCTGTCCACTCCTCTGTGCTGCAGTTTTTAAAATCACCTCAGCAGGTTGGATTTGTGCCATTCTTTAGGCTACAAAAGATTAAAAATAGGATTCCCCTATGGTGAGGCAAGTAATAACTTTTTATTTTATTTTCCTACGGTCTGAATAACAAAAAGCAAAACGTACATACTATTACACCAGCAGGAGTGCCGACATTTAAATAGCTGCAAATGTACAGCGTTCAAACAGAGTTGTAAAGGAGCCACTTGAAATGCCTCTTAAATGCTAGAATTCGCACACGGTGTGCCTCTTAAGCCCTTTCAATTAAATCTCTGTTTTGTTTGTTCTTCGTATCACGATGGAGACTCTCTGATCTGAAACCCATTGTTTGATTCATGAATTAATCCTTTTTTGTCTTAAACCAAAGCCCCTCTGATTTCGTACCCCACTCCCCAAATCAATACCAAGGACTGCCATTAATAATAAGCACAAACGTTGTTTTTCTTTTTGAACATTAAAATCTCTATTCGACCGCTGGCCTCGTCTTTGAAGAGCACCTGATTGTGGATTATCAACACTAATCTTCTGACCCTGTGCTTTTTTTCTTTTTCACTTTAATCAAATATTCAATTAATAACTGGATTTTAGATCCTCATGGGTAAATTCAAGTGGTGCATGTTAAAATAAATATTGATTTTGAAGTGATTTTTTAAAGGATGTCATAAATGCAGGCTCCAGAATCCTTTCATGTTGAACATGCAGACTGACCCACAGTGATTTGATTAGTTATTAAACTTGGGCCTGGTTAAACATAGACTGTTTAGAACTGTGAGATGTGTAGTGAGAGGACCCAAATGCAAGATGCAGGGAGGCAGAGTTCCAATAACAAAAGGCGAGCTGTTTATTTAGGCTGTAGCGAGAGCCAATAAACTAAATAGCAGAATTCCAAAAACAAGGCAACAACATGGGAACACAGAGAGAAGGTACGACTACAGGCAGCTCAACAAAAGACCAAGGGGATGCGGGACAAGTTATACACAGAAGGCTAATCAAGGCAGGGAGTAACATCAGCTGTACAATCAGATGAGGACAGATGGGAAGTAAAAGCAACTGTAAAACACAAGAGGCACAGGATTACCAAAGTAAAGCAGGAAATGAAGAATAGACAAAAGAACACACTGGATATGTATAAGCTTAACAGAAGCAAATATAAAACATTAACCAGAAGTAAAACATGACAAGTACTTAATGCTCAGAAAGCTCAGGAATCAATGAAAATCAAATCCTAAAAGCTGAGATGTCAAACTCATTTTACACTGTGGACCACATGCAGCCCACTTTGAGTGGACCAAACTCGTGAAGCTCTCCTCTCTGTCAGTGCAAAGACATTTTATTACACATTTAGTCCCTGAAACACTTTAATATAAGGAAATGAAGTGCAGTTAAAACAATGCGTCTCAGTTTTTCTTCATGATGAAGAAATGATGCTGAAGTCTGTCGTCACTAATCTTTGGCCTTAGATTTTAAGACATACATGTGTAAAATTAAAGAAAAAGTCCTGTTAGCTCCTGTAATTATAAAACTGAACATTTTTGTTAAATGACAGGATGGCTTTCTATCAAAGATTAAAAAAAAAACCCAATAACTTTCTGTCATTTATTTACTTTGGTGTGTATCAGTGGCCACGAGGGACATTTTTATTAGTAGGAAAAGCTCTAAAATCTACAAAAATATCGTTAAAATCCCCAAATGTATGCTTTCCTTTACACTTTACAGTGCAGTCCCATGGGCCAGACTGGAGTCTTCAGCAGGCCTCAGGCCTCATGTTTGACACACCTGTCCTAATAACATTAAAGAACAGGACAAATCCTGTCATATTATAATTTCTTGCTGGAATCTCGTGGTACGGTTAAATAATACGTTTATACTTACTGGCTAAACAAGAGCTGAACATGAGCTTATATCTGTGTGTGTGTTTGTACCAGGCTTGTTTCACACATTAGCTTGCTGAGGTGCTAGCTATTAATAGCCAACTCGTACTACTAACTGTTGTTGAAGCCAGTCTTGATTTCAGTCAGATTTGCTTTATTAAGTGATCCACAGAGCAGATAAAAGTACTTGTTCATATCCATAGGGAAGAAAATCTGCTAACACAGCTTTTCTCCTTTTTATCAGCTTACCTGAAACTACTGAATCAACAAAATGGCATTGATCTCTCCCCCACCTCTACAACAGCCAAACCACACTCAAAACCAGATTACTACAGTGTTTCCTGTTTCCCTGCTGTTAGCTTTGTGACAGCGTTGTTTAGCTAATTCAATTTTTATGTTTTCTTAATGTAAAAAAGAGAATTTTCCTCATACACAAAAGAAAGTTCAATCCTGCAGTTTATCACAAACCTGACATAGTTTTTACTCACCAGGACGGTTATGAAAAATTGTAACAGGAGAAATAACTTGTAACTATAGTTAGATAAATGTAGTGGGGTAAAAAAAAAAAAGCACTATAAAAGCAATATTTTTGTTTGACTGTTAAGTAGAAATTGAAAGTTCAGTGAAAAACCACCACTCCATTGCAGCAGGAGGACCTCAAATAGGCACTTAAGGACAGTACTGGAGTAGACGTATTTTTGCAGCTGATAGTTTTATAAGAATTGTGAACGTAATGAAAGCTGATAACCACTTTAGATGAAAAAATGAGCATTTTGTTGTCCATGTGAATGAACACACAGGTGCTTTTCCTTGGATGAGCTAATGTCATTTAGCGGTTCAGCCATTTTTATGATGAGATTCATTCTTAATAACTTGGAACACCGCGTTTCCTGCTGCGTTGCTCTGCAGCAGTGGGTCATCCATCGTCATATTCACGCTCTCAATACAGGCAGAACAGACAAAAATTGTACATACTACTATAAAACAATGACTAAAAATACCTTGGGCTTCATGTCGCCCCCGCTAAGGGAAAAAACTGTAAAAACTCTCATTTGTTCATTTGAGTAATGGCTGCTACAGCAAAGCTATTTTTAACTTTTGTTGTTTTACATTTTGGGAACAGAAGCGTTCGACCAGAAGGAAGAAACTGGAACTGTCTGGTGTGCAGCGATGCTGTGGTTAACCAGTCAGCCTGTTAGACCACTTAACAGTTTGATTGAGTGAGTTTGTGTTATTTACAGATAAGAATCCAAACCACGACAACAAAGAAAAGGATAAAACAGATTCAATAAAAGCATGATAAAATGAAATTATCATGGTTTTATCAGTGCGGAAACAAGAAAGCCTTCTCAAACATGGGAGTTGCTGGTGCCCCTTCTTGCACACAGCTTCACAGTTTGCTTTAAAATCAAGCTTTGGATCAGCAACTATTCAAAGGCATTAACATTAAACACACTCCACAATCTGACCTTTAATAAAAGTAGCTTTGTGTTTAGGAGGGCTTTTCCTAAAATCAGTAATTGCGTATTTAATCTTAGACGTGTTCAGCTGAAGGCAGACTATTTATGAGTCCTCACTGAGATAATAAGACAATGCAAATTAAAAATAATCTTATTTCACTGTTACATGATCAGCTCCTTGTGTTTGTTACCTTCCAATTACGTGTTGCCAACAAGGAAGTTGCAAGTTGCAGAGTGCCCTCTGGTGGACAAACTGTGCAGCCTCAACACTCGTAACATGGTTAAAATATTTTTTCCACCTCAATTTCTTACCTTTTAAATTTTCATTATCAGTCCCAACCAATATATTGATCAGGCTCTGATTTGTGTTATCAAAATCATTTGTACTAGCTACTGTTTCCAAGGTGTCCAGTCAGAGCTCTGTTGAGCCAACCATCCCTTTAACGTTAACTAGTAATGACTTCATGAACTTCTTCACAAATAAAATTTTTATCATTAGAGAAAAAATTACCAGTAATCATCCCACAGATGTAATATTATCTACAGCTACTCTTAGTACCATTGATGTTAAGTTAGACTCCTTTTCTCCAATTGATCTTTCTGAGTTAACTTCAATAATTACTTCCTCCAAACCATCAACGTGTCTTTTAGACCCCATTCCTACAAAACTGCTCAAAGAAGTCCTGCCATTAATTAATTCTTCGATCTTAAATATGATCAACCTATCTCTAATAATCGGCTATGTACCACAGGCCTTCAAGCTGGCTGTAGTTAAACCTTTACTCAAAAAGCCATCTCTAGACCCAGCAGTCTTAGCTAATTATAGGCCAATCTCCAACCTTCCTTTCATATCAAAAATCCTTGAAAGAGTAGTTGTCAAACAGCTAACAGATCATCTGCAGAGGAATGGTTTATTTGAAGAGTTTCAGTCAGGTTTCAGAGCTCATCACAGCACAGAAAGCTTTAGTGAAGGTTACAAATGATCTTCTTATGGCCTCTGACAGTGGACTCATCTCTGTGCTTGTCCTGCTAGACCTCAGTGCAGCGTTCGATACTGTTGACCATAATATCCTATTAGAGCGATTAGAACATGCTGTAGGTATTACAGGTACTGCACTGCAGTGGTTTGTATCATATCTATCTAATAGACTCCAATTTGTGCATGTAAATGGAGAGTCCTCTTCACACACTGAGGTTAATTATGGAGTTCCACAGGGTTCAGTGCTAGGACCAATTCTGTTTACATTATACATGCTTCCCTTAGGCAGCATCATTAGAAGACATAGCATACATTTTCACTGCTATGCAGATGACACCCAGCTCTATCTGTCCATGAAGCCAGATAACACACACCAATTAGTTAAACTGCAGGAATGTCTTAAAGACATAAAGACCTGGATGGCCGCTAACTTTCTGCTTCTTAATTCAGATAAAACTGAGGTTATTGTACTCGGCCCTGAAAATCTTAGAAATACGGTATCTAACCAGATTCATACTCTGGATGGCATTACCTTGGCCTCCAGTAACGCTGTGAGGAACCTTGGAGTCATTTTTGACCAGGACATGTCCTTCAACGCACATATTAAACAAATATGTAAGACTGCTTTCTTCCATTTGCGCAACATCTCTAAAGTTAGAAATATCCTGTCTCAGAGTGACGCTGAAAAACTAGTTCATGCATTTATTACTTCCAGGCTGGACTACTGTAATTCATTATTATCAGGATGTCCAAAAAACTCACTGAAAAGCCTTCAGCTAATCCAAAATGCTGCAGCAAGAGTCCTGACAGGGACTAGAAAGAGAGAGCATATTTCTCCTGTTTTGGCTTCCCTTCATTGGCTTCCTGTTAAGTCCAGAATTGAATTCAAAATCCTGCTCCTCACATACAAGGTCTTAAATAATCAGGCCCCATCTTATCTTAATGACCTTGTAGTACCATATCACCCTATTAGAGCACTTCGCTCTTGCTCTGCAGGCCTACTTGTTGTTCCTAGAGTATTTAAAAGTAGAATGGGAGGCAGAGCCTTCAGTTTTCAGGCCCCTCTTCTGTGGAACCAGCTTCCAGTTTGGATTCGGGAGACAGAAACTATCTCTACTTTTAAGATTAGGCTTAAAACTTTCCTTTTTGCTAAAGCATATAGTTAGGGCTGGACCAGGTGACCCTGAATCCTCCCTTAGTTATGCTGCAATAGACGTAGGCTGCCGGGGGATTCCCATGATGCATTGAGTTTTTCCTTTCCAGTCACCTTTTTCACTCACTATGTATTAATAGACCTCTCTGCATTGAATCATATCTGTTATTAACCTCTGTCTCTCTTCCACAGCATGTCTTTTATCCTGTCTTCCTTCTCTCACCCCAACCGGTCGCAGCAGATGGCCGCCCCTCCCTGAGCCTGGTTCTGCCGGAGGTTTCTTCCTGTTAAAAGGGAGTTTTTCCTTCCCACTGTCGCCAAAGTGCTTGCTCATAGGGGGTCATATGATTGTTGGGTTTTTCTCTGTATCTATGAAGTGCCTTGAGGCGACTTTTGTTGTGATTTGGCGCTATATAAATAAAATTGAATTGAATTGAATTGAATATTATCTAAAAGAAAGCCAGGCTTAATTGGATTTATCAAATCTATCAAAAACACTTTCCCTCAGTCGCTGTGATCACTGTTGAGGGTGTTATGAATTATTTTACGTTGAATCACATGGTTCAATAACGGCTTCGCTTAAGAATGAATTTCCTACCTCCCATTTACAGTATGTGCTGAAAGATAAAAGTAGGCATACATATAAACAGATCATGGGAGATGTGCAGTCATCATTTGGGGGAAAAAAAAGCTCATATTTTGGTGTAAAGGTAGAAATAAAGACAAGAGGAGTTACCGCTCTGTGCTTTTTTTCTTTTTCTTTTTTTAGGAGAATGTAGTCTCTGTTAAATCTCAGTTTCGTAGCCTTTGAAGTGTTTGCATGTATTTTTTATTTTCAGCCAACACACTTCTTTTCAGCGTCTCAGTCTTATTCAGGTCAGACTGCAGTCATCAGGGCTGAACAGATATTTTCCTTTTATGTCGTTATCGTCGTAGCCAGCACGTAAATCTCTGCGTGATCTCACCATGATGCATCTCATGATTTAAGCGTCTTTTTATGTTTGTCAAACGGAGATTGTGCGCTTTCTGTGTTTTCATTGGGCTCGACTTCACCAGAGACATCCATGTCCAATTCTGAATTTCTCATTTGTTGCTAAAATCAGCTGTGACGTCTCCCACATGTCTGTGTCCAGGAAAGCTAGCAGCATTACTGGAGAGTTTCCACTCTCTGCCTCCACGGACGGAACTGCTGTTCTCTCTGGCAAAAAGTCACCGACTCCCCAGAGCTCCCACAAATCTGCACAAAAGATGATTTCTACCCTGCAAACAGTCCACACCAGTGCACAACCAAACATCTATGAGCAACCACTTAATCTCTTAAAACTTCAATCATCAACTTAAATTTTAATCACTGATATTTGCTTTCTGTTTTGTTGTATTATTATTATGCAATGTTAAAGCATACGAGTGAGTTCATAGCACTGAAGCTCTTCGCTTTAATCTCTAAATGTAGCATCCGGTTTTCAGATTCCTCTAAAAACCCTTTTTAAGCTAAATTTAAATCAAACTGACAAAGCAGAAATAAATAACCACCAATACCTGAACCTCTGCTTTTTTTTTCTCTTTTTCTTCTTTGTTTCTTGCTGTTTTCACAGCTGAAGAACAAAATGTGTCTCTCAAAGATATTCGACATTCACAAGACCGTGAATGTTGAACATCATCACCCTACATTCATCAACAACTTCAAATGAATGTAAATGTTGCTCCATCCATCTCTGGATGTTCATTGTTTTACCAATATGTTTCCTGCATTAGTGCATTTACACATTTGTTTCCTGCTATTTGATGGTTTCAAATGTCAAACTTGTGCATTGTTAAATGTCAGTTTTACACATTTTAACTTGGTTTCCATTGTGGTTAATCTAATCTAACATTTTAGAGTCTTTTTACTGACAAAAACAGACCCATGGCCTGCGTGTCACAGAAGCATAAAGTAGTTAAGCCAAGGAGCAATGGTGAGGTGTTTATTTGGTAATGGAAATAGTTGTACTCCAGCTTGTTGTGTACATAATCTGCTCTGCTAATAGGTGATGAATTTGTTTGTTGTTCTGTTTTGCTTTCTGTGCTTTCCTCTGCTCACCCTCTCGTCTGGTAATGTGTTATCCCGCAGTGACTTCATTAACACCGGGCGTGTTTGTGTGCAGGGGCTGTACCCGGGCTCAGAGGAAGGCTGGCAGGTGTACAGCACGGCCTCGGATCCCGACGGCAGGTGCATGTGCACGGTGGTCGCCCCGGCACGGAACCTCTGTAAACGAGACCCTCGGAGTCGACAGCTACGCTCGCTGACCGAGCAGGTGCGTGTGCATTTGTGAGTGTTCGCCTCGCGCCTTGACGTTTCAGTGGTCAGCATTGACATGCGGCACGGGGCAGAGGCGGTGTACTGGAATGAAAATATTCACTGGACTGTCTCTTTGTTTTGACACTTGCAGAAACACACATGAACAGACACACACGGGCTTTGCTGACAGATGTATTCCTGATACATCAGTAGCCAAATCCTCTGTAGACTGCCAGTCATTCAGCATGCCAAAAGAGTTTAAACTCAAAGAAATGCTGACAGATGGGTGGGAAAGAAACACTTTGTTCTGTGTCGTGGGTGCAGCTCAGCATACGACCATTTGCGTGTAACTGTTTGTGTGTGTGTACATGTGTACGGGGCTATTCAGTTTATGTCTGTGTCCTAAGAGAGGGTAATAAAAGTGATTTGTGACAGAAATTGATGAATTATTGAACGGCATCAAGTAAGCAAACATTTCTGAATGCATTCGCTATTCTCAGCCTCGCACACGACGGCACGTTTTCTCACCAATGCTGTAGTAAACCGGAGCACACCAATGGTAATATCACAAAGATTACTACTCTTTTTGTCCTACACTGGTGCTGTTACATCCTGTTCTCGCTTCACACAAAACGAGAGAGAAATGAGAAAAAGGTAGATGAACACTATCAGAAATAACTCCCTCTTCTCTCCTCGCTCTGCTCTTGTTGAGAGTCTTTTGTATTTATGAATCTTAATCAGCTCAGCATGTCTGTGGAAGTGACACCTAGATCCCGCTGTGAGTTTGTGTGCGGTGGTGTGAGTGCTTTTTTTTATTTTTCTATTTTTTTGCTTGTCTGGCCTCCACAGAACGTGTTGTACAGGAGATGTGTGGGCGGGTTTGTTTGTTTGTTTGTTTGTTTGCATATCACTCCTGAATATCTGGAAATATCTGGGTCATTTTTATAATAGATTTTTTTAAACACTTGTTTTTCATTCAACATTAAAAGAGATTTCAAGTGTGTGGTACACCCTCTGCCTGGTTAATGAGACGGGGCGTGAGTGGGGGCTGTTTTTTAGAGCAGGACACGAAAGGAGAGGAACTTCTGTTCAAATGGACCTAATGAGATCTAAGAGAGGGGAACAGGGGGTCTGCAAACTGTGTGTCTTTGTATCATATTGTTGAGCAGTGAATGGGGGATGTTAAACCCTAAGCATGAACTGCTTTTAATTTAAAAAGCATATTTTCCTCACACTCTTTTATTTATCCATTTTTTATTTATTTACCTGTTTATTTTTTCAGTCAGGAGTTAAAAATGTTTTTTAATGTGGTGCCTACAACTTTTATGAAATAATAATAATAATAGTAATAATAATAATAATAATGATGATGATGATGATGATAATAATGATGATGATGATGATAATAATAATGATGATGATGATGATGATGATAATAATAATAATATATTCTATTTCTACGCAACTTTAAAAACTCTCACCGCCTTCCTTTAATACAGAAAATTAAAAACACATACACAATTAAATTAGTAAATAAAATTAATCAATTATTTAAATGAACAATTAAATAAAATAAACACATAAAACCACAGAACAATAAAACTGCCCACCATACTGTTTGCAGTTTAAATTTTTAACCACATGAACAGAATGACTGTATTTAGCACTGTCAGCCTGTTGGTCACTGCTTTAGACTCAAATGTCTCGACCAGTTTGGAAGAATTGCTGTAACCCTTGCTGCAGATATTCACGGACCCCAGAGGTTATCTCAGATGACTTTGGTGATCCTTTTGTTTTCATCTTTTAACATTCAAGATCTGTTAAATCTGCCAAAAAAAATCAGCCTGTTAGTTTTGTTGGTAGAATTTAACTCCAAGGATCACTGTGTCACTGTACAGTGCGGCAAAGTTTACATCCAGAGTTGCTAGCTTGATTGAAACTCTGTCCCTTTGTTGCATATAGACATTATGTAGTATATTATGTATACTTTGGGGTTATGGAGTCCCATCACCATTAACCACTTATATATCAAAGGTAGGGTCAGGTGACTAAAGCCCCATTCACACAGTGCCAGAGACTGGTTAGTGACCCTTTTTGAACCACCGGTTGCTAGCAAAATATTTATACTCTGGCCTGTTGGTGAAAACCTTCTTATGATTGCCTTTGTCACCAGCAGATTGCTGTGGTCACCAATAGTTTGTATGGACCTTGCTGGCACGTTAGCAAACACTTGCTAGCTACTTTCTGAGAGGTAGTAAAACTGTGAAAAGTGCGACACAAACTGTAAATGGAGACTAGTTGTCCTCAGAGTCAAAAGTCTGCCCTTGAAATGTGTTGGAAACAGCACTGTGGTACAACTTTTAGATTAAAGCGACCGTTTACAGTTTGTGTTGCACTTTTCACAGTTTCACTACTGCTTGAAAGTAATTTCAATCTTCCATGCAAACAACACGTGACTGTGGCAGCCTGCTAACGACCAGAGCAATCGGAAAGAGGTTTGTGTTGCAACCCTCTATTTATAACTGATTTCTCTTAGAGATTGTCAGCAACGTCCAGAAACCACTTGGCAACCAGTTGGTGAATACACGTTTTTTCACTTCACAGCAGGTGGTTGTATCATGTCCAGCATGGTGGATGGCTCTTGAGGAATAGGCACATGACATCACATGAGAAACCTCTAGCATAGTGCGTGAATTCTGCCAGGGTAGTGTTGTGTCAAGTTGAAAACAGCAAGCTGTGAAGTACTTAATAACAGCTACGATATTCTTCTTCAGTGAAAATGAAAATTTAAAACAATCACCAATGAATCCCTAAACACGTGTAACATCAGTGTCTGAAAACATCTGCAGCTGTTAGCTAACACTGGCATCACTATCAGTTCTGACAGCTTGTCTTCCACCTGCTGCCTCCTCTGTCTTGGTTGGTGGCCCGTGTCACTACTAGATCCATAAAGGTGTAGACCTAGATGGCATTGCATCACCAGGGGTGGGTACTACAAAGTAAGATTACTGGGCTAGCAGGCTTAACATCAGAGTGTACTCTGTCAAGAAAGTGGCTCACTTTCTACCAAGCTAATTCACCATGGTAACTTACATTGAACACATAACCTGATCAGGAGCAGGTTCTTTCACTTACAGCATGTTTCCAGAGCAATATATATTAGAAAATGGAGTATTTATGTAAGTAGTTGTAAACCTTACTAATGTCAGGAAAGAAGCCAAGGTGTAGGTTAAAGCAGCTCAGACTGTGTGCTGCATTGTCATTAAAATGTGCAAGTATTGATTTTGTGATGCAAAAAGTGTATAAATGGTTTTATACTTGATTTAAATTCACTTAGTTTTACACGGGTAGAATTGCAGCAACGAGAACACAGCGCATACTTTAAGTATATCTATTCAATCAATAAAATTAATTTTACTTTGATCAGCCAGTAAACTGAAGCAATTTCCACATCTTTATCACATCTTTCCACTCAGTGTATTAGGCTGTGGGACAGTAAGCTATAATGTTTAAATGTATCAGTTTTAAAGTCTCAGAACTCTAATATGCAGCAACCACTTTAGAGATAACTAGCAGCACTGAGAGCACACTCAGCTGTAAAATTATGAACGCACATTAAAATGTTTATTTTAAATGATTAGCTAAATACATAAATAACCAAGTTAATGATCTTCTATAGAAAAGATCTGTTATTCTATTTGCTGTTGAGTTTTTAGGGTCTCTAAAGAGACCAATTTATCATCATCATCTGATAACTCCTCTGACTGAAGCAGGCGTTACTCATAGGGATCACAAAAGACGAATTCCACATTGGTTTTACTTTTCAGACCTGGAATCTTTTCTGCTGTCTGTGCTACAGACAGTAACTACGTGGCTCTTCCTGCTCTTTCATTTCACAATAAAAGTCCTTATATACATATACATTATAAAATATAAAAAATAACGTAAAATAATAAGTAAATGATTATTGAAATACAGCATTTGTTTTGTTGGTTTAACATTAACATTCAAACCAGCGTGCAACAACTTTTTTTTGTCTTTGCTATGCTAGTTACCATGGGGGGTTAAAAATTCAGTGAACTAGCCCTTTGTTTGTCATCATATCACCACACAGCCATATTTGTAGGCAAACAACAGGTGTTTGGAAACAAATAACAGGTGCCAGTAATCAGACAGCAGCCAAAGCCAATCATAAATATTAACGGAAGGGACAAACAGTAATCACTGATGGTATCAGCAGCATTATGCATATGTGTGTGTGTGTGTGTGTGTACATCAGGTCCAGAACGTGAGTCAGTCCATGGAGGTGGTTGACCTGCGGACATCCAGAGACCTGCAATATGTTCGAGACTCTGAGCCACTGCTAAGAGGAGTGGATGGACGGTTACACACTTATGTGGCCAGTCCCCGCAGTCTGACAGCTAGGAGCCTGCAGGTAAACACACACACAGAAACACACACACAAACAGACACACACACACATACACATCAAGTCGCATACAATGCAGACAGTCGCTGCAGGGAACATATAACCTTTGGTGTGAAAACATTGATTTCACGCATGCCAAGCTGAAGTTTCTTGCCTGCTCTCAGACACGCGAGCATCTTTCATCAAGAGGACAAAACTTGTCTTGAAGCTGTCAATTTGCTGGCTTCATGTCTGCTGTGTTAAAGTGTCGAACAGCCTTTTTTCTGAAGGTGCCAGTAAAACTGCAGCATCACTGCACACATTAAGGCTTCAAGCTGTCATAAAAAAATAATCTGTCTGGAAAGAGTCTGAATTTTAATATTAATGACCAGATTAGAATAATATTGACACACAAAAGCACAGAACATTTTTTCTGCATTTGTCTTATATATGTTCCTTGGTACTTTAAATTTGCAGGAGAGAGAAGATAAGATTGCCTTCCTGGATAAGTATTGTGTTTTACTGAGGGAAATCTGAATGTATTTCACTTCCTAAATTAGGAGTACTAATCTCATTAGGCTTGGTGCTTTCTGCCATGATGCCACTGGCAGACGTCTGTGCCAACAACAAAACATGGGGAGGGGTAGTGAAAGATTATTTCAAGAGCTACAGAGAATGACAGACCGTGGATCTCAGGAGGGAGAGTTGAATGATCTAAACAGTTAAATCAGCTGTGAAACGGCTTCATTTGGCAGCTTAATGACACTGAAGTGGAAGCCTAGCATAACCCAGCACACTGTTTACACATGGATGTAACTTTAAGCAGTGATTTAGGGACTTTCATCTCACGGGAAAGATAGGCAAAAACTGTGCTAAGTATGGTTGACATTTTTCCACATTTAAGGTTTGTTAATCTGCTGCTTTAACAGGTTTTTTAAATCTATATTAAGTTGATCAGAAACGGATGTAAATGGATTTTATGAATGGAAAGTGATGTGAAAAAGTAATTATTTTCTTGTGTGACTTTAGATAGACAGATAAAAGTAATAAATAAAACAGCCAACACATTTGAAATATGGAAATGTGGTTAAAAATCATATTATTGTGCATTAAACAGCTGCTGTAAAGTGGTCGGTTTAAAGGACCTCCTGGAGCGCTCTGACTGAAGGTGCTACTGGTGATAACCTCCTGGGCATGGCGTGGTCATGTTAGCTTTAAGAGCATTCTTCTCTCTGCCACAACAGTGCTGGACTGTTTCAAATTCAGACGTGACCACAGAGCCTTCTTAATAAGTTTTCTCTGTTCCTGTCTGCTGTGCGGTCTCCTTCATCCCAGCAGGCCACAGCATAAACAAAGCACTGGCCACCATCGTATTGTCCACACTGCACAGCAGGAGTGGAAAGGCCTCAGCCTTTGTCTCTTACTGTACCCCGCCTCCATATGGTTCTTCCAGTCCAGCTTATTATTGATCACTCCAAGATACTTGCAACTGAAGATAACTTTCACCTCGATGCCTCAAGTGTCATTTATCAGCATGTCACCGGTGTTCTTTATTTTTATTTATTTAGATTTGCAGGTATTTGTTTTTATGCACAGCTCTCTTTTTGTGGTTTTCTTCATATACCACACTGCAATACGGCCAAACATCTCGACTTTGTTCTTGTCTGTCCAATAGACATTGTTCCATAAGTCTTGTCTAGATGCAGCTTTGCAAACACGGCCATGCTCTGACATGATCCAGTGCTAATTTCAATTCACACAGTTCTCAAATGCACTGTAAAATAATGAAAAAGCTGTCATAAAACTGCACAGTCCCATATTCACACACACAAATAACAGCCCTATATTACAGTGAACAGAGATAAACTAATACAACAAGCATGAAAACAACAATAACTAACTAATATACATAAGTTAATAACATTAAAGGTTTATATCTTAAAACACAATGAGAACAAGTTCAACAGGACGTTATTACTATTTCAGTTAATTGGACCACGTATATAAATATAATAAACTGATATAATAGCAATCAATCTTAAAAATAGTTGGTCAGTGCTGCTATTCACAGAAGTAGATTTCTACTTAAAAATAATGAGTATTTTCACAGCCAAACATTTGAATTATTTGCTCTTTCTATCAAATTACCTCACTTCCAGCTTTGAAAAGGTAACATGGGAGGAAAAAATGCTTAAAAGAAAGGTGACATAAATGTCAAATAGAAAATGTTTAAACCTCAGTTAAAAACGATACAGATCCAAAGTAAACATTGTAATTCGACAGTCATTTTGAGGGGTCACACACAGCACACATTATGAACAGTAAATTAGATCATGGGGCCAAACTGTCAAGCTCTGCTGTAACGTCTGCAAAACAACATTCGTGCAAACACCTTGACTTTGGCACGCAGCACAAATTTGGCTCCTTGCTTCTGCATCCTCTTCCTGAAAATGAAACAAAATGTCACCTTTTTGACACAGTGGGGGAGACAAAGCATGCATCGCAAATAGTCAGAGCAGGACCTCCCGGGAGCGCTCTGAGGCTCACAGCTGTTGACAAAAAAAAGACAACCTGATGGAGGATAGCAGCCAAATATAA
Source organism: Perissodus microlepis (assembly GCF_051167445.1). Lineage (NCBI taxonomy): Eukaryota > Metazoa > Chordata > Actinopteri > Cichliformes > Cichlidae > Perissodus > Perissodus microlepis. The sequence continues at coordinate 29,477,543 of NC_140466.1, read as the reverse complement.
ATCAGGTTATTTTGTTTTGTTATGGACGGAGCTCCAGAAAACTGAGCACACCTCGTGGCCTCAGTTGTTGTCATCTTTAGACCATCTACTTTTACTCTACTGAAATACAGCCTTTCACAGTCATAGTACCTTAAAGGTATACTTAATAGATGAATAAATGCAGAATAAACACAGGGAATGGCATTAACCTACATTCTAATCTTGTAGACCTTTTGGATTTTATTACATTTAGATTTTATAACAAAATGTAAATAAAGAACAACGAACAATGAGGCAAGCAGCTCCAAGGGCATTTATGTGCACTCAGCTTAAGTTTGCAGAATTTAAGGTTATTATCCATTTCTATTTGTGTTTATTTAAAGAAAACTTTTTTAATACAGCATATTTACACTGGAAAAGGAAAGAAAAGCTGTGTAAATTTGAAGGAAGCCTTTTTGACTCAACTAAGCGGTGAACTGTTGTATCAACTTGATCTAATTGTGTGTTCAGTGACTAATTCAACTGAAAACACTTCTATTGTCCTGTTCGAATGGCTAATGAGGTAAGGCCTGTGCTAATTCGGATTAAAACTGATAATCTACTATTGGAAAGGTAATTGCTTTTCCACCGTGCTCTCCAACTGAGAGGTGAACTTAGACAAATATTCACACATATATGTGTGTATGTGTAGCCTCAGGAAGTATAACCTAAATTCAGTAGGTGATAGCTGATCGAAAGACTGCCATCCCAGTTCATTCAGAAGCTTGATATCTCGGGTTATATTTGTGAAATATTTGCTTGCTCATCTTGTCAATGTCAGTAATTCCAAATTTACAGGTGAATCTTTTCAATAAATTCAGTTCTATTTTATTTTTATAATGCCAAATCACAACAACAGTTGCCTCAAAGCATTTAATATTGTAAAGTAAAGACAAACCTCAACATTAAGGCGACCCTCAATGAACAAGTGCTTGGCGACAGGGGGAAGGAAAAACTCCCTTTTAATAGGCTTTGGGATCCGTCTGTCGTGACTGGTTGGGGGTGATTGGAGGAAATAGGACAAAAGATGCAGTACTTCACAGTCCTTCATTGGTTAGTTTGTCTTATCATGGATTTATGAAATATACATTTAATATTCTGTGGTCCCAGGAAGAATAGTTTTGTTTTTAGTGTGTACAAGAAGTAACCCTCCACAAACCATCTTGTCCGACTGTAATCCTCACCATAACCCCAAACCAAGTCTTCATATTAGAATTCGTTAATAATTAAGAATTAAAAATATTTAATTCATGCAGACTTTGTCTACAAAAGGGACGCAAGCTCCACACTGTGACTGTACACACAGATTTTTTTTTTGCCTGCTCATAAAAAGCAGTAGAAGTACGTACACACACACACACACACACACACACACACACACACACACACACACACACACACACACACACACACACACTAACCCTTACTTACCCCAATAGGGCATATTACCGCCTCCCCATAAATCCATTCTGCCTTTCATCTCTTGCCAAGCATATCTTAACAGCTGGGGGGGGTCTGTTTTTAAGTTTTTATATAGTTGGTTTATGCATATGCGTGTGTGTGTGTGTGTGTGTGTGTGTGTGTGTGTGTGTGTGTGTGCATATGATTGTTGCTCCTGGGGGGTTTTCACAGTCATAAGCTTTTGCCTTTGCACTGAGAGGAAAGACTCCTGAATATTTATGTGGAACTTCAGTAAGTTTATCAATAACTAAACAGTATTTTTAACCCATGGAGGAAGGAAACAAGGGTGGAGGGCGGGAGTGGAGAATGGGATGTCAAATGGGAGTCATAAACAGAGAGAGATGGTGGAGGAAAGAGGAGGAAAGAGACAGGAAAGGAAGCCTTATTGCACCTAAATGTTTCTTGGTGGGAGGGAGGACATGAGAGGACTGTGCAAGGAGAAGTAAGAGGGAAAGTAAAGGTTAAGCAGAGACTGGAGGAGAGATAAAAGTGTGAATCAGGAAGGGAGAGATTAGAGAAATCGAGATGAAGGCGGAGACGTGGCAGGGGAGGGATTAGCCAGGTAAAGTGGTTCGCTATCTAACAAACCGTGGCACCTTTGGCATTTTGTCAAAATTGGGGTTTTAATGAATATTTAATCAACTTGCAATTATATGCAAAGAACACTGCCAATATCAACGAGCGGTGATGATGTAGTGAGCTGAAGCTGCTCGGAATTACAGAGTTTTCACGCTGCGCTCTTGTGACATGTAGAAATTGGAAAAATGCGTCGTAGCGATGTTGGAAAAGTATTCAGGATGCGATTTCAAGACAGCAGGGGAGGGATTAGATACATAAAGTGTTTGACTGACTGCCAACTGCTGACTGTTTCCTGGATATGTTGTTGTGTTTGTGTGCGGGGGTGCAGAGATGTTATAAGAAGATGATAACATTTTTGTCTTCGCTTTTGACACTTCTCTTTATCCTTCTCTCTTTTCCATATCAAATCCAGCTCTTTATTCAGCAAGCTGAAAGAGAAGATACATCTAAGTATCAAGGCTAAAAGCAGAGATATAAAAGTAGCAAATAAAAATTTATTGTCCCTCTTGCTGCAAGCACAATTGTTTTATATGCTATCCATATTTTTATTGATCTCCATTTAAGCTGATTAGAGGGGAAAAAAGGGGCCTTTCTGGCCCGATATGATCCAGAGTGCATTTTTTTAAAATGAGAGATTTCCTCCATCCATTTTATGCTGCTTATTTGGGTCACGTTGCCAGAAAAGACTTGCCCAGACGTAGTCTCTTCCAGCACATCTTCCATCACCTCCTGTGGGACTGTGAAGCGTTCTCAGGCCAGATGGATTGTGCAGTCCCTCTAGCATGTTCTAGGGGCGCTTTCCATTCGGTTAACGTGGTTCTCCGCTTCCCTCGCTCACGTCTGTTCCTCGGGGAGAGCAAAGAGATGCGGCGACAGAGGCAGAAATGAAATATGATGTGCAGCATCTCAGCTGCCAGATGCACAGAAAGAATTAAGGAAGAAAAGTAAATATTCTTCTGAACCAAACTCAAAGGAAACGAGAGCTTTATGTGTTTCAGTTCATTTCATTTGTCTCCTACCAACAAGTTTATCAGCAACAGGTAGACCGGGGGGCTGCCTTGTGACACAAGGATTGTCTCAAACATGTGCTCAGTTTTCAGCATCGACGAGTGAACAAAAGGGACAGTTGAACAGATTCATTTGAAACATTCACAGGTGGAAGGCAGCACAACGGGAGATTAAGGATGACAAGGAGAGTAATCAGCCGAATGAGAAACAAACCACTAACCCTGTTACACATGCTGGGATGAGGTCACCCTTACGGGGCACCCTGACCAGTTCAGACACATAAACTGCCTCAAGTGTGCCTCAAAGGGTGGCACTACGCCGAACTACAGCAACTGAAAGAGAAAAATAATGACTGCAAATGGCCTCTCTCACTTTCTTTAACTCATTCACAGGAGTTAAAGGGTCAGATGTCTCAGCTACGGCCCCTGTTGTCAGTGGTGGAGCAGTACAGACTGGATCTACAGGCGCTGGCCACCTTGCGGATGGAGCTGCTTAACCTGTCGATCGTCCTGACAGCCATCCAGGAAGAGATTGGAGCATACGACTACGAGGAGCTTCAGCAGAGGGTCCTGTTGCTGGAGACCAGGCTGCACAGCTGCATGAATAAACTGGGTACGTGCTGGGAAGAAAGCAATAACAAAATATGACTTGTGCTGCTTTTGAAAGTAACTCACGCGTTTGCAATTTGAACATGAAAGCGAAGAACGTGAGCGTGCAGGGGGTGGAAGCACGCAAAGGAGCACTCCGCAGGTTTACACACTCAAAGATTTATTTATAACAACGATTCATCAGTCTGCAAAAATAGTTCTATAAAAAACTGTATTATAAACAAGAAGGACATTCAGGAAGAATAAAGGAGGGGAGTGAAGTTTAAAAACATGCAAATTTACCACAGGGAGTGAGGAAGGAGTGTAACAGAAAATAGGACCAAGTTTCATCAAGTTAGTACACAATTTGCAAAGTCAGGCCTACCAAACTAGGATATACCCAACTAGTTCACTTACACTACACCCAAAGCCCCTGGTGATGTCGTTTTTAACACCTTGGCTCATGCGATGACGCTCAATAGTGGGTCAAGACTTCACTAAACAGGATATTTAGGGAAAGATGCATACATACATAAGGAAAATCTGAGCTTGAAAAAGATGACATTGGGAATACAAATTAAGAAGTTGACCTAGCTGAATTAGAAGCAAACAGGACCAACTGGCAAAGGAACAAAGGGAAGCAGGGGAAGCATGGCAAAACGTGTAATAGACATGCCGGTCCACTGTGTCCATTCCACAATTTGTCTCTCTAAAAATTGCATTACCAGCAGGGGGAGATAATGTATTTAAGCCACGAAGTCAGTAGTGAGCAACAAATGTATTAAGTACATTCCAGGGTCCTTAATCGGCAGAACAGATTAAGCTAGGCGGCTAATGTGTATATACATGCAAAGGTGTTAATAAAGTCTGTTTAAGCACTTTCCCGTGATAATTTTCATGTTGGCTTGAAATAAAATATTTTCCTCTGCTGTTACTGCAACTTCTGCATGCATGTACATTTCACATTTTAGAGAGGCAAAGCTCAATGTGTCTGTTGCAAGCTTTGTCGTGATATTGGGTTGGGATATGTGCCGCTTTTGCAGAGGAGCACATGGAATAGCTATAGTGAAGTAAGACTACGGTTTAGGATTAAAGAGATTTTAGGAAGGATTCTTATTTTATTTACTTGGTAAGAGTTGAGGGTGTTTGTTCAGTAAAAAGAAAAAAAGGCGGATAGCCATCGGGTAGTAACATGCGGAGACAGCTATGGGGAAACAGATGGACATTCCCGGTTTCCTCTTTGTGCTAAGCTAGGCTGCTGGCAGTCGCTTCATTTTTACTGGACAGACATAAGAGTGGTATTGATTTTCTCATCTAACACTCCAACAGGCAGTGAATAAATATTTTCCACAAAATGTCAAAGTATTGCTTTAAGAGCAGCAGAGAGTGCTCTAACAACAAAGTCTAACATGGGGACAGAAACAGAAGTGCGCCTATTTAGGTCCATTTTGAGGAAAATTGAAAAGCCGGGACACAATAAGCCTGTTTGTGGAAAGCATACAAGTGGATGTTGATTTAGAAATGCATTTTTCCGGGAATGTTTTGACATTGGGTTTGATCTAAATAGCTGTCTCTGTTGAGATCCATTATAACTGATGTTAATTCAGGTGGCTGAAAAGGCTCTATTAAAACTCTCAGTGAAATTACCAGCTCCACTTTTCAAACCTAAAAACGGTGTTTTATAGTTGGAATAATGTACATGCGGTATCACTGTGAGTGGGCAGTTTCATTTACCTGAACAACAAAATGTCTTAAAGTTATTATCTAAATGACTAAAACACCCACATGTATTCTTCTGTGTTATCTTTTCGAGAAATAGAAGCTGCTTTTTCACAGCTCACGCCTGTGGCGTCAACACATTTTCAAGTTTTTATGAAGCATTGCTGAAGTGAGTTAAGACTGGTGGCAGGTGATGGCTGCTCATAAACCAGCTGGCCAAGTCACCTTGACGACGAGCATTACTCAGACCAATCCGGATAACATGAGCACAAACTGGTGCTCCATCTGCATTATCTTCTCCATGTGGCTGCTCTATGCATAAACAACAGATCTAGGATGGAGGATCTCCGCCTCAGAGTTTACATGGTTCGTTTATCATTTGTTAACAGGATGTGGTCGTCTGACTGCCGTTAGCAACCCCATCACTGTGAGGGCCTCGGGATCCCGCTTTGGCTCTTGGATGACTGATGCCATGATTCCCAGCTCTGACAGCAGGGTAGGTGTACAGTGTGTGTTTGTCCTTTTTCTGTTTTTTCTTCTTCAGTTTGTTCCATTTATATATTTTTAAAAAAAGGTTTACAGTCGGGGTTAGAATAAGGTTTAGGTTGGGATTGAGGCATTTGGTGGTCTGGCTAGGGGAAAGTCCTTCTAGAAGCAAGTCTCGCCACTCAGTAGCCTTATATTTGTAATTATTTGTAACTCTTACAGAACCCCGTACTTACATGAAAGTGGACAGAGATGTTGCTTTAATTTCACTGAAACATAAAAATGCAGCTTTAAAAAGTCTGATAACTTGGTTTTGCTCTGACCACCATGCAGACTGCCCTCAACCCTTAAATTATCATCTCTAACTCATGCATTTCACTTCTTTCTGCCGTCATTTATCGTGTTGTATCCAGTTTTTATTGTGTGTTTATCACTATTTCTGAGATTATTTAATTAATTACATTTATTTATTTATGGTTGTAGCTGGAGGGATGTTTGTTTGTTTGCTGCTGAGTATTTAAATCTCTGCAAATTTCATGATGTTACAGATTCATTATTACTCAATCCAGAGTGATGTCTTTGACGGCCCACCAGAGCAGCTGAACAACTGTAAACTAAGACCAGTGAAACTCTGCTGTCACATGTGGGCAACATGACTGGCTAATAGTTTCCTGGTTTATATAAGCACCTTTTCTGGTAGTACAAACTTCCTCTGCTTTCTTCTTTAGTTGGAAATGCACCAATCAATTTCCTGGCCGAGGTTCAGACTGGTGACTGGTTACCTTCTCCTGTGCGTGTGCATGTGGGAGGCGTTCTTTCTGTAAACATGATAGCTCGAAAAGTTTTGAATGAATTCTCATAAAACTTTGCAGGAATGCAGAGTGAGGTCACACATGCTTACATCCACCAAGGTCAGCAAGGTCAACTTAATGATTTATTGGTCAAAAACTGACAAAAAGCTCAATACTGTAGAAACTATGATTCTTAGAAACTTAGAAACAAAGTGTAGCATGTATTGTCAACATATACATTATAAAATATCATCTCAAATTTGACCTCTGACCTCTTCTTCAAGGTCAAAAGATTGATCTGAAGGTCAAAATGATAATAATGCTATATCGAGCTGTTTTTATTAAAACTATATTCCTTACTGCTGTTGTTTGTATTGACAGCATATAGACATATAGGGAATGATATATCTGGATTCTAGATATCATGTTACTTTGGACCTCTGACCTCTTTTTTAAGGTCAAACGGTCAAACTTTCACAAAATGTTTTTTAACTTTAAAATTGTGTGTAAAATGCTTTTGCTTTTGTTTGTATTGGCAACAGTTAGGAAATGATACGGCTATATGGGGTTTCTCCTGTCACATAGTTTGCATCCAAATATCATGCCAGTTGGGAGATCTGAGACGTGTTATATCTCTAACAAAAGTATTATCAAGTGAGAGAGACAAGCTGGTAGTTAGAAATATGGTGCAGTATAATATTATATAATAGGCTCAAGTTATTTACAAATCAACACTCGTTATCCATCGCCTACTCCCACACATTTTGTTTTTATAATGAATATATACAAAATAAAATACTATTTCTTTAAGAGCAAATACAGCCCAGAGAACGAGCTGCCTTGATGGAGGTTTGTGCTCCTGGAGTGCTTCTTGTTTATTTATGTAATAGTCTCTGGCTCTGTCTCGCCTCCTTCATATTGCCAATGCTAGCATAGTGGCCAGTATTTCTCAAATGTAACTATTTGCAGTTTCTTCTTTTCACAGCCCCGCTGAACAATTTATGAGCTTCATTGATTTAACTTAAATTACTGCACCTCAAAAAAGGAGACATTTTCACACCACCTGCATTTCAGTGTTTATTTGCTCCAACTCACACATGATCCGCTCGATGCAGTTGTCGCAGCGGCATCGGGTCACCCGCTAATGTTCTGGAGATATATTTGGATGTTGAATCATGTTAGGTTAAGTTCTTAGCAGGTCAGTTTTTTTTTTTTTTAATCAAAAATTTTCTCTGCTAGGTGTTACATTCATAAGGGTCCCCACAAAGATAGGCATGCAAATATATGTGTATGTACTGGTTAGTATTCGTGTTGTGAGGGGATACATGAATGTCATATTAAAGTTTCAATACACATGCACCCATAAGAAATTAATTTTTAGTGTGAAGTCACGTGTGAGCTTAGATGTACTGTAAGTTTGGATTTAGATGGAGTAAAGGGAACTGATGTAATCATCAAAATAAGACTGTGTGCTCTTGTGGGCACATGACAAGTACGGCAGGTGAAAGTGGTCATAAAGTTGCCCGCTTCTATATTTTCGCTGATGTATTTTTCAGTTTCTTTCAGCCTCATTTCTAACATGACTCCTGTGTGCACTCTGTCTCCGCTCACTGCGACACACACACACACACACACACACACACACACACACACACACACACACACACACACACACACATTCTGTTCAGGGAGTGCATATTAAGCTAGTTGTCAAGGCGACTGTCTCCCAGTTGCCAGGTGTGATTTATATCGCCATGGTGACCCTTGCCTGTTCTCTATTAGAATGTCTCCCTGGTGATGAGAAGGCGCTATACACAGCAGCAGTATCCCAGTTATTGCTGTCTGTTTTCCAGTTCCAGGTGTGACTGGTGTAGTTATGGGTGGCAGCTCTTTCTCAGTCTCTCCATCTATTTGCACCTTTGTCCCAACAATTGGAAGCTTTTTCTGGTCTTTTCATGCTGCACAGTAGGTGATGTTCCTGAATCGGAGCGTGGAGAAAGCACAAGAAGTGCACTTTTATAAATGCACTTTTTTTTTCTGTATTTGTATTGTTTTTAAATAAGCCAGCAAAACTATTATATGCTGTAAAGTGCTTCAATCACTTTTATCTTTTTTCCCCCCTCTCAGCCTTATGGAGCCCTGTAGAACAAAGACAGTAACGTTTATCATTAAGTCCTTTACATTTCCTCCCTCACAACACTATTGCAGGGCTGTTTCCTTTTACAGAAGTAATTATTTCTGCATGTGTTTGCCAGGCTCTAAAAAATGCATTTAGAATTTTACAACCACTCCTGCACTGGCACAACAAAACAAAGCAGTTGCTCCGTACACAGCTGGAAAGGGCGCAGCTATAAAACGGTGAATACATTTTACTGAGTGACGCTGCATATGGACTCTTTGGATGCATTAAAGAGAACTAAAAACCAGAGTCAAGATGACTCACTTGAATTAAAATTGCACACTTGGTTCACAGGCACAAAAAAGCTTCAGTATTTGCTCCCATGTTGTGAACAAAAAAGTGGAGCTTTCAAACTGTTGAGTAAGTTCAGCCTGTTCTCATTTCCAGTACAGAAAATACTGATGTACTGTAGAAGTCTCTGGCACCTCAGAGTGTCTTCTGAGTTTGGTTATATGACACGCCAACTGATGCTTTTTACATATGGGTGCATGTTAAGCAGCTTTAGGAGCATGCTTTCTCTGCTTTCTTGCTGTTTACTCCAAATTCTGACTCTACCTCCAAAATGTGAAAATCCCAGCTGATTCATCGGCTTTTGAAATATTCAGACCAGCCTTGCCACATTCAGTCCACTTAAATCACCTTTCTTGTCCATTTTAAAGCTCGCTTTGAACTTCAGCAGGTCGTCTTGACCATTTTGACATTTCTTAAGGAATGCCATGTGATTGGCTGATTAATTAACAAGATGAACAGCTGAACAGCAGTGCCAAATAAAGTGGGAAGTGGGTTAATATGTAAACATAGCATACTGATTTGGGCAGACATTTCTCACATGAAACAGAATAATAATATGTAATGGGCTGTGACTGAATCTAGTTTACTTGTAATGATAAATAACATTAGCATAATAACTGACTGTAATTTATAAGGAAGCCATTAATCTGCCAGTAGAACAGCTGCCATTTCCTTGTTTCCATTCGTCTGCCACTCGATCTAGTCTTCTCTCTTTTTGTGTTGCGGTAATTGAAAGTTAAAAGATTCAAAATTCAAGATTCAAAGTGTTTATTGTCATGTGTCACAAGAGAAAAGGCATTTCTTTGTGCAATGGAATTCTTTCTTTGCTGACCACCCACAGATGCCGATTAATATATACAATAGAAATAGAACATATAAATACAAATAGTACAAATAAATAGCTGAAGGCAGAAAAGGAGACAAAATATGGAGATTTGAAACAGATGTGTGCAAAAGAGCTATAGCTTAATATGTAAGATGACCAGACGGTCAAAAAAATATTATTACTGTTCAAAATGTGTCAGTGAGTCTGATGGCAGTGAGGAAGAAGGAGTTAGTGAGTCTGGATGTTCTGGATTTCACACTTCTAAACCTTCATCTCGAGGGCAGAAGTGTGAACAGTCCGTGTTGGGGTGTGAGGGGTCTTTGAGGATGGAGGCAGCTCTCCTCTGGACTCTGCGATGGTAGATGCTCTGCAGAGAGGGCAGCGGGGTCCTAGTGATCTTCTCCGTGGTTGTTATCACTCTCTGCAGGCGTTTGCGGTCCATAGCAGTAGTGCTGCCGTACCATGCAGTGATGCGGCTGGTCAGGGTGCTCTCCACAATGCAGGTGTAGAACTTGCTGAGGATCTTGGCCGACATACCAAATTTCCTCAACCTCCTCAGGAAATACAGCCGCTGCTGAGCCTTCTTGACCAGCTGTGTGGTGTTCAGTGACCAGGTGAGGTCCTCAGAGATGTAGACGCCCAGGTACCTACAGCTGCTCACTCTCTCCACTTCAAGGCCCTGGATAGACAGCGGTGGGTGAGGCCTCCTCAAAGTTAAAAGTTAACTTTGTAACTATTTATAAAAAGGAAAAAAAAAGCTCTGTGCAATGACCTGGATTTTATAGTAGCAATAAAAAAGACCTTCGATTAAACAAAAGATACAAACAAGATATTGTGTGTTGTTAAATTGTCTGGTTACTCTTTAAGAAACAATTTTATCCACTTAATTTTAGTAAATGTGACCAGGTTCTGTAGTTTTTGGCTTCTAAAACTAACCACAAAATTATGAAGGAGTGAAAATGAAACTAATCGGGGAGTGAAAACAAAGTGTGAAACACAAAGCTCCAGAGGAGGAAAAATCACAGTCAAATTTGTGATTTATTAATATTCTTAAATGCAAATTCAACACCTTAATGATGCAAATTCTGTTTTCTTTACTTTCCTTCCAAACGTTTTTCCAAGCACACAGCAGCTTTGGCATTAATTTCATCTGCTGTGCTCTGAGAAAAAGAATCAAACCTAAGCGAGGCACAAAAGAGTGGTGTGGGTGTAGCGGAGAAGATGATGTGACTTTGACAGCCATTGTGTTCTTGTTGTTAAAGCTGTTATTCTTCATGATTAGACCAGCCAACTAACGGACAATCATCTTATTGAATCGATTTCACCCCAAAAACGGCGTCTTTTTATTCCCATCTCATCAAAAACAGACAAAAAATTCCAAACAATGATGTTGATAGTATTTTCTCAGGCTTTGTTTGTAGTAGTGCACATATTGAACATCACAAACATCACAGACCAAATTAGTTTGTTTGTAAAATTTTGTTCTCTTTAACAAAAAGACACACACACACACACACACACACACTGTGAGTCAAAATGAGTAAAGTCATTCTCATACATCCTTTGGTATCCATGACTACAGGGTGCCACTTTGGCATTTATGAATTCTTCATTAGCTCATCAGTGCACAAATGTGTATGTGTATGTGTGTGTGTATATGCACGCGGTACACACTCACACGTGCGCGCACGCACGCATGGACACACCTGTCGCTGTATTTGAGAACAGCTGCTGAGGTGTGGATATCCCCTGATCTGTCAAGATGCCTCAGCTGATAGTGTGAGAACGAGCGAAAGGGCGAGAGAGACATAGCAAATGGAGGGGGCTGGGGGTGGGAGGGGGGCATGAGGACGGTTGCTGAAGAGGTGTTAGGCAGGGAAAGAAGAAGTGAAACAAGGGGCGAACAGAAGGAGGGGACGAGACAAAGAGAAGAAGAAGAAGAAGAGGCAGTGAAGGCTGATCAAAAGAGCAACTGTAGAGGGAGACTAATAGGGGAGCCGGGGAGGTGATGGTGAAGGTGAAAAATGTGAAACCAAAGAAAGCAGAAAAAGGTCAAGCGTTTTAGTGCATAATTCCCCAGTAGCACGGGGTTAAATCAGGGTTAATTCTTCGATTTGCTTCGAATTGTAGTTGTTGATCTGGTTCACCCTGCTGAAAACTACACTGTGAATGCTGCAGTAGATCCTCTTTTGGTGAGGGTTTTTAGGAAGATGCTCTGTAAGCGATGGTGAAATTCAATGCATTTAATTCAATGCAATACTTCTAGGCTTCGTTTTTGCATTTCTATGGTATACAGTTATCTTTAAAGCTCCCCGAAAAGCCTTCTGATGATCGAAAACGCAGCGGCAGGAGAGCTAACAGGGAACAAGAGTAGGAGATCACATTTCTCCTGGATTATCTTCTCTTCATCGCCTCCCTGTTAAAGCCAGAATTAAATTACAGGGTTAGAATATAATACTATGTTTGCATCAAAGCTCAAGCGTGCTTGACATGACATTACATTGAGATATGGTTAAAGATGAGCCAGGTTCACAACCCTCTGGTATTTACTGTAGCCCTCTGCTTGCAGGCCTTTGATTTGTCAGGGTTGATCAGGTTAAATAGGAGCTGCGTTTTTGTCAGACAGTTTGGGCTGAATGTGAAGCAGTAGTCTGACATTTTGGCAAATATGCTCATTGTTGTTAGGGTAAGATGTAAAGAGCCTAACAATGGGCAAGTTCTGCAAATTACCTGTGTCTAGTTGTCCTATAAATACAATGCATCAATGGCCTTTTACTTAAATAGCATAAGTAATTTAAGTAATGCATCAGTATTAGTAGTGTAAGTAATGTATTGGTATTTCCAGTACTGTGCTAAAGTCTCAGGAGCCAAACATTCTTGTAATTTTTTAAAGTGGTCTTGAGCAATAGTTCTCCAGGTTTTCTGAAGGTCTTTCAAAGGTTGCCTTTGGACACTGGATGCTTTTTCACCCAAGGGGTGAAGTTCTGTCTAAACATAACAGGCAACAAATAAAGAATCAGCAGGCTTAAAAACTATTGACAGGAGATGAACAGTATCTGTAACTCACATCCTTAAGAAACAGGAAATAATCCAGCAGTGACCTGACACAGGACCTGAGAGATGCATCTGGGGCTTCAGTTGATCCATCTACTGTTCACTGAAGCCTCATCAGAAATGGTCTCAGTGAAAGGTTTGGTATCAAGAAGCCATTTTTAAAGAAAGGAACAGGAGAAAAGGTTGAGGTATGCCAAATCACGCAATAACACTATCAGTCATGGATTGGCCTCCCCAGAGCTCAGACCTCAACATTATTGAAGCAGTGTGGGATCATCTTGATACAGAACAAAACAAAAGGCAGCAAAAAACCAAAGAGCTTTGAATGTCCTTTAACAAGCCTGGAGAAATATTCTAAGACTACTTAAAGAAGAGTCTTTGTCTATGAGAGTTCAGGCAGTGGCTCTAGCAAATTTACATGGAAAATATATATTTCCATGTATATTTTCAGATGATTCAATAAATCCCTGTATCTATTTCCCATTTGCCTAGAAAAATATTTTTAAAAAAGAGAGTGACTTTTGCACAGTACTGTATGTTTCCCTCTTAAGAAAATATAAATACAAGAGCCTTCTCTATATGAAGCTACAAACCAGTAAGCTAACTGGCAGTAGTTTCAGAGTAGGATCAGTCCACTGATCACAGCAGTGTTTATTCGGCCTCTAGCTCCTCATGTTTAAGTATCTTTGTGAGAGATGTTGATCCCTAAATTGCACCTGATACTGAGACCGGTGCCTTTACTGGCAATAGTGTATTAGTGCATCAGTTACATGCTAAAAATGCCCTGTAAATGCAGTCCAACCCACTAATGTAAACCAACATGTGACTGCCAGTATGAAGAGACCCACTTGAAATGTCAGACGTGCTCCCGAATGAATATTTGCAGAGAGCAGGACCTGTGGATATTCTTTCCCCTTAGTGTAGTCACAGTGGGGAGGGATCACTTCACAGCATGTGGATACTGTAATAAGATACAACTGATCCTTTAAGGGCGTATGGGAGTAGGCCAGCCAGGAGGGGAGCAGAAAGAAAATAGCTCACTAATTTGTAAAACTTAGACGTAAGCTCTAGAAGCAGAAGAAGAAAACAAAATCCCAAGTCACTTTCCGTGCGCACCGTTTGCTATATAATCAGTATCTGGAGCTTGTTTATTTAAAGTAAATGGTGCATTCAGACACGAGAAGATTACAGCTGCCAATAAACAAAGGGACTCGTCTTCCTTTGAAACCTATTTAAAAGCGAATTAAAACTGAGAAAGCTTCATCAGTGTTTGGAGGAGAGAAGAGAGCGCACTGGAAGGAGCGGGAGAGGCCAATCAGTCTGCTTCATTGTCTTTTCAAACCACTAGCCGAGTCTCAATTAAACTCTGTTATTGAAGGCCCTCAAAATAACCGCAATCAGTTACCTTTGTCTGAAAGTATCTAATTCAATGTGAATTTTAAATATTGCTGCTACAAATGAACTGTAATTTAAAAAATTGCTGTTCTACTGCAGGAGAGGTTTTTTTTCCCCTTAACAAAAAGGTTCCTTTTCATCTGCCCCCTCCCCACCCCCCTTTTTTTATCTGGCCTCAGTACTTTTCAGTCTTTGCGGGGGGGATAACGAGCATCTTTTTCACCAACAATGCTCTCTCTTCCCGGTGCTCTCTGCTCTTTTCTTTCATCTGCTTCACCTCTCGTCCCCTCCCCGGGTAATTAATCCTCCACGCTGCCGACGCTCAATTTTCCACCCATCCCATTACTTCTCTGGTCGTTTGTTTCACCACTGATCTTTCTCATCTTCTGCTCCCTCCCCACAACTTCTTCCACTGTCCTATATTTACAGCTCTTCTCATTACACTAAGATTATTGGGTTTTTACTTCTCATCAGGCGGTGATTTAAATTCAGGTCAGCTTGATTGAGGAGGTGGGAAAAAGGTGGACATCAAACATCCATACCTGGGATAGATCAGAATTTATTTCTGCTAATTATCTCCGGGAATGTTATAAATTGTGGAAATGCATAGCCAAAACTGCTTCCACTGTCTAGTCCTGAAATAGGAATATGATGGGGGGGGGGGGAGCAGGCGTTCCCTAGATGGAGGCAGACAAAAAGCAGTTTTGTTATTTCTGGTGAGCAACCTTCGCTGAAAACCGACTTGCATACACTTTTTCCTATTTGTGATGCAGGAAAAGCAGCTGAAGAAAAGCCCTATAACCTTTTGTATATTGAGCATCTCTCTTGCTGCGGCCTCACGCGCACAACTTCAGCATGCTGACAAATCCAGAGCTTTGGCAGGCCTGCTGAACCTGCGTTTGTTATCTTCCCCACCTGGAGGTCTGGGTGATACCAAACTGTTGCCTTTGCTTTTATTTGATTTGACCGACTCGAGGTTTGCAGCATCCAACTGTGACAGTCTGAGTACATTATGTCGTGATCTAATCAGTTTGTTGGACAGCAGGAGGGGGGGGGCATGATGGATCACTCTCAAAGCGTAACAGAATTTATTGCTCAGCAGGAGTTCATTTTACGACCTGGCTATAGATGAGCCATCTGCGCTCCTTTCCCTTCTCTCCAACAGGTGTGGTCGATGGATGGCTACTATAAGGGCAGACGTGTGTTAGAGTACAGGACCATGGGGGACTTCACAAAAGGCCAAAACTTCGTGCAGCATCTGTTACCCCACCCCTGGGCGGGAACCGGCCACGTGGTCTACAACGGGTCTCTCTATTACAACAAGCACCAGAGCAACATCCTGGTACGAGACTGGGTCGCGATCAGTAACAGCTGATGCTGATGATTGACGGTCGACTAAAATGAGATGCTGTACGTGTATGTACGTGCATATGCGTGTGTGTGTGTCTTTCTAGGTTCAGTACCATTTCCGCTCTCGCAGTGTGTTACTCCAGCGTAGCCTAAACGGTGCAGGATACAACAACACCTTCCCCTACAGCTGGGGAGGATCCTCTGACATCGACCTCATGGCAGATGAGACAGGACTCTGGGCTGTCTACACCTCCATCCCAAACGCTGGAAACATTATGGTCTGTCTCCGTTTTCTCTAACTTTCCTCCACAGAGACACATGAGACACATTGCCACACAGCAAATTTTGACTGATTTAAGTGTCATGACTAGCACACTGAAACAGAGAGAAGAAGCTGCTGTACATCAAATTCATGTGACAGCCAGGATCTTATGTAACAGTTGTGTTTTGGGGAGACAGTTAGTAATTAGCTGTGCCCTAAATCATATCCTCGCCATCATCTACTTTGTAATGCACCAATGAACATTGTGCTGTTTTCAGTAAAGACAGAAACTAGTGATTGAGTGTTTTCTGAATCAGTTGAAATGTAGGGTCATTTTCTCATCCACCTCCATCAGAAAGAAGACAGGTTTATGCCTCCTTGGCTTCTCTTTTCAAGCCCACAGGTTGCATCCATCTTTTATGCAGACGGTCTGTGATACTGTGAGGCCCTTTAGAAATCAAAAAAATAAAAGTCCTCTCTCATGTACAATCTACGACAAACACGCTGCTTTCAACAAATTTCACCATTTCTGCAGCTACAGATTTACCTCAGCTTATTCACAACCGTGTGAGACGGCATCATTGCCAACCCTGTCCTCTCTGCCTCCAGGTGAGTCGCCTTGACCCTCATTCGCTTGAAGTCCTCCACAGCTGGGACACGGGGTTTCCTAAGCGGAGTGCTGGGGAGGCTTTCATGATTTGCGGCACCCTGTACGTCACCAACTCCCATCTGGCCGGAGCAAAGGTCCACTTTGCCTACCACACCAACACCTCCACGTACGAATACACCGACATTCCCTTCCACAACCAGTACTCCCACATCAGCATGATGGACTACAACCCCAGAGAGAGAGCACTGTACACCTGGAACAACGGTCACCAGGTCCTCTATAATGTCACACTGTTTCACGTTATCAGGAGCGATGGATAGATTTACACCTAAAAGATATAAATAAAAATGAAAATGAAAAAAACAAAGTAGAGATGAAGGAGAAAGGTTTTTAAAGGACACTTCAAAACTTGCAAAAATACACACGCATGCACACACACACGCACACAACAGCGACTCACATCTCAACAAGGTAATAAGTACTGTCTGTGTTTGAATTTGAATGACTTCTAGATGATGAGAGCTCGCACAGACAAGAGTGTTCATCACCGCGATGATGGACATTAACTGCCTCTGCAGCAGGGACGCTGATAGAAAAGAAGGAAGTCAGACATTTTGAGCTCATCCATATTCTGTTACGTTTCATTCCACTCGTATATCAAGAAGTGACTTTGGAAGTCGAGGTCGCATTGTTGGAAAAAAAAAATTATATATATATATACACACAGCTCATGAACTGAATTTCACCTCGCTTCAAACCTCGAGCTATGACGACGGCCCTGACTGAGATATTCCGGGTTTGTGATGTGATCGTGGACATGTTCAGTCAGCATGGTTGTTCATTCAATAAAGTTTACTGTCAAACTTTGCCAAGACTTCTTTGTCCTGATCTCTACACAACATAGTATACACAAATACACCAAAACAAAAAAGGCTTTGTGCTTTCTCTCCTTCTACCTTTCTCCACTTGGGCATCTGGTTGGATGGAGCCTCATGAATTTAGAGGATTAAAAAACACAAACAGGGAACCAAAGATGTCTTCGTGGGATGGCAGGTGTAAGCAGTATATTCAAATAGCCGCAGATGCTCTTCAGTGCACATCTTCCAGAACAAAGCAGCATCCAATCATGTGACAGTCTGCTAAATTTTTCCTTCTTAACGTTAACTTTTCAGGATCTGCTTGCTAATGTTGTGTGAGGTACTTTTTAACATGGCTTTGGAAGAGCTCAATAAAGAGTGAAAAATAAAGAGTGTAATGGATACTAAAGGGCAGTGACGATGGCACAGTGTCTGGAATGCCATTCCTATAACCAGTGCACTGATTGCAATTAGCTCCTCAAGAATGCAGCAGTGTGGTTGGGCAACTGGCTTCCATGAGTCAGTAGACCGTCTCCCACATGTTGCTGAGACAGCCAATACAAATGCTGCTTACAAAAAACACCTGAAAAAGCCATAACTCCACATATAGACAACTGGTTCCTCCAATCTTAATAACAATATATGGAAAATGCCCCTTATGTTTAAGTGCTAGCATTCCCAATGAGGGTCAAAAAATTGAATTCTAAACCTTTTTCTGCAAGAAAAAAACCCAAATGAGCATTTCTACTAAAGGAAACTTGGTAAATTGTGGTTAGTGTAAACTGTGTCTCCATTTTTCCTTCTCAGTTTCTACACTTACTAGAGTGATTATGTGTTGGACACACATATTTCTTAATTTGGGCAAACTTGAACATCGAGCTGATAGTAATCTTCTCTCACAGCAATTACACATCTGATTTTGAGGTTTAGCTTTGTAAGTAACCAGGTGAGCATATCAGGAGACAGTTTGTCTGCACTTTATTTCTCTCATGATGGTGATAAAAATCAGTTAATTTTTTCATTTGACGGGTCAAACTACACGTTTACTCTTATGCTGTGCATTGAAATTTAAAAGGAGAACTAGCTAGCAAATTCTGAAAAGAATGTAAGTGTAGCCTGCCGTAACGCCACGTTTAGGAATAAACAAGCACAGCATATTGGCACAAAGACCCCAACTAACTGTCAAGCATGGAGGTGGAGGGGTGATGATTTGGGCTTGTTTTGCAGCTGCTGAGCCAGTTGCGAACGCCTCAACACTGATCCCAAACATATCAACAATCTCGAACAGAATGGCTGAAAAAGGAAAGAATCAGAGAGTTTCAGTTGCCTAGTGAAAGTTCAGACCTCAGCCTGATCGAAATGCTGTGGATGTGTATAAACAAATCCCTGCTAACCTCAATAAAAGAAGGCAATGATATACAAAAGAGTGGGTCAAATTTCTTCCATGACAACACGAGGTACTGATAAAGTCATAGAGAAAATGACTGCTTCAATTATTGCTGCAAAGAGTCATGAGAAAACTTTTTTCACAGTACTGTAAGGAGCTGGGCCTTGAAATTTCAGCTGGTAGCTACCAAGCGTCAGTTTGCTTCTTACTGTATGTGGATGTCTCTTTAAATGCTAATGTCGTCATGAGGTCTCCCAGATGATACATTGGTGCTGTACGATAAGATAAAACTTGATGCCCATTTTACTAATTTTTAGCAAATGTTCTTAGTTTTAAAATTATTTTAGGGAGTGTAACAAGTCAATGCGGAAGGCAGATTCAAATACAACTCAAAAACACACAAAAAAAATCACGCTTTTTATTATCCCAAAAAAATCAGGCAGCTGGGACCACTCGGAATAGGATGGTACACCTGTAACTAAGATCCATGTGATACAAATTAGTGTATCGCAGAAGGAAAACACACAAGGGCAGGATGTCAGGATCTGAAATGACAGGACGGCTCAGTTAAAAAAAAAATAGAAAACTTCACAATACAAAGTAGAGTCAAAGATTGAAGAAAATAATAGCACTGTATGCTGTATAAAGCCCCCCCCCAAAAAAAAGAATAAAAATAAAAACATTTGATGATAACTTGTTTTCCAAGGTTGGACCTCAGCTTGAAATCAAAAAGAGCCCAGCCGTGTTACACGGGATTTGAGTTGAACGAGCTTGGGACAAGCACAGCTGCAAAGGTTAACCTGCTCATTATAATTTAAGTGGCTATTATGGACTGAAAATGAAGAGATTACACAGCCAGAAATTAGTCAGTGCTGCTTCTTGAAACCGGCAGTCTCACAGAAACACACACTCGCATTCGCACAGATGAGCTCACGTACACGAAATGCATACTGTAACACAGCAGATGTACAGACGAGGCAGGAGTCACAGGCGGTGGCGGGCTCATGGATAACAAGATGAACAAAATATTGGATTGATAGAAAGCGATGGAGGATAATAAAGACAGTGGAAACATCACAAATGGCCATTCTGTTGCCATGGTGACTGTGATTATATTGTGTCTAACTGCTTTGAGTTCAGGTCACTGCTCAGAAACATCCACTTATTTTAGCACAAAAATGAAGAGACATTAAAGCAAATGAAATTTGTTGTGTATGGACACTAATCTAAAATTTGTGGATTCACTCTACAGACCGTGCTGACAACACTCAGCATTACTGAGTCTGCATCACTGGCTTCTTTTACACAGGCTGAGCTTTTTTCCATTCTCTGGAGAGAACAGGTGTGATCCTACCACCTCCCTTCACTGCCTTTCCAACAGCAATAATTAGCTGATTATAATCACCAAGGCAATGCTTTTTAATTACAACAATTATACACAGGGCTAAATGAGGTTTTTACATTCAGGTTGTAATGGCAAGAAGTATAATTCAAGTGACAAAAGTGAAACAACTGAACAAGCATGTGCAACAAAATGTGGTCATATTAGTCTTTGGTTGAGCAAAACTGCTCCATCTTTCAATTTGCAAACAGCAGGACTAAAAGAAGCAAGCTGCTGTGAGCGCTGAAAAACTGCAGTTCCTCGGCTGGCCACTTGAGGCTGGCTACCGAAGTGAGTCAATTCTTGCAGACTCGTATGTTAACATTCTCCTCTTTAGAGGGTAAAAAGAGGGGTTCACAGCCTGGAAAAAAACAGTTAATTTCATACCAAATGTTTGCACTATAAGAAAAAAATCCCAAGATGCAAAACAGCCAAAATGTTAACGGTTGGCAGCGTACATTTTATGAATCAGCTTCACCAGATGTTCTGACATCATGGTTTCTTTTCAGCTAATACAGGAAACCCAAAGGAGACCAATCAGATTGTAAGCTTTGTAGTTTTTGTCACGTTTTCCGGCGCTGAACTCAAAAGGCAGAACTCTGAACTATGCAATCAAACAAGTGGGTTTGTACATATATACAGTGGAAAAGAGGATTCCAAGTGCAGGTCCAGACTTGGGAAAAGGGGAACACACGCTCACACTCCACTATATACAGTCCAAATCCAGATTCCACACCGTCCACTCCAACGGTGGACTCTCACTCACGGTCAACTGGGAAGGGTCCAGGAAAGACAGGTTCAGATCCCAGAAAGTCTATACAAGGGAGATGGAGACAGACGTCAGAGAAACACTCAGGAGCACAGGGAGAACAACAAGAGACTAAACCAGGCTACACTAACACTAGTAAGTACAACACTCCAGTGAGGAACACCACGCCAGCCAGGCCTTAAGTTTGGTTGGTGTTTGTCAGCCGTGAGGAGCCACAGGTGCGTGTGGGTGGGTGTGAAGATCAGGTGACCACTGGTAAACAGGCACCACACCCCAGGACATCCACTGGTGGCTCATGACAGTTTGGGGTTTGACTTTCTCTAAGTGGGAGTTCTCCTAGAACTACTCTAGGGACAGGATGGCGCACAGAGGTTTAACTGCATTAACAGATTTACTTACATTACACATGGGAATGTGACCATGATATACTTGATCACATTTAACAGTTGTGATTTCTTAGTTAAATTCATTTTTATTGACACTATCAGAAATATTCAGCATCATGATAATTCTGGCCACATGCAGACAAGTCCTGTTGTCTGAGAATATGATTTTACTGCTGCACTTTTTCTCTTATAACTTAATATAGTGACTCAATTCCAATTCACTTTCCACTTGCAAATGCAAAGTGTCTCTTAATTAAGTCTTTTGGAGCAAGCATGCTGGCTCAATCTCAATGCCCACACTCACAGACTTTGAGACACATTCCCCTTCAGTCCTTGAGAGCTCAGGGCTATCCCACTGTTAAATCGGCAATGCATGAGCACTCTCTATTGCAGATGTTTTAAGCCCTTTATGCACACTTTCCTGTTCAACAAGTCTGCGTTTCTGTAGACTTTGCCTGAGGGAATTACCCACAGTTCATAGCGCCGTGACTTTAAACGTTTACCAGGGAAAGCCTGGGAGAATTAAACAGTAAACAAACAATGGCATAATCAGCCACTCCACAGCATTACAAGGAAAAGGAAGATGGAACTATGAAGCAATTTTATAGCTTTAATTGTGTGCAGTTGCTTTTCTTGTGATGGCAAGATGATGAAAGTCATATATTGTTTAATCAGATATGAGCCAACAGGATTTTTCTTAAAACTGTACATGTCAACAAATACTGCCTGATCTCTGTTTACACTTTCTCAAGCTCGTGCAGCCTGTGGCACTCAATCATTTACCAGGTGACTTCAGTTAAGTCTGTGAGGGTTTACTGATTGGGCCCTTAGGGTGGAGATTGGAAATGAGCCACTGGCAGGCTGTAAGAAACCTTCACCTTTTTCAGATGGAAACAGAAGCTTCGAGCATCTGTGGTGATTTATACTGCTATCAGATGGATGTATTATTCCACAGATTCTGCCTTCAAACACGAAGCACTGCCAATATCCTTTTTTTTACATTTCCAACAAAGTCATTTCATGTTATTTATTAGTAAGGAACTGCCTCTGAAATAACTATAGGGAACTTCTATTTGTAGGTGTGTGGCACGCCATCCATCTGGAAAACAAGGCAGGTGGTGTGCTGGTGAAGATTGTGCTTAATAAACCTGCATACTTTGTATGCAGTCTTCACACCATGCTGTTATTTTACTGTTGGCCAGTTTTTTAAAAAATAAATAAATAAAAAAGGTCCTTGTACAGATAACCTGCTATGCAGCAGTAGGCTTTATGCTTTCTAGCTCAGTCACCTGACCTTCCACACCTGCCTGCTCACCTGCTTCCCACTCCATACTGAGCCATTCAGCAGTTTTACTCCCTACTTTTCAAACAGAGCACAGCATCAAGTCAATTACACTTTGTAATACTGATCTGATCACTTAAGGAATAGAGTACCGTTTTGACTTACCTGACTGAAATGAAATAAACTAGCCTGCATCATCATTTTTTTAATTTGATTTTCCAGGTTGTCTTTAAATTCAATCCTCTGTACACCGATCATTTTCATTTCCATCAAACGATGTGGATAAGCAAAAGAGGCAGGGTTCCTTTAATTGTTTTGAATGATGTATATTCAATGTGGTAGCCTTTCCAGTCCTGTTTGTTTTTTTTGTTTATTTTGGGGGGGGGGGGGGGGGGGGGCTTTTCTAATTCCCATCATATCCAAACTAAGTCCTGTTTGCTTTTACTGAGTCATGATGTGAATGCCAATTAGCTTTGTCTGGTGCTTGGATATGAGCATGTAGTTTAGAGTGTTTTTGCTTTTTAAAAGCTGGCTCTGAAATAAGCGAACCAAAGGGTCATTTGTGGCTAAAAAAAAACAAAAAACAAAATCACACACACACACACACACAAACAATCCTGGAAGCCGGTATAAAGCTGTAGGTTGATGTGTGGATTTATCATATAAGCAATCAGAAGAACAATCATTCAGTCTGTTGATGCAGCATTAAATCTTATGTTTTCACATAGAACAACAACAACAACAACAATAATAGTTGTAATAAATGTATATAGCACATTTCTACACATGGCGTCTGACTGACACTGTTTGTCGAGCATTGCAATATCCAAGTCAATAAAAGGAAAAAATATATAACAGCATGCATAAGGTTTGGAAATTGTGACAGACAAGAATGATCTAATTTTGGAAATTTGGTTAAGCCAACAGCTGCACGACTGGACAACTTTTTCTTTTTTTTTCTTTTTAAATGTGCATAGAAAGTGAGCAAAAATCACTCCCCTGTCATGAGTGCAAGGCTTGACATTTTGGTCAGTGAGTTAATTTTCCTGTAGGCTCGGGCAGTAGAATTTTTAGAAAGGTAACTAATACATTGGATTTACTGTCAGGGAAAAGTGCAGGTAAATAAATTGTCAAGGCTACTGGGATTGGAGAGGGACATATAACTATGTGTCATCTGCATAGCTGTAACGGCAATGTCATGATTATGACTGATCTGATCAGGAAACATATATATTAAAAAACAAGAGTGGGCCAAGGATAGAGTCTTGAGGAACGCTGCATTTTAAATTGAGAATTAAAATATTTGAATTAAAATTAGCCTTTTTTTCTAAAGATGAATACAACCACCGTGATTTGTCCCAAAAAAGCCTCAAACCAGTTCTGAAGCCTTGAGTTGACCTTTTTGCCCATTACTATCTTGTTTTTTGAAACTGGACATAGCGAGTGAGAGATGAATCTGAGTGAAGAACCAAGAACACTGGACTCTCAGATGCTTGTCAAGCACAAATTAAGTATGCTCTAAAACATTTATTTGAGCTTAAATTTAACCAACAAAGCAAACATTAAGTTGCATTTAGTGAATATTACACTAAACTCACGAAAAAGGTTTCTATTTACAAAAAAGTGAGTCCTATAGTTATTTTTCCACAGATTTCTGTACAACCAGGCTTCAGACCTTTCTCAGACCTGAAGAATCCTTCTTATATTTATCATTTACATTCAAGTTTCTAAGAAAATAAGAGGGAACAGCATAAAAACAGCTTTTATTATTTTTATTATTTTCCTAAGCCTGTGAGTCATCTTCTTTGCAGACACTATTATCTCAAATAGTTTAACAGAAAATGTTTGTGTGCTCCTGGGTTACCCTCCAAAGAAAAGCTGGTTAAGGTTCTGATTTTCAAGAATTTCCATGTAAAACTAATTTGGCACTAATAACAGGGAAATATCAGGCTTTTATCTATCCAGTAAAATTAGATTAGCAAGTAACTACCTAATGGACACTGCTTTTATTTCCCCTATAATTAGTACCAAATTGTGCAGCTCTTTCCTGGCAGCCACACAGGAAATTACCAACCCATAATTTAGTGTCATCTTCACATCCAATAATGGTTGCACTTTTTAAAAACACAGGTAGCAGGAGGTTTTTCAAACATACACACACACACACACACACACACACACACACACACACACACACACACACACACACACACACACACACACACACACACATATATGTGTGGATTCTTGTGTCAGTATTGTGTCACTGCTGCCTATTGCATGCAGTAAACCACGGTCGTTGTCTGGTATTGCAGGTTGTGATGTTATCCTTGCAGACACGTTACATAACAGCTTGGCACACATTTTTATTCTGCTTTCTGAGACAAGTGAACATATTGTTGAATGCACATCTCAGTGATAGACTGCAGGCAGACAGACTCCTGGAAAATTTACTCCAGTTGCTTTGTGCACCTCCACCTTTATGTCTCACTTTTACCATCTATCTCTTGCTCCTTTGTTTGGCCACCTCCCTGCTGTCTTTGGCAGGGCCCCAGTCAGTCTGGCATGGTCCCTGCTGCAAGGTTCCCTTCTCCCCATCTATCACCATCATAGGCTCAGATTTTCTGCATAGTGGAAGCACCTCTCCGGAAGACCTGCCGGAATTCCACACAGCGATGCAGTCTCACACGCCCACACACACACACACACACACACACACACACACAAACACACACTGTTCATTTAGACACACAATCACGACTTGGACAAAATGCTGCTCCGCAAGGAATAGACAGGTGGATATATCATTTTTATCTTTTTATTTATTCATCTCTATCTGTCCAAGTATCCCCTGGCTTTTTGTCTCCTGGGCGGAAATCAGCCTGTTGAATAATTTAGTGCTGTTAAAAAGAGACCACCTGAGGGGAACAGAAGGGGGAGAGAAGGAAACAGAATAAGGAGAGGTAAAGTGAGGAAGGAAAAACAAAAAGAGAGACCTTTGGAAGAGAAACGCAATCCCGATTTGGGAGATAGTGGGGCACACCGATGCAAAGCAAAGCAAAGCACACAGAGAGACATGATCATGTTTAATTAATAATGGAGAGATCAGCCTATTTAACAAGGACACAGGCTGAAAGACTAGCCTGAGAGGAAAGCATGGGCTGGTGGGAGGAAGAGGTCAGGGAAGTGGCAGATAGTTTTCCTGCTTGGGTGTAAATGAGCAATGAAGAGGATGCTGGGGTCTGAGAGAGAAAAGAGAGGCATAAGGTTCCACCCGGGCTCGTCTGCTGTTCTATTAATAGAAGCCCTTGCACATTGGGGAGGGAAATCCAGCCAATTAGAATCAAGCTCCAGTACCAGCGGTAAACCCCTTACTCAGTCTCTCTCTCACACATTCATAGAGATGTCAGCTGCGTTGTCTTTGTCACTTATTGTCACCTGGATCTTCTCTTCAGGGACCTCCGTGGGAAGCTTACCACCAAGAACACTAATGATGTCCCCTCACCGATGTTTGGTTGGTTGTGTTGTGAGAAGGAACATCACTAGAAATGGTTGAAATTCACAGGTCTGATTATGTGATGCTATGCTGGTTTTGGGGAATTTTGAAAGTAATAGTGATGTAAATTAGGAGTTGCAGCAATTGATACACAAGCTATGAATTTGTTTTGTGAAAGCATAATTACTATACAGAGGCAATAGTCTAGGAAATTTATTTTATCTAGATCATCCCCTTGAAATGCAACATCTCATTTTCAAGTAGTCTAAAAATGTCTTTATTTATATCCGTTAGCCAGTAAACACTAGATGCTGAATGGTGTTTGGAGATTACACTTCAAACTGTATAGGTTTTCAATGAGGAGAGCCTAATGAAAAAAGGCAATTATTTTTGATAGGCAGACAAGGCTGTCTGCCAATCACACAATCATGTCCTTGAATCGCACACAAGGACGTTGCTTTCCGAATTGTTTTGGTCTGTTTACAACAATTTGTTCATAAGGAGGTGTGTTTGTTCTCCAGGAAAAGTGGGGGGAAGTTTCATTGACAAAACTGCAACCTAAGAAGAAGCTGCCAAATTGTGACACATGGAGGCGTGTTGTCTGCAGTCACTTGTGTCACTATAAGAAATGCTGCTAAATAATAAATGCTACTACTACTGCAACTAAGATGGGCATGAAATATATCTTCATTGATCCAGGCAGAGACGCTCCAGCTTTGCATATTATATATCAAAAGTATGAGAAACAAGGTGCAGCCAAGGTTCAGCTCCTCAGGATCAGGATGTAAGCCACCACCTTGTTATAGGCCGCAACAACATGAGAATTTACCTACTTTGTTTTTGAGAAATCAGAAGAAACCCCCACAATCCCAGGTTTGACCCTGACCAAAGTGAATTCATAGTTATTATTAGAGTTGTAGGAATGACTGAATATTATATGGTGTTGAGGTTACAGGATGATCGTTTACACCAAACTGCATAAATAAGGCAACAGCAATGATGCTCTGCTGAAATATACCAACAAAGCCTAAAGAAAAACTGATTTTATAATAATTTTACATTACATAAATCTTTGTTCATGTAAATTTTTCATTTGCTTTTGGAAGTATTAAGAAAATTCAGCAAAGAAACCAGGAATATAGTTTCACCATATGGGATAAAACAAATGTTTCTTTATCCTTCTTCAAAACAGTTATGAGCGATACAATTTACAAAATTAGCATCATGTTGTCTTCAACAAGATGTGAAGCCAGTGATTGAGCACAATTATTGATCAGGAAATTTAAAGGGCATATTATAAGGGAGACATGAGTCATTTTCCATTGTTATAGATCAATTTGTGACTATTTTTCACCCACAGAGGTCGCCCCCTGCTGCCATTACTAAATATATTCAGCTGTTGGCTTCAGTTTTGTGCTCCAGAGGTATGCCCGTGTTTTATCTACAGATAATGGTCCACTTCAAGAATATGCCAGTGATCTTTGATCATATTCTCTACAAACTCATTTTACATCGTGGGCCACATGCAGTTCATTTTGATCTTAAGTAGGCCACACCAGCGAAACTGTCCTTTCTGTCAGCAAAAAGAAGTCTAACGGCACATTTAGCAGAGATGTTATTTCAGCTGTATTTCTTAGTTTCTCTACATGATAAAGAAATTCTGCCGCACTAAATGAAAGAAATGTGTCAGCATGACTCTTGAATATAATGAGTAGAGCTGCAGAAAAAGTTCTGTCAGACTGTGCTGTAACAGATAGTTTCTGTTAATCAACAGTAACCAACATTAGTTTTCTTTTTCTTTCTTTCTTTTTTTGTTTCTTTACCATGGATCCAACCATTTTCCAAAGACGTCCAGTGGGCCAGTTTGGAGTCTTTGCCAGGCCGATTCCGGCCACCAGGCCTTATGTTTGACACCCGTGCTGTACAGCATTAGATACAAGTGAACACTGTATAATGCAAATAATTTTATGTTGCTTTTCTTTTCAGTTGAAAGTAGCAAAACATTTAGTTTGTGAGTTGGAAAAGTTTAATTATAAATTTTCTGACTCAGTTATCCAAAAGCCTTATTTGGATGCAAAAGTCCCCTTTTAGAGCTGCAGATCTGTTTAATTCTGTTAAACTGACTTCGGATGATTTAACTCTTTGCGTTGGTTTGTTTTGGTATCACATACTGTATCTTTACTGAGATGAAGGGTCAATAACTGTAGGGTTTATGTGTTTCTGATCTTTGCAGCTGTGCTTCATGCAGCTTGTTGACATGCCAAGTTGGAGACATCATCTCTGATACCGTAGTCAGGAATCCAGCACATCTCATTCGTTCCACAGACTCGAGGCTGAGATGAAAAGTGAACACTTGCTGCCTATAATTCTGTCTGAACTAACCAATGTATATACAGGAAAGGCATGACTCACATCACTTTCATACTCATCAAACCATTCAGTGAGCTTCTTTGCCCTTTAGGGAAGCATTTGTTATGCTTCACAAATCATTTATTCAAGTTATTCATGTTTGTCACGCCTCTGTAGTTGTCAGACATGTTCAATATCTGGACCTGCTCCTGAGAACCTTTTGTTTAATTCAAGTCAGACATCTGAGAAAAGAAAACTTTTTAAAATACAATTAAATAGGTCTAGGTGTAATTTAATCTAATGGTTTTGAATAGTTCAGGGTTAAATTAAATTACACTGAACACCAAAGCCTCTATATTTAAATTTATTTGTACTTGAATGACAATATAAATGACAGGCATGCAAGAAATAAAGTCCACACAGACAACACTGTAGAATCACTGGGGAAACATAAACCTCGTGCTGACAGCAGCAGTCGCCTTTCGTATGAGTTATGATGACAGAGTTTTCAAGCTTGATTGTGTCCTGCGTAACAATATGCGTATTCTGCACGAGCTGAGGAGAGTCCACCAATTTGCATGTAATACAGTTCCACTTGCTGTGTAACATTAAAAGTCTAAAAATATCAGCTCACATAACACAGGACAGTTCATCGCTGTTGTTGTCTTGGCAAGAACCCAGCTCTTAAGCTCGAAATATCACATCGCTTCATTCAAGTGAATTTGAAAGCTGAAACCATAGACTGTATATAAAGATGGATAACATGACCACGTCCTGTTCAGTTGTCCCCTGGTGGCTGGTTGCAGTATAGGTTAAAAAATCTACCAACTCCATGTTGAACATGGATGGAATTTTTCTCATCTCCTTTGGTTGATAGATAGATAGATAGATAGATAGATAGATAGATAGATAGATAGATAGATAGATAGATAGATAGATAGATAGATAGATAGATAGATAGATAGATAGATACTTTCTTTATAGCTCAAATATTCTTCATGCACTGGTCATATGTATTACAATACCAGAGGGGAAAAAGGAACTACGTGGAAGGTGTAGGTTATCTGTGCCAAACGAGTGTACTATTGAAATAATACACAGGCCTACTACATGCATCAGGGCAGTTGGAAAACAGTGCTTGGATGCATGAGTCACTCTGTCACTTCTGTCTCTCAGCTACAGATTCTCACTGATCTCACACCTATGGCTCTACCTCACAGTGTAACAAGGAAGGACCTTTGCACTCTTCTATTCTCCTGACTCTTCAGCCTCGTCTAAGGAGAGGAATATAGTTTTTCTTATTATAAACTTCAGTGGTTCCCAAACTTTTTTTGCTGGGCCCCCTTTGTTTTACAAGAAAAAATGTATGTGAGTGAAGTTGGCCCCCCCACCTTCTTCCAATCCAACAAAAGTGGTATCAAACGTTTGTGCTACGTTTGTGCTGGTTTGTGCTGCAAAAATTTTCGTTTGTGCTACTATCATTTTAAAGATATTAATAAAAATTTCTAGAGGTCATCAGAGGTCAACCAGCCCCCCCACATTAATTAAATCAAACAAAATGGGTGTCAATCAACTGTGCTACGTTTGTGCTGGTTTGTGCTGCTAAAATTGTCGTTTGTGCTGCTTCTGTTTTAAAGATATTAATGAAAATGTAAAGGTCAAAAGGTAAACCAGCCCCCCCACATTAGCCAAATCAAACAAAAGTGGTATCAAATGTTTGTGCTACGTTTGTGCTGCTTTGTGCTGCAAAAATTGTCGTTTGTGCTGCTATCATTTTAAAGATATTAATAGAAATTTCTAGAGGTAGATATTAATAGAAATTTCTAGAGGTCATCAAAGGTCAACCAGCCCCCCCATATTAATGGAATCAAACAAAATTGGTGTCAATCAGTTGTGCTATGTTTGTGCTGGTTTGTGCTGCTAAAATTGTCATTTGTGCTGCTTCTGTTTTAAAGATATTAATGAAAAGGTAAAGGTCAAAAGGTCAACCAGCCCCCCCACATTACCCAAATCAAACAAAATTGATGTCAAACGTTTGTGCTGGTTTGTGCTGCAAAATTTTTTGTTTGTGCTGCTAACATTTTAAAATTTTTAATAAAATAACGTCTTGATGTGTGCTTAATCATCCAGGTAAGTAAATCCCAAAAGGTTGATTCTGTTCATCTGGACATTTTCAGTTGAAGAAACGTTTCGTCACTCATCCAAGTGACTTCTTCAGTCTCAGCTGACTGCAGGTTTCCCCAACCTTATAAACAGTACATTTGCATAGTGAAGGAAACTAGCACCACTGAATGAACAAAGTGCTGGGGGGTTAGTTCCATGATTGTTAGTATGCAAATTCTTATGACCATTGATCAATGACAACTAATCAAAGCCTACTGATTAATGGCCATGAGTACCAATCGCAGAAAGTGGGGAATGGCTACAATCACAGCATTGTAGGATGGCGAAAGATGTACCCTTGGGCCCCCCTTCTCGATTCAGAGATGGTCAGCATCCTGACAGCCCGATGGACGAAGCTGTCTCTCAGTCTGCGTGTTCTGGCCCGGAGGCTCTTCAGTATCCTTCCTGATGGTAGCAAACTGAAGACGCTGCTGAAGGGATGAGTGGAGTCACCTGTAATGGAGAGGACCTTCCGGATGAGGCAGGTGCAGTAGATCTCCTGGGGAGGGAGGCAAGAGAGGTCCCCACAATGCTCTCGGCTGCTCTCACTACCCGTTGTTATTTTTTCCTGCAGAACCCAGTGCAGGAGTCATACCACACAGTGATGCAGCTGGTGAGGATACTCTCAACTGTGCCTCTGTAGAAGGTGCTCATTATGGGGGTTGAATCTCTTGTGCTTCTCAGTTTGCAGAGGAAGTAGAGTCGCTGTTGGTCTTCTCCACATTCAGGGACAGGTTGTTGTTGCTGTACCACTCTGCCAGATGGTTAACTTCACCCCTGTAGTAGATCTCGTCGTGGGTCAGCAGAGTAAAGAGAAGGGGGCTCAACACACATCCTTGGGGAGCCCCCGTATTCAGTGTTCTTGGGCTGGAGTTGTTGCTGTCGACCCGTACTATCTGATGCCTTCTTGTCAAGGAATCTAGCAGCCAGTTATACAGCAAGGTGCTGATCCCCAGCAGATCCAGTTTGTGAATGAGTTGCTGGGGAATGATGGTGTTGAATGCTGAACTGAAGTCTATGAACAGCACTCTGACATATGAGTCTCTAGTGTTGAGATGTGTGAGGGCTGAGTAAGGGGCAGTTGAAATTCCATCATCACTTGAGCGTTTTGACGAAAGCGATAATTTGATTTGATGCATGACTAACCGTTCAAAGCACTTCATAATGATGGAGGTGAGTTTGACAGGACGGTAGTCCTTAAAGCAGGAGGTAGATGACTTCTTGGGTACAGTAATGATGGTGGAGGCTTTGAGGCATGTGGGAACGGCGGTACTGATTTTGGCAAGGGATCTCCATACACTGTCTGGGGATTTGTTCACTATGGTCTGCAGAGTGGGCTTGTAGTCTGTGATGGTTTGTATTCCTTGCCACTGCCTCCAAGTATCTCTGCTGTCGCTGAAGCTTTGCTGTAGCTGATGCCACGTGACAGGTTTGCCCTTGCTGTTCTTTGGCTCACCTAATTCCCGGCTCTGAAGGCTTGCATTTTTCAACCTTAGGAGCATTTAAACCTGACCTGTGAGCCATGGTTTCTGATTGGCCCGGACAGTGATAGGCCTGGTGTCACGACCTGCAGGATCGGCAAGGTGCTGATCAGAATCTCTCCACTCCTAGCCCTCCTTCTCTTCTCTTTTTCCCTCTCTCCCCCCCTCTCTCCTTCTCTGCCCTGTTTTGCAGGGGCGGAACTCATGGCGGCTTCACGCCCTCGGTCCACGCCTTCCTGGATTGGGAACACCTGGGCCTCATCAGACCAGCTGGTATATTAGAAGGAGGAGATCAACTGTTCAACGCTGGATTGTTGTGAAGGCTCTAGTCAGTACACGTCTAGCTCAAGTTTCCTGTGCCTCCGTCTCAGAGACTTAACGAGTGTTTCTTTGTTCCTAGATTCCCCGTGTTTCCCCGTGTGGAGTGTGGAAGGAGTGACTGGTCGCTAGCGGAGAAGAGAGAGGTTGAACTGAGTGCGTGTGTGATTTCCCCATTTTCCCTGGAGCCCTGGACCCCTGCCCCTCACGTCTTGTATATAGCACTAACCCCGCACTGTCTGTACATACACTTGGTGAAGATCTGTAAATAAACCGTCTCTGTTTAAACGCTACTCATGAGTCCTGCAAGTGGATCCTCTAAGCAACCCGTGACACCTGGTCTCTGTGACATCATCAATGCATTTTGGGATGTAGGCAGTAACAGTTTCTGTATATTCCTGAAACTCTGTGGTGTTGTTGTGTGTGGCAGCCTGTGCTGGAAAAGCAGTCTTGCAGTGCCTCTGAGGACCCTACTGGCCACACCTGTACCTGCTTACGAACTGGTTTGGTGACTTTGACCAGGGGCCTGTGGGAACCCATGGCACACCTAGGTTTCTGCCTGTACTGACCCTTATGCAAAATAGGTGGAATTAAGACACAGTTCCAAAAGCAAACACAACTGATCAGTGCTGAGAGTGGTCCTGTTGCTGAGGTTGGGGTGATCCTGTAATCTCTTATGAACTACCTCCAACGCTTCTATGACTGGGATGCAAGTGAAGACAGATGTAACATCTCTCTCTCACTGTACATGTACTGTTTATAAAATTAGGGAAACATAACCTGCACAAACAAAACAATTTGCAGGACAAATGTTTGACATCAATTTTGTTCGTTTTGAAGAAGGTAGGGGGGGCAATTTCACTCACATTGAGTGAGGTTGGGAAAATCCTGCAGTCAGCTGAGACTGAAGAAGTCACTTGGATGAGTGACGAAACGTTTCTCCAACTGAAAATGTCCAGATGAACAGAATCAACCTTTTGGGATTTACTTACCTAGATGATTAAGCACGCATCAAGACGTTATTTTATTAAAAATTTTAAAATGTTAGCAGCACAAACAAAAAATTTTGCAGCACAAACCAGCACAAACGTTTGACATCAATTTTGTTTGATTTGGGTAATGTGGGGGGGCTGGTTGACCTTTTGACCTTTACCTTTTCATTAATATCTTTAAAACAGAAGCAGCACAAATGACAATTTTAGCAGCACAAACCAGCACAAACATAGCACAACTGATTGACACCAATTTTGTTTGATTCCATTAATATGGGGGGGCTGGTTGACCTTTGATGACCTCTAGAAATTTCTATTAATATCTACCTCTAGAAATTTCTATTAATATCTTTAAAATGATAGCAGCACAAACGACAATTTTTGCAGCACAAAGCAGCACAAACGTAGCACAAACATTTGATACCACTTTTGTTTGATTTGGCTAATGTGGGGGGGCTGGTTTACCTTTTGACCTTTACATTTTCATTAATATCTTTAAAACAGAAGCAGCACAAACGACACTTTTAGCAGCACAAACCAGCACAAACATAGCACAACTGATTGACACCAATTTTGTTTGATTCCATTAATATGGGGGGGCTGGTTGACCTTTGATGACCTCTAGAAATTTCTATTAATATCTTTAAAATGATAGCAGACATCTTTAAAATGATAGCAGCACAAACGACAATTTTTGCAGCACAAACCAGCACAAACGTAGCACAGTTGATTGACACCCATTTTGTTTGATTTAATTAATGTGGGGGGGCTGGTTGACCTCTGATGACCTCTAGAAATTTTTATTAATATCTTTAAAATGATAGTAGCACAAACGAAAATTTTTGCAGCACAAACGTAGCACAAACGTTTGATACCACTTTTGTTGGATTGGAAGAAGGTGGGGGGGCCAACTTCACTCACATGAAAAATGTTCGCGCACACATCCTCCAACCACACACACCCATATTTTGCTCCATTGCGGTTTATTTCACACCTCAAACATTTAGTAAACAATTAAGCAAATACAAGTAATCTGCAATAAATGACAGGTAGTAATAAAATAAACTACTAACTCTTTTATGTTACGTCCACACCTACATGGGTATTTTTGAAAACGCAGCTGTTTCGTCTACACGTAAATGGCGTTTGGAATCACCGAAAACGCAGATTTTTTTAAAACTCCTTTTTTGCGTTTACGTGTGGACGAGGAATACAGAGTTCGTCATGCAACATCAAAGGTATGTGCCTTTTTTCACGTCACGCTGTGCGCCACGTTATTGTTTACATGAGATGAATTGCAAAATGACAGATAGAGACGAAATACTGTTACTGTTAATCTGACTATCCTCAGGTTTTACACGCAGTTACTGTCCCTCCATTTACAAAGGCAGAGGCGTCACGATGTGATTATTTTGCGTGTAGTTGTTTTTTTCCTGTGTAATAATATTCAACATTGCTATCAATACATTTTTCAAAAAATGCCTCTCTGTGTAAAATAGGTTTAAAAACATAAACAGCTGTGGGATACTGTTTGTCCGTGATTTGAACCGGGGGAACAAATTGTGGCAGGATCAGCCTGATGTTATTTGTATCCCACTGTAACTTTACTGTATAAAGTATAGTATATCTCCAAAATGTCAGGAGTAGTTACTCATTACAAGAAGTGTTTGTGAACTAAAAATCACGAATGTGGGATACTGTTTGTCCGTGATTTAAACAGCCCAGCGCTGCTCCCGACGAAGGGAAAAGCAATTCTGCAGGGGAGACCTACCTCGGCACTTGTGCAGGTGAAGCCAAAGGGAAGATATGCTTCACCATATTTTCTAGTCTTTGGCTTAGAATGAAGTTGGTTTGGAAACATATTCAGTGATGCTTCATCTCCTGCTTTGCGTTTCTGTAGGCGCCCGTACTAGCAGTGTCCAAGCGTTTTGTTTTTTCCCCCCCTTTTCATCCCGCGCCCCCCTTGCCATGGCTCTGCACCCCCCCTAGGGGGTGGGCCCCACACTTTGGGAAAGTCTGTTATAAACAAACTCTGCTGTCCTCAAGCTCTTTATTTTTATTTTGTCACAGTACTCATATTAGTGACTCACCTCATATTAAGCCACTTAAAATGAAGAAGCAAAGTATTTCTGCAGCAGAGATGAGATTATCCACTTTGTTCATACTTGGATGGAAAGTAACAGAAGAAAACCGAACACAGCTCATGAACACAAACACCTCATACTAACTGCAGAGCACGGTGGTGGAGGTGTGATTTGTTTTGTAGCGAAAGAACGTGGGCACAAGCTTCAGTCAATGAGTCGACCATGAAATCTGTCTGATAGGTAAGACGTGGGTGTAATTGGGTCATGCAGCAGGTTTACGATCCCAGATACAGCAGCAAATCTACAACAGCATGGCTGAAAAAGAAAAGAATCAAGGTGTTGCAATGACCCAGGCAAAGTCCAGACGTCAACCTGAAACCCTGTGATGTGAAGAGAGCGGTGCATAAACAAATGACCGCAGTCTCTTTTATTTTCTTTATGTAAAGAAGATGGGCCAGAATTCCTCCACAGAAACTGATAAAGAGATAACAGAAAGCAATTACTTCAAATTATTGCCACTAAAAGCTGTTCTATAAGCTACTCAACGCTTGGCTGTATTTGTTTGTTTTTATTTTATTTTTTATTTTTTCTCGGTCTCGGTCTTCAGACAGGTACTTCAGTGTGTATATCACCAGATGCAGGAAATGTTTGCTTTTCTGACTTATTACCTGGTACTGAACTTTAACCCTGAGCTCCTGGAATATACTGTGTCCTTTGTCCGGGACCTCCCCTTCACTGAACCACTACAGGCGAGGTTCCCGCTCAGCCCACATTATTGATTCCCTGCATTATTCCATCCTCACTACCTTGCCTCTTGTTCCCCTTTCATCCTCTAATTTGATCTCTCTCCCTCCCACAGAGTCTCTCTTCATTGAGATGCCGTCCCCTTCCCCACATCCATCAGAGCATCGCCTCCCTCTCCCACTCCTCTTATCTCATTACTCTCTCTAATTAGCCCCAAACGAGCCCGTAGGAACCAATAACACGGCTTTGCTCACACATATCAATGAGTTTCTCACACACGCACAGACACATGCACATCTGCAAAGCCACATTTCATTTGTGTCTGTGTGTGTGGATCTGCGAGTGTGACTCACATCAGTCTTTTTGACTATTTGGACTTGCTGATATGGCCATTAGTTTAGACAGACCTTTCTTTGGTTCATTATGCAAGTAGGAA
Organism: Perissodus microlepis; assembly: GCF_051167445.1. NCBI lineage: Eukaryota > Metazoa > Chordata > Actinopteri > Cichliformes > Cichlidae > Perissodus > Perissodus microlepis. The sequence goes on along the minus strand of NC_140466.1, from coordinate 29,440,802 downwards.
AGGAAGTGTGTGTGTGTGTGTGTGTGTGTGTGTGTGTGTATGTGTGTGTGTGTGTGTGTGTGTGTGTGTGTGTGTGTGTGTGTGTGTGTGCACGCGCGCTCGCTGGTCACCTCCTGGTATATAGTTCTGCCTGGGACAGAGTGGTTCACCATCAACTGTTCCCAAACAGACACCCATTTCCTGTGCCCAACTGAGATGCAAGCTGGTCTCACACACACACACACACACACACACACAGTGTTCACACATGCAAACCCATGTGCAAACACGCAAGCAAACAGACAAGTGTGCAAGTCCATTCATGCGATTAACTCTGAGCCCCAGCAAAAGTAATGAGATAATTTCCTGTTTGTTGTTTTTTTTTACTGTCATTTCACCAAATGTCATGTTCCTCTGTTTGTGAATGTATTGTTGGGACATTTTATAATGTAAACATTGCGTGTTGACAGTCAGACAGTTTTAAATGGAGCACTGTGTTTAATTATGGCAAGAGAAAGTCGTGTCTGACCGAGAATGGGAAGCAACCCAGGCACAGCTGCAAGTGCAGCTAAACAAACACTCATACATAAAAGATGAGTCCCCCAACCCCACCGCCCTCCCCACGACATACACACATACACGCGCTGCACTATATCTATAAGTGTTTACCTGAGTCTATTGACTAATCTCCTTTTCATGGGATTTCATTTACCACCTCTCCGTGTACCCTGGAAGTGGACAAACAAGGTTCCTCCGTTCTACTTGTTATTTTAAACCTGTATGGATCTGTGCACCTGTGCGTTTATTTCCGACTTTTCCGTCTCTCCTCTCCGTTTTCCTCTCCCCTCCTTCAGGCCCCAAGTCGGTCTGAGAGGACAGAAAAATACCTTTAGGTGTTTTTCATCAGCGCCACTCACCTATCTGTGTATAAAATGGGTTATATGCTGCCTCACCGAGCCTCAGCTCAGCCTGTTTAGCATTGTGTAATGAATTAAGAGTGCTGCCCATTATGAGTGTGTGTGCAAGCAGGTTAGAGTGGATCAATAGCATCCGTGGAGTGAAAGGAAACTAAATCTCTCATCTCTGTCCCCATCTCACTCAGCTGTATCTGTCTCCTTTATTATCGGTGCTCCCCCCATCCTCACCCCCCAACCCCCTGCTATCCCTCTCTCCTTCTATCTCTCTCTGCCTCTCTCTCTCACCCAGAAGCAATGAGTGACTTGAAGGGCAGAGGGTGAAAATAGGAATTAACCACAGAGCGCGAGTGAGTGACAGAGCCTGAGAGGAGAAGGAAACGGAGGGATAGACCATGTAAAAGAGATGGGAGAGAAAGATTGTCCCCGATATTGATCTGGTAATCCTCGTTGTGCTCTCTGGCGATTCTAATCTTCCTCCTACACAAGATAAGGAGACGCAAGGAAAGGGCAAGAGAGAGAGGGAGAGAGAGAGAAACAGACTACATGGTGGGAGGGAGTGGTGGGTGAAATGAAACTGTGGGAGGAGGAGCAGTGCCATCCAGTGGTTCAGAGAAACCCTGCACTCAGGGTTTCTTATTATGTCATTATCATACACGTGATAGTGCTCGTGGTAATGTTTCGTCAACATTGAGAGGTGCCTATTCGTAATGCAGTGATCGAACACTCGAACATATCACCTCCTTTCCCCTCAGCACAGAAGGAGCTACAAGAGTTCAACATGCTTTAAATGTAGGACGACATGTGTGGCATTATGTAGACACAAATACACGTTGAGATACACAATTTGTCCCATTAAACACAGTAAAATACTGTCAGATATCGCCAGTGTTTTAATGTGTTTAAACTGTTTTCATGCACTTTCTCACTTGTTTGTTTCCTTGGCCTTTTGCACATTATTTAACTTGTTTTTTTCTTGAGCGAAGACAAAATCACAGCTTCCGTGGCAAATCCTGTGTGCTTACATTTCCCACAGGGGTGCAGCTTAGTTAGTGTTCAAGTGACCGCTCTGCAAACGAACACTGACTGGCTGACTACATGTAGTTATTCAGCCAGAGTGTTGATGTCCCCACATCCACACACGTCCGCACACACACTCTCTGCCACACAAACATCAGAGACCACATTATGCACCCATAACAAATACAGTACTTTAGAGCCCGAGCATTTACACTGGCATCAGTCACTGCTTTTGCCACTGCAGACCTGAGGGACAGCCTCTGCAGCTCACTTTGTCATTTTACAGCTTTTTAAGGATCACTTCTTAAACAAGGTCAAGGAACTTGATATAACGTGATTTCACACAGATGAGTTATGGGTGGACTCAAGCAAAAGAGGACTCGAGTGTGACTTAGAAAGAATAAAGAAGTACTGTATAATACAATACAGTGGTGTACACTTGGAAAAGCACCAAGGTCACTGCAGTTAAATAACACTAAAAGTGTATAGTAAATTTAGTTTGCTGGCACAAAAACTTGCACAAAAATATACCTGAAACAACACTGTGTGTCAAAATAACTCAAAAAGCATACAGGAAATGTGTCTTCATTTTGAATTTTGCTCATTTTTGTCACATTTGTTAACACAACACTTAGTGCTGCATATGTTTACTTAGAGTGGAGTTATCTGTGTGAATGGCATGTTTCAGTCACATTGCTGCCTCCAATTTCACTCATTTGCATCTTCAGTTGTAAGCTACATGTATATTACCTGCCCAGCTAACACAGTCAAAGACTAGCTGGTGAACGTATTGGAGCATTAAGTCGGTCTATATTCAGATATTACCATTAAAAGTTGACAGAGTTTAAAAACAGAAGTAAAAAAGAGAATTTGTATTGATCTGCAGGCTTGAAACTCCAGATGAATTGTAATGCTGCTCCACATCTACTGAATGCATAATTAAGCAGCTGCTTGCTCGACATTCCACCATGACAGTTTTATAAGGTAATGGGTTTTGGCCACTAAAGTTAAAATGTAAAGTGCAGCCATCATCAGATCATTAGCTCTGAGAATGAATTCCTAGACCTGAATATCAGCATTGCTTAGGAGGTGAGACTACATGCAGGGTCCAGGTACTTCCTGGAGGTACCTGGAACTCCTGGAAATACCTGGAAGTGTGCTGTTGATTAACCCCAACCACACTATACTACTGCAGCTGCCTCAAGTGTGTTTTCTGATGCTAAAAAAAGAGGCCCAGTTATAGAAAAAGGGATCAACATAAGGATTTTTTTTATTATACTGTCTGCAAAATCAACATAAATCATCATAGGACATAAAACATAACTAACATTGATATAGAACATTTAAAACATTAACAGTGACAAAAGGCAGGTTGCTTACCATATTTGCACTACTTTTTTACCTTTTTATCACAGAGCTAAGTCATCCTGAGTGATAACAACCCTTACATGTGTGTTTTTTGTTTGTTTTGTTGGGTTTTTTTGGACAAGCTGGACTATTTTGAGATACGTTTTTAAAAGGGTTTTTGATATGTGGGTAATTCCATCTTATGCAGCCAATTTTTAGGACATTTTCAGCTCAAATATCTTCAATTTGCAATATGGTATAAGGTCTGAACATATACAAAGAGTCCTGTGAAATTTTAGCTTCATATATCAAATAGTTTTCAAAATATATATTTCTGAAAAATGATCCTTTGACCCACTTGCAAATAATTTTTTACACTTTGATATCTGTGGCAACGTTTGAACATGAATATCTCAACAACTATTAAAGATGAAAGCTGATATTTTCACTGGTCTTTCGTGCCATCACAATGATTTAGGATCTGTAATTTTGGACAGATACATCACAAAACGTCTGAGCGTTGGCTAATACTGTCTATGGATATAACTTTCTGAAGTGTTTAACTGAGAATTATGGTCATGTTCCGGTAACTCTCGAGACTTTGAAAAACCGAAAAACAGGAAAACACAAATATTTTAGAAATCTGTCAAAAACTTGTTTAAAACTAAAAATTATGGAATATTCACAGAACTCACATTTTTATGCTCAAATCTGAGCCGCCACACTGGACTAACAGAAACTAATCAAGCATAACATCCAATCACTGAAATGATTTTTCCTCTCCAGTAAGTAAATAACTATAATTTGTCATCTCAATCAAAATAATAATAATTTACTTTACTATTTTTTCTGCTTTTGGACAGCAACAGTTTTAGCATTTAGATTTAATAGCTTGAACAAACTAGATGATTAACCATTATATAAACATAAATTAAACTGAATTACCAATGCTGGCTTAAACCTTACTTTAGGTGGTGGTGTGATAAATTTCTTTTAAGCATTGTATGTATTCTGAAAGTACAGGTTGGGGTCATCAGTGATGACTTGGATCTCACTGGGTTAAACCTGGAAAAGTGTTGCGTTATCAACTAAGAATGGAAATAAAGAACTTGTTTGCTCACAGTAGCTTACTTAAGTTGCTTACTAAACAGCAACAAGGAAATACTGTTTGTGCTCCATCTGAAACATGCCTCTGTATAAACTACAACAGTTACTCAAAGAGCAACCAGGTAATGGGAATCCCTCAAAATCTTGTGGAGCTCAAACTTAAAGGCTCCTGTAGGTGCACTTTCAACCAATATCCCTAGCTGGATACAACATTTTGGACAATATGTGAACACTCTTAATTTAACACAAACACTCCTTTTCTTCCTTCCTTTCTATCTCCCCTTTTCCTCCAGCTGCATTTGACATCCTCAAGGGCCATTTATTAACATGGATTATTTGTCGAAATGAACAAAACCTGGCAGGAAAATAGCAGCCTCTCTACCGACCCCTCATCCCCACCCCTTTTCTCTGAGCCAATACACCACCAGAAGCCCCGCAGCAAGACTGAGATAAAATGAAAGAAAGACAGAGAGACATGTGAGAACAGCAGAAAGAATCCACTTTTTCATTGACCTTTTCTTGGAACATCATTCACAAGGCCCTGGGTTTGATTGCGTCTCTGTGTTTGAGATTAGCCATCAATAACTGTGTCGTTAATGTCAAGCCACCGCTGACCCGACTTCCTCTGGTAGGCAGATCGGAAGGAAAAAAGAGAGAGCAGCTAGCTGTCTAGTAACCCAAGCACCACAAAACAGACAAAGCTGGATCACAACTCCAGTGTTTGAACTGTGCAGGCAATCAAATAAAAAGGAGCCACATCCAGAAAGCACTGGCATTTGTACAGTATAAGACAATATCGATCCCTTTATTCACCACACCTGCTGCTGTACATCCTACGAGTGATGTAACAGTTTCAGTTCCACTGCAGTCGATTTTGGTCAGAAAATTAGGAATGTTGCCAGGGAAACAGGACTGTAAAATCAGTCAGTAAACGTGACAACATGACACACTGTTACATTATATGCCCAACATTTTTTTTTACATATAATCAGTTATTAGATCCACTATTCCATCCATTGGATGCATGGATGTCTTTATGGATGGTTGCTACATTTACATTTTTGTCACTATAACAAGACTATGTGAGGAATACTAATATTCACATTTACTACTGTACATTACATGAAATATATTACATGAAATTTTAACATCCTGTTTCCTCCAAATATTTTAGAAATGTTTGTTAATGTAATGTTAAGCTGTTTTGTTTTATAAGCAGTTAATTTGTTTTACTTTACTATTATAAATAAATAGATATTTATTAGCATTACTACATTATCTGTATTTGAAACCACAATATTGTAAATGAAAGAATAATGTATAAATGTTTATGGTATGACGTTGATAAGTTTGATAATACATTTAAAAATTACATTTCTTTACCATATTACCACAGACATGCATTTTTAGCTAACTGGTATGAATGTGAGAGTGAATGATTGTCTTTCTCTTTGTGTGTTAGCCTTGTATTAGACTGAACAGCTGTTAAAACCATGGTGTAACTAGCCTTTCTCCCTATGACAGCTGGAATAGGCTCCAGCCCCATTGCAAACTTGAATTAGACGAGCAGAAGAAAACGAATGGATGATTTATATATTTTGAATTGTATGATTGGAGGATATAGTGATACAAATTATTCTCAGGTTGAACTGGATCCTGAAAACCTTGCAGACAGTGAAGTAGATGAGACAGATGTTCTGTAGATATTCTGTATATAAAGCACCAGGTGTTTCTGTGTGACCAGTCACTGCTTCGGGGAGCAGATCAGGGAGACTGGGATATACTGGAAGGTAATATGTTAAGATTTTGCAGAACTGGGTGAGCTGACTTCAGATCATGACATTGGGGATCAAAGGTTGCCAGGTTTGCCTCTTTGGATGATGTGCGCGCCCTGCGCTGTCAGCAGGATGTGAATTCCAAAAAGGCTGACAATCTTGAGAAACCTTAATAATAACATGGAATTTGATCAAGTGTGTTTATTTGATCATTTTCATCATGTGGATTTTATTTATTTATTAATTTTTATTTTTTATTTATATGAAGGGAAAATCCCAGACCAGTACAAACCATTTACACTTACACAGTGTGACACTGCTGCCTACCTGTAAGCAAGGATGCAGACCAGGAACACCATGCTAGCACCTTGATGAGGAGGAAGGCCGAGGCGCCAAAGCTACAGTCGAATATGGGGATAGCGACAGAGCTGTTGGCATAACTGGTATTATACATAAGGAAACAGACGCAGAGGAAATCAACGGCTGCCAGGTCCTTCAGGTAGATCCCAATCCTCCTGGAAGCCTGCTGATGAGCTTGGCAGAAGTGAAACGCCTTGCCAGCGAAGAGAAAAGAAGGGAGCAGATTTACAACTGAAGGAAAAAGTTTCAACAGTTTGAGATTGATTTAATTACTCGTGAAATTCTGCAAAGGAAAATAAATTAGGTCCCTGTGTCTGTGATCCTTTTCCTTTAGTCAATTAAAACATAAAACTAATGAGCAATGCTCTGCTGAGCCACATGTGACACACTACTGTTTATGAAATACCCAAGATCCAACAACATCGCTAAACATCAACTCAACTCATCAACTCACAGCTTGACTCAAATGTCAAGCTGTGCACAGATCACAGTCGAGAAAAGAAGAGTCCAACAGAAGAGCCAGCGCATCCAGTCCAAATCAAGTTTATTTTTAGAGCAATTTAGAATAAATAAAACTAAAAAAGTCTGAAAAAAAGATTATTAAGTGTCAAAAAACTGAGTAGAAGCTAACTCTGGTACTAATCCCGTGGAGAACATGTTTGTTTTCAAAAGGGATTTTAAAATCTCAAGTGTAGGAGCCAGCTTAATATAGAGAGGCAGTTCATTCCATTATTTGTAACCACAACAGGAAACGCTCGTCCCGTGGGTGCTTCAGTCTTCACAACAAGAAATGACCAGTCAGAGGAGCCAAGAGATATGTGCAGAAGATGTGCCAGGTAGGCAGGAGCCAGACCGTTTCAAAATTTAATGAAAAGTGCCCTGAACCTGAAGTTCAGGGCACTTTTTTTTTAAGTGAAAAGTAAAATTCAAGCTATTAACAAAGCAGAACTCACATATTTTAGTTAAATAATATAGATAATAAATCTTATCCCAAAGTGATGGAACTGTTTCCTACAAAGCTAATGTGACTTTGTTTTTTGTTTCTCACTAATCTTAGTTACTTTCACATTAACACTTGGTAAAAACTTAACTTTTAATTTCACAGAGGTGAAAATTTGCTTTGCATTCAGAAGTCAATTAAGAAAACTCATGTTAGTGTCTTAAAAGTTTGAGTTAGGTTTCCCCAAACTTTTACTTACAAGCTCTCAGTGCTGAAAAAGCAACTGAAAATGGCAAAATCTAATTTTTCAAGGGCAGCATTTTTTTCCAGTGGCAGAAGCAAGCTTCTATAGTCAGCAGTATAGCCTGTAGAAAAACTAGGATTGTAACGTATTCCTCTGCCTTTGTTTGCCTGCACAGTGAAGGTTTGTCATCACGGGGTTTTACAACCATTTTTCACTTATAAATAACCTTCTTCCTTTGTAGCTTTGATTGCTAAAAGACTTTACACAAGGCTGATTGGATGCCTGTTTGATTTGATTTTTTCAAATTACACTATAAAAAGAGTTTTTTCCTTCAGCGAGTAAAAGAGAAAGCTCTCTGGGCATCTTCAGGGCAAAGAGTCAAAATTCAGTAAAAATCCTTGGATTTTTATCTTCCTACATTTTCAAATGGTCTTAGTAACGTCTTCATAGTATAAGGGACACATTTCAGAATATTGATTTGGTAATGTCAAATATCTGTTTAATAATTCAGAGTATTAAACCTAATATTTATATTTTTTCTTTAAAGCAAAGCAGAATGCTGGGAGCCAAAGGTAGGATTAATTTAAGCACTATAGTATAGTAATACTATCCAAGTATACTAAAACATCAGCATTGTTGCTACTATTACTCACTGGTTTTGCCTTGTTACCAAATCTTTATTTTCACATTATCACCCCCAGTTTCTGGCCACATTTCAGTGGAGTCAACTGTAATCACTGTTCCTACCATGTTATTACTGATAATTAATTAATAATTTAGAAATTTCCACATTATCTCCTTCTTGATTCTAACTTGTTACCGTGCTATTACCACTTTGTTACAATTGTGCTGTGCTGAAACAAAAGTGCTACCCAGAATGTTTTGGTTTGTCTCATTAAAAAAGAAAAATAAATCAGAGTTAGATATGTATGTAACAATAATTGACCAGTATATTTTATCAGACTGTGGGTGTCTAAAGACAAACGCTCATGTCACATGACTCCACAGACAGACCCTGCTTGGACTATTTAAAACTGTCCCTCTGAGATCTTTTACCATAGATTGACCTGAACAGGAGACCCACCTCCACATTATGATGATGCAGGTAAGAATAATGCAAGCTACACATTATACACATGCACAAAAAAACTTTAAATTTAAAATGATATGATGATATGATATGGTATATTCTGCGTTTGACAGGTTATTGATGTATGGTTAATTGACTTGTGCGAAAATTGTTCAAGTAATTGTACAAATATATAAATAACAGAACTGTACTGTTTATTAGACACGTTCAGTTTAAACAGACTCCAGAAAAAATACAAATATATTATTTTCTCTCAGGTTTGGTATAATCTGCTAAATAAGCTCAGTTTCAGTTTAAAAGAGGATTAAAGGGGGGGGGGGGGTGTTGGGGTTGAAGGCTGCAGACATCAACAAAAATGCCAGACTACCTCATCCTAACAGATAACCTACGTGTGCTGCCTGTAATCTCTTTCTCACTGTTGACTTTATCCTGTTACCTGATATTTTTAGTTAACCATTAGCAGGCACACCCAGTTCCGCTGACAACGTGTCATCAGTTTACAGACGCCTGACCTGTGACCTCACTCTCTGTGACGCATGCACAGAACAAATGTGGGGGAATAAAATAGATTTTGCTTCACTGAGCCCGTGTAACACCCTGTTGTCCAGAGAAGTTACACAAATAATTGCAAAACTTTATGGCAAACATCAGAGTCATCCTGCAGGGAAACCCCAAATGTCATCACTGCTGGATACTAGTGGTATCAGAGCAGAGGTGGCAAAATTACACACATTGCTTACTCAAGTAGAAGTACAGGTACATGTGTTAAAAAAAAATATACCAGTAAAAGCTGGTAAGTACTGAAGGAACTTCTTTTCTCAGGTACAAGTGAAAAAGTACAGACTCTGAAATATATTCAAAGTAAGACAGCAAAAAGTAACTCTTTGAAGGACAATTCTATTCTTATTGTTATGCAAAGGTAACTGAATGGTAGCTCTGGAGATATTTCTGTATATTAATATAATAATGAAATAATATAAATACATGAGAATACAAATGTTTTTCCAATCTAAATACTAATTTTGACGAATACACTCATCTTTCATCTGTTATGTTTTTTATTTTTTATTTTTTATTTTTTCAATTTTTTTATTTTTTCAATTTTTTTAATTGACTTTTTTTATGTTGTCTACATTGTAGATGGTGACGTTGCTTCCATATCCAAACAGAAAAATGAAAAAATACAGCAGCTGGACTTTAGCTAACAGCACACTGTGCAGCAAACAGCACACACTAACAGTTTGCTGATCTTTGTTGAGCTGATAGAAACGTTTGAAATTACCTGACACTTAAAAAGTGTTACTGCTCGCTCCTCTTCGGTAGCGCTAGCTCTACACTAAAATACTGCGATCACAACTTACACCCGTTCCAGCCCACTTTAACCTCTGAGAGTAAATGTTATAAATAATACATGTGAACTACAGGTAAGGAGCCTGCTTTGAAAATGTAATTATAAAGTACAGATACCTGAAAATTCTACTTAAGTACAGTAACAAAGTAATTATACTTTGTTACAAAGTAATTGTACTTTGTTACATCCACTTCTGTATCAGAGACATTGTGAACTGAAAACAAAGATTATGTTCTATAAATAAATTTTGTTATATTGAAGTATTTTTAAGAGGCGACCAAAAGAACAAAATATCTGCATGATTTTCCGTCATAAATAAGACAAACATTTTTCTAGGGTACAGGAAACCAGTGTAGATACTGGAGGTGCTATAATCTCTTTCCTCTCCTCTAAGAGACATTCCTCGTAGCTCTGCTCGTTCTTGTGGCCTCAGTCCACTCCAGCTCCCAGTTTTACCTTCCTATTGACTGTGATGACATATATCGCAATGACAACACAAGCTCCAGTGGAGTCTACAAAATCTACCCAGGAGGTCCCACTACTCCCCTGCATGTCTACTGCGACATGGACACTGATGGAGGGAGATGGACTGTCAGTATCAAATCCTATCATCATATTTTCAAATAAATGCCAAAGTTTTGGGGTGGGGTGGGGGGGTGTCACCGTGCTGCAGAATAAAACATGTATTTTTGTGCTGACAAACATGTCTGTTTGTCAGCACAAAAATACCAAGCTGAATTTCATGAAACCCTCTGGAGTGGTGGCACCTGGGCAAAAATGAAAAATTACATCTTTAATTATGATATATGTTTTTGGCATCAGTGGAGAATGCAGATGTGACCAATTAATAATGTTAGATAAATATATAGCATTTAATGTTAGTAAACATTAAAGGTCTCAGTTTGTTTCGTAATACCCTCTCAGGTATTTCAGAGGAGGATCGATGGGACTGAAAGCTTCTTCAGGCCCTGGAGGCACTATAAGACAGGGTTTGGGAATGTGGCTGGAGAATATTGGCTGGGTGAGTGCAGGAAGGAGAAGTGCATTAAATACAAGGCGCTTGTGCTGCTTTTAATCTAAACTTGGTGTGGCGAGATGAAATGATGGCGCCTGGGAAAGAAACAGTGTCAGAAATAGGATGCTGGTGCATGGTGCAAAGTGAAACAGAGCTGTGTGTGTGTGTCTTTCCTGGTCTGGAAAACATCTTCCTGCTGACTATGAGGAAAGAGAACGAGCTGCGGGTCAACATGGAGGACTGGAACGGAGAAAGGAGGTCCGCACAGTACTCCTCATTCTCAATTGAGTCTGAGACTGTTGGGTATCAGCTTCACCTGGGCAGCTTCACTGGCGGTGCAGCAGGTGAGGAATGTGTCGGGCACAAGAGACTGTGGATCATTTTTAAACCTGGCCAAAAATAAAATTATAATAATGAAAGAACATATTGATTTTTAAAATTTTGTTTAAGTGGAAAAATCCCATTAAAGAGATATGCCAGTGTATCTTATTAATTTGAATAATGTTTTTTTTTTTTTTTTATCTTAATGGTTTGCAAAGTGCAGTATTTGGTCTGTAAAGAGTCATTCTCTTCCTTTGAAAGGAAAAACTGCTAAAGAGACAATTGTTAAGATAATAATTAGGAATTAACTGCTGAAAATAAAGGCTGAGGAAAAGTTCCAAACTATTTTCCTCTACATATTATCTCCAAGTAAATTAACTACTTCTGTCAAACACAAAAAGCCAAATAACAAATACAAACCCGTGTGAGAAAAGTAAAAAAAGACCATAGAACCTTCTTAGTCTTGACTGCACTCACATTTTCCCTGTTTTCTTCTTCTAGGGGACAGTTTATCTGAACACAACTCCATGAAGTTCACCACATACGACAAAGATCAGGATCTGTGGGATAAAAACTGCGCTCAGCATTATTTGGGTGGGTTCTGGTACAAACAGTGTCACATCACTAACCCAAACGGCATGTATGCGCCTCATGGAGCCATTGAGTATGATAACGTCCACGTTATTTGGCAAACATGGAAGGGCTGGAACTACTCCCTCAAGACCATTGCCATGAAAATTCGATTAAGACCTAAGTGTTCATGCAGAAATTAACCTGATTTTCTAAAGATAAACAAGATTATGATAGTACCCACCCTCCATCGCACGAGAAGAGCTGGGATGTGTGGGGACACCATCTCTGACACCCAAGTTGTTCTTGCTGAATTTAATTTACAAGCAATAAAGAAACAGTTAAAGCACCCATTTATTTCCTTTTTTTTTTAGTTTAGTGCCTTGTTTCAAAAATACAAACTGTAATAATAGTTTAAATCTGCATACATCTACTTTTGAAATTTCTTATTACAATATTATGTTATTTAATAACATATCGACCCAAATATCAGTAGTATTGATACTAACACTGGTAATGGCATCTGATCGATACTAGCGCTACAGGACTGATACTTTCTCTCTATCCTCTAAGATAGAGTAGACTAAGTTTAAAAGTTGCAGTTAGTAGGAGGAGGAGAAGGAGGTGCCATTCAGCTCCTATTAGAAACTGTATGATATGCTACTGGAAAAGGTGAAAGGCATTTTCATTGTGCTAGCTCTTTCATAAATATAATAAATGGTGTTTTTTTTAACCATCTCTGTTCTTGACTTCTGTCATTTTTCAAAGAGTCTACATGCTTGCCAGGAGACTAACATCAGGGGCAGCAGAGCTTTGAGCTTAAAGCTAATTTCATCTGGCTAACTAGCTAACAGGGATAATGCTAGCATGTTCGTCGATAGCTTTCTGATGGTTTTTTAATTCTTATTTTGATATTTGCTGTTTTCACACTCATTTAAAGTCCATACCTTGTACTTGACCATTTTCATTTACTTACTATTAGTAGCGGCCTCTCACGAAGCACATTATATGTTCCCAATTTTTAGTTGAATCTGCCAAAGATAACCCAGTTAGACAGGTATTAAATATTATATTAGCAATATTTATTAATATTCCCAAGTGTAAATTGCCCTATGGAGTTACAAATCAAAGTTAAAAATTTTGGGGACAAACGGGGAAGTTTGGGAGAGAGGTAGACATCTGTTAAACATGGTGGACGCTCTGTCATGGTTTAGGGCGAAATTTCAGCCTGTGGTATTAGAGAGATCTCCAAAATTGATGGAATTATGAACTCAGATAAGTACCGTCAGGTTTTGGTCCATTAAGCAATATTATTTAGAAAGCATCTGAATGGCAAATGCCTCACTTTCATCATGACAGTGATCCCAAACTGACTGCCAATGCAGTGAAAGCATACCTGGATGTAACACTATCAGTCATGTATGTCAGGAAGAGTTCAGGCTGTGTTGAAAAATAAAGGTGGTCATACTAGATATTGACTCTGAAGCTCATTAGAATTGCACAAACTCTGTTTGTGCCTTATATGGTGTATTTCCATGTTCATTTACATATTTCGGTAAATCACTGCACCTATTTTGCGTTTTCATAGCAAAACATAGAGGAATGTCTAAAGACTTTTGCAGCGGTATAAAAAGAAGAGCCCGAGTGACACTGCCCACTAGTTAGTGAAGTGACTCTTATTTTTTTTAAAACCAGAAGTCACAGGTTTAGACTGCTATATCATCTGTTTTGCTTTAAATTTGACTATAATTTACAAAATTAACACCATGTTACATTATCAGAAACTAGTGAGATCATAAACACATCTGGAACGTGTGCACTGATGTCATAGAACAACACAGCTGGAGAATTTTTTTGAGGTCGCCCCCTGCTGGCCATTAAAAAACTTTTATACTTTTTAAACACGAAAAAGGGCCCCACAAGGAAGCTGCTGTTTTATGTTACAACGAGGGTAAAAAAAAAGTCTTAAGTAGCTTAAAGAATGTTCTTACTTCCTCTATTAGTGCTGTGGGGGGAAAAGTTAATGATTTAGTTTATTTGGTTTAATCTTATGTGTAATGTTGTGGGTTATCTGAGGAGCACTGGATACATCATTGGGTTAAAGTTTGGAGCCCAACACCACCTTTTATTATGAAAAAAAAACAACCTCAAGCTGCTTCTTTAAGATAAAACAAACAGAAAGGCCGCTTCCTCCTCCTCCCTCTCCCTCTCTCTCTCTCGGACCCAGAGTTGTTTCAGGAACACTTTTTTTTTGCGCTCGCTGCCTGCTGGAAGAAACAGGACAGTCGCGTCCGTGCCAAGGAGAAGGCGTAGACTTCCTTCAAACATTTCCTCCACCATCTCCGCTTTCGTGCCTCAAAGTTTTGTTCCGTGAAGAGTTTTACTTTAAAGAACATACTAATAATTAAAAAACAATCTCTGCCTGATCGCTTTTTGCCTTTGCTTTAACACACCGAAGAGTCCTGCTCTGCGAATCTTCTCGCATCTGAACTTTTTTGGCGACATGGACTGGGGAACACAGCTCTGGGTAAGTTGACAGCTGGCTCAGAAGAAGCGGAGGAGCCTTCTGGGATAAGTCCTTAAAGGACAGCGTTCCGCCTTTTCACTGTTTCTTTAAGTGCGGTGCCCTCTTAATTGTTTTCGTCGACACTCACCGTAGCACACGGTTGTTTTTCAGTAGCTGGCCTTGGCTAAGTAAGACAACAGCAGGAGTCTATCTGTAAAGCCTGCAGCGACAGGATTTCGCAACTCCTGCTGCATACCTTATCATAAGCAGAGGGGAAAGGAGAGGTTTATTACTCTTTTCTGGTGCACTTTTGTGTACACACAGTGAGCTTAGGGTGTGCTCCACCACACACACTGTTTGTTTTATCCTCTTCTTTCATATAAGCTCAAACCTGAAATTTTCCTTTTTGACAGGAAGTGTCCTGGCTGCAGATACAAACAGTACAATGTTTAGGAAAGTATAACCTCCTTGCTCTTGCCCGTGTCTCAGTTGTTGAATCATCAGTACAGTCAGCTCCCTCATCAGTCACGGCACACCGACACCAGCGCCTTCAGTTGGGTGACAGGGCATTTAAGGGACTGTGGCTACAAGCCACAAGATCTAAGGCACTGACTGATAAAGATCTCTCTCAGCGTTTGGCTCTAAAGATCAGAAATCCTCTTCCCCAAAATCCTAAAGCAAAGTTCTGTCCTGCCCGGTGTCACAGAACGACAGGAAATCCTCCCATCTGGAAAGCTCCAGATAGAGATCGTTCACCATCTCTGCTTCTTGAACAGTTCATTGATTATCAGAGTAGTTCCTAGTTAATCAGATGATTAAGGTGGCTGCATGTGCCTTTGACTACACATTGTTGTATTTTAGGTCAAAGAAAATGAAAACATTTGGGCACAGCGATCTGAAATGATTGCACAGATAGAGTTACACTTAGTGATGCTGATGGCCTGGATCTAATGTGTGTTTGTTCCAAAAGAGTTGAAAGTCATTCAACTGCATTCAATTGCTTGCAGTGGGTTTGGCTGCATACCATAAACCTGGGTGTATGACGCTTCATTGATACTGGAGCAACAGTTAGAGGCCTAGACCTGAAACGATGAGAAAAGCGTTATTTATTCATTCGTTTAGTGAGTAAATGTCTTGTAGACAAAAGCATGATGTGACATTTGAGAATTCTTTCCAAAATCAGAAGATATTTGGTTCGTCATGGAACATAGAAACAGGTATGATTCTCACGTTTGAGGATTTGAAACCATAGCTTTTTGCATTAAAATTGAGATAAGTGGTACTGAAATATGAAATTCAGCCTGCACAGTGCAGTGGTTAGCACTGCTGACTCATAGCAAGAAGTGTCCTGAGCCTTTCTGGGTGGAGTTTGCATGCTCTCCCTGTAGCAGTATGCTTTCTCTCCAGGTGTCCCAGCTTCCTCCCACAGTCCAAAGACATCCTGGTGATTCTAAATTGGCTCTTGGTGTGAATGTGAGCATCAGTAGATATCTGTCTCTGTGTGTTATCTCTGCAATAGACTGGGGACTTTTCCATGGTGTACCTCACCTCTTGCCCTATGATAGCTTGGAGAGGTTGAAGCCCTCCCCCTGATTTGGATAAACAAAAGAAGATAGATGGATTGATCTAGTTTTAGGTTAACATGCTCTCTCTCTGTTTGTGTAAACTGAATATCTTGGGGATGAGGAGAGACAAACCCTGGAAACATGTCATGCATTTCTTTTTCTGATTTAATAGTGCTGTTTTAATTCTGGAAGAACCTTCAGCTGTTCCGCCTTCTTTGTTGTGCATCGTCACCATCTCATCAAATTAAATCATAAAAGATTTATTGGGCCTGATTTCAGACACATGCCCTCTAAAATACGCTCAGACATATTAATTGTCTTTGGTGAGCGTTCGACTCTGTGCTTGATGTCAAAATAAAGTCCTGTGGGTTTAGACAATATTTTGTTGCACGGCATAGCTTTGTAATGACCGACTTACTGGCTGCTTAGTTAAAACCACCACCAGTTCTTATTAAATATGACGCAGTCCAGAAGTGTCGAATCACAGCGGAGCCAAGTCAATCGCATGTTGTTCAAAAAAGAAAAAAATCTTGCAATTTGTAACAAGAACACATGATGTAAGCAGCGTACTTTGTGCAGAAGGTTCAGCATTTCTATTGTCCTATTAAAGATTTTGATTATTTAAAGCAGGAGTTATCCCGTTAATAGAAATGAAACATCTCAGGTCATGTGGATTTAAACTCTTGCTTGAGGACATGCAGCTCTGTCACATTGAAAACCATCTACTTTGCAATCAGGATGATTGTGTGTCCGTGTACGTGCGTTTTGCTTTTTGCCAGTTCAGTTGGAAGAAATCTCCCTGATCACATGATGACACTAAAACAAGCTAGCTGTGGAAAATAGTGGAAATCTTTGGAAACTGACTCGTTCATTTAGGTCATTTTGATAATAAATATTGTATGTGTTTGCCCAGAACAGGTAATCAAACTTAAAGAATGATGTTGCTGTGGAGTGGTCTCTCTTTGTTGACCTGCCTGCATCCTGCTGATATGTAATTCAGGGACCTAGATATAAATCAGCTACATCACTGCTTCCTCCATTGTGCCCACTTCTCCTTTATCTTGATCCCGGGGTTGTGTTGGCATGTAAAGCAATGGTGGTTGTATAAGAAATATTAATTGTATGTTATGCATTTCTGGAAATTACTGATGTAATTTATTGATGTAACGCCTATTTTGCATACAGAGCAGTGTAGTACAGTGTTTTAAGACACCACTCATTTCTTTATATTCTACTATGAAAGTTGCAAATGGGTGCAGTGATTTATTAATGTGCAAACATGAATGGAAATACAGTATATAAAGCAAAAGCAGAGTTTGTACAATTCTAACAAGCTTGAAAGTCAATATGTGGTTTGACTACATTTGTTCAACACCGCCTGAACGGATACACACAAGTATGAAGGTGTAGTAGAGAAGGTATTGCAGGCAGCATTCTTGTCATTTCTTTCAGCAGTTTTCAGGAATAGTTCTCCAGGCTTCTTAAAGGACTTTCAAAGCTGTTCTTTAGTATTCTGGCTCTCTTTTATTCTGCTCTCTGTCAGGATGAGCCCACACTGCTGGTTGAGGTCTCTGGTGAGGCCAATCCATCACTGATAGTGTTTCATTGTGTGTTTTCTCTATCCTGATATGATTTTAGTGCCTTGGCCGTGTGTTTGAGATTTGACAAATTAAGCATTTGGCAATAAGATGCTTTCCAGATGGTATTGCATGGTCAATCAAAATCTCACTATACTTTTTTGTGTTCATAATTCCATCACTTTTGGAGTTTTGGAAGATGCCCAACACCACTGGCTGAAATGCAGCCCCGAACCATGACATGTTTGACCAATTTTACACCTGTCAAAGTAGGTTATCTTTCAACTAACGAAATGGGAACAAATTTGTTGCAAAGCAAAGTCTAAGTTTTAAATGGTTTCTTTGGTTGAGTTGCCTGTTATATGTAAACACAGCACTGGTTCATCTTTTGAGTTAGGGGCCTTTTTTATCTTTGAATGATTTACAGAACAGTATTTAAGTGGCTTAACAAACGAAAAAAGATTCCTCTGCAAATGCTCAGTTACATTGACTGCACTAAAAACTAGTGAAAAAAAGAGCCAGTGTCCAAAGAAAAACTTTAAAAGACCTTTAGAAAGCCTGGGGAGCTATTGTTCAACACTACCTTAGAAAAATTAGGGGGAAATCTGTGTCCTTTCAGCAAAATATAAAGCAATAAAGGGTGGCTCAAAAACATTTAGACAGCACTGTACTGTAAGATCATAAACTCATTTCACATTGTCAGTAATTATCTGGGAACCACTTGTGGTGATAACAATTCACTAAAATATTTAACTTAACTTATTTAACTGTGTATTACGTTTTCCAGTAAATACAAAGAATCTCACACTGCATATCTTTAAAGGGTGATTTCTATAAGTCATGCTTTAAGTGACAGATTTCCACTTTGGCAAAATTGACATCCACTAAGCTTTCAGCTTTTTCTTTAATTCTTGGCTGTCCATATTCTAAATTTACATTTATCGTATTTTGTAAAAATAACAACAAAAACAATTCTAAAAGAGCCTCTTTGAAAATCTTTGACTCCAATATGTCAGTTAAAATCAACATGTATCTAATATTTCAGTGACAGTGTATTCAGTTTTCTGAAAATGGGTATAACATTTAGATAATTAGCTTTATTTGCACGGACAATTTAACATGAAATTCACATTCAAAAGTTGTATGATTAAAAAAAAAAAATTCCAAAGTAAGTAATAGAATTCTTAGTAATGCGTAGTAAACCTGCCTGGACGTCGTCTTTAAACACGAGTCGTACAACCCATTTGAGTAAATTACCACTCTGACAAAAGCTATTAATAACTTAGAAGCTGACTTACAAGTAGTTATTACAGTAAATCTTGTTGGGTGGCTTTTATGATTAGATGAGGTAAAAACCTGACCCCAGATCAGCTGCAGTCAGGAAGCACGGCTGCTGCTGGCAGTACTGTGAGGGCGGGACCAGTCAGACTGGTTCCAGGGTTTAGATAGGCCCCTGGGAGCGTCAGTCACAGGGCGGAGGTTCACGCTGAGCTAATCATTATCTCATTCTTGAACGCTCTTTGTCTTACAATCAGTTTCCTTTTGTCACACAAGCATGCACATGTATTCCAGTAAAAGTGAGGTAGTGCAACAGAAGTGGGAAATGCACGCATTAATCTGTGTCAAGAACTCGTCACACACTCTTTAATCTCTTGCATCGAAACCTGCATTAAATAATTCAATCTGATTTCCACGGTCATTTTACTTCCTGGCATAAACTATGTTGCTTTATCATACTTTCCTATTTTCTCATCCCGTTCGCCTCCTTCATGGCCTCTCATATCAAACTGTGTTACTGTGTGATCTCCATTTAGATTCCCCCTCCTCTGAGGACTCTGTATCTGTGTCTCTGGTCCCAGAAGGCCCTCCAGCACCAACGCATGCACTTAACCACACACACACACACCACAACAAAGAAAAAGGTGGAGCCCTCCTTTGTGCTTCACAGGAGACACAACAAGGGACCCACCCGTGGGGCTTTATTACGTGTCCCAGACTCTCATGTTTCCATGTAATCAGATTGTTTTCTCCTCTGAGAGGCTTCTCACTGTATGTCATTAAACAGTGTAAATAAAAGCCAGCAGGGCTCCCTTACCGGTCCAACAGGTTTTTGTGTGTGTGTGTTTTGATTTGCACAGATGTGTCTAAAGCGAGGGAGGAATGCTGACAGGAGAGTACTGTTGGAGCGCTTTTATTCTCTACTACACCTTCATACTTGTGTGTATCCGTGTGCAGTGAGAGTTATTCTTAGGCCTCCATTTTCTATTTGTGGCAGATCGACAGCCTGATTAAATGAGTTGCGAAAGGCAATTTAATTAAAGCTCAAACGATTAGCTGAGCCACAGGAAATTAATCAGCGTTCGTCTTAATAAGGGATCAATTTATGTTGTTTTAATTATTTTTTTAATGCAAAATGGCACAAGTGAATGTTTTCTGCTTATTGTTTTATGAAGGAAATAATTTTGTTGTTTTAAAAATTTTAATGGGCAAAAAATGAGTTACATGAAGGCATGTTGGACTGTGGGAACTTACAGCCCAACTTGCATTAAGAAAAAGACCTAATATTAGCTTGATAGAAGAAGAAAAATTAAGAAGAACAATCAATAATGAGAATATTAAGTTAACTGCAACCCTAAATTAAATGCAGAATATGCGCCTTGTGAAATACATCCTGGGTTGATCAATGAGTCTCATTTTGTGAACTAATTGTGTAAGTCAAGCAAAAAGGCCAAATATTCTCCAATGTCTGCGCTGTGAGAACTTTTGCTTTCTTTTGTGATTGCAAACTGTGTATTCTGGGCTTTTGTGACCTTGTGTCAGACAAAAGAAACCATTTCATAACATCTGTTATGGCTTCGGAAAATTCTCGTGGGCATTTAAAAGTATTTCCTGACATTTTCAAGACCAAGTCGTCTCACTGAGAAAATACTCAGCAGCCAGTTTATTTCAATGGAAGGAGAAGTTTCCATTGAAATTGTCCAGAAACCAAAGGTGATATTTTGATATAAAACATGTTTTTCTGTGCTGTTCTTCTTTCAGGATCAGTATGATGTCATCGACAAGCATACACAGTCGGGCCTTGACCTGCTGGACCGCTACATCAAATTTGTGAAGGAGCGGTCGGAGATAGAACAAAATTACGCCAAGCAGCTCAGGTGTGGTCCTTCTGAATGGTTATTCATTTTTATATGAAATGGGATCTTGAATTTATTTTTTGTGTGTGCTCTTACCCTGCGCATGCTAGTCAAGTGGATGCTTTTACACTTTTCCAACAGAAATCTCACAAAGAAATATGCCAAACGAGGAAACAGGGAAGACCAAGACTGCAAGTGAGAAAACAAAAACTCGTTTCCAGCTCCAGCTTGAGTTGCATTGTTACATTTCTCCATTGCAGCTCTTATTTTTTTTATTTGTATATAACATTTTCTTGGTTTTTGAGGCTTTTCTGATATAACCTTTAACTATATACTTTAATGACTGCAGTTAAGTTGCAAATGGTGCAAAGTTTTTACAGAAATGACTGAAGATTGTATGTAAGAGAATGCTGTGATCATGTGGGCTAACATTTTCAAGTTTCACGTTTAGCATCTTTTTTTCTTCTTTGCATTCACACATTCGGATAAAAAGCTTGAGCTAGTGGAGTAGCATGGCACATAATTACATGTGATAGTAAAAATTGTGCTAACTGTGGTTTGGAGGCTTAAAAGATTTTGAACAGATGGTCCAAAACTATCCTAATCAGTAAATAGCTATAGCTTGGTAGCTTGGTAGTTAGCTTGAAGTAATAAAGGCTGCATGTCAAACATAGAGAATACGCAAACCATATACGAAACTATATCATTCTGAGTCTGAGTCAGTTTCTCAGTCAGATGTGCTGCTCGCCACGTCTGGTTTAAAAACACCAAGACGGCAATGCAAAAACACTCCAACAGGACTTCAGTAACCAGTTTTGCTTCAGTAACATGTGATGCTATGATGACTATGTCCATTTTTTTTAATAGTTTGTTTATTACATTTTTTTACAACTGCTGTTCAGAGTAGGGTTTGTTTTGTTTTTTTACCAAATAGTACGTTAAATCTTGACCTTTGGAGCCAACACTTTGTCCCTTTGCCATCTTCTCGCAGGTTCAGCAACCATGCTTCATTCCAGGAGATCCTCAACGAGCTAAACGATTACGCCGGGCAACGTGAGCTCATTGCTGAAAACTTGATAACTGGCATCTGTGTTGAGCTCTTGAAGAAGCTTCAGGATTTTAAACAAGAACGGAAAACGGTGAGAGAAGGAGGAAGCGAGTGTGAGAGGGAGATAGGGAGGGGGAGAAAAAGAAAGGAAGAACTGACGGGAAAGTTTGGCAGGTTAAAGACTGATTTGCACACTTTGCCGTCATCATCTTGAACCGCCTGACATTTATTGCATCCTCTTCCTTCCTCAGCACCTGGCTGATGTCAAGAAGGCCCAGCAGAATTTAGAGAGCAGCTTTAAGCACCTAGAAAATGTGAGTCTTGTGTTGTTTGTGGTTTTAGTTTGTTACTGAGCAGATCACTCAAGTGGTACCTCAAGATGAAGATATTCTTGGTAGTAATTCTTATTCTACAGATGTTACAGCAATATCTCAGTGACATCATTGAGTTTATGTTATTATGATTTTTTCTGTCATACTGTTAATAATTTATTGGTAACTCTTCAGGTGACAGATTACCCGAGGGGCAGTAAAATATGGCCATGACTTTACTCTTAGTATCTCAAGTGGAACTCAGTTCCTTCATGTTTAAATTGTTAATACTACCAGGGCTGAAATTATTAAAAATAAAGTTTGTGTTTCAGTTTAATATGTGTGTTTATGCCTACAGACAAAGAAGCGCTATGCCAAGGAGTGGGCGGAGGCGGAAAAAGCCTCACAACAAGCAGAGAAAGCGGAGAGCGAGGTCTCTGCCACCAGAGTTGATGTCGAAAAAGTAAACACACACATGCTAGCTTTACTTGAGCAGTGTTTCGTTTTTTTAGTTTGTTTTTACCACTTTTGGATTTTGTGATATTTTCCCTCCATGAACTTTTACTTTCTGTCTCCCGCTCACCTCCTTGTGTATCTTCCCATCACCTCCGTGCATCTATTCCTGCATTCCACTTTGCATTTTGTTTTGTCTCTCTTCATTTCTTTTTCTTGCTGAACCCTTTTATCTTCCCATCTCTTGTTTCTGTCGTTCCATCTGCCCTTCACTCTGAAAGGCCAAGCAGCATGCCCATGCTCGCACTCACACGGCAGAGGAGTGCAGGAACGACTATGCAGCAGAACTCCAGAAATACAACAAGGAACAGAACTACCACTATTACACCGACATACCGCAGCTCCTCAATGTAAGACAAACTTATTCATAAAAACACTCATTGATGATGTAGCACAAGTGGACAAAGCTAATATGACATATGTCAATATAAACAAAACAATTCAGTGAGTTCATACATCTGTGAGTGGCCATTGTAGAAATGCAGCGAGTCTTATTGTGAAAGGAGGCCCTTTAATTTGTGCTGTGAACAGAAATTGCAAGGCATGGATGAGCGGAGGATCCGGAGCCTTGCGGATGGCTACTGCAAGTTTTCAGATATCGAGAAGAAGGTGCTGCCCATCATCTCAAAGTGTCTAGAAGGAATTTCTGCTGCTGGGACAAAAGTTAATGAGAAACAGGCAAGTGTGAAATGTTTGGTTTAGAGTCATCTCCACGAAAACACAACTTTAAGCAAAACTTTCTTGGAGATGTCACTGTTAACATTTTCCTGCAGAGTTTATGGGCTCAGTCACTTGTTTTGGGTGATTTTGATTAAAAAATTAAACAGTTTTATTAGTTTTTCTCATACTGTATTCCAAAATACAGGATTATCTGTGGTATGAAACTGCATCGATATTGGTTAGTGGATTGGCCAATCGCAAGCCATTAGCCACTGAGTGTGTTTGGGGTCATGACATCAAGGCTGCACCCATCTTTTATACTGTCTGACTGTCACACAGATCACGGCTAATTATTAAGCTACAGAATTTCTCTAACGTCTGGAAAATCCAGATCTTTCATGTAAAACGTCAAGTGGAAAAAAAAAAACTTTCAGGCTACAAATTGGAAATGAGTCACTTATACAGAAATTCACCTCTTCACTGTTTTTACAGAGGGGTAAAAATGTACCTAAATGCATTTACTTCTGACCAGCATATGAAGACAGCATCTAGTGGAAGGAATGGTGGTTTTTGACTTTGATGTTGCTTTTTAGCTGTAAAATTTGTAAAATAAAATAAATAATTAAATAAAAAGATTAAACGCCTCTAATTGCTGCACTTAAAAATCCAGTGTCAGTGCCAACCCTTTTAAGGTCTCCGTTTGTTGCTTTGATGTGACTGAGTCTATTTCTTTGTTTTGTTCTCTGGAGGACTCTATTCTGGTCATCGAGCAGCACAAATCTGGTTTCGAGCCACCTGCAGATGTGGAGTTTGAAGACTACTCCCAGGGCATTAAATCGGCAACCTCAGAGTCCAGCCTCAACCCGCCAAAAGTGCGCGGCCTGATCTGGCCGTTCAGCAAGAAACACAAGGTGAACTTGTACCGCAGTCTCCTCTTTTGCATGTAAAAACCTGAAAATCCTTTCTAATGTGGGCTAAGATGATCCCGACATTTTTAAAAAGATGTGTAGCTAACTTAGTTGGTTTTGTTAGTCTTTCCTAAAATAGTACACGTTTTTACATTATTTTGAAATGAAGACACAGAGTGAAAACAACAATCAGTGTTGATTTCATGATTGGGCATGCTAATCAACTCTTTTTCGTTTGCCTTGAGTTATTTAAATATGGAGCTTGAAATTACAAATCTCATCAGGATGTAACATAAACCTTGTTGTTAGTATTATAGAGAGAATTTTAACCTGACAGGCAGTTTGTTTTTGTGTTGCAAGTCTCTGAAATTGTGATGAAAGACCTTTTTTTCCTCTACAGACCTTTATGACTTTTTATACTGTAATACAGAAAGCACATGGCCCATTTCCTTTCAGTGTCCCATTAAGCCACTGCATGGAACAAAAGCAGGACCTCCCTTAAGTGGAATGCAGCCATCATTAAGGCATCTGTGTTTTCCCTGCTGTGACGTGTCAAGTTATGAAAAAGGTCTATTATCCAGCAGACTGCAGGAAGAGCTTGATTCTGTATTTTCTTTTCATCAGCAGATCCCATTCAAAGTCCATTTACAATACAGTGTTAGTCAGTCTCTCAACACTTTTACAGAGTTAATCTCCAAACTCTAGAAACGGAAAACCTGCAGGTGCTTGATGCAGTGTGGGACTCTGGCTCCTGTCAACCTTATCGAGAATTGCAAATACGGTCCTGTCATAGTCTTAAAACAGCATTTTCGAACAAACACACACACACGCATACATCAGACTCGGCTCACATTCCACTCATGTCGTACCCCACTACCCCATTGCCTAGGGGGCCGATTCTGATTCCAGGCTGCTGCACAGACATGCCCCAAACATATTTCTCACTGTCCCTCTTTACACACATTATTTCAAGCTGTGCACCTCTTTCACCCGCTCTCTCCCCTTTCTTCTTTTCTCATTACCATTGTTATTTTATCCCTCCGATTCTCCGCTCCCTTGCTCCTCCACCTTGTCTTGTTCTGTTCTCCATCTTCCCCTCCTTCTTTATTCCACCCCAACCCTCAGCCTCTATGTCAAACTCAGGATTTCCACCTTAAAGACATTAAACAAATGTTGCTTGGTGAGTGACGCCCCCGTCTCGGTTCACGTCTGACCTCCATCCCCTCGCTTGCTGTCGTGTTCACGCCCTTGTTTTGCTGTGCTAATCTGTTTCATGTACACAAGCTTTTGTTGATATTGTATCTGTGCGTTCCATGCCATGTGTTTGTTGTGTACCTGCCTCATAGTCTTTGTTTCTTTCTGTCTAGATAATGCAAGCTCAAAAGCAAATGGTAACAATTATGATCACTACAGAGAGGGTATACCGGGTAGAACTTGATCTGGTGCTGGATTCTTTTCAAGGGGAAGTGATATATAAGGAGTAACTCCACACTAATTAATGCTGCACTGACCTTTGTGGGTAGAAAGCACAGACACCCTTGCTGTCAAGTTATCCCAGTAGCCACTCAGTAAAAAATGTCCCCTATAGACCACCACAATAATAAAAGAGACAGAGAACTGTTAAGAGGACAGAATCAATTGCAAAGAAGTTTCGTTTTTACTA
This sequence comes from Perissodus microlepis, assembly GCF_051167445.1. Taxonomy (NCBI): domain Eukaryota; kingdom Metazoa; phylum Chordata; class Actinopteri; order Cichliformes; family Cichlidae; genus Perissodus; species Perissodus microlepis. Next base: position 29,414,884 of record NC_140466.1, on the reverse strand, counting down.
TTTTGATCGCTCATCACAGCTGAGGGGCATATCTGTTTCCGTTTGACAGCTTCTGTTCGTGACTGACCCCACTTTCTTGCGCTTAGCTACAGTTCAGTTGGCTTTCAGTACCTTTGACCCCTTCAAAGCAAGGAGTTTACTTCCTGCTTGACTTTAGATTCCTGACACGGGGAGGCATCTGCTCCAAGTCATGTCACTCAGGAAATAAAATGTCACCGGATAGCTGGTTGATGTTGTACTTCCTCCAACTCTTCCAGTCACTGCTTGCAGGGGGATGCTGCAACACATTACACTGCTCAAATAACTAAGGAACGCTTTGAAAATACATCATATCTCAATGGGGAAAAAAGTCACACTGGATATCTATACTGTAATGGACTAGGTAATGTGTTAGGACTGAAAGGTTGCCACATTGTGTGATGGAAATAAAAAATTATCAACCTACAGTGGGCTGAAAAAATGAGGTGGCAGGCGAGTCCATTTTGCCAAAATTTAATTGCAAGAACTCAGAATGGCACTCAGTAGTTCGTTTGTATGCCTGACAACATCCTAATGTTGGGTTATTACCTGGGGGATCTCCTCCACGATCTGGTCCAAGGCATCGCTGAGCTCCTGGACAGTCTGAGATGTAACCCAGCACCACTGGATGGACTGAAACATAATGTCCCAGAGGTGTTCTGTTGGATTTAGGTCAGGTGAGCGTGGAAGTCAGTTAATGGTATGAAGTCTTTCAACTTCTAGGAACTGCCTGCATACTCTCACACATGAAGCCGGGCATGGTCTCGCACCAGGAGGACCCCAGCACCCACTGCACCGATGTAGGGTCTGCCAGGTGATCCAAGGATATCTAATAGCAGTCAGGGTGTTATTGCTTAGCCTGTATGGGTCTTTGTGTCCCTCCATGGATATGCCTGTTCAGACCACCAAACCGGTCATCCTGAACAATGTTATGGGCAGCATAACACTTTCATGGCCTCTCCAGTCCAATGGCCTCCTCCTCCTGTTCCTCCTTGCAAAAAAGGAGCAGACACTGGTCCTGCTGATGGGTTAAGGACCTTCTACAGCCCTGTCCAGCTCTCCTAGAGTAACTGCCTGTCTGCAGAAATCTCCTTCATGCTTGTGAGACAGTGCTTGGAGACACAGCAAACCTTTACGCAATGGCACATATCGATGAGCTATCCTGACACTACCTGAGCAACCTCTGTAGGATCCAGGTATCACCTCGTGGTACCAGTAGTGACACTGACCTTAGCCAAATGCAAAACTAGTTAAAAAAGCAGTCAGAAAAGATGAGGGGAAAATATCAGTGTCCTCCACCTGTGAAACAATTCCTGTTTTTGTAGTATCTCATCGTTGCCCCTCTAGTGCACCTGTTGTTACCTTCTTTAAAAACAGAACAGCTGAAACTGATTAACCCCCCCCCCCCACCACCACCACCCGCTACTTAACTGAGCAAGTCAATATCCAAGAAGTTTAAATGACTTGATGCTTTTCTCTCATTTAAAAAGTGTTCCTTAAATATTTTGAGCAGTATAGATGTAAACTAGAGCTCCTTCCACAGATGGGAACTACTTCCTCCAATCATATGTGTATATAATGGTCTGTATTTGTATAGTGCTTTACTTGGTCCTAAGGACCCCAAAGCACTTTACACTATACACAATCATCCACCCATTCACACACACATTCACACACTGGTGATGGCAAGCTACAGTGTAGCCACACTGTAGCTTGAGGCGAGGCTGCCGGACACTGGCGCCACCGGGCCCTCTGACCACCACCAGTAGGCAACGGGTGAAGTGTCTTGCCCAAGGACACAACGACCGAGACTGTCAGAGCCGGGGCTCGAACCGGCAACCTTCCGATTACAAGACGAACGCCCGACTCTTGAGCCACGAGCCACGATCGCAGATGCGCAGTGATGAAATTGTTGTAATTTTGCTTGATACATCGCAGCTGAGGATTTAAATTAAAAAAAAAAAAAAATCAAGATGTGATTGAAATGCAGACTTAATTAATCCCCTACTTTAACAAAAGTATGTCATTAAGTGTTTTCGAATTACAGACATTTCTTTTTTCCCAAAGCTCAAAAGCAATTGTTGAGTGACAAGCATAGCCACAGGAGGGCAGTTTCCTCTTTATCTTATGATTTAAAAATAAATTGAGTTGATCACAAACATTGAACTTGTGTTCAGTTGTTTACTGGAGCTCTCAGTTCAAAACCAAAAGAGATGTGATGGAACATCATTAGGTTTATTTTGTTTTTTTCAGCCTATCAGAGAGAAAGAAATCACTGACAAACCTATCAGCACATAAAGGCCTGAAAGACCACAGAAGACCACTGAAATGGATGATTAAATAATTTTTTTTAATGGGTAAGAATAACTTCCCAATATCTAACCAAGTCACGAACATTCAGAATCCCAGGTGTCCTCAAATGTGTTAGATATGCTTCAGAGTAGCCTTATCTAAGTCAAGAATAAGAGACGCCTTCGTGAATAAAATACGGGGCGTTTACAACATAGCTACTAGTTACATTCAAGAACAGCAAGATTTAACTTTCTGAAACGTTCTGAAAAAAAATCTTTAGACAGATAAAACCAAGATTAACGGAGAGAAACCGCTCATGATCTGAAGCATACACATTATCTGTCAAACATGTTGGAGGCAGTGTTATGGTATGGGCATGCAAGGCTGCCAGCGGAACTGGGTAACTAGTGTTTATTGATGTTGATGTTGAGCGGCAGCATGAATTCTGAAGTATACAGGGCCATACTCTCTGCTCAGATTCAGCAGGTTCACTGAGCAGATAGCTAATAACCAACAACACACTGCAAAAGCAAACCAAGAATTTCTCAAGACAAAAAAAATTGGATATTTCTAAATACACAAGTCAGGTACGTGATCTCAAAGCAACAGGGTTTCAGACTCCAGGCAATCATCGACTGCAAAAATAACTATATGGAAAAACACTATATGACTAAAATTTCTAAACATCTAATAGAATACTTTTGCTAAACCCCTTTGAATTAAAGCTGAAAGCCTGCACTTCAATCACATCTTGATTGTTTGATTGTAAAATCCACTGTGGTGGTGTGCAGAGGCAAAATTACAAATGTTGTCATTGTCCAGATGCTTGGAACGGCCGTACCGCTTTATAATTGCGTGAGCATGTAGCCTGTTTGAAGAAGAGAAGAAAGGTGCTGTTAGCAGAATAGAAACGTGTCTTTTGAATCCTTTGGTAGCTCCAGGCAGTATCCAGGTACAGAGAGGGCGAGACTGAGCGAGCTTTCATTTATCACTGACCGTGGGAGAGGAAGCTTCGCTTTCGTCAAGGCCTCGCCTTGTGGGGTAATTTTCAAACAACACCAGTTCCCCGCGCTCCTAAAGCCACATGCCATTTAATTTACGCTATTATAAAGACGTTCTTATTATATAATTAATAAGCACACTTGTTTTAAAATGAAAGCACAAGTAAGGAAGTGATGAAATAACTAATTGCCACAATAAAGAACTCTGTAAAGGTCGGGCTGCATTGTGGGAGTTGGGCTGGTAGTGAAGCTCGTTTCTGGGCTCCTGTCACATCAGTTCAATAAAATATTTCTCAGTTTTATTAGAATGCCTCTGATGGTGGAATGGCTGTTTTATTGCCAATATTGTAAATGTATTCATGTGTCATTTGCTTCCACCCAGCGCTGACGGATGCAAATTTGAACAGCACATCATGTCATCATTTTATATAAACCACAAAATGCTGTGTAACCTGCAGATACCAGTCGTCTTCTACACCTGCTGGTGCATTTCTAGATGCTTCACCCTAAATGAGATTTAGCTTTTGTAGGCGATTCTCCAAGAGCAGCAGCTCGCTGCGTTTACTGTCCATTTACTGTTTCTGGACATGGAAAGTTTTGAAACACAGTCGCTGTTATCAGCATTAGTACTGGTGGCACCAGCGTGGGTTATGCTTGATAAGAGATCTGAAAGGAAATAAGTGATATCGCATTACACCTGTAATCACAGTGGGGTGTGGTGTGTGGAAAAAGGCCTAGTGGGCAGTGCACGCAGGGTTCTCAGTGTGGTTGCAGTTACTCTTTAATTCCCCCGATCAAATGCTGTTATCTCATGGGAAAATTGGCTGTTTTTGTTTTTTTTCTATTGAGGACGTTCTCTGAATTTTCTCTCTCTGTGATGACATACAGATATGTAACATTTAAGGTGAAACATTCAAGTAAATTCAGATCAATTTAATTTAAAGATTTATTTTACATACTATTTACAGTATATGTATATTATAGCTTGACCATCCAATCCAGGAAAAAGCTTAATAAAAAGTTACAAAATATGACATTTTAACCTGGAAGTTCACTTCACAAATATATTAAAAACAACAGTGAAGACAGCCAAAGTGGTTTTTATTAACTATCATGTATAACGAGTGCACATAAAGCAGTAAAGACCCAACATTGATTGTTGCTGCTTCAGCTGTTTCCAAAAATAGATTAGACTAGACTAGATTATTGAGTCCAAAGTCCAGATTAACATTTGTTTAATGTTAAATGCTTGTGCATGTAGGCATAAGGAGCTCCTTACCTTTTCTAACTACGCTCCTTCTCCTACGTTTTAGTAGTTTAAAACACATTTCTTTTAAACTGGTGTGCCAATATTATTATTATTATTATTATTATTGTCTTACTGTAGAATCAGTAGTGCTGGCACTTTACCTTCCAGTGTAGCTTAACACAACACCTGCTACCTTCACAGAAGTCCTCGCTCTTCGTGTAAAACACTTTTTGGTTTGTAAACTAAGAACCAAAACCAGCAAGAAAGTCCCAGTATCATAAATCATACAGGGTCATATTTTTCCCAATTAGGCATATTCCTAAAAACGTATAATATAAAACAGTATTCTGTAGTTTGCATTTGTGGCTATGTCATATTTTACTTGTTTGCTGTGCCTCTTCGTTATATTGTCTTTTAAAATTTACTATGTGTAATGAATTGAATCTTTTCTGCTACTTAAATGCGTACTTGTATACCATCACAGGAGAGAGAGTCGGCCTTGTTGGTTCTGTCTGTAAACTGTTCATCCAGTATAAACTGTAAATGCATTATTACTTACTGGGTTTTTACTATAAATGTCTCTCTCTCGTTTCTGTTTCCTTAACTAACAAGCTGCATTTGCTGCATTAACCTGTGTGTGTGTGTGAAGATGTCTGTCTAGAGGTGGGAAAGATGAAGACAGCCGGTGGTCAGAATTCATATGATTGTTGTATACGTGATGCTCAGGAGATTTAACTGTTTGCGTTTCCGTTGTTGTTGGTGTCGTGTGTGTTTGTGTAGCAAACTCCTGCAGAAGATTACTCTCACCTTCCTCCGGAGCAGAGGAAGAAGAGGCTGCAGACGAAGATTGACGATATCCACAAAGATCTGCAGAAGGCACAGGACCAAAGGTGAAAGCGTCGGCAACAGTATGACAGACGTCTCTGAAAAATGCTTTTGACTGTGACAGACAGCCGAGCCGAGTGCGAGCTCCTTTGTGCATGAACTAACTTTGAAATGAAACGCGGCTGCCCGAGGCTATATCTCCCACACATGCTTCTTGTTTAAACCAAAACAGCAGCAAATATATAAGAGAGATAGAAATGCAAAGTCATCATTTCATATCTTAAATAATAGTGTACTTCTAACTTTGTGGAAGCTTAAAAAGGTTATTTTCTGTTTGAACATAATAGTACGTAGAGCTCATGTCAGCTCCATTAATAAATAACAAAATAACTTCACCAAGCTCTGACCCCGACCCCATTCAACAGCTTTGCAGTGATTTAAAACAGCAGCTCAACAAGTGTTCTCAAAAAGACTTCCTTAAACATCACATTCCCCAAACATTAACACCTCTCTCTTCTTGTTTCATCACTTTTGTCAGTGAAGCCCTGGAGAAGATGAAGGGTGTGTACGAGCAGAATCCACAGATGGGAGACCCCTCCAGTCTGGAACCTCGGATCCTGGAAATGACCCAGGACATGGGCCGCCTGAGGGGAGAGCTCGCCAAATACGAGGTTATCGCGCACATACATATGCACACGCAAGCTAATACCGTACTGTATTTTGGGACAGTTTTCATAAACATTTCAAATCTTCATGTTCTTGACAGACGTGGCTCTCAGAAGCTCTGGGAGGAGAGGAATCTCCATTTCCTGTCAACAACAACACAGAGTATGGGTAAGTTTAAAGGAAACGTACGAGGAGACTTTCAGTTTGCTTAGCTTAGCTTAGCTTGATGTAAATAGCACAGTACTTAAGAAATGTATTAGACCACCTGTCAAAAGAGAAGAAACTGTCCAAAACTTGTTTAAAACTGAAATCACATATTTATGCTTATAGAAAATCATAATTTTCTAGTTCGGTGATCAGATTTGTGACAAAAAAGTTGGGCTGGGCCACTGAAGATGTTCACATTTTAAACTTGGCTGTGGTGGTCTGACGTTTATGTGACTTTTTTCCCCTCTCAAAAAACCAAGGCACCTCCTTAGGAGCTATTGCTTGATGTAATTTTAAAAAGTCACATGGCCATCACATGACAGTTGTCTGAATCAGGGGTGCCTTGCGTCCTGAGTCAACTGACTGCTGGCTGTAGCTTGATGTCTGCCTTTTAGATAGACACTGATACCTTAGCGTATGAACATTTAAAGTGAAACAGAATGAGTAAATTCCATATCTTTTTTTTTTTCCATCTGAGGACGAGCATGTCCAGCAGGGTAACACGTGATCCTGATGCGAACATCTACGCAGAGTTCGATGAAGAGTTTGATGAAATAGAAAGTCCTATTGGCCAGTGCACGGCTCTGTACAACTTTGAAGGTGAATTTTATGACTGACATTAAACTTGTTAATAAATAGGTCTCCATTTAGCCTATTATACATCTCTTACTTGGGTGTTTATGTGCAGGCAACAGCGAGGGCACCGTTTCCATTAAAGAGGGAGAGCTATTGAGCATAATGGAAGAGGATAAAGGCGACGGATGGATGAGAGTCCTTAGAGCCAGTGGAGACGAGGGCTATATACCTTCATCCTATGTCAAACTCGCATCCTAACTTCCATCACAGAGCTTGTGCTGGAAGTTAACAGCCAAAGGTGAACACAAAGTCATTCCAGATAATTGGAGCTGCTCTCTACATCTTTTATCTCAGCTAGTGATGTGTATGGAGAGATGAAAGTGAGTGATTATAAAGCTTGTTATCGAGGCTGATCGCAATATCATACACTCCATCTCTGCTCGCCGTGGCAGACGTTGCCTCTAAACGCAGACGGACGAAACTTTGACTTTTATAGATCTCAGCTCTTTTAAAACAAAAAAACCCAAAACTTTTGAATGTATGCCTGAACATTTTGTCACGTGTGAAGTGACCACTCCTGTAACATACTTTGATATGTTTATGGCAATGTTTGTATCCATCCACTTGACTTTCCCACTAATGATTTGAATTAACCTGCTGAACCTTTTCTTGTTTTAACACCAACTATTTACCCAATTCCTTCATGTGAGAGGACAATGTGAGGGTTTTTTATTATTATTATTGTTATTATTTAGAAATGTGATGTTTAATTATTTTAACTGAAAACCACTACTCAGTAGGGAGTGCACAATGACCCTCCCAGTAGACGGTGAGAGGAAAGGATAGGTTTACGTGTGTTTGTGGTCTGTTTGGAACAGAACTCGGGCCCTCCATGTGAAGATTAGTCATTTTTCTCCATGGCTTCACCAACCGGTTATTCAAACACTTTCACTTTGTTGCTGACTCCTCCTGACCTGATTCAGACATGCCGCGACAATGATGGAGACAGTCACGCTATGGAAGTGTAACTATACTTTTGAACATTTAGATCTCGCCGCAATTGTCATGCAGAGCACAGCGTCTCTGTCTGCACGGTGCCTCTCAGAGACCTGTAGCTTGCCCATCACACGCAGGCCCTGAAAGCGAGCGAGATTTCTCTTCTAGATTGGGAATGGGGAAACTGCAGAGGTCTGTCTTAATATTATTGGAAATTAATAACTGACTTGGCGAGATAACGAAAGCACAATGGTTGTTGCTGTCTGGGGCATTTTCTGGTGAGTCAAGCAACTCACAAAGAGCCTGTGCACGGTCTAATCCGGCGCACGCTCCTCGGTTAACCCGTGGCATGCGTTCAGGCTCGTGTCGCGTAAAAAGTGATGTTACACATTCTAACATAGTGACGTTTACAGAAAAGTGGCCATGAAGCTGTCAGAATAAAGGAAGGTGGCTGAAAGGGGGCTTATGCAGGATCTGAGTACTGTGAAGACAGACTTTTTAAACAATGTGAACCTATCCTTTGTCTTCACACCAGACATTGTAGTTTCTCTGTGGCAGAGGGTTGGAAGGGAACTTGCTTTGCGGTGCTTTTTGTGAATTAAACGTTTGTCCGAAGCGAAAGGAAAAGTGCTGGCGATGAAAGATCAAAGTTGTAAAAAAAAAAAAATGCAGAGTTTATTAATTTTTGATCCCTGTGAATTGCTTGTGTTTGAGGGTGCAGCTTCACTGGCTTTATCATATCTGTTAATACAAATGTGGTCTACAGGCAGTTTTTGGCGGTGGTCGGACTCACGCTGGAAGGGTGGAAGGGTTACAGCTCTCATGGTCAGCTGTTTGCTTTCTGTTTCTCATATTCTCAAATGGTTTAAACTGCATGTTTCCTGAATATTTGCCTGGTCAGATTGTCTAAAATGAGGTCCTTTAAAAAACAAAACTCTTTCCTTTTCTTTTTTTCTTTAAACTTGAAATGCCGATGGCCCGTTCAGCCAATATTCTGAAGAATCACGGCATCAGTGGAAAGGAAATTAGTTTTATGATTCACCTCCTCACTGGAATCCCTCCCAACAGCTATCAAATATTTCTAAGATCAAATCTGAAACGTTTAAAGATGAGCCACATAAGGTTTACTCACGTCTTCTCCAGCACTCTGACCCGCACAAGTAAATGTTTTCTCAACATTCAAAAGGAATCATTGTCATTTTTTAAAAGAAAATGTTTGTATTTACTTGTATCATAAAAAAGGAAAAACATTTGTGTCTCGTTTTATTGCAGTGTTACTCATAAGAAACAAATGACAAAGGAAAACTTTTATTTATGCTTCGAAACACCGAAGTGAAAAATAGAGTATCCAGTGAGGCTTCTTTAAACAATGATTTTAAAAAAAGGATCAGAAATGTACATTTTGTAAACACATTCCAGTTTTTGGAAAAGCAATTTTGAAATCTGGCGCAGGCCTATTTCACAATAAAGGTCTACGCACACATTCCTGTTAAAGAAAAAGAAAAGAAAAAGAAAGTTGTTAAGCTGTTGTTTGACGAGCTCGACATACAGTCTTTTCTCAGCAAGTACAGGAAAAAAAAAACACTTTTTCCTCTTTCTGTTTTATCTCCCAGTAGAAATGTCTCTTCCTTTACCTCCACAGCACACAGAGGCTCGGCTGAAACCTTTTCTCGTTTTCCTCAAGTGAAGAAAGTGCCGATTTCGCTCTCTGCTCAGAGAAACGGAGGGCTGAGGCTCAGGTTAAAGGTTCGGGTTGTCTTTAGATTCCAGTTTTTTTGAGAGGACACAAAGAACCTTATCAAACTTCTCGTATCGCTCCTTCCTCTCTGCTCTTGCGCCCAGCTGACCCCAGAACAGCCGCAGGGCGAACTCTGTGCGGAAAGCCTCGAGCAGTTCGGGGATTGGCTCCCAGCCTCCTGTTGGAACAGTGCGTTGGACACTTAATCAGATACCACCAAGATACAAGTTTCACAATGTACACAGTTTTTGAGCAGAATGCTTTTTACTTTTCCACTTCCTGTCTCAGCCAGTGTTTATTTTATATTACAATGGGCTCGGTGCAAAAACTACTCAGATGAACCAATTATCTGTAGCCTGTGGGAGCAATTCACTTCATTTCCATATTTCACAAAACACTCTCTCGACTTACTTAACAAAGCTGAAGGAAATTGATGCACAGTGAATATTCTGCTCACCATATCACCAGGTTGCCAGTTTTGGCTTCAACATTTTCTCGACTTGAATTTCAGCTCAGTAACACAGCTGCCTCAAGGCATCTTTACACAAGCTGTATTTGCCTTAAACGTTTTACTGAATATCATTTCCCCCCTCATTTGGACTCACGTGCACTGAAATTTTTGTTTCCTTAATAACACTAATGATAATGTTGTACTGTATTGTGTGGATGAACGTGCATACCTGAGAGCAGAGCGTGTGCGTGCTCCTGATAATCGTGGGCATGCAACGCAGCGCTGCGAGCAGATTGGAGGACATCATAGAGTAGCTGACAGCCTCTTTCACTGTCCTCTACTGGGTCCTCACCCTCCATTAGCATCAGCAGTGGAACCAGATGTGGCAAGGCTATGGGGCCCTGGACCACAGAGCCTGCAAACAAAAGCACTGCACCCATTAACCTCACAGGGGTAATGCAAAGATTTTACACATCAGTGTTTGCTTACACATTTCAGGGAATACTACACCAATTGCATATTTATAAGAGCTTAACATATATAATTAAAGCCTGACTGATGTATCAGCCAATATTAGATATTTGCCAATATTTGTATTAGCTGGCAACTGAAAATTTAGTAAAGGAAAAAAAAAGGAAAGCCATTGACCATGCTATGCATGTTGATGTTGCATAGTTTGTCTGTGAGACGGCATTCTGCAACTTGATGTTTTTGGGACACCACAAACAGCCAGCTGATGCAAGGAGAACTCTGCAGAGTGTAAATGACTAATTCACAAATTGTTGCGACAATACAAGAAGAAAACTGCATTGTCACATTATCTAAGAAAGGACTGATAAATGATTACATATGTCAAATTTTAGTGAAAGTTATGTTTTGTGTGTTTGCCAAAATACATCAAATCGCCAAATATTAGTATTGGTCTTAGTCTTATATTGATTGTGCTCTATATGTAATTTCACTAGTTGGGACCACATTGTCATTTAGGTTTGACAGCTTGTCCAGTAGATGATGGCAGACGGCTTGACCATGAATTGAGGCTGTGGTTTAGGGAAGGCTGGGCAGATCCTCATGTAGTAATGAGGAGTGACTGAATTGAGAAAGGGAGAGTGAGTGGGGCCTGAAAATGAGAATGCACAGCTTTCACACAGGGTCACGTATAGACAGAGAACAGGAAGTGTATGGAGGTGTGGTCCCGCTCCTGAAATCCAGATAAACTATTTCCAGTTATATTAAAGTTTAACCAAATGTGCACAGTACTGAACAGAGTTACATAAAGTTCATTTTCTTGGTAGGCTTTCAAACTTAAGACTGTCCAGAGAAGAGAATGAATGATGCTGCAGGGCTTCTAGACAGGTCTTCATTATCCAGCTGCATGAAGTTATTTCATTTCTTTTTCTAACCTATACATGCTTAGCAACAATAATGAGAAAGTCTTGTTATTAATAAACCTATACATTCAAGAGGACATATTATACTTTCTTTGAATAATTAAAAAAAATATATTATTACTAAATTAGAAAAGCTTTAAATGGGGGGAAAAATCCCATGCTGGTTCAGGCAGAGAAAAGCCCTCAGCTCCGGTCTCTTTCTCTCTCTGAGAGACTTTCTTCTAATTAGCTGGACCTCACCAAGCAGAACCTCCTTAGAGTTATATATGAGGAGCATAACAAGCATAACTGGACCTTAAATGAATTTGAATATTACACAGAAATCCTTGTGTTGTGAATTTACAGTGCTGTGCAAAAGTCTTGAGCCACCACTCATTTCTTTATATTTTGCCTCTAAGGAGCCAGACGTCATTAATCGTTCTCCAGGTTTTTCTGATGCTCTTTCAAAGTTTTGGGCGTTGGTAGCTTTTTCACTCATTTTCGGTCCAGGCCTTGTACCTGACCACTTTCAGATGAATGGGGTTTTTTGTTTGTTTGTTTGTTTGTCAATGTTAAGAGGTTTAACATTTGAATAATTCGAGCATAAAAAGGCACCTAACTCATGTGATGAATCAGTGTTGTATCTGCGTGTAACAGACAACTTAGCAAAGATGCACTTTAAAATTGTATCTTTAGGCACTTTGTACAGCTTGTGGGGGAAAAGTAAATAATTGTTCCCACTTCTTTAGCCGAATCTATGAAAAATGCCAAAGATAACACAGTTTGACAGGCACAGAGTAGTATTTTTGCACCAGCAAGTTTTTTCCCCAAAGAGCTGTTAGCTGTAAACTTGCCATATCTCAGCATTTTCTGCAGTCTCTCCTTAAAAAAGAAAGAAAGAAGGAAAGAAAGAAGGAAGGAAAGAAAGAAAACTATGCAAGTGGAGGACAAAAGAAGAAGTGGGAGGCATAAAAAACTGTCTACAGCAGATAAACAGTCTGATATTCATGTCCTTAAGAAACAGAAAAAATACAGCAGAGGACTGAGACAGGACCTGAGTGATGAATTGATCCATTTACTGTTTGCTGAAGCCTCATCAGAAATAAGTTAGCTGTCAAGAAGCCATTCTTAGGCAAGGGAAACGAGGAGAAAGGGCTGAGGTGTGCCAAATTACACTATGAGGTAGACTGAAAATCACTGCTAGTATAACGAGAAGGGATACTGCAGCAAAATCATGACAGAGAGAAGAAAAGAGGGACCAAAAAGCTTCCAAAGAAGAGCTTTGATTGTTCTTCAAGAAGCCTGGAGAACTGTTCCTGAAGACTACTTAAAGAAATTTTAAGAAAACCTGCCTAAGAGAGTCCAGGCCAGGTTGAAGAATACGCTCATTAGAAATGTACAAATTCTGTTTTTGCCTTACATACCATATTTCCATGCATGTTTGCACAGGTTTCAATAAATTGCTGCACCTATTTCCCCATTTTACAAGCCAAATCTAAAGAAATGAAGGGTGCTCGAGACTTTTGCACAGTACTGTATCTTTGTAACGCCTGATCAAACCACAAGAAACAAATATTTCTAACCGCGCTGAACAAAAGTAACTTGCATATACGATGTAAACACAGCCACTCACCATCTCCCTCATTCAGCGACTTCATGAACGGTTTGAGATTCTTCTCAAATAAAACTGCGCTCTCTGTGTACTCCCTCCTCAGCTCTTTCCATGTCGCCTCCAGTCGCGTTATCTGCACATTTGTATGTAAACAAATATTCAATATATGCAAGAAAACTTGAACCGCATTTTACTTTGAATAATTTTACATCCAGCAATCACAGTCCTCTGTCATAAATACTCCACCTGAGGCATCTCCAGAGCCTTCATCACAGCTGAGAAAGAGTACAAGTTGTGGGTGTGCTCTTTCAGGGCCTGAGCCAATAAGATTACTTTGTGTAAAACAGATGCTCTCTGCTCCACCCTCCCTGTGCAGCCCAGGATATCCACTGCAACTCCCACTGCTATTAGATGATGCCTAAAAAGTTCACATTGAGTGGATTAGAGGCGTCTGAGTGGACAGAAGATTGAATGCAGTAACTGGTAAGGGACATTTTTCATTTCTGAACACTGGCTTTCACCCAACCAGAGTCCAAGCAAATACAGCTGAGGTGAAACGAATTTTGTGGTACCCAAAGAATTAGAAAAAAATGTGCAACAAAAAACCCCAAACAAAGAAACAAACAAATAAAAACTGATCCTTTTACAGTTTCTGTGTACAGCCACGAGATAAACCAACACCTCCAAGGATGACTGACAAAGCGTAACATTGGATTGATTTTTAAAATAGTGTGCAGGCTGCGTGTACCTCTCTAATAAATCCTGTCTTAACTGGTGTCCATGTGGCAGAGTGACAAGCTCCAGCCCTGAGCCAACTCCCATTAGCCTCTTCTGCTCATCGGTCACCCCGATGATGCGTGCAACCTGCACAATGAGCAATAAATGGCCAGTCAGATTCCAGATCCAAGAATTTCAACAGCTCATGTGTACATAAAGTGTTTATCAAACTACTCAAGACTAGAAACTACTGTTAAATTCAACACAGCTAAAGTTTTAAATGAGAAAAGAGTAAAAACCAGGGACACCTGGCAGTCAATGCTGAGCATGTGCAAAGCCATGGTTTTAGGGTCTGATCGGGTAAAGAGCTCTTTCAGCGTCACCAGGACGCTGTTCTCCAGAGGTCGGTTATTCTCAGGTAGGAGCAGCGACTTAAACTGATCCAACTGAAAACACGACTGTGACTCCATCTGTAAGGAAGGCAGAAGAATATCATATACACACATGATACACATCATACACATTTGTGCACAGTTCTATATAACTGCACACTAATGTGCATGGATTGAATTTATTGTGAATATGAAGTTAAGACGGCAGAGTCAGGCTTTACAAACTGGCAAATACAATATTATTCTGACACCTGGTGGCAAAAAGGTAGTAAGTCAGTAATTAAAACTGCAGTAGAGAAACAACAGGAAATATGCATGCAATAGTGCAAAAACAAGTGTCACCTTTAATAACAGTCAAGGTCAATGTTGACATGATCTTAGGAACAATGGAAAACTTCCTCTTACGTCTGGGGTGGGGATCTCCAGGCCTCAAGGGCCGGTGTCCTTCAGGTTTTAGATGTGTCCTTGATCCAACACAGCTGATTCAAATGGCTAAATTTCCCCCTCAACATGTCTTCAAGTTCTCCAGAGGCCTGGTAATGAACTAATCATTTGATTCAGGCGTGTTGACCCAGGGTGAGATCTAAAACCTGCAGGACACCAACCCTTGAGGCCTGGAGTTCCCTATTACTTTTAACTGGCAAGACTGGTACAGATACAGTTTCTGATACTGCCAGCTCTGTGTAGCTGACCAGACACTGATGTGGAAGTTGGAGCTGCTGTGCCTGTAGACGTATGCAACTATATCTAAGGTAAAGCAGATTTGATAGCACTGTGATGGATTACACAACTCCAACAATTTAAAGAGTACTCTTTTCATAAATCATAATCAAATAATTGGAAATCAACAGCCTCCCAGGGGAGCATAAAATAGATTTATGTACAGATAAGAACTTAATAGTTCCAGAAGCCTCAGAACCAATGGGAAATGTGAAAACTACAAACTGGAAGGTAATTATTATGTATACAAACATGTGGTCGTTCAAAGTGCCAGTCCTCCACTTCCTTCTCTGCCTTTTTCTGGAACTGTTTGTCAAACAGCAGCTGCGAGGAGGCTTTTCTTTTCTCAGCCTCCAAAAAGCCAAAGGAAGTCTCTGTGAGGCGGGCACGGCTCTGCCACTTTTCTTCCGCACGCAGCTGATCCACATGACCTTTCCGCCGGCTCTGTGGCACCTAAACAGAACAAGAGGAGGGCATAAGTCTCCACGGAGGATTTAGTTGTAGCTTGAAAGGCCTTCTTCATTTCTGCAAACATAAACAGTTACAACAGAAAGATGGCATCAGCTGTGAAATTTTTTTCTTTTACCCGGATGACCAGCTCATTGTAGAAAGAAGAAGGGTCTTCATCCTGGTCTCTGGGTGGGGGAGGTACAGTATTGGAGAAAACAGTAGAAACCCTGAGAGGCTTAGGAGGAGCTCTGGGGTGTAGCTGCCCATCTGAACCTCTTAAAGTTGCACCACCACCTGCATCAGAGAGAGGGAAGCGTGAGCTTTGTTTGTTAGATAAAGAAGTTCTCCATGTGCGTGGCTCTCCACGTTACCTGGATGGGAAGGTCGTGCGTGTCGTGGCTGTGGGCTCAGAAGGGGCTCGCTGCCTGTCCGAAACACTGGGGAGATTTGGGCAGGGCTAGTGTCCTCAGACTGAGGGTTCTGTGGAACACCTGTATGAAGAAGGTGACAGAGCACTGAAGATGGAGCGTGGATGAGTCTCCAAGCATGACAGTGACCCAAAACATATCCAAGGCAACAATGAAGTGGCTAAAGAAGAAGCACATTAAGGCCATGGAGTGATGGAGGGGCTGAAGCTTCGAGTTGGCCTAAAGGATTTAGAGTGTTTCTGTACAGAGTCTACAGGTCAAGATCTCTCCTGAGATGTGTCCAAATGTATGGTGACCAACTACAAGGAACCTCTTACCGTTGTGCTTGCCACCAAGTACTAAGTCATGTCGGGGATCAAATACTTATTTCACTTAACGTAAATTCATCAAATCAATTCATAACTTTTATATAATGTGTTCTTTCTGGATTTGTGGATAAAATCCCCCTCTCTCCATAAAACTACCATAAATACGAGAGACTGTTCATTTCTTTGGATGCGAGCACACTTACAGCTTCAGCAGGGGATTAAATAATCATTTCACCACCACTGTATGTGTATAATGATCTTTGAAAGCCATATCACAATCCAACATAGAAAAACAAAAACATATCAAATGTTTAAATTCCAAAAAAGAATTTAAACATATTCCTTTTTTCTAAGGGGGTCAGAACTGGTTTGGCAGCACGAGTGGTACATCGAGCAGCTGACATTAATGTTGCTGTTCTGCAAATACGCTGCATGTTTGCAATACTGTACCAGTTCGTAGGTTGCTGTCAGACTGTGCAGTCTGAAGTGAAGGCCTCCGTCCCACGTTCTCCAAGTTAGCAGGATGACTTCCAGTTCTGCCACACATCAAACAATGCTCAGTAACTTTGCTTTAAATCTCAGCGTTCTGTGTATGAATGTGCACCACACCAATTACGTTCTCGCACCTCAGCAGCGGATTGGCAACTTCCAGTGTGTCGACATGTGTGGAGCTGAGGCTGCGTCTTTTGCTGTGCTCGGTCTGTTTTTCTCCACCTGCAACTTTATTACAGCTGCTTTTGGACGTGGCCTGTCGCTCGGTGATGACACGCAGAGGAAGGGTCCGTGTGATTGGGTGAAAGATGACAGCGCCCGAACCCTGGGAGATGGGCCGACGCCCGCCCACGTGGAAACGAATGAGAGCGGGAACGCTGTCAAAGCGATCCTCCTCAAACTGGAACAGCTCCCGAGAGTAGCCCTGTCACACAGATGGAGGCGCAGTCACACACACAAACATACACACAACGTGTCAAGCAAAGGCAGTAAAGACGTATAGTTAACAACAACAAAAAATGGCTAGTGTAGCTTGCAGCTGTGGTGACCCAGAATCATTACTGTTACTTTTAAGTTGGTATTGATTAAAAAAATAATAATAATAATTAAAATTTATATGTATATATATATATACAAACATCACACAAGCTCTCAAACTTCTTTAGCAGCATTAATATTTTGTTTTTATTTATATTTGTTTTTTCGATTGATCTACAGCTTTGATATTTTCTGCACAATCACTACTACATATTGCTATAAGGGGACAATGGCCAGACATATGGTATGTGCTGTGTGTGTTGTTTGAGACATGGATTGTTGTCAGGTTAGCAAGAGCACACGTAACACAGACACACCTTTTTTGGTCGGAGAACCACTCGTATGACTTTAAAGTGCATGGGGCTGTTCTTCCAAAAGCAGGTCAAAACATAGTCGCCAGCGGAGGAGCTCGATTCTCGGACCAGAAAGTCCCCATCCCTCTCCAGCAGAGACTCGGCAGCCTGGAGAAGAGTCAGCAGGTTAGCTTTGACAGCCAGACAATTACCACACACACTCTCATGTCTGTGTGATAGATACAATGAGTTGCCAGTCAGCTAAAGATAAGTGTTTTAGATGTTCAAGAATGATGTATGATTACTGTAAAGGATATTTATGGTGAACTATGCTGTTAAACTTAGCCTTCATTTACTTATTCACCTGTTTTTAAACAGGAAGTGGCACTTGAATGAAAACTGGCAATAAGTCTGTATACTGAAGAAAACTTCAATACTACCTTTATCCAAATGTAATAACAGTAGCAGCTACACTCATTATATCCTGTTTGCTTGTTTGATCTGCAAAATCCAAAAACTGTGAGAACAAGAAAACAACTTCCTTGAGGTTTCACTGAATGCCTGACAACCTCAAGATGAAGTCACAACTCCAGGAAGTTGGTTTTTTGTTTCTATTTCTGCACCGTCTGTTTACAGTCTTCATGCTAGGCTGACACACAATAACGAGCTACTAGGTGTAACTTGATATTTATTTTGTACAAACATGAAAGTCTAACTTTTCACAGTACAGCAAATAACCATATTTCCAGAGGGGAAGTAAATCTGTTGCTTAAACGTGTAGATCTGATGTGCACCTCTCGGTTCAGCGGTCCGTGGTACCACGCGTGGCTCCTTGGGTCGTCAGTGCTAAGCTTCAGCTCTTCTTCCAGCTCCTTCTTCAGTGAGTCCATCTCTTTTCGACCTCCAAACACCTACAGCACAAAAAACAGCAGCCCCCGCGGAGGCCAGAGATACACTGCTGATTTGATGTGCTCATATTCTGCATGAGCGAGGATTTAAAGGGAAATTTATAGACTGAAAAAGAAAACAGCCAGAAAGCCATTTGCTTAAGCTCTTACCTTCAGCTGGCTGAAGTATGCAGCGACACTTCTCCTCTTGCTGAAAAACAAGAAGTGATTCGGAGTTACTCGTCTGAGCCCCAGAGAGCCACAGATGATGGTGCCATGTTTTTCCTCTGAACAAAAGCAGCACGAGGATGGACGGTCCAAGGTCTGGGTGTGCGATTAACACCAGAAAAGCTGAACAACTTTTAATAGCCTGCCTTCATTTTCTTCCTTCCTTCCTCCCCAAGCTTCTACCTTCCTGCCTCTGTATACACAAGGCTTGCAGATGAAGAGGTCAGACAACTTATAACAGGGCTGGAAAAAGATACCTCCCACAGATTATATTAACTATTCCATAAAAGGTCCATGTGGACCTGCTTCTCTCTGTGTCACTGGAACAAATTATCTGTTTAGGGATTGCTTGTGCACAAACAGTGATGGAAGGTGATTTGAGCCTGGACATCACCATTATAAACATCTATACAAAACCCGCCACATTTTTTATGGTTTTCTTTGGTTTATGCAGAGAAGTATATTCTGATTACAAAAACAAATTTAGGATCCTCAAATCATACGAGTGCAATTGTTCTGATGAGTCCTGTTTTGTGCCTTTTAATTGTTTGTTCGGTTTACTATTAAATTAAGCTCATCAAACTGGGTCTTTATTTTCAGATCTATACCTTTGCAAAAACCTTTGCAAACAAGTCATAATTTTATATCCCCAAATCACCAAAAATGTTCTTTTCAGACATATAATCTAAAAAACTAGAATATGCATATTTTTAAATGACAACTAAGTCTTTAACATTAGAGTTATTCAATGGTTGTTAAAAAAAAAAAGTCCACCAACCTTCCAGAAAAACAAAAAAATCATATGACCTCCATGACCTCAGAGTCCTCAGTGCCGCTCATCCTACCTGCCTTCACTAGCAATGAAGCCTGACAGCAGCTCACTGAATTCAAGACCAGGCATCCACCAGACTGACAGCAGCCCTTGAAAACTTGCTCCCTGAACAATTTTGTAACATCAGAAATCTTCATCCTGTATGCCTATTAAATATTCCACTCAGGAGTTTTCTCCTTATTAACTAATCCACCTGTCATTTGATCTATAAATTTTTACAAAATGGCAATAATAATGATAATAATAATAATAATAATTACACTTTCCTAAAGCCAAAAATCCAACTTCGACATAACACAAAGCAAAACAGCAAATCCCACAAACTGAGAAGCTGCAAAGATCTAAAAAAAAATTTATTAACTGGGTATGAAGCTCAATCCAAAACACAGGCCAGAGAAAAAGCCTTTAATTGTGCTAAGAGGTAGTTTCAGTCTGTGTCTCAACCCTGTGGCAGTGGATAAGTACACTTTAAAAAAAAAAAATGAAAGGAAACACTTAAATCTCCCACACGTTTGCACTGAGGAGGAGACGCTCTGTATCGCATTGCACATCTGGATGGTGACAATAAAAGCATTCTGTTCTCTATTCTAAATCACACATCAGCACTTGATGAAGGAAATACTCAAACTGAAAATCTTTACTGACATACACTGAGTAATTCAAAGAGAACAAAATGATATCACAGTGGTCAGTTCGGACGATTAATCATTAACCCCTTGAAGGTTGGAACCACAATCAAACCAAAAATCTGAGATAAAAACTGAAACCACAGGCTGACACGCTATTGTCGTAATGTGTCACGGTAGTGTGTATGGGCTGTGCAAACCCACAACAACTTCGGTGTGCGGGTCTATTCGGTGGAGTCACCGATACATGACATCCCAGAGGCTTTCAAATGGATTCAGGTCAGGGAAGTATCAGAACCGTAACACCATCACAGCCTTCTACAGGTAGCAGGTTTAGTGTAATATATGAGTTATGCTGAGGGGTGTCCCTCAACATAACATATGTAGAGGTATGTTATGTTGATAATAAAAACAACAACAGCAACAATAATAATAATAATGGACATTTTGAACAGAGTGAAGGAGGTTTCTTCCTGTTATAAGGGAGTTTTTCCTTTCCACTGTCGCCAAGTGCTTGCTCGTAGGGGCTCGTTTACTTGCTGGGGTTTTCTCTTTGTTATTGCAAGGTCCTTACCTCACAATATAAAGTGCTTTGAGATGACTGCTATTGCGATTTGGCGCTATATAAATAAAACTGGGGGGTAAAAAACTAAAATTGAAGGACATTAGAATAAATCACAGTTGTAAGATTTTCTGTGTGGCTCTTAGTTCAACATCCGGTCGGAGGGGCGTTAGTCTGGGCAGAAACACCTGTACAACGCGCTGGACAGCCAGCTATTGAGAAATGTAACCTGACACCACATATTTCTATGTTTGATACAATTTTATTAAAATTCTCTGGAAATTTGGCACACCAGAGGAGACAGCTGCCATTATATCCTCTAACAGCTCTTGTTGTCAACCTGAACATTCTTCGACAGAGTCTAAACTTGCCAGTGCCTTAAAATTGTGCAACAGGTCGTTAGTTCGCTGGCAGAGGTACAGGTAACAACAACCCAAAAGTAACAACTCTCGACTTTTTGGTTCTAGCTTTACGACTTCGTGTGCTGAGTTTTGAGTACTGCATGTTCAGAAAATGTTCAGAAAATGTCCAGAAAGCCTTGCACAATCCGCATTAAAAGGTAAATTAACTGTTGAGAAGACACCCGTCTTAATCTCCAACATCTCGCGTTAGTTAAAGTTGTTCGTTGTTTAAAAAAACGGCACTGACGGCGGTCAGCGGTCCGTCCTACCTGTCAGCCCGACTCACAGCTCACTCTCCGCCGACATGTTTTACTGTTTGCGGTCCGAGTTCACACCAACAAACAACAGCTGGGAAGTTTAACGTTGTGTCCGTCTCTGCTGCGGTCCCTCCCAGCTCCCCCCTCCTCTCTTCACCCTCCTGCCTGAGTCGTGCTCAGTACGAGTTCCCACAAGTTGCCCTCAGCTCTCCTCCTCCCCGCCCCTGGCCCCGGTGCTGAAACGCCGCTATCTGTCTGGCATTCCTCGGATACCGACGCAAGGTGAGCTGACACAGCAGCACCTGGGACGACGGGAAGGTGGGGAGCTGTATGGGGGTATATCCTACATGTGGAGCTGGTTTAGATGTCAACTTGGCCAACATTTTATTTTATCACACAAACTGAAGGTCAGTATTGGGCAAAACACGGTCAAGGGCGAGCATAGGATTTAAAAACAAAAGAAGCAGTTGTGGGCTTGGGGGTTACCATGAATAGAAATTTAAAAAAAAAATTAAAGTAGAAAATAGATATTATTATTATTATTATTATTATTAGAAGAAGAAGAAGAAGAAGAAACAAATGGAAATTTGCTAATAGTATTGCATGAAAAATGAGGTAAGCAATAATTTGGAATTGGGGTGAAAGAAGTGTTAAGACGATTTACCAAAACATACACATTACTGCACTACAGTCCCTGCATAGAAAAGCAATAGCATCCAAATATGGCCTAAACATAGTTAGTATAAAGAACAGAGCAGTTCACAATGTTGCAGCTGCCGTTTGTTTTATTTACTTTATATACTGCTGAGTAGCTGGTACCTTTTACAATCTGGCACGATTGCTAAGTTTATATTTTATATGAATAATCTAAGCAGTATTTAGTAATCAGTGTTATGTGGAGTAACTAGATTTGCCTCTTTATGTGGGAGTGGACAACATGTTTGTCCCTAGTCCTAGGAACATCATGATGCATTGTCCCACATTTTGACTTGTTTTTGCAGGTCATGCACTTTTCTAGTCAGAAGAAGCTTATCCTGTCTAGTACCATCAGAGAACTCTACAAGTCACCAAAAAGCTTTTTTGTTGAATATGATGGGAAAAAAATAACGTAAACGTAGTATATGTGTTCATTCTTGGATGAAAATGGTTAAAACTGTCAGATATTGCTCAAAACAAGGTATGCTAGTCTATGGATAGATAGAGTAGCATACCTTGTCTATGTACCTGTCTATCTCTCAGCATTGTTGACATGTCCCACTTTGTCCCACACAGACACAGTGTTTGCCCCACATTCAGTTTATTGGAAACCGATCACCCTGCTATTATAGCACTCCTGCACATGCTTTCCTCATCAACAGATTTTACTAAGTCTTTCTTCAGCACAATAAATGCTGTTTGTTTTATGCCTCTTTATACTTTAACAGATGCTGATAATAGAAAGATAAATTGCTCCTGACCTGTCACATCCACTGAGGAGGAGCAACAGAAATCTTACACACAGGCATCTCAAAATTTAAAAAGTAAGTGCATGACTGGATGTTATATATTGGATATAAATAGCCTTTGGATCAGTAAAATTGATTTTAACTACAGGTGAGGTGATGAGCAGACCTATAGAAAGGAGGTGATATGCTAATATGTAAACGGTCACTTCACACATTATAAAACTATCTTTTCACACACACTTGAAGCTGTATTTAGCCGTGCAGGTGGGTTTGGTTTTACATGCTCAAATGTTCAAATATCCACGTCTACAGCTGCCCTCAGACAAAGGATGCTAAACTATTGTTTGTGCATCTCAGATCTGCTGAAAAACTCCATTGCTGCCTGTTTTGAGAGAAAATAACAGTTAACTGATTCTTTTATGGAGATCTTCTTCATAAGGTCTCTGGATGATTCAAACAAACTGGAACAATGGGTTTAGGAAGGACATGACTTGGTCAAGGTTGCCACTTACCAGGAATAGAGTGAAAATACATGCTTTTTGTAATTTGAATGAACTGGATTTTGTTGCTGGAGATAGTCTGGAGCTAAATCTTCTTCTTTGTAATTGTTTGGACTGTAAGAATTGAACACTTGCAGACGCGTACTTTCACTTTGTCACTGAGTTCTTGACCTTCGTCAGTGGGAGGTGGGACTCAGTGCAGCGTAACATCCTGTCATTTAATATTCATAAAGGCTTTTTCATTCGTAATGTCTTTTCAGGCCCATTTATGGATAACTGATTGTTTGCCCCGCCTTACAAACTCTGACTCAGACTTTATGAGGTCAAATGTAATCATTAGCCAGGCGGTGGGGGGGGGGGTCACCTTACCTGTGTTTGCTGTCCTGACAGGCGTTGTTACTGATGTTGTTCTCATCCAGGGGGCGGAGCTGCGAGCAGGAGGCCGACAGGCGATGTTTCTTGTCAGCGCGCTGGAGGCGGGGCAGAACACTCTGACGAAACAGATCCTTCGGCCTCTCCTGCACGCAAAGGCAAATCCCCAGTTAGTGTTGCCTCTGGAGCAGCTGTCTGCATTGCGTTAGGACTTCAGCTGTTTTGTGATGTTCACAGCTTGCAGTGCAAACTTTGCGAGCTCACCAGATCCATGGACGATCCCAGCGAATATTTTCGGCTCACTCTGCGCTTTATGACTTGCCCACCTCAGAGGACAGAAGGACATTTTTAATGGCACAGGTTGACATGCTGGAAAACAGAGTTAAAGAAGAGTTGAAGAAGACAAGATCCGTACCGCTGTCTTGACTGTCCGTTAGAATTGAAGCTGGAATTTAAAAAAAAAAAAAATAGTCAATGTTAATTTAAATGAATTGGTGATTAAAGTCTGTTAGTTTTCGTGTTTTCATTCACAGAACTGTTCAGCATATTTGTTTATTTCCAAGCATACACTGTGTCAGATATTAAATAAGTTGTGAGTTCACCATTCGTTCAGGGATCTTCACCGACTTTCATTTATACTAGGCAGGAAGAGCCAGAAAAACCCCTAAAAAGATAACATTTGACTTCATAAACCGACTTGTCACGCACTGCATTAATTATTCTAACAGATTCTGCTCTCTGAAAGTTAAGGATGAATCAACCAAAGATAAGATGTTATCTTTCTGTCTGTGTTCTTTCGTAACAGAGACATACACTCACTGGCCACTTTGTTAGGTGCACATGTTAATGCATATATAGCACGGCGTGGTCGCTGCCTCCTAGACAGGCTGGTCTGATTATTTCAGAAACTGCTGATTTCCTGGGACTTTTCCACACAATTATCTCAAGAATTTACAAGTGGCAGTTCTCTGGGTGAAAACGGCTTGTTGATGTCAGAGGTCACGAGCGAATGGCCAAACAGCTTTGAGCTGATAGGAAGGCAGCAGTAACTCAAATAACCAGACGTTAGAGGCGAGGTACTCAGAAGAGCATCTCTGACCACACAACATGTCAAACCTTGAATCCCTTCAGAGCACAAGACCACACAGGGTGCTACTCCATTTAGCTAAGAACAGGAAACTGAGGCCTACAGTGCGCTTGAATTCACCAAAATTGGATAGTAGGAGATTAGAAAAAACATTGCCTGGTCTGATGAGTCTTGATTTCTGCTTGGATGGCAAGGTCAGAATTTGGCATAAAAAGACATGGATGCAAGCATGGATGCATCCAATAGAGCATGTTGTAGGATGTGATGAAATGGGAAATGTGGTCATGGATGTGCTGCATGTTTATTGGCTGCACATCCATGACCACATTTACTTTTGTCATGTCAGTATGAACCAAAATCTTCCAGGATATAAGTGGAGTGGGATAAACTACTGAAATGCATGATTTACCAAAAGAAAGCCTGACAAAACTGTAATCTGTGATGTGATAATGCTCCACTTTATATGCTGTCGTCCAGTACGTTTCAATATTTAATCAGCATATTTATACATGATCTCCAAACTTCCCAGCCCTTGTGTGTACGTGCAAATGCATCTAGCGAATGCATGTCACCGTAGTGTGGGTCCATTCGCTCTCTCTGTTTTGAAAGCTGGTTGAGGATGGTTTCTCTGTGTGTTGCATCTTCTATCCCTGCATCCTTCAACTCTCCGTCCGTCACATTCAACAAACCCTGTAAACAAGTAAACAAACAAACAAAGCCAGGCCAGGAACATCATTTTAAAAAAAGGCAATGATTAGGGTACAAGGAAAAAAAAGAAAAGATATGCATTTTGAAGATTTACTGTTCATACCTCCAGACCATAATATTCATTCTCAAGTATCTTGGTGTACTGGGGCAGGCCAATCTGTCTCAGCCACCAGGCGATGGAGCGATTATTCATGTCTGAACAGCAAGTTGGGGGGAAGATACGGATTACATACCAGCACATATGCAAACACGCACATGCTTGCACATGTTTCTGTGCATAAGAGTTTTAGAAGAAACACAAATGAAGGATCAGCCTGATTATCAGCTTACTTCCAGAAAGCAGCCAGCCAGAAACACAAGCACACAGTCCAGTTTGCCTTGCAGCAGCTACAGTATGCAACGCCTACCTGTTTACTGGGTCCCCCGTCTCACTCTGGGAGTCTTCTGTCTCTTCTCTTTTTAATATCTCTCTTTCATTCTGCTTCTTTCTTTCCTTGCTTTTCTTCCCTTCTTTGAGTAGTCCTTGTCAAAGTTTCTTATATCATTAAGTCTGCCTCTCACTTTCTGTTTGTGGTAATAGTGGAAGCCCGCTCCCCCTCAAACCTGCGGGGTCAACAGAAAGCCAATCAGATTTTACACTGGGAACACAGCACCCTGCCCAAAACGGCAAATCACATCACAGGAATCCTCTTGAGTTCTCGGTAGGTGGAGAGCGCAGGTAGAGACATGCCGTGAGATAGATACAGAGTTCCAAAAAACAAGAAGGGGGATATTAAATGTTAGGCAGCTGTCAGCGTGTCAAGTCAGAGATAGGCATGCAGGCCCAGCGGTATGTCTTCCAACCTGTCTGACTGTCTGTTAAGGTAGCATGTTGTGAGATACAGTCCCTGCAGGAATACTGGTGCTTTGCACGAGGGTGACACCCAGTGTTGAAGTGAAAAGTGACACAGACCTGCCAGTTTTATACAACAAAAGGCAATTTACTCAACTTGATGGCAAGTGCTCAGCATATGTAAAGCCGCAGTATGTTAATCTGAAAGTAAAGAGTGTCAGTAACTAAGGAAATTAAATGGGGACAGTTTGGGTGTTTACTTTTTCTACAGACACTATGGAGCATTAAGTATTTTTGAAGTTTCATACAAAATGCTGTTTTCTTTTTGATATGACTTTGATGTGATCGTGTTATATCATCATATGGTGCAATATTGATTTGGCACAGATAATTATCTTGGCAACTGGCACCAGTGAGTGTGTTCTTGTTTGCTGATAAGTCAAAGGAGCTTGCAAAGAAAAGCGTCTGGACTTCTTTAAGTTTACTTGAAGACGTTTCACCTCTCATCCGAGAGCTTCTCGGATGAGAGGTGAAACGTCTTCAAGTAAACTTAAAGAAGTCCAGACGCTTTTCTTTGCAAGCTCCTTTGACTACGATGACCTGGATGACTGAGAACCTTCACAGACATCTTGTTTGCTGATAAGGCTGATTGCATTCAGCAAGGCCAATGCTGGCCAATACAGAGGCAGAATAGTTGTTGGAAAGTGAAAGGCTACCTGCAAAGGGGAAAAGTAAACAGTGCAGGATTAATGTCTTATTAGAACAAGACTTTTGAAGCTGTGTGGCCTCTCAACATAAAGGTTTGAAATCCCTGCTGAGCCGGGTGCTTTTCATTAAACCAGCATGCCTTCCTGTTTCCCTCCCTCTCATCTCTTTCTCTCACCGTAGCTCCTCCCAGCGAGGATGTTTAAAGGCGCATATGTAAGGGAGGATGTACCAGTGTTTGATCGAGAACCCTCCTCGCTTTTTGATTCATAAAGGGGAACTTAAGGGATTTCAACATCTTCCATGATGGTGGTACAGTGCCAGGTTCTTGACAGGAAACATCCCCCTCTATTGTTGCGTGTGTACGAACCAAGACTGAAAGGGTTACATTGAACGCATCTGTCTTTTAAGTATGGATGACTTTTAGTGAGGTGAGCCCAAAGAATACCAAGAGCCACAATCTGCCACTGTACCACCAGACTTCACAGTAGTTCATTTCCTCAGGCTGAAATCATCCTGCGCATTTCACCATGAATAAAAGCTTTTTTCTTCTGGATGAATTATTTATTCCAACATTATCTTGCGTCTTGTTTTACAACCTAGTGCTATATAATTAACATGAATCTTAATTTTGGGGGGGAGTGGAGCACAGAGGATGCTATGAAGCATGATAAAAGCATAATGAATTTAACATTATGAGAAGCAGCAGCAGGTCTGTGGACAGAGTGTGAATAGTCAGACGCTGCTGCTTACATTTTGGGTGCCATCATTTATTTGCATAGTCTGGTTTCAAGGCTTCACTCCACATTTGGACCATTCTCTCCAGCAAGATATGAGTTTGATGTCCGTTTTGATTGAATGTGGATTGTGAGTTGTTTTTTACTTTTAACATCCTGTGAGAATTTAGTTCAATTATTTATCTCAAAGTGCTTTTTGAGATTTTAAGGTAAACACCCTACAATAATACAGAGAAAACCTCCACAGTCAGATGAGCCCCTTTGAGCAAGCACGTGGCGACAGTAGGAAGAAAAAACTCAGTTTTAACGATATTGTATTACTGATACGGTTACACCCCAGGGATCAGGAAAAAGTTGTAGACTTGTGACTCGACAGCATTAAATTCTGTTTAGGTGGTAAACTTCCTAATCTTCAGTGGAGTAAAGGTTATCATTTACCATAGTTTCAGTCATCCAGGTCATAGTATTCTTGAGAGCTTAAAAAAGGCAACTGTAGTTTCTCTGACAAACCTGCTACATAAAGGACAACAGTTGTTCCATTTGGTATTCATTTTGGTTTCTGATATTTTTTCCTGTGCATCTTTGCTGATTTGATTTAGGCCAACATGTGTGTACTCCTTTTCTTTTTGTCCTCCCTTAGAGATAATGTTCTTCTCCCAGTGGTGTAGAGGTCCTGATCACAGCTACTTTGAGTTCCAGTGGGTGATGAGAAATCCACTTTTTGTTTTGAGGACTGAAGAAGCCCTGAATGAGAGGTGAAAGGCTTTCACAAACCTAGAGCAACAAGTATTTTCTCCAAAAATGACATCACAACCAGATACAAACTGGTTTGTCCCGAGGGTAAAACACAAGCTAAACAACATAGTGTTTGCTGTGCAGGGCAGTGAGGAGTGCTCGGACCTCTATGTAGATGAAACACCTGCTCTATAAACACAAGGTTCAACATAGAATAGCCTCGTCAACAGGAGAGGACTCCGCTGTGCAAACGCACCTAAAGGACAAAGGATACTTTTGAGGATGCCATATACAGCCCACTTAAGTTAGCCGGACCAGTGGTAGTCTATTTTCTGTCAGTGTAAAGAATTTTAAATATACATTAAATCAGTGAGATTAAAAATAGAGAAGAGCAATTTCAAGAATGCACATCAGTCTTTCTACACAACAAAGAAATGCTGCTGCAGTGAATGAAATAAATCTGTCAGCTGTATAAAATAAATGTGTAAAACTAGAGAAAAAGCTCTGGTAGCTCAATGCACTCAATTCATTTAGTTATAAAAGAGAAAGTCTTTGTTAATTGACAAAAAACAAGCAAAAATCATTGTACAACGAGACCTTTTCTGTCATTTAAATCTCTGAATTTAACTGTTTATCTGTTACTTGATTACTTTGGGGAGAGTCTTTACCTGTAGGAAAAACTGTAAAACATTAAAAAAGTACAGTTAAAAATCCAAAAATTTATGCTGTCCTTCACATTTTCCAGAGCTATCCAGTGGGCTGGATCGGGCCTTACGTTTGACACCCCTGATCTATGTCCACTGTGAACAACCAGCGTTGAATACAGGTGGTAATTTACGACACCAGCTATCAGCCCCCGATGATGCAGTCTTCCCAGATGCTTCACCCCCACTCACACCTTGTGTCAGGTGACCTCAATAAGTCTCATGATGGCTTGGGGACAAGGTCTCACAGTAGGTTCGCCCTTAACCACTAGTGATGGTAATGGCCCATGTCTTTTTTTCCCCACACCTTAGCTCATGTTATGGCTAACATGATCAATAGTGGCTCAACGACCTGGTTCACCTCCAAAGGGGACAACGCCCACTAGGGGTTAAATACCTGGGACTCTCCATATTGCTTTTTAGAGCTGAAGAAGCCTCTTGGATGAGCAGTGAAACAGCCTTACAAACCTCCAGAAGATGTGCTGCCTTTTTTTTATCTAGCTCTCAACCCAGGGCTTTAGGGTTCCATCATAATCACATCATTAGCACCCGTTTGAAATTTAAGATATGTAATAGCCTTGACTAAAACATGAGGGAGGTGCGTCATACCCTTCATCAGTCACATCTTCTCTTCTGTTTCCTGGTCTACATGAATCAGCTCACTGTCCGGTCCATATATTTTAAACCAAGACTATGCCACCATAAGAAGAAATACCCATAAAACCCTCCCTCTGTGAACGCTTGGGTCAAATGTGTGTAACGCCTAATGTTGCTCAATCATCAGTAATACTATTACTGCAATCCTGCAATTTCATCTTGTGGCCACAGTGGTTGCTGTTCACCATAAGTTAAACCGACTTTTCTTGCAAAACAGCTCTTCCATACTTCTTTCTTTTTTCCCCTTCCAACTCTAACCTAGACACTCAGATCATTTTGACACATTTCCTGCCACCTGAGAACAGAGATCTGAGTGAAAAGTTATCGGCCATTTTAAAAATAAATGCATATTTGAAAAAAACTCAGCAGTCTCCAAGAAGCCATACCACCAGCATACATTTAGAAAGATGAATCTGATATTTAAAAATACAGTGGAAAGCGTTCAGAACTTTAATAGACGTGTTAATATTGCAACTTTATAGTTCTGAGGAAAGGATTGTAATCTAATTTTATCTTTATTATGATAAGTAACAGTAACTACAATGCCCCCCAAAATTGCCAAAATCAACAATGTTTACATTTTTATGTGGCTCTATCTATTATTTACTATGTGACAAATTTGTAGTCATGTGCTCAACACTGCATGAAAATTCAATGTGTGGATTTCGCATATTATCCTTGTGACTGCATAGGCTCTCTGTCTGGGTACTTTGACTTCCTCCCACAGTTTAAAGGCTTGCACGTTAGGTTAAGTGGTGATTCTAAATTCACTGTAAGTGTGAAGCCAAGTGTGAGCAGTTGTCTGACTCTCTGTGTCAATCGTCCTGTAGACTGGCAAGCTCTTCATGGTTTACCAGCTTCCTGTCACTCTGAACTGGACAAACCGTCAAAAAAACATAGATGGCATTGAAATTTGAAATCAACAGTTGTATGTTTTGCAAGTAAAATGTGCAAAAGCCATTCCATTTCCTTCTCATATATTGGATGGAGTAAAAATGCAAAGTACCAGTGGAAGTACTTATATGGATAACAATATCCAAAAATTGTGCTTGACTAAATACTGCTCTCCTGCTTTGTTGTTAATGAGTGAAGGCTTAAATTACTGATATCACTAGACGGTACTTCCACTGTTTTTAGTCGCACAAAAAGAAACTCGTAAAGATTTAGTTTGAGATGTTACATCTGAATGAGTTTTGATTTTGGGGCGTCTCAGCTGTGAATTATTTTTTTTTAAGTGCCAACATAAGGGTAAAATCACCCCTGGGTGCTGTCAGAGTGTTTGAGGAGATGTTTCATTATTCATTAGGCAGCTCGAGGATTTTCCTTTGATAGACAGTGTGTCTCTCTGCTGTTGAGCTTTAGGACAGATTAAATATGAACTCTGCAGTGTAATTTTGAATTTCACAGATTTATTGATGTGTGTTTGGTTCCTGCAGTGTTTTACTGCCACAAAAGTGGATAAAAAATCCTTATTGAGGCGAAATATCTGTGCGTAGATGACTAGACAAGTAATGTTTGTTTGTTGACAGCCCAGCGGCTTACTTGCTGCTTTTCTGTCTCATTTCTCACATACATTTTCATCAAGTCTCACTCTTTTTTTATCAGCTTGTGCCAGTTGTCACAACAGCAGCAGCAGCAGCTTTTTGTGTGTGTATGTGTGTGTGTGAGCGAGAGAGAGAGAGAGAGAGAGAGAGAGAGAGAGGGTGCGTCAGAGGAAAAAGGAAGTTGCGGGAAAAAAGTTAAAAGCCTTCAACACAGTGCAGCTCTGCAGAACACCCACCACGGAAGAACGACAGAACAAGAGCGCCGAAGTCTGAAAATGAGATAATGAAAGGAAGACAGGGAGGTTAACATCAGAAAGAACACATAGAAGTGCCGGGAGGAACCAGTGAAGGTAAGGACCGATGGTTAAATGGTCCTGCGTTGATTTGGACTCATACGATCAGGTTTACTGAGACAGCGGCAACTTTTTTTTTGTTGCATTGAGTTTCAACAAAGGTGTTTCACTGAATGACGGCGTGATAGGGATTGCTGAGTGTCCGCTGTGCGCCTTTCTGATTGAACATTCATTTTGCTCTCCATTTGATTGAACGCCGCATGTCTAAGTGCTGTCTGTGTGTTTGCCCTTTTTTCTATTTTTCATTCAGAAAACCAAGATGGAGCTGTGGCGGCAGTGCGCGATGTGGTTGATCGACTGCCGAGTTCTTCCAGAGAACCACAGGGTCACTCTGGAGGGTGCACAGGTAAATAAGCAGCGACACATTCATATTCACCTGTGTGTGAATAAACAAACTCGTTTCAGTTCCTCAAATTAATTCTGTGTGTGCGCTATGACAGGTGTGCGACCTGGCTCAGGCTCTGAGAGATGGCGTGCTGCTCTGCCAGTTGCTCAACAACCTGCTGCCTCAGGCTGTCAACCTGAGAGAGATCAACCTACGCCCACAGATGTCGCAGGTAAGACACAATGACAGAGACACACACATACGCACACACCCAGACTTTTTCCTGATGCATTTCCATAGGACATTGCTATTGTTACCACCATGGCTTACTGAGGCCCTGATGCTGCATGATAGGAAAATGCTTCAGTCATTATCGGTACATCCGGGAGCATGTAGTGATCAGGATAATGATAATGAAGGAGAACAAAAGGAGACAACTAGAAGACAAAGAGAAATAATAAATAAATGTTTAAAAAAAACTCTAAAATTTTTGTTATTTAATTATCTCCTTATACACAGGGGTTTTGTCAACATTTTCCAATTAAAAAATTTATTCTGCACTTTTATAGGATTTGGTGATACCAACTTGAAAAGACAGATTGCTGCATTGTAATCCAGAATAGTCACAGCTCATTTAGGAAAATTCAGGATTTGTGCTCGAAGCAAGACTCTTCGTGATATGTCAAGTATTTTCTTATTTGACAATTAGAAACTTTTGGACTCATATGAACGCCTTCGAAGCACCATAATCGCACTGGCAGCTGGAAAGCGCTTTAATTTGATCATATTTCTACAGAAGAGTATACTCCACAAGGGATATGATAAAAATACTTTCACCTCTTATCGTTTCTCCTCACTTTGAATATGCCTAATATTTTGTGTATACCTTTGTTGTAGACAGTCAAATGAGAAAACTGATACCATTCTATGGTTAGCTTAGCTTAGCTTAGCATAAGGATAAGAAACAGGCTGGTTGTGTGAAATGGGAGCAGAAACAGCTGACTTCAGTTTTTGCAGAGATTTCACAAACTACAAGCAATGTTTTTGAGGTATGGCATGTGGTTAGGTGAACCTTTTTTTTTCTGGATTGTAGCAGGCAGACTACCTTCCTATCTTCTCACATTTTCTGCTACACTACGCTAGCCAGGTGTTAGCTCCAGGACATTTACAACACAGACATAAGGGCGTTATTTCTTATATATTGCTAATATATTCATTTTTAATACATACTTAGGCTATGCATTTTTTTAATATAACTCTCAAAAAGTCCTGTTGATTCCTGCCTACATTTCCTCGTCTTTTCAACTTTGTCCAAAAAAATTTTTTGACAGTGCATGCAAGCTAAAAAACACATTAGCTAAAAAAACAAAAAAAACAAAAGGGTTGAACGGCATGAGATAATTAAAAGGGTGGCAAATATGAGTTAAAAACATTTGAAAGACAGGATGGTAGAATATTATAACCTAAAGTACAGCATGTTGGGCCTTTTTAAGCTGAAATCTTAAGAAGGCCCTCCTTACTGGAGATCTGCAAACAGTGCAGGAGTTAATGGCCTTTGACATATGCATGGGAAACTCTGGGAAATCCTATGAGGTCAAAAGTGGTTAAGAAACATCCGCTGATTAACAGAAGGCCGGACGTGTACACTGTGACGTAGACTCACAGGCGTATACAAATGTGCATACACACACACACACACACACACACCTGTTGACACAATTACACAATTAGACAATCTTGTCTGTGCTCTTGCAATAAGGATTATTTTAGTAGTGTAAAAACAAATACTTGATTGCATGTTAATGTGATCTCCTGGCAGGGCGACATGATGTGTGCAGCAGTATCAGTCAGAACTAAACGTTTCCCCTTTTCTCAAATTAGAGTTCCGCATTTCCCACTGCTGAAGAGACACAGAGAGAGAGACACACACACACACACACACACACACAGAGAGCAGGAAGTTATGTAAAGCGGCATATGTCTGACCACCATGTCAGTTGCACTGCACACTCTGCTCCGTGTGGTTTCTTCTGCAGTCATATTTTAGATGTCCTTCAAACTGCTTCTTTTTAGTGGCACACATTTTAGCTCATTGTGCTTGATGGTTACGTGGTCCGTGCTGCTGATGAGCATTTACAGTCTGGTCAGGGCTGTAACAAAGTGTATGTGGAATCTAAGTGTTGAAAGAAAGACAGCAGCTTGTTCCTTCTCAAACAGGCTCGTTGGCTTTGAAGATATTTATTATTAATTTGTAATCTTTCAATTTTCTAAACTTGTCAAGTTTTTATTGATTTGTTACAATTGTTTTCTTTTCGGCTGCTTTTGATTTGCTTCTAAATTATTTTTAACTATTGAGAGAAATCTGTTTTTTAAAAAGCTTGTTAATATAGTTCCTGTTTTCATGGATCCGTTCATTAACATTTCTGTTAATATTTTGAACTACTAAATATTACACTAAATATATACTAAGTATTTGAGCACAGTCATAAAGGCTGATCACACGTTCCCAGAGCCCATTGTGGCATCATCAGTTGCTCGTTTCATTTGATTGTCACTTCTAAAAAACACGAGACATTTCGTAACTTAAACCATCTGTGTTTAACAAAGATTGGAGGTTTTGATGGCCTTCCAGTGAAAAATCACTATAACAGTGTTTTTGGGGGGAGTTTGTTCAAACATAAAACTGGAAAATATAGATTTCTGATAAGTAAGATAAGAAATACAGTCAACACCGCTGAAGACCAGGAAAAACCCAGTAGACCTGTTTTATGGCTGCCATTCGGACACAAAGTATGGAGCTTTTCAGATCTTACTAATAATATTAATCAAGAGTTCTTCTCAGATTAAGTACAGAGCCTTAATTAATGTGATTACCAACACCTGTGTTTACCTACATATTTAAATCAGTGAGAAATAAGTCTGTTGAATTATACACATTTATTTAACTTGACTGATTGAAAAACAGATTACTCAGGATCCAGAGTAAGGCTAGAATACACTGTATGGACAAATGTACTGGACCACAGGAGCTGCTCGGCCATTTAAACCCATTACATGAAGCTCCCAGCGTACAGTTTTTGTGTTGATGTTAATGCCAGAGGTGGTTTGGAGCTCTGCAGTTATTGAGTCAGCAGAGTGTTGGAAATTTTGGTGCACCATGTGTCTCTCAGCACTCTGTGACCTCGCTCTGTAACCTTATGTGCACTGCATCTTTGTAGCCGAGTTGCAGCATGTAGGAGGGAAGAAATCTCACAAATTATTACGATACCAACACATTCAGTGAGCTCTTTAGAACAACCCATGCTTTCATAAATGTTCAAGTCAAAGTCAACTTCATTGTCAGTTGTGCAATATGTGCGGGACATCCACGGGATCGAAATGCAGCTTCACTCTGATCCACACTGCACAAGCAGAATGCATCTAAAACAAAAACAACTAAATATGAGTTTAAATATTGCACTACTACATATTAAAGCCTAGATACAAGAGGTATGGCCCAATCCCTTTGCCCATATTTGTTATCATGTAAAAATTGCACATGTATATTTATGGTTATTTGGTTTATAGATCAGCTGAACTGAATTGAATAATATAACTTATAAAAAAGTGATGATTGTGTTTCTGTTTTTTTTTTTAGTTCCTGTGTTTAAAGAATATCCGGACATTCCTGGGAGTTTGTCAAGACAAGTTTCATCTGAAGAAGAACGAACTATTTGAAGCCTTTGATCTGTTTGATGTTCGGGACTTTGGAAAGGTATCACCATGCAAAAATCTATCTTTTGGACATATTCCCTTTGTTATTTTTAATTACTGATTAACTTTAAACAAAGTTGGGTTTGAATCTGCCCCGAACCTGTTACGGTTTGGAGGAGGACTCAAGCGCAGGACTCCGGTTCTGATGCTCACAAGAAGGGTTTATTTACAAGTCACCAGGTGTATATACAAGAATGTGCGGGGGGGGTGTTATATACAGCTGAGTGGGGGGAGAAGGGGTCTCCAGGGAAGTCCAGGGGAAAGCACGCGTTTTTCAGAATATCCACTCACACGATCACAGGCTCACACTCCGACACTGCCACACGGGAATCACACGGGGGAAAATCCAGGAAGCTCTGTAGACAGGGAGACAGGGTTAAGAACGACGCACAAAGGAAAACACTTTTAACTAAACTTGCTGTAGCTTGACTTCACTAACGCGTGGTAGACAACGATCCAGCGACGAACAGCAGTCACCTCCTGGCTTAAATGCTGCTCCCCTTAATGAGACCCAGGTGTCTCATTTCCCGAGGGCGTGGGCCGAGGGCGTGAACCCACAGTGAGTTCTGCCCCGGCGAGAGAGAAGAGGAAGAGAGAGAAACAGAGGGCTGATCAGCGTGCAGCTGATCCGCCTGGCCGTGACAGAACCATCCAGCTCGTGTCTTCTCTCTCCTCACCCTTCCTTTCTTCTCTCCACTGCGCTATCATGATGAAGGCTAAAAGCTCCAAAGAAAGAACTTTACACTAAATGTAGTAAACAGGAAAAACTACATTCATGTTGTGACCACATTTTACGTTTGCTTTTGAAACAAATTCTCCAGGCACTCTTGCACTTTGGAGAACCGCACTACAGTTCTCCTGTAGATTTAGTTTGCCTCAGTGTCCCGTCATGCTGTCTCAGGCTGACTCTGTTTGACTGAGTTTGAGATCAGGTCCAGGCCATCATTTGTGGCACTCCTTGCTCCTCTTGTCCCAGAGGATAAGTGTTTATTACTTTGTGTCATCTTCTTTTTACGGTCGTTTATTTGCTGTATCTTGCACGGATGAAATCTCTTCCTGATGGTTACACGATGAATAAAAATTTAAACATCTGAAGAACCCAAAATTGTACCTGAAAGGGGAACTCATGATGCACTTGTAGCTCAGTCATTACGGCAGACGTCTAAAGTGAAGCATGAAGTCCTAACGCCTTACTGCAGCTTGCAGACACCCACAAAGCCCTAACAGGAAGTAGCTTGGTGATTTTCTAATGTGAAGTGTCAGAGCAAAGGCATGAATGCAGTACTCCACAGTTCTCTTTCACTTTCTATGCAGTGCAACGATTTAAAGCAACCAAGAGTGGATTTGAAATGATCACTTTTTTTTTGTCTGTGCAAGCTAAGATGAAGCCATGTCCTCAAAATGAGTCATCAGGACATTTTATTTTTGGAGGGGGGGGGGGTCATTTCATCAACTTTACAGTGTGTTACTGTCACTAAGCTTCTCGTTTCACTTTGCAGCTTCCACTCAGTCACCCATAACAATTTAATGTAGAAAACATGGGTGTGGTAGATCCTGTACACAAGTAAATAAAGTCCATCGGCACAAAACCTGCTCCGAGAGATATCTTATTATAATCTATTGCTTTATTAAACTGCTAACGCTTACCCGTCGGTGTGTGAGCTCTACTTTGCTGTTATAGCAGAGCTTACATCACAAATTGCTTTTGATACAGCTTAGTTCAGTGGTTTCTAGCCATCATCTCAAGATTTAACATAGACATTTATCTTAAGTGGAACTTCTGATAACCTATGGTGGATATAAGGATGAAAGAAGGGGTTAATGCATTTAAACAGAAAGCAAGCAGACAGCAGACGATGGGCTTAGCTAAGCATAAAACCTTTTAGTACGGGAAACATCTGTTCTCACACACAGCTGTTTGGATCTTTTTTAACCACCACTTCATCAGAAAGCTAATTAGTGTTTTCTATTGAATTCTCTGCTAATAAGATAGCAGTTTGAATTAGTTCACAGATTTTTTTTCCACAGGACTTCTCAGAACCACAGACTTTCACTTCTTGCTGCATCTTTACTCTTTTTTTCTGTCTTGAATGAAAGCAGAAATTAGACCGAAAAATGCTGACTGAGAAATGTATTCCTTAGTCCTTTTTTTTTTAC
The DNA here is from genome assembly GCF_051167445.1 of Perissodus microlepis. Lineage (NCBI taxonomy): Eukaryota > Metazoa > Chordata > Actinopteri > Cichliformes > Cichlidae > Perissodus > Perissodus microlepis. Next base: position 29,377,139 of record NC_140466.1, on the reverse strand, counting down.
TTAACCAGAAGTGTTGGAAGACAAGTTTCAGCTGAAACAAGTCAAGTGGCATCACACAGAAAGAAAACAATGCTGAAAAGTGAAAAAGCTTGTCAAAGAAGCTCAAAATGTGTGACAAAAAACACACTGCCCCTTACTTACTTGGTTAGTAAGTTGTAAACCAACATTTAAACTCGCTAATACATGCTTTCCTTTAAACAAAGAGCGTTCACTTTCATTTTAACCACTGTTTTGTATGTTTCTGATCACATTTCACGTGAAATTTCAACACCCACCGTGATTATGCTCTTTTTAATTGAACTGTCAAACAGAGCGAGAGTGAAACTAGGCCATTATTTAGTGTTCACATTTAAAGTGTTAAACAGTTTTACAGTTTCTCTGCCAGTGTGTGTTCCCACACTCTGTACAAGATTGTTAATTGTGTACTATACTTCTTTGTGTGTTTCTGTCTGTGTAAGGTCATAGATACGTTGTCCACCCTGTCTCATTCGTCCATTGCTGTCCAAAGAGGATTTCAGTAAGTACATTCCTGCCTGTAATTAAAATTGAAGTTTAAAGGGACCACTTGTGCTAACTGCTAAGTCCATGCTTGTATTCTTAGACTATCACCTTCAATCCAGCTCTCCTTTTAAGGCGACTTTCTTACGATAAGCCCTCATATCCTAATCATATTCAGGATATCTGATCCAGTGTTGTGCAATACTGGAAATTTTGGTGTTGATCTCATGCCAAGTAAATACAGGGCCAGTACTGCCAATACCAGTAGCAATACCCATAACTTATAAAGGCAGCTCATGTATGGGAGAGCAGTGTGTCATGAATTTTTAGATGAATCATCATCAGTTCGCAAATTCTGAACACATTTTAATGACCACCAAATCACCGTGAGTTTTACTTTCCACAATAATGGGTTAACACAACAAAACACAACTTTCAGCTTTTGGGGTATTTAAATGTGCCAGTCTCCAAAGCACTTTGGGTCATCTTCTGTTGTGTAAATGGGCTATAAGCTATAAATAAAATAGATGTGACAGTCAACACAAAAAGTTTCAGACATTTTTCATGGTGCACGTCCGAGGTATATTCTCTCATTTCCCAAAAAAGAATTAATTTAAAGCAGTCGATTACATACTGGACTTAGAATCGATACATTGTTTCTATGCTCTATCATGCTACTATCGATTTGATACCAATACTATTGTTGGTGCCAATATTTGGATCGGCCTACCTTTAATGCGATCTCACTGAGATCATCCAGAGCCAAACGTAGCAACAAATGGCTTTATAGGTCCCCTTTAAATGCAATTGTAAAAAGCTTTATCTGCATTTTTAAATTTGTATTATTTTATTAATTATCTGATGTGTGTGTTATCTGTTAGTGTGAAGCATTTATTATTTGTCTGTTTGCTTCCTTGAAATATTTGGGGCTTATAGAAATCACACAGACGATTTCGTTGCTGGCAGAAAGAAAACAGATGCATTGGCAGAGAAGGGAGAAGTAACTTGTTTAAGATGGTCAACTTTTTTTTTTTATAATAAATGTCCTAATCATAACTGTTTTCTGTAGAAATGTGGAAATTATGGAGTTTTAAATAACTAGTCTCAAATGGTTTATTGCACAACATGAAATTATACCCTTATCCTACCACGTGGATGTGAAAGTGCTTACTTGGGATTACTTTTTTGTTGGTCTGTGGCCATGCCACCCTAAAAGCGAGAATATAATATTTATACAACTGAAATTGGTTATATGGACCAGAGGCTTGTGGCTGTTTTTTTTTCTTAGGCTGAAAGTTGGTGTAGCAGATAACAGCACTTCCTCAGTGCCAGATAAGACTGTTGTTTCTTAACTTGACAGAACGTTCCCGAAAGTTTCAAGTTTTGTAACTCATTAATTTAAGTGGCATTTAATCTTTATATTTTGAGCATAACAGGTTTTTGTTAGATTTCTGGGCACTTAAAATGTTAAATCCTTTCCATTACCGTTAAATACGCCGGCTCATCAGGAAGTCAGCACCACAGTAATGGGGTTTTGTCCTTCAGCCTGGAACCTAGATTCATGCTTAATTACTCACATTATATTAACCTTTATTCAGTTGTAATTTTCACTCTCTTTTTTGTTGCTTTAACACACTCACCTTCCCTTCAAACAGGCCTTTTCCTTTAGAGGGATGCACTCTTGATGAGGAGATCTACAGCGGCCTGTCTGACCAGATAGAGTAAGCCTTTTTCTCTATAATGTCTAAATGGAGGGAGAGAGATTGTTTTAAATAGCTGCCAATTTTTCTCTCTCTCTTTTTGTTGTGTGGCTGTATGATTTGAGGATTTTCCTGTAAAACTTTAACATCTTCACAAGGAAATGCTTTCATAATGCCACATTTTGACCTGTAGAAAAGTTCAAAATACTCAAACAGAAAACTACCAGCAAAAATTCTGCATTATTTTACTTTTAAGAATTAAATTTAAGAGTCTTGTCAGGACATTTTGAATTTTAATTGAATCAAACTGGGAGATGTGATGGTTTATTGCAAGTGGAGAAATGTTATATTCCACCAGCTATACAGGTGGTGTACGGGTTAGTGACGCTCCGTATACAGCACAGATATATTTAAGAAAAAAAGCCAAAGGTGATAACAGTAAGTACTTTGCATGTGTTTTGTGTATTAGTGATACAGTGGATGAAGATGATGACTTGTACGACTTTGTGGAGGATGAGGAGAACGAAGGAGATGAGATCTATGAAGACTTGATGAGGACAGATGAACCGCCTGAAACTGTGAGTGGTTCCCATGTGACCTGTAACCTGCAACAAAAAGGAGGGTGTAGCCTTCACTTGCAACCTGCAAACTTTGCAGGTCTTCCAACAAAGTACTTCTGCACTAAAATCTGGGTTTCACTGTGTTTCTTATCACCTCATGTGAGGCTATGACTCGGGAGGCAGAGTAGTCCATATATCAAAGACTCTTAATCAGATTAGAGTTTTACTTGCAGATGTCTAATATATACAGCTTCACCCGAAGCATGTTATTTTAGATTTTTTAGAAACCTTTTAGTCAGAATTATTCAGTAAGAAAAGAGCAAGAAGGACAGTTTGAAATATTAAATACAATTTTGTGTAGCAGGAATAATAATTTTTCTTTGTCTTTCCAATCTTATTAATGTTCTTAAAACCTCCTTTGATTTTTGAAAGTCTTTGTGGGTCAAGGAACCACAGTGCCTCAGAGCCTATGTGCCAAAGTTTTCTGTTTGACTTTGATAGGGGTTGATTAAACTTCTCTGTTAATGTTTAAATAACTACTGCCACTTAAACACCATAACCCATTTCTTTTGTATAAGGCAAGTACAAACAAAAGCAAAAAAACCCTCATTTGACGTTTTTTTTTTTGTGCCCTTTAGCAGCAGAAAACTGGTGTGGACAAGAGAGAGTGCTGCCTGCAGGAGATCAGACAGACGGAAGAGAAATACTCAGAAACACTGCAATCTATACTACAGGTGTGCACACACCCACAGTCTGATCAAAGAAGATCGGTGCATTCATATACCAATAAAAAAACGACTCATAATGACGATGACAGAGCCCATCTTAAAAAACATAAAGGAGCTGGGGGAGAAAAAATGTGAATTTCTGAGATCTTTTAAATTTAACACAAAAATGTTTTAATATTTCTGAAATTCAAAGCTCACACATTAAAAAAAAGAAATCTGAATTTCTGTGAAATTAAAATCACAAATTTGCAAAAAACATTTTTCCGTAAGTAACAACATCACTTTTTATACACCTGTTCCACACCTCTTTCAATCCTTCATCATACATCACAAGCACACAAGTATAGAGAACTCATGCACAAAAAAAATTAAAAATAACACTCATACTCGCTCTTCTGTGCAGCACTTTATGAAGCCTCTTCAAAGGTTTCTCCAGCCACAAGACATTGAAAGTATCTTCATCAACGTACAGGTAAAGAAGGTGTTTACCTCTACATCTGCATGATATACCCACCTCATGGAAAACCTTTGTTTACATAGTGTGTGTGTGTGTGTGTGTGTGTGTGTGTGTGTGTGTGTGTGTGTGTGTGTGTGTGTGTGTGTGTGTGTGTGTGTGTGTGTGTGTGTAGGATTTGAATAAGACCCATTCTGAATTGCTAGAAGAAGTTCAGAACTCTATCCTAAATAATGGAGCCAGGAATCTGTTCCAGGTGTTTGTGAACTACAAGGAGAGGTATATCGCTCATGCAGAGACACACACACAGATCCACTTGTTTCTCTTACAAACAAATGTATGAAAAATATGTTTATGTATCCCATCTCTCGCCAGGCTGTTACTGTACGGTCGTTACTGCAGTCAGGTGGAGGCGGCAACAAAACACCTTGACAAGCTTTCAAATGCGAGGGAGGATATCAGGATGAAACTGGAGGTGAGGAGGAAACACACGCTCCATTTTAGACATATTTAAATAACTTCATGCAAATTTATTTGATCATCATTTCTTGTTGTTTAATACTAGTTCTCTCTGTCTGTCTCTCTCTCAGGAGTGTTCAAAGAGAGCAAACAGTGGACGTTTTTCTCTACGAGATTTACTCATGGTCCCCATGCAGAGAGTCCTCAAATACCACCTGCTATTACAGGCATGTGTCTATACTTCATACGTGGTACTTACTGTATCTTCAGTTTCCAGTTGGTTTTATCCAGCAGCTTTAATTTGCCGTGGCTTGCTTGTGTCTGCAGGAGCTGGTAAAACACACCACTGACTCAACAGAGAAGGAGAACCTGCGAACAGCTCTAGATGCCATGAGAGTAAGTGTGTGTATTTGTGTATTTCTACTTGTATGTAACCTGAATGTATGATACTTAATCCTCGTGCATGCATGTGTGTGTGTTTCCAGGATCTGGCGCAGAGTGTTAATGAGGTGAAACGAGACAATGAGATCATCAAGCAAATCACCACATTTCAGCTTTCCATAGAAAACATGGTGCGGTTACACTATTTCATTTTTAATGAGTCTCTCTTTGGTTGTTGTTTGTATTTCCTTTCTGCTCATCCTCCCTCTCGTCCTCCTTCTTCAGACTCAGTCTCTAGCTCTCTACGGTCGTCCCAAAATCGATGGAGAGCTAAAGATCTGCAGCTCAGAGAAAAGATCGAAACAGGACAGGTGCGTGTGTGGCTGACGCACGTCTCATCTGATATGTTACAAGCTGTTGTTTGACGTTGTGTTTGTGTGCGCTCTGCTGTTTGTCAGGTACGCGTTCCTCTTTGATAAAGCCGTGTTTATTTGTAAGAAAAAGAGTGGAGAAACTTTTGAGCTGAAAGAGATCATTGAACTACACAGCTACCAGATACGAGATGAAACCACAGGAGAGAAGGACAATAAAAAGGTCTCCAAATCTGCACTGAGACACCTGTTACACACAAAACAAGATCGCCATAGGGCATCTCAATAGGACTGACTGTGTGTGTGTTTTTGTATGTGAACAGTGGTCCTATTTGTTCCTCTTGCTGGATTGCTACGGAAGGTCTGGCTATGATTTATTCTTCAAAACCAGAGAACTGAAGAAAAAATGGCTGGAACAGTTTGAGATGGCTCTGTGAGTATTAAATGTGGACGTACAGCTGAGCACTAAAAACAGCAATCAGAGAACTATGAAGAATATTTAGCAGCTAAAGTTCCAGAAACTATACTCAGACTTATAGACTAAAAAAAAACAGTGAGCTCTTTCAAAACACCTCAATATGTCAGCAAACCAGAGCTGGGATAAGTTACTGCAGGTTTTAGGTTGTTAATTGTTTTTTCCTCCAAAATATTTAATTTATGTAATGACGGACTTTTGTGTTGTCGAACATACAAAATAAGAAGCGGATCTGAAAAAGGTTGGACATGGAAACGTTTAGTTTTATGGATTTCTGTTGTTGATTTAACGCATCAACCTGCTATTTGTTACATTATTTGCAGTCTCACTGCACTGGCTATGACTGCTTTTTCATCGTCAGTCTCTCTAAACGGATACCTTATGATTTGTACTTTTACCAGAGTGAAAGTACCAAAGTATCTGGCACTGAAAAGCAGCTGTTTGAATGCTTACTTCCCCCCAGCTGAGGTCAAAACAGTTTCGCTTTATGCTTACAGGTCAAATATGAGTCCTGAGAACTCCACAGCAAATAACCATGACTTCCAGATGCACTGCTTTGAGGAAACCACCTCCTGCAAAGCTTGCTCAATGTTGTTAAGGTACTTCTGTTATTCTATTATTCCTCCAACTAGTTAACAAGTTAGCTCCTGTGGAACTGTATTAACAAGTTAACAAAAAAAAAAGAAAAGAAATCTCCTCTAAAGGTAAAATTTCTCAATGTGTCTGCAGGGGGATATTTTTTCAGGGCTATCGCTGCACTCGCTGTAAGATGGCAGCACATAAAGAGTGTTTAGGCAGAGTACCCGCCTGTGGACGAAACTCAGGTCTGTATACGTGCACACATGCATATGTATGTGTTTAAACACCGCTTCTAATTAGTCTAATGATCAATTCTGCTTTTAAAATTACAGATCATTCTGTTTCTGCAAAAAAGGTATGTCTACATATATTTCATGCTGTAAACTTCCAGCTCAGCTGGTGGATAAAGCCTCTTTGGGCTTTTTATTCCCACTATTGTACGTGCCAGTTTTAATGGATGGATGTTCTTTGGGACTTGCGCAAAACTTTGTTTCACCGTTTCTTTCTTTTCCTGCAGAATAAAGCTCAAAGGTCCTCTGGTCATTCCAGCATTGGTAAGCAATTCATGATATATCAGCTTATATAGCCTACTTCTACCAGCATGTTGAAAGCATACAGGACAAGACTTTCAGGTTCTGAGGTTATGTTTTTGTTCAACACTCAAATATAAAGCTGTAGCGATGTGTCTTCCCTAGTTATAACCTGCATACAATTCATATATCTTGTGAGTTGTGTTATCATAAAAGTGCTTTCTTTGTTTGTAAAGTTATAGCCAAATCTATATATAGTGACCATTTTTAAAAGCCTCTCTGCCATCAGCTTTAATCTCTCTGTGATCTTCTCTGATAAAGACCCATACCCTATTATGTCGGACTGCTAGAACTTCAGCAGGGCAATTATCATTTTCTCCTCTATTAGCAGCAGAGTTCACCATAAATAATTCAGATAGTTATATATCACATTATCAGCAAGTATTCCCAGTCTGCTTTTCCTGCCTGTATGGTTGTATTTTATTGTGATGTGTTTAATGGTGATCTATTTTCTATAAGACACTAAGTGCAAAGTGACATAGGCACTTGGCAACCATGCTTACATATAGGAATATAAACAGCGCAGAAAACAGTTGAGTCCTCTACTGCAGGGAGGTTAGTGGCAAACGAATTGCAGTCATTGGGGCAGACTGACTAAAATAGATCGCAGCGTGTTAACAATCTGTAACTAATCTGTCTGACTGATTGCAGTCAGTATAAGTTTGACTGTGACTTTTTTGAGAGCCATCAGGTGGCTGGTTAATTCAGTTAAGGTTGAGAGTGTTGCACACTTAATCTCTGGTTACCCCAACTGCTTGCGGCTGTTGACCGAGCAACCTGATTTTTTCCTCGTCAAAAGAAGGTATTTTTTACTGTAGTGTGTCTGTGTGCACGGGGTCTTATTGTTTACATCTGCACTGATTTATATTAGAGGGTATGGCTGTCTCTGTTCTTACATGTGCATAAGTGGAAAGCATAAAGCAGGAAGAACAGCAACAAAAGCTCAGCACAGAACAGAGTAGAGATCGTCAGACACAGAATGAAAAAGCGTGGGGTGGAGGTGGGTTGCAGAGTGGCTTGCTGCAGCTGCAGGATTAAATAACCCCACTTTATGAGGTTTGCCTGCTGAGTCATCTGTTGTTGTGAGCTGGCATAGAGATCAGCTGGTCTTCTGGAAATGCGACGGAACTAAACTTTGCAGCCTGTCTGATTCATTTTCTTTGACGCTGATAATCTTATCGCTAGATGCACGTTTTAATACCTTATCCATTTTCAGCATACGGTATAATCTTTTTGCCTCTTGACCAAAAGAAGATTATTTCCCTTACTAAGAAGGCATAAGCATGGCAGATAGCTCCACCTTTTTGATTCTGAAGATTTTTTCTTTCTGACGCAACATCAAAGAGATTTATGTTTGTAATGCGATGTCTCAACTTTAGGAATTTACGAAAGCCCACGGAGTGACCAACGGATTTTTAGGTTTCATTTTATGTAATATTTCAAAAGTCATGACTGAACTGTGACTCACTGGTTGTAATGACTGGAATAAAAGCAACACTCTTGGTAATATTTTCATTCTTACTCTTTTTGTTTTGTCAATCAGAGTCCTGAGGTCAATATCTTGGTTTATCTCCCTCCAGTTCTGCCCAGAAACATCACAGCAAGTGATTTAGCTTCACCTGTCAAACATATCAGTGTACTATACCCCCAACCCGATTTATTCAAGTTGCATAACAGGGCTGGTAAATAAATGAGGATGGTTCGCTTACGTCTGAATGAAAGTGCTTTCCCCTCATTCCCTTCGTTTTTTTTATTTGTTCTTACCGATTGAGCCGTGAGTTCAATACTTGCAGCGAATGAGATGTTCTCACAGTCTTCTTTTCTGAGCCCTCTTTTAAGGTAGAAAATATACAACCATTAACTAGTTTGTGGACTATTTTCACCCAATTTATGCATGTTGATGAGAACCCCACTCGTGTGTGGTTAATGGTAGCCCAGTTTTACTTTATCTAAACGGAGCATCATGGTAGGCGGGGATAGGGGATGTTTTTGGTAAACTTTGTCTATCTGAAATTAAAAGTTTTTAAAAATATGCAGAGAATAGTTTGATCCAGTTTGATTCGTTTTTCCAGGAGTACTTGCCTTATTGCAGCTCTTCCAAATATCACAACCTCTCCTTTTTCCTCTTTCTGCTGTCAGGATATCCTAAGATGGAGGTAAATCAGGAGTATTATGGCATGCCGCCGCCTCCTGTGGGTTTCGGCCAAGCGCTTCATCTCTCCAGAGGGGACGTCATTGAGCTGACCCGCGCTGACGCAGAGCTGCCCTGGTGGGAGGTAGGCCTAAAAAACATAGCCATATACATGCACTCCATTCTGCATTCAATAAACTGAAGAAGGGGAGGGGTGAGGGGGGGTCATGCATTATTTTTTTGACTTTTCAAGGCTCGTTTCCTGTGGTTACCGTGTAGGTGTGAGAGGCTTTTGTCTTTTTTCAGTCTCTTTTGACATTTTCCTCTCTGCGTCTCAGTCTTCCACTTCCTCCCTCGTGCCAAACCTGCACTTGTATCTGCATGCAGTCGTGATGCTGTGTGACAGTTTTGATTTGGAAAATAAGCGTAATCTGACGGCAGAAATCCACAGAGCCGCTCAGGTTTCGCGGCCGTGCTTTTTGTTCCCGCTGGCTCACTGTGGCACAGTTTACTGAAAGTTTCATTCATGAGAAAGAAAGCATGCGCTGAGAAGAGTGAAAAACCATCATGCGTTTGAACCGTCTCACTGTCAGCGCTGCATAAATGGGCTCAACACAGTGTCTGTGATTTTATCCATCACCACTTTAAAACATGTCGTAGTGAAATCGTTTTTAACATTTTGTTAATAGTTACCCAAAAAAAATTGATTCACAAATCAGGTGTCAGCCAGCTCTTTCATGCTTCACAGTACTTCCTCATTAAACCTCTGCTTACAGATTTTTGATGTGTGACTTACCTCAGATTGCTATCTTTTGTATATGAGTAAATATTTTTACAATTGGGGTCGATTGCTTGATTTACCCTTCAGTGACTGATCGGTTGACTCAGTCTGATCATGTTATTTTTTTATTATGTGACATAGGGAAGAAATCTAACCAGTGGTCTAATGGGATGGTTCCCTTGCCAAAAGGTTCAGCCCTACCTCACTGTGAGTACAATCCAGCAGCCAGTAAGCACCCTACTTTTTTCATTTTGAAAACAAAACAACATTTTAAATAGATTTAATTTCCCAGAAAGGCATAAGCTCAGAACAGCAAACAAATAACTGACTAAATTTAGCACAGCCAAGTGGTTTTTGTCAGCTTGCACCATTCCTGTAAAGAAAACAAACATTAAGCAGAATTAGGAAATGAAAAATTGTTATCAGCCTTTTTATATGTGACTTTTCTGTGATCTCACTACTTTCCAGAGGCCACCCCAAGACCTATCTGGCTTCAACTGGTGAGTATTGACAGGAACGGGGCAGAATTGCTCGCTCGCCGAGCTTCTGCTTACCTTGGTTAACCATGGTCTGATTTTTTTTACAGTGCTGCAGTGTTTGCAAAACTCAGTGGGAAACACCACAGAGCCGACACATAGAGTAGTAGTAGTTAACAGACGCAAAAGCAGAACCCGATACTGAAAATTACAGGCGTTTTAATAGCAGCGTTTGGAACACACTGTAACGCTCAAACTGATGGGATGTACCGTACACTGTGGTGATATGTGATTCGCCCCCAGGCTCGTGTTGATGACGATGACGACGGCATTCTGAGCCCTCAAAGTAGTGATTAAAAACAGCTTTTTAATCACACCATTGCCCTGCTGAAGGACAGCGTGTTAGAAAATGTGTCAGTTTGGCGACACCTGGTGGTAATGAAAAGTATGACATTGAGGACAGGAAAGTGAACACGACTGATCATGTACAGTCAGACAACATAATTTTTCTTATAAACAGAGCTTTCCATTATCAAAATAATTGATCAGAGTTTGTAGAGAAAAACATCAGCTTAAAGCTCATTTGAAAGTATTTTTCAGAATTATGTACGCTTGTGCAGGGAAATGCAACCGATACATTTAATTTGATAGCTTTTTAAGATGTGGTTAAGGTGTGAACTGATGGGCTTTCAACTAAAGCATTGGACTAAGTGTAACCTACTATTTTTCTTTATACAGTCTTTCTGGTAAAACCCCCTAAAGGCAAAGCTTCTTCCACTAGCTGTCAGCGAAGAGCGAAGCCAGAGGTGTTTTGTTTTAGGGCTACCCACTTTAATGAAATATCTCACAAATGCCTTCAGGGGATTTCTTCAAATTTGGCTCAAAGCTTGCCATACTGACCATTTTTCACATTTGTCTGGATCCTAAATTTTTAACACTTTGGTGCTGTTTGTGAAATGATTGTTTCTTTGTAATGACACTCATATTTGAATCATTGTCTGCGCTCATGTCTATAACTGTCAAAGAAGGCCAAGTAATGCTGTAGTGACAGAACAGCCAAATGTATGTAAATGACAAAGTGTGTGTTTGATCGCAGTGTAACTTGATTGGTCTTGTGACTGTTGTCAAAAAATAACTGTGTGAATTAATGTTGCAGAGGCTACAGTATTCACTCAAAATAAAAACTAACGCTCTTGTTCTCTCTGTGTGATTGAAGGTTTGCGGGAAACATGGACCGCACGGCCGCCAAAAACCTATTAATGTCCCGCTCTGATGGTACCTTCCTCGTGCGGCAGAAAGATGGAGGAGAGTATGCTATCAGCATTAAGTAAGACATATATCAGTTAAAGTACTGTTTGATTATCTATCTGTTGATTTGAAGATGGCCAAATTACAAGCAATTTTTTAAAATATTCTATTATTGGTCCGATTGCATTTCAAACCTTAATTGTTAAAGGATAAGCTGCATATCTGCCCTAAAGCAATAAGAAAGAGCACTTTTTTTTTGCACACGCTGGAGAGATTATATATCTCGACTGGCCTGGGAACACCTTGGTGTTCCCCTGGACAAGGTGGAGGAGGTGCCTGGGGAGAGGGAGGTCTGGGCCTCTCTTCTTGGGCTGCTGCTCTGCTTCGGCTGCTGCCCCCGCGACCTGGCCCCCGGATAAGCGGAAGAAAATGGATGGAAGGATGAACATTTTTTTTGCACCAAAGGAGCATTTAATTTAATAAAATCGTACAAAACGTCATCAGGAAATATACTGCATTGTCATCCTCTTGTAAAATAAACCTCCTCTTTAAAAAGTTCCCCATCCATAAAACGGTTTGGAAATTTGGAGCTGTTTCACCAAACACATGTAATGCGTAAATGTGCAGTAAATGAAGTATCACTTCCTCTCAAAACCAAGGGAAACAATCCAGACTGACAAAGCATTTAATGCATGATCTGTTTTTAATTCATGAGCCAACAAAATCCATTCATCTTTGCAGAAGTGAAAAATTCTCGATTCTGTCGTTGGAGAGCCATCGCTGTATTTGCCGTTCAGCCTCCACGTGGACTGAGTTCCCAGACTGCGGCTTTTAATATTCACCTCTCTCCTCCCTCAGGTTCAACATGGACATCAGACACATTAAGATCACCTCTAGTGAAGGCCTCTACCGCATCAACGACAAGAAGGCCTTCAAGGAGCTAGTAGTAAGTCATGCACAGTCATAAAGCTGGAGCACTGCCTCAGAGAAAGAGAAACCAAACCTACCGCTGAACATTATCTTTAGTGCTGGATTGCTGCTGACCTCAGCTCCTCCTCTCTAACCACAACTAACATCTCTCTTACGTTTCTCACGCTTCTTTTCTCCTCCCGCCCCCCTCCCATATTAGGAGATGATTCAGTATTACCAGCAGACCTCATTGAAGGAGTACTTTAAGGACCTGGACACCACACTTTGTATACCTTTCAAAAAACCAGAGCAAAGCAACCTGTCTGACAACATGCCCAATTTCACACCAGGTACAGAAGATCTCCATCACCTCCTACAGTCCTCACTGTGATCACCAAAGTCGTCCACTGTGACTTGCAAATGTCTGTGCAAAATGACAGAGCAACCCACCTGCTAGTTGTGGAAGTGCAGATCACTACAGATCATGGAGCTCTCATATTCATTTTTATCACGTTTCTTTATTTTGAACAAAAGCAAGAGTCTAGAAATGACTTTATGATAGCCGCATGTGTTCTTTTTGCCATCTCCAGTCTTTATTGTAAGTTAAAATCTGCTTTAACTCTGTTTAACATGAGTGGTGATGATAACGCTCATGAAAACTCCTCTGCGAGGAATGGGGTAAGACTGTTTCCCCAAAACTATTCCTTTAAGCTGTTCCATGCTGCAATGTGGGCTCTGTCTCACAGGGGGCAGCATGAGGAGCTTTGGCGTCGCAAGGGCCAGGTACGACTTCTCGGCCAGGGACCGCTCCGAGCTCTCACTGCGGGAAGGAGACACCATCAAGATCCTTTCCAAGAAGGGTCACAGTGGCTGGTGGAAAGGAGAGGTGTACGGCCGGGTGAGAGCACGGAAAAAATTTTAAAAATATTTTTTTATTTATTTGCTGTTTTCTTGTCTGACCTGCACTGCTCCTGTGTTTCCAGGTGGGGTTATTTCCAGCCAACTATGTGGAGGAGGATTACTCTGACTACTGCTGATGTTCCTATGGATGTGATATGTAGACTCATTCTCAATGTGTGTGAGGGACTGCATTAACCAACATGCAGGAGTGTGGCTGTGTGTATGAACGAGAATGCCAGTAGCTACTTGTGATTATGTGATGAGTGTCTAGTGATGTGAATAAAATCTCTGTTCAGCCAGCTTGATGATGTCTGGTTCATGTATGGATTTTAACCATATCATTATATCTACTCGAAATTTACAGTTTACAACACCACCTCTGTGTTGTTTTTAAGCTCACGTTTAAGTGTTTGTGTGATCTCATGTGAAATTAAATTAAAAACTGAAAAAAGGGTGTTTAATGCACATCGTGTATGCAGCGGATTTCCGATTACCAAAGCAGCAAATGTGACTTGATGTGGTGCAGTCAAAGTTAAAGCTAAACCTAAAGCTAACTGACAATTCAGTTCAGCTCAATTTTATTTATAAAGTTCCAACATTTGCCTCGAGGCGCTGTATAATGCAAGGCAATAATAATAGAGAGAAAAACACCTATGAACAGATCCTTGGCAACAGTGAGAAGGCAAAACTCATTTTTAACAGGAAGAAACCTCCAGCAGAACCAGGCTCAGGGAGCAACAACAACAAATAAAAAGATTTTAAAAAAAGCCAGTGAACAAGACAGTTTTCTTTATTTGGACTGAAGTCTGCAACCTGTAAGAAACCAGGAGACCAAGAACATCAGTAGACCACCGAACACAGACAAACATAGTGGGAGGTTGGGGGTTGCGAAGTAGGTGTTTAGTGGTTAAAATTTTAGCCAGTGTGGAGGACTGACACTAAAACCACTACAAGAGAAACTAGTGCATGATGATTTGTTTCTGCCATTGTAGGGAAAAGGTAAAGAGCAGTATGTGTGAAGAAGTGCCCTTACTCTTTCTTTACAGTGCATGCATGTAACTAACTGCTGTGTTATTATTAATTATTAGTAGTAGTATTAGTAGTAATAGTATTACAACATAGTATTTTAGGCTTGGTTTGCTGTATATAGTGTGTATTGTTAGAAAGTAATGTATTATGATTTAGAATATTGTGTCACGTTTGACCTCTGACCTCTCCCTCAAGTTCAATAGATACATGTGAAGGTCAAAGTGATAATAATACTATGAAGAGCTATTGTAAACCTTCTTACTGCTATTGTTTGTATTGACAGCATATGGAGAATGATAAATGGGGATTCTAATTATCACATTACTTTGGACGTTACTTTGATCTCTTCTTCAACGTCAAATAAGGTAAAACTTGCCTTTTATTTTTAAAAATGATTCAAATTCTTGTATTGGCAACAATTTGGAAATGATACTAGTATATAGGGATTCTAATTATCACATTTGACCTCTTCCCTTATTCAGCAGTTGTTGTTTGTCTTTCCACAGCTGTGCCACGACTGTCCTCTCATTCTTTTCCTTCTTTGATGCAGTTTTAGTAAAAGTTTACATCAATTGCCAGAAATGTCAATTAACCTAGAATGACTGTTGGCTAAAGCTCTGAACTGTTGGGACAGACAATATTATCCATGTCCAAGAAGAGTCTATAAGTAAGCGATTTAGGTCTCCATGGCAGCAGGACTTCGCTCTCACTTTGCCAAAAGTGCTGCTTCCACTTCAAACACGTTGGATGGCTTTGTTCAGTGCAGACATGTTCTTACACACCAAACTAGGAAAATGTTTGATTATGGGCCTGGTTTTGTGCCCACATCTGTATTGTAATGCTAAATCTAAAATCTAAAACAGAATTGCAGGCCATGGCACTTCTCTGTAGTAGCAGCATTTATTTAGCTGCAACAAAGGTCAAAGTATCAATGCCACGGGCTTCCTGACATGTAGAACTGCAAAAATAGTTTACACAATAGACCTTTTATGAATTCACGCTGATGCAGTGAATACAAGCAGGTGGTTTTTGTGCTATAGCTGTCTTATCTGATCAGTACACTACAGAAAGGTTTCTAAAATAAAAGTACATGTTAGATGCACAAAGGTCTTATAATTTCCTCTGAAATGTGGTAAAGAATGGTTTAACATATCGAGGTTAAACATATAGTGTACAGGGGGTTTTAGTGCTGGCTCCCCCCCTTTTCTAAAACGAAATCATTAAACTTTGTTTCATACAAATTCCCCCTGGTTGCTAACCCCAGCTCACAGTCTGAGAACTGCTGCCAAAGCTAATTAATCAGCCAGTATCCCTTTTTTTTAGTCCAAGGACTTTTTTTGTTGAAAACAGCATTTGTGTAAATCTAGCTTCTGCAATGCGTATATGCGATAAACTCATTAGCTATACTGGTCTTATGTACAGAGGTAAAGCTACGTCTAATTAAAAGTTTATGGAGGAGTTGGAGCAGAAGGCCCCTAGAAAACCTGATGGTCTCTATTTGCCTCCACTGAAATTATTCATATACATCCCCACATGAATGGTGTTGGATGCACAGCCATAGGCAAATATCATTGCCAAGTTCCACTGATAAGTTTTTAGGTCCCATTGGCACCAATTAATCCCTTCTACTTTCTACCACCAACATCAAAAGCAACTAACTCCATGTTTTTTTTACATGCTTTTGCCCAACACTTTACCTTCATCCAGCAAGCTTGGAAGCAAAGAGTAATTTGGAAAAGAGTTAGCGATGCATAAGGTTTCCCAGTCTCACCCAGTATGAGAAAATAATTAATGGACAACAAAGACCAGCACTCACTCTCACAGTCAGGTAAATATCAGTTTTATTTCCAAAATATCAAAAAAAACAAAAAAAACCTCAACGTCTCTTTCACAAAGTAATTTGAGAGGAAAAATTAAAACTCCATTGTTGCTGTGTGAGTGTCGCTCTCGCTCCATCATGTTGTGTGGGACCTTCAATTCCAGCGGTGCATGTGTGTTTATGTTTGTAGCAAGAAACATCTTTACATCTGTACATCTGACTCGTAGTTCCCCTCTTGCTTACTGGTAGTACAGCTCAAGGTTCATCCCATCATGGATTTCATCTGGAGAGTTTTTGGTTAAGTACAACAAAAATAATCTTGATCTTTAAATCAAGAAAAAAAATTGTTTTTTTTTTTAACCAATTTAAACAATTTATGGATACATTTATGTTATAGATCATTGTGAGTGCAATAAAAAGAACTGCAGTTGTTCTGTGAGGGTGTAATAATGTTATGGTCATTATCATTATTAAATTAAAGGTAATGTAACTAAAACCACATAAGTATAACTACAGGGAAAAAAAAAAACTTTAAAGGATACAGTCACCCAGAGACACGTGGTCCTTGAATATGGTGTACCTGTGGAAAACAAAGGACAACATTTAGGTCCAAATAGATGAGTTATTTGTCATCAAGCACATCAAATCCCATTTGAGCAGCTCACCATTTCTTTAACACGATCTTATCATGCCGTGTTCCTGTCTGGGCAGCTATGAGCTTCTTCAGATCTCCGATGGTATCCTCAGAGCTGAAACACCAAAGTTAAGGAAGGGCAGTGTAACAGCTTGGAAAACATCCAGAGTGTTAACAAATGCGTGGTTAAAAAAATCTGAGCGTTGTCTGCTAATATCATTTTGTTTCTTTTGATCTTCAGATGGACGGCGCAGCAGCTTTGGACGCTCTGCTTTCCTCAATCAAAACACACGCAGGATGGCTAAAGTGTTCTAGCTAAACTGGTCAAACTCTCTCTGTAGCCCCGTGACAGACTGCTCCCGAACCCATTATAGGCAAAACACATCTAACACTTGACCAAACAAGATCCCTTCAAGCTGCGACACCTAGAAGTTACTGAAAATCATCAGACTTTTACCTGATTGTCAAGTGGCGTTCATACAAGTGGTATTATATCTGATGTCAAGTAATGGCAAGTGGTGGCAAGCACCATTTTTAAGCATCATTTGATGATAATAAACATAAATAGCGTCATATATTAAAAGGTAAAAGAACCTGAAAGACCAAAATGTAAGATACTGACTTTTTGTTTTAAATAAAGTTCACTTACAAGCTGAAATCTCAAATATGACTATTATAATCACCCACAGACTTGCAATTGTGGGATTCTGTATTAACGGAATGAAATAAGTCATAAGAAGTGCCAAGATAAACAGTGACACTGAATTTTAGTCTTATAACATACTTTAGAAACTCACATGTTAATAGATTCATTGTAAAACTATTCTCCACACCATTCTATAATATAAATGAGCTTTACTTGCGCCTTAAAAGTAATTTCAGAGCAGGGGTGCGCTGAAAGCAGATGCAGATGAATGCTGTACTGTTAAATGTCCTGACTTATGTTAACTCATCTCAAGACATCCCAGATGTCTGCACCTAAAACATTATTTTGACGTGTATGTTGAGAGACAATATTCAGCATCATTTTCAGAATTTCAGCAAAGGATACTTGCACTTGACCCGGACTTTCTTGCCTAGACGGTCGTTGCAAACCACTTCGATCATCTTTACGTCTGCAGAAAAAAGGAAGAGATGAGACAACGTTAGACAAATGAAGGTATTAGATGATAACCCTAGTGAGTTTGTTTTACAGAAGACGCGCTGGAAATCACAGGCACAGAAATCTACTGAAATCAGCCAGGTTGTTTTGTTTAGCTAACGTTAGCTGTTGCTCACAACACCACGTTAATGTTAAACAAACGGGACTTATATTTAAATACACTCATGGGCAGCTTTATGTGTTCAAAATCCGAAACATTATGATACCGTATAAAAACCGCACGCTGAAGCTGTCATCCTTACCTTGAAACGTGCAGCAGAAAAAACAATTATTTCCTTCGCTGATATTTTCTGGAAACCTCTCGGTCCTGCTTACCGTAAAGCTGGTTTAGTTGCGAATTCGCCTTCCTACCAATCAAATGAGGACTACGATGATTGGCGATCTCGCTAGACCTATCACAGAACAAAAACCCCCACCAAAGGCGGACCTAATACTGAAAACAACTTTTACCATAAACGTCAGGCCAACTGTCGTAATCTGCCTAGCTGCAGCTTGGTTCGTCACACGGCTTCTAGATTGAAATCAAATTTGAAAACGCTGCTGCAGAAAGCAACATGGCAGACGAGGAGAACCTACCGCCCGGATGGGAGAAAAGAATGAGCCGCAGTTCAGGTGATAAAACACGAGCCAAAAGAAGCTAAGTGTCCTAAATAGTGAGCTAAAGTGCAGTGTATAGTGAACTTAGCTCAGTAGCTAGCAACCTCAGCATCGTGCATTAGTGCTGAAACGAGGTTGGAGTGACGTGTTTAATCATTGCAGTCTAAAAGCAGCGAGGGGTTAGTCGCTGCTGTCATTGTCTTTATTTAATTGTGGCGTTTTCTCAGCTTGTTTTAGGCACCTTAGCTTCATTATCGCGCCAAAGCTGATTCATTCAACCTGGCTGCGGCAGGGCCCTGCATGACGTCAGCCCGCCCCAGCGCCTCACCTGCAGACTGAACGAGTCCCAGCAGTAGGACGCTTTTCAGAATGCTAAACTTATGCGTCCTCTCTCCTCCCTCCTCACGTGACTCAGGTTATCGTCATAGCTCTCGTGCTGTGGTGTTTTGTAAGGACCAGTAAATTCTAATACAGCACAGTTACACGGAGAAACACTGTAATATTTAATATACAGTTAACCTAAATGTTTTAGCATCCCTCAAAGAAGCAAATTACCTAAAAAAAGAAAGAAAAACAAAACAGTTACTGTGAGGTGAACATTGCTGGGATCGTTGCTCAAAGTCTTAAACACTTTTATTTAATTTGTTTTTGTTTAATTTTGCATTACCTAATTACTCCCTGGAGAAAGTAATTTGTTAAACTACTTGTTATACTTTGCGGTACTCCACCGCAACATGACTGACAGCATGTTGTGATGCATTATAAGCCTTAGGCTACATCCCACACAGTGACACAAACCCCCATCATAATGGAGGCTGTAAGATTTTTTTTTTTTTTTTTTTTTTTTTGTAGTGATAACACGTGGCAAAGTTGAAAACCAACTCAAGGAGCCTTCAGAACAACCACCACACTGATTCTACTGTTGAAACATGTACAGGTAGAAATGGAGGCTGAGCCTGATGGCTCATCACTTCCTTTATTACCTGTTGGGCTCTGGCTGCTGACTAAGGGTTAGGATACACCGACTCTGGGTTCTTCACCATGAAGATGTTTGTAAAAAGATGTTGCGTTAACAGTATAATGCAGCAGTTTCTGCTCTGGATGCAGTTTGCGCTTCGTGATCTCATCCTTTCATTCAATGAAATGGCAACATCGCCACTTCTCAAATGTTGTAAACTGCTCCACCATTTTCCTCCTCCCTCCAAAAATCTGAACTCAGCTGACAGCAGCACAGGAAGAAAACTGCTGGTTTGATTTTTTTTCCTCTTTTCTTTCAATCTGCCCATTGCTGAGATAATTGAAGAACCTTTTCAATGCAAATAGTGAAATGATGTAATGCAGTTGCTGAAATTAGTACAGTGATATGTTACAGTACTGCCTGTCTTGTTACCTTGTAGCCTGTTATATCAACGACTAATAACGATAAGTAAGGAAGTAACAATAATGCAAGTAAATAAAAGGTAAATATTTGGAAGATATAAAATAAAAAATACTAATATTTTGTTATTTATTTTTTTAGCATATCTAAAGATGGCTTGAGAGATTTTTTTTTTTTTTTTTTTTTTAATTGGCCTGTTAGAGACTTGAATGACTTTCAGACTGTGAAGGAGAAGCTGCTTTAAGCTTTGAAATTGTTCTTAAGTGAGGGCTTGTGTGGGAGTCTGTGAGTTGGACAGGTGGCCCAGCTGTGCACCGTGACTCACTCGACACTGACAATAAAACCACAAAGTTCTCATTTAGCAACAGCAGCTCCTCCATCGACACGTACCTCCTTCATGTCTCTCTGAGATGGCTAGGAAGAGCCGTCTCCTAGTGACAGTGCCAGCAACTAGTTGCCAACTAGTACTGGACAACAAGCTAATTGCTTTATATGAAGATGGAGCCTGACCAAAGGAAGAAAGGAGGCATGCTTGAGTCATGGAAAGCACCCAAAGCATATAAAAGCTCGGCAGAGCCACTTTAATGTCACCCCGTGGTTTGTGGGCACCAGCTTTGAAACTTGCAGTGTGGCAGTTGGGCTTTCACCATCTTGGTCTTATGAAACCACACATGAAAATGTTAGCACTGCAAAAGAAGTCTTTATTTGCAAAGATAAAAACAGTCAAGTTTCATGATGTTGGACTGCAGCTTTAAGGTCACAGTGACCCTTTCCACGTCCACTCCAATATGGTGGATATGTTTCTGTAGAGAAGCAGGCTGACACAATGTCAAGCAAAACTGCTGCTATATAAATATGAGGTGTGAAGGTCCAGGGCTGGTTAGAAGGGGATTGGCCTAATAAATGAATCAATGGTCCATGAAAACAGTCTTAAAATAAGAATTACTTTTAAAACAGAAGAAACCGAATAGTTGACTCAGTGTTTAAGTACAATCGAATCCTAAACTAGAGAAAGGTGCTTCTTTTAAAAGTGTACGGCCTCAGCAGCATTTTTTTTCTTTTACATCTTTTTGCTGAAAGGCTGTGAAGGATTCAAAGGTGGTTCTTCTATGAAGACATCCTGCGATATTTATTTTCTCCTGTGCAGATGGCCTTTAATGTCTAATATAAAAGGCTTCGCTCATAGTTGTAAACTCACACAATAAGCTTTTTTTAGTCAGTTTGGTTATTGTGGCTTTTTGATAGCATCTCTGATGCTTTTCTCTCATTACCTTTATTTACAGTCATGGCAGGAAGCAGTTTGGTTTTTTTTGTTTGTTTTTTTCTTTTTAGCAGTTCACTACAGTGGCTTACACACATCATCAGTGATCAGCTGTCGAAGAAAGGTGGACATATAGCAGCTTAAATGATGGCTCTAACTCTCAGGTGTACTCCAGGATAACTTGCTTGGTTCAGCGTCGGCCATCCCTGTGTAAAACTCAAGTGTTTGACATATTTCGTGTGAAGTGAGGCCAGTTGCTGTAGCACAGTATTCTGTACTGGGTGAATGGGTAGCTGCAGAGTCCGTGTTGTGTTTACATGTGTTTAAAAAGATCTTAATAAAGCTTAATGAATTTACTGGTTCTCTGTCATTACTTCAACAGGCAAAGTGTACTACTTCAACCACATCACTAATGCCAGCCAGTGGGAACGTCCAGTGGGAGACGGACGTGGCGAGCCAGATAAGGTTGTGTGTAATGTTTAGTAACTGCCTGTTTTTTTGTTTTGTTTTTTTTTGTTTGTTTGTTTGGTTTTTTTTTTTTGATGCACGTGATGAGTCAGTGCTACTTTCCCTAAAGAGGTACTGAAACACATTTTACACGGCATGTTCAGATTCCAGCTAGGGTACTGGTAATGCCTGCAAATTATTTATGATTTGACAAGTATTGTGAAAAATCAATTTGGCCGGGGCATAGCGTTCTCCAGGATAACATTTGAAATGTTCCTGTAAGACATCAGGGAGCTGCCTGCAATATGACACGTATGCATTTAAATAGTGATAGGAGGAACGGTGCAGAGAAATGGAATTCAGTCATTAACAGTATTATATGTCACATGATTATTAATAAAGACTGATGGACAACGGTGCTTTTACTTAGCTAATGGTTATCGTCATTGCTGATCAGTATGTATCTTATCTTATCACAATACTTAGTTATGAAGCAGATAGGGGGGAAAAAACATCAACAGCACCACCTGGTGGACTGAAACAGTAATTTATTTTATTATTCTAGGACTAAGGAGTTTAGTTTTTTCTTTTACACTTGCGACTTATGTAATGTTGATTGGTGTTCTTGTATGTTCATGACATCTGGTGGAAGGTCAAAGGAGGAACCAGTCAAATATAGTTGTAGGGCTGCATGACTTGCTGTAAAGTTGAAATTCTGCCATCCAAATTGTAAAGTGGTTCTGATACTCCAACATCTGGAGTGTTAACACACAAATACTGATATATTTGTATATGTATATATGTTTTAAAATTCAGGTACGCTGCTCTCATCTCTTGGTGAAGCATAATCAGTCGCGTCGTCCATCTTCCTGGAGGGAACAAAACATTACACGATCTAAAGATGAGGCCTTGGATTTGATTCAGAGTAAGTAAGGCAGCACGGAGAGGAGATTTTACGAAGTCTGATGAATGCATTTAATATCTTCTGTCTTCTGTGCAGAGTACATAGAACAGATCAAGTCTGGACAGGAGAAGTTTGAGTCCCTGGCATCTCAGTTTAGCGACTGCAGCTCCGCTAAGAATGGTGGAGATTTGGGACTGTTTGGTAGAGGTATGCACGGCATGATGTCATTCTCTGTTCAGTGCAGTCTCTCATTCAGCATCTCCTTCATCTGTCTTTCTGAATAAAACGAAATCCTGCACATAGCTCTCCATCAAGTGATCAAACATTCAGTGCATGAATAACTGATAGTAGTGACAAGTTAAACCAGCAGTTTGTGAGCACAGTTTAATTCCGTATTTGTCACACATTTCAAAAATCAATCAATTTTCAATATGAGACAAAGATAACCAGAGTAAATACAGAAGTTGCAGTTTTTACCCCTCGGCCATAAAAAGCCGATGTGGTATTGTCGTCACTCTCACTGACGCATGGGTGGCATGAATGCACAAGTTTGTGAATGCGATAACTCAAAGCAAAGTTCACACTATAGGTGTATCTCCTAAGAATCTTGGGCAAGTTCAGATTTCATTAACCTCGACCTAAATGTCAATATTAGAGGTGAAGTTTTCTGAAAAATCTTGTGAATGCGATAAAGAAGGAAGTCTCGATTTTCAAATTTATACCATAGGAGCATCAGCCACGAGGCTTTAAGGCTTTAGGAGTAGCACTGGCTATAAATAAATGAGGTCAATAAATGACCTCATTTATTATGATGATCTGAAACACACCAGCAAGTCCACCTCTGAAATCAGCTTTGTGTGGAGCTGCTCTGGCCATTGGTTCTTGAAAACCCTCAAATGTGGCTGAATTAAAACATTTTGCAAAGAAGAGTTGGCCCAAATTTGTCCACAGCGAAGTGAAAAAGATTATTGGCAGTTATCACAAACGCTTGATTGCAGTTCTTGCTGTTAAGGTAAGCACAACCAGTTATTAGGGTTACTAAATACAATCATTAAAAATTGCCCTTTACTTTTACTCAGATTGCCATCGGCTGACATTAGTATTTGTTTGACCTGAAACTGTACGTTAGGCTTGTAGGAGCTGTTTTTGTGTTGTTACCTATGTGTGCCACTAGGGGTCACTTTTTGAATGTTTATGGTGTCTTACTTAGAATAGAATAGAATAGAATAGCCTTTATTGTCATTGTACAGAGTACAACGAAATTGGAGTGCCACTCCCTTGGTGCAAGTTTCAATAATAAATACAAATGTAAAATATAAAAAGTACAAAAAAAAAAACAATCGTATTACTCAAACAATAGTATGTACAATATATATAGGATAGCAGCATTAATATAATGACAGTATGAGTAGCAGCATAATATAATGACAGTGACGGTATGGAATAGGTTCAATTGTTTTTGTGCTTATTTACTACGGTGATAGCTCTGGGAAAGAAGCTATCCCTGAATCTGTTTGTCCTGGTTTTATGTGACCTGTACCGTCGGTCTGACGGTAATAGTTCAAACAGTTGATTGCTGGGGTGAGAGTAGTCCTTGATGATATTGCCAGCTCTGCTGAGGTACCGAGAGTTTGCAGTGACCTCCAGGCTGGGCAGAGAGCAGCCAGTGATCTTCTGGGCTGTGTTGATGACCCTCTGCAGTACTTTCCTGTCCGCAGCTGAGCACCCTGCATACCATGATGTTATGCCGTACGTTAGGATGCTCTCTATGGTGGCTCTGTAAAATGTCACCAGCAGCCTCTCCTCCAGGTTGTTCCTCCTGAGCACTCTCAGAAAGTGGAGACGCTGCTGGGCCTTTTTAACCACCGCCGTGGTGTTTGCAGTCCAGGAGAGGTCATCAGAGATGTGCACGCCCAGAAACCTCATGGAGTGTACCCTCTCCACACAGTTCCTGTGGATGTAGAGTGGGGCCGGGTCTGCTCTGCCCTTCCTGAAGTCCAAGATAAGTTCTTTAGTTTTCGTGGTGTTCAGTTGGAGGTTGTTAACTGAACACCACTCAGTCAGTCTGTTGACCTCATCTCTGTAGTCCGACTCATCCCCCCTTGAGATGAGTCCAACCACTGTGGTGTCATCCGCGAACTTTATGATGGTGTTTGAGAGATGGGTAGGGGAGCAGTCGGATGTGTAGAGCGTAAACAGGAGGGGACTCAAAACACATCCTTGTGGAGACCCGGTGCTGAGTGTGATGGTGCTGGACAGGTGGGGGCCGAGTCTGACAGACTGTGGTCTATTTGTCAGGAAGTCCTTGATCCAGAGGCAGATGGGGGTGGAGAGTCCCAGGTGAGACAGTTTCTGGACCAGGATCTCCGGGATGATATGATTGAATGCTGAGCTAAAGTCCAGGAAGAGCATTCTCACATAGCTTCCTCGGTGCTCCAGGTGACTCAGCGCAGTGTGGAGCGCTATGGTGATAGCGTCCTCGGTGGATCGATTTGTCCTGTAGGCAAATTGGTGGGGGTCCAGAGTGGGAGGCAGACCGGCCCTGATGTGCTGACAGACCAGTCTCTCAAAGCACTTCATCACTACAGGCGTAAGTGCAACAGGCCTGTAGTCATTTGGGCTGGCCACAGCTGTCTTCTTGGCGATGGGGATGATGGTGGAGGTTTTGAGGCAGGGCGGGACGGTGTTTGATGACAAGGAAAGGTTGAAGATTTTAGTGAAGACTCCGGTCAGTTCGTCAGCACATGCTCTGAGAACCTTTCCATGTATTCCATCAGGACCTGCCGCCTTCCTGGGATTCACTGACCTTAGAACACACCTCACTTGATGCTCCCTGAGTGTTAGTGTGCCAGTGCTGGGGGCGGGTGGAAGTGGTGTGGCAGCTGGGGGCCTGGTCGTCTCAAAGCGGGCGAAGAAACGGTTTAGATCCTCAGCCAGCGAGGCATCAGTCCTAGATGTCGCCTGGTTATTGCTTCTGTAGTTGGTAATGTGATTGATCCCCTGCCACATTTTTCTGGGGTCGTTGTCAGCAAAGTGATCTTCAATCCTTCTCCTATAGTCTGTTTTAGCTTTCCTGATGCCTCTACTCAGGTCTGCCCTGGCCGCCCTATACGCAGCCCTGTCCCCTGACTTGAAGGCAGTGTTGCGGCTTTTTAGGAGGGATTGTACTTCGCTATTCATCCAGGGTTTTTGATTTGGAAACACCCTGACCCTTTTGTTGACGGTGACATTGTCAACACAGTTCCTGATGTACGAGAGTACAGTGTCCGTGTACTCCTGGAGGTTGTGGCTGGAGAATAAATCCCATACAGTTGTTGAGAAGCAGTCCTGCAGTTGAGAAAGGGCTCCTTCAGGCCAAGTTTTTATTGTCTTTGTCTGGGGCTTTGTTTTTCTCAGCAGGGGGGTGTAGGTGGGGGTGAGGGACATGCAGAGGTGGTCAGATCCAGCCAGGTGGGGGAGGGGTGTCGCTCTGAAAGCATGCCTGATGTTTGAATAGACATGGTCCAAAGTGTGTTCTCCTCTCGTAGCAAAGTCCACAAACTGGACAAATTTAGGAAGCACAGTCTTTAGGCACGCTTTGTTAAAGTCGCCGGCGACAATAAAAACCCCATCGGGGTGGGCAAGCTGTTGTTTGTTAAGGTACTTAAGGTATGCACAGGTAATTATCAGCGGGTGTTGTTGTTCGGAAGGAGCAAACGGTTTGTGATACACTGGAAACTAAGAGAACTGCTGAACAACAAATGCAACCAGTTGAAAGCATTAAAGGTGTTAAATGGGCAAGATAAGCACAGCTGGATTTATTGGACTTTCTCAAGTTTCATTCATAAGAGTGGCACCGCGTCACCCCCACCATCGAACACCTAAGTGGCTTCAAGTGTAGGCTTAGCCTGTACAAGGCTGTTATCTGGCTGCACAAACTCTGTAGAACTGAATAAAAGAAATGAATGTAGTTAATCATGTAAATTAGCTAATATGTCATTAATATGAAATAGTCATACAAATGAATGATTAACTATAGATGCACGTTCTGATGTGCATCATGTTGTATGATGGTTGGATAATGGCTCAGTGTGTGTTTCTGCTTTAGGTCAGATGCAGAAGCCTTTTGAAGACGCCTCCTTTGCTCTCAAAGTGGGAGACATGAGCGGCCCTGTTTTTACTGACTCTGGAGTCCACATCATCCTACGCACTGGTTGACAAGAAGACTCCGCACGTTGTACTTTCCTCTTCCATCATCAAGCACACATACAAAGTCTAACCCAGTCAATCCTGCAGATTATTTTAATGGCACATAGCACCCCAGTAAACAAAGCTTAAAGCCTGCATCGCATCATTTGAGGCAGGATCCGTTTGTTCCAAGCACCATTAAACTATTATTCTTTAAGATCTTTTATTAACGATGACAGTGCCTGTTGAAGTGACCGCCCTATGGAAACTTTCATGTGAGTGAGGATTATTTAAAGTCTACTTGGTATGTGCATGACTTCTAAAGGACCACTTACTGTATGTTTCCCTATAAGATTTCCCATTTCCACTGTATGTGTGCCAAAGCAGTTCCTTAACTGTTTTGGAAAATAGGTTCAAATACTTTCTAATATTAGCAGCATCCCTGCAGATGGAGAAAGCACTGTTGTTCTGAGTTTACTAGAGTTAATCTTTGTGTTTTTCATTATTCAAAAAATGGAATTATTTCTTTCCACAATCCACTCTGAAAACGCATGATTTCTGGCCTTTGGATATGCCTTGATGGCACCGCTGAAAGCTTGCAGGTTTTAACAATAATCTCCACAGCTTTTAAAACCATCAATGTTCAGATGAACTGTTAACACTGTTGTGTCATTAAGGCAAAAATAAAATCTCCTTTTGTAAGTCTGCCTTTCTTTATTTCCGTGATTTAACCACCTTCAAGCGTTTCCAGTTTAGAAACTCTTTAGGAAGAGACAGGAAGTGACTAAAGTGTAGATTGTATATCGGTTTTAAACCTCTGATCTGGTGTTATGTGTTGGGTCTTCAAAACAGGTGTGTGTATAGATCCTTAGTTTTTGTATGTGAGGCTTTTCTTTTTCATAGCCTATAAAAATAAAGACCTTTCAAACATGTGAGCAATGCAGCGCATTAAAGAAAAACTACTTCTTGCTTCTCATCCCAACAAAGGACATCTATAGGGGAAAAAAGGTTCCATATGAAAAATATTAAAGGACAAATGGAAAAATTAACCGCATAAATCTGATGTAATTAAAATCCGTAAAAGCTGCTGTCAAATACTCATGTTTAGGCTGTCATAAAGCACAATAATAGACATTCATTTCTGGGATGTTAGGTTTGTTTTCAAGTTGATTTATAGAAATGAAAAACTGTTTGGTGTCAACCATTGATTGGTGTAGTGGTTAACACCACACATATGTTTGACCTGGTTCAGTGCCCAAGTCTGTTCTACATAAACCTTAGTGTTGCAATTTAGTCATATCTTTAAATGTATCTTTTTAATGTACCCACAGACATGTACTGGTGGTTCTGTAGTCACTAGACATCTTGACTGTAAAGCCCTGGTTCTCCCTTGGCAAATGTTTTCAACATTTCACCACTATCTCCTTTCACTTTTCATACGTAAGTTGTCTTGGATTCCTCCCAATGCTTTTATGTGTTTCCCATTCTCAGAATCAGCTCTGTTTGTAAACACACCTGACCTCTTTCACAAGCTGTTTTCTGCAGTGAAAATAACAAATCACAAGTTTTTATTGGTCAATTATTGCTTAAGCATGCGTGTCAACTTCACTACTAGGCATTTTTATAAATAATCATGCTAATCATGATTAGGCCATTTGACACCATCACATCTGGACAAAAAACGTTTCTCTTATAGAAAATGTTATAAAGGCTGTGTGGAAGTTCCTCAAACCATATGCATTATAGTGCTGTGAGATACAGCAAGTTTTGGTATTGATCTGATATCAAATACAGTCCCAGGACTGCTGATGCCAATACACATGTGCACATATACACATACTTTTAACATAAGAAGGGCAGCTTTGTTGGGGAGATTATGGAGTGTGTCATGACTTATTAATCATCATTATTTTGCAATATCTGAACATATTTTAATGATCCCTAACTCATTGGGATTTTTACATTGCACTTAAATTAGTTAACATGACAAAAAACACCTTTTTGGTCTGGCATGTAAATATGCCTGAAAGTCAGAAATTGACCCATTTCTGTTGTTTAAATGTGCAAAAGACTATTAACATGTGACAGTCAACACAAAAAGGTTCAGACAGTTTTCATAGTGTGTTTTCATTCAGTGGGCTACAGACTGAACTTGGAGGATAGAAATAAAGTATTGATCGTACGTTGCTATTATTGATCCGATACCAATACCTGCATTGGTATTGATACTATCGACTGCTGTGTTCTTTCTAAAGGCCAGCAGAGAAAAACTCCTGTAGATCACGTTATAAAAGAATATATGTAAGTAACCACAGAGAAAACTGTGGGGTCTTTTTATTATGAGAGAAGATGAGTAAAGTCAAAGTATAAGTTTTCAAAATTTATTAGGCGGGTAAAGGTTCAAATTAAGATGGCTGCTGTGTCTCTTTCTCGGTTTAGTGAGCCAAACAGACAAAGGTCACTGCATCCAAGCAGTAAACACTTTTATCATGAGTCACACAAACAGAATATTAATATGATTGGTTAAAAAGTTGGGGAGTAACTGTGATTTATACTTGGCTTTTCCCTTATTTGGGATTTGGTCTGGCTCTCGCTCATCATACATCTCCTGCAGTGGGCATCTCCCTGTGGAGAGATGGAGAGAAAACTCCTCCCTACACACACACACCAGAATTTACAGCCTCCAGTACTTTTCCAGGGCACCCTGACTCCAGTCTGTACATGAGTGTGTATTCTGCTGCACACCCTGCACAATGCACAAATAGAGTAAAAGAAATCATTTCCAACAAAACACTAATTTGATTCATGCGATGCATTTTTAAGCTCATTCTAGTTACCTTGATTAACAAGCTGTCTTCATAAACTGTGTCGGTGCAACAGGCACACATAGAAGCTAATAAGTGCTAAGCATTAAACTAATATGACACTAGTATTTCATTCCCTGAAAATGAAGCACAAACTTCTGCACCACACAGAGATTTTATTAATCCAACCATAAATTCTGCTGATGGTACAATTTAAGAAAAAAAAAGTATCATTTTGAGAATAAAGTCAAAATTTAAAGAAAAAAGTCAAAATGTGGAGATTACACTTGTTCTTTCAAGACAAACTGCCACAGTTGCTGTACCCTATTAGTGAAATTGTATTTCAGAATTGGCTTTAATAATGAGGAAGGAAATAATTTCTGTTTTAGCACATAAACACGGTGTGGTGATAAATTAAAAAGATTGTGCATGAAGATTCACCTGGTCAGATGGATAAACCACACAAACTTGGAAGAGTGGATTGTACAAAATGAAATGGATGGTAAAGGGCAGATGAAAGGTTTTCAGTGGTCACAGCCTCGTGCTATAAAGAGGATGCTCTAGATTAAATATGAATCCTGACTTTATGGAAATCTATGAGAAAATGACCACTTGAATAGTGACCAAGGTAAGGAACCTTATTGTTGATGTGTCTCAATTACTACTCTCCTCAGTGCAACATAATGTTTGTTTGTTGCTGTCTGTCATGTTAGGTCTCATCGTATTCTCTACTCAAACTCCAGAAAGATTTAAATGTTACCTGTGGGTTGACTCTTCAAATGTGTGTGTGTGTGTGTGTTTATGTACCCACAAATATTTACTGTTGGTTCTGCAGTTTGTAAATATTTAATCTAAAGTCTGTATTCTCCAAAGGCAGATGTTTTTACCATTGCTATCTTTGCCCTGTTTGTTTCGCCTTGTTTCACCCCATCTCCTATCACTTCTCGTACGCAGTGTCCTTGGATTCCTCCCAGTTGCCTTTATTTGTTTCCCATTCTCAGAATCAGCTGTTTGTGAACAGGCCTGACCTCTTTCATGAGCTGTTTCCTGCAGTGAAAATAACAAAATATAACTGTTCCTTTTACATATTTAACCCTGGAGAACCCATGGGGTCAGAGCCGACCCCATTGGTTTACTAGGGAAACCATGGGGTCAAATTTGACCCCATGGGTTCTCCAGGGTTAAGTATGCATTACAACATGTTATCTTCTTTACTACTTTTAATTAGCATAGCATAAAATCCAAAGTAAGGTCCAAAGATAGTATTTTTATAACTAATTTGGCCATCGAAAACTATTCTATACAGGCGGAACATTTTAGAGGCTGATTTGGTTTGTTTTTATCAGACTGTATATAAAAGATGGACATGGATTTCAGGTCTGAAACATGAAACCACCGAAAATGTCCTAAATCTGCATTTTTTGTTTTTGTCCTTTGGATGTAGGTGGAGGGTTTACATTTTTCCTACACATTTCCTGTAGCTTCTCTCTGACAGGCTGAATTACTTGCTCATAGGGGGTCATATGATTGTTGGGTTTTTCTCTGTATCTATTATTGTACGATCTACTGCACAATATAAAGCGCCTTGAGGCAACTGTTGTTGTGATTTGGCGCTATATAAATAAAATTGAATTGAATTGAATTGTGTTAAATACACTTGAGAAATCAAAGAAAGTGATCCTTAATGTGTAGGTATTGCTATCAAGGGGCAATTAAAGTCTCTAGATTAGATTAGATTAGATTCTATAGAACTTTATTAATCCCTCGGATGGGTTCCTCCAGGAAATTCAGTTTCCAGTAGCAGAATATCGTTGCATGTTACAGAGTTAGAATATAAATATAAATAGAGGGGGATGTAAATGCATGTAAATGGTCCAGTCATCCACTTTCAGATTTGGCATGTCTGTGAATTACACAGACGTTTTCACCTGTGGTCTTCAGCAGGCTGAGACTATTTTCTCCAGTACCATCATCACAGTGATGTTAGGGAAACAGGTCAATAAAGTTCTGATGGTAACTTTGGTACAGGAACCAGACAGGATGTTTTGCACAACACCAGTTTTCACCCCAAGGTTTTGAGGACATGTTCTATTCAGCTGTCTGTGAACTTAAGCCCCATCTACAGCCTGACACTGAAGCAGGAGAAGAAACCAGTGCTGTGAAACTCATCCTGTTTCTTTATTTATTTTTTTTTAATTCTTTATTTCTAAAATATTACTTCACGAAGGTGATTACAGGCATTAATCAACACAATTTACAAGGGAAAAACAAAACAAAACGAAAGAGAAAAAAAAAGAGTAAGAGTAAAAAAAAAAAACAAAAAACAAAAAAAAAACCCAAAAAAAGCTTGTATCACACCAATTGACCACAGTCTTCAGCTGAGCAGCCCGAAAATAATTTTTTAGTGACGGCAACCCCCATCCTCCCGCCTTCTTATGTAGTTGTAAAGTTTTAAAACAAACCCTCGGCCGCTTCCCCCCCCATATAAACCGCGATATTATTTTATCCCATTCATTGAAACGGCTTGAATCAATAGATATTGGTAGTGTTTGGAATAAATATAATAATCTTGGCAGAATATTCATTTTAATAGATTCAACTCGTGAGTGTAGAGAAAGAGAGGGGATCATGTTCCATCGTCTAATATCACCCACTATTCTCCTTTGTAGGGAACCAAAATTCTCCTCAAATAGTTTAGTTAAATCCTTGGGAATAACAACTCCTAAATATTTCAATGATTGTGCTTGCCAACTCATTGGATATTGAACAACCAAGTGAGCAGGAGGGCTATAGTTATAACTGAGAATTTGAGTTTTAGACATATTAATTTTATAGCCAGAGAGTTTCCCAAATTTTTGGCATAGATTCATCAACGGAGGCAGGGAGTTAGTGGGCTGATCTAGGTATATCAATATGTCATCCGCATAACAAGCAAGCTTGTGTTCCTGTCCCGCAATGGTAATCCCCTTAATATCTTTATTTTGTCTAATTGATTGTGCCAAAGGTTCTAAATACAAAGCAAACAGAAGCGGGGACCAAGCACAGCCTTGTTTATTTCCTCTCTGCAGAACAAAGCTATTTGAGAGAGAACCATTAACTTTAATTCTTGCGGTGGGGTTAGTATATAATGCCCTCACCGTATCAACAATTCCCTTATGTAAGCCAAATTTATCCAAGACTTTGTATAGAAAGTCCCAATTTACGGAGTCGAAGGCTTTTTCTGCATCAATACTCATAAGCATGGCTGTACTCTTAGATGTCTGTATCTGATGTATTACATGAAGAGTTCTACGTATATTATCCTGGGTCTGTCGTCGTCTTATGAACCCCGTTTGGTCATTGCTAATCAGGTCGGGTAAAAATTCTTCCATTCTCCTGGCCATTATCGAAGTAAACAGTCTATAATCTATGTTAAGGACAGAAATGGGTCTATATGAGCCACACTCCATTTTGTCTTTCCCTTCTTTCGGGATAGCCGAGATGATAGCCTCCTTCCAACTCGGCGGGATTTGCGCTGTTTTTAACACCCAGTTAAAAGTAGTGAGTAATGTAGGGATCAAGTCCTGTTTGAATTCCCGATACCACTCCGCGGTGTAACCATCGGAGCCTGGTGACTTATTTGATTTCAACCTATTGATGGCATTCATAAGTTCAGCTTCCGTCACCTTATTAAGGCTTGGTAGGCATAAAGAATTCAGGAAATTGTCCATTTCATACTCAGCCCCCCCTGGGACTCCCGCATATAATGTTTTATAAAATGATTCAAAGGCGTTCTGTATCTTACTAGGATGAGTCATTATATTTCCCGTCTCTGGGTGTTTAATTTTAGTTACAGTATTCTCTGCTATCTTCTTCTTAAGTTTCCATGCTAAAATTTTCATTGATTGCGATCCCCCGTCATAATATTTCTGTTTCAAGTATAACAATTTTCTCTTTATCGTACTCATCCTGGTTTTTACACTGAAAAAGTCACAAGCACCTCAGTTTAGCAACTATCAACTGTTACATCACATCTGATGAAAGTTGAGTAATTTCTCCTTACTTTTGATTCGTAGCATTGTAATATAAACTGGATCACACAATGGTTCATGCATGATAATAAATTGGTACAATACAGTCATGACTCTACCCTAAATATGTTGTCAGAAACTGGGTGGGTATTAAAAGGTTAATAGGATTATAAATTGTATCAATAATGCAAAGTATTGTATCAACTATTGTAACTGGATCCCTTGGAAATGTTAAATCCAGAGTTAAAACGTTTTGTATTTACTAATTAGATTGTGTAAAACGTCATTCCGACTTTGTTTCAGTTTAGTTTTTATTGTTTGAAATGTTTTTGTTTTACTTTATTAGTTTCTGTGTTTATTTTGTTCTTTATCATTTATTATTTTATTAGTTTTATTATTGGATGAAGAGTTCAGTACAGCCATTACATCTTGAAAACAGTTGACTTGCAGTCTTTTATCTAAAGTCTCAATGAACACATTTATCAAAGCCTCATTAGGCAAGTTGTGATAAAATCCTTACCAAACTAACAGATGGTAAAACTACGAATATTCCCTATATTTATTTTATTTTATTTTGCTTTTTTAGTTCTCCAATCTTACAAAATTGTTTCAGTTAATTACATTTTCAGAAATGTCAAAAGTCTAGTCTAGTTCTTATTTTTATTTTAGTTAATTAATATGTTTTTTCACATTACAAGTTTATTCACATTAAAAAAAAATCATTATTATGATTACTGGTGGCCATTTTGAAAAGAAAACTTAAATGAAAGACCAATTAACTAGTGCAAATGAAAGAGCCAGTGTGACACACACACACACACACACACACACAGTGCAAGGACTTTTTAGTCTTAAGATGTTCACTGTTCATCGACCTGCAATTCCCTTTTTCTTTAAATTTAAGTATCTGAGAGGAAACAACTTTGAGACAGCAAAAATCACTTAAAAAAAATTCAATGAATGTAAATATCCTGAGTGACGCAAGCGTTAATTTGAATGCTGCTGTTGGACTTTAACACCTGTGGCAGACTTTAAATTCTGTCGCTGCTGCAGTTCACGAACAGAATTTCACTTTGCATTTGGATGCGTTTTTCATAACAGCTTGCCAGTTCATGAGAATGTGAGTACTAATTACATTTATTTAAGTTATTTATTAGCACACATAACCTCATTCTGAGTGGTTCTCTGGCAAGTGGAAGGATATTAACAAAATAAAGGGATTTTGCCTTCCAGTAGAACTGCTAACAAGCTGGATCTGGAATTTGGGTGCGCTTCAGGTTTGGTGGTGGGTTGTTGGATCCACTGCCAGTAGTCTAGTGGATCACTCCTCAGGCAAATCCTTCGCTCCACACTCAGCCGAGTCTACTACACTTGATCTGTCGGCCAGCACTGCAAATTTACCTCTCAGCCAATCATATGCCAACTTGGCCTGACCTGGCTCCATGTCTTTGGGCCAACTGTTTTTGTTCTGGCACGCAATGTTAGGCTCACAACAGATAAAATGTTGTTATCTGTAGCTTTAGCTGAGAACAGTCTGAACCGATTACAACAGCATGACTCTTAGTGAAAGACTCAGGGTTTCAAATGGACCTGCCAGGAGTCCAGACTTATCACCCAAAGCAATGAAAAAAATGGCCGAGGAGATGCCAAACTATCTGGCAGCAGAAACCCTTTCAGAAAATATGACAAAACCAACTAGTGAACAAAAAATATTTGGATTTCAAAACCCAAAAACAAAGAGTGTTATTGAAAGATGAGGTGATGCAACACAGTGGTGAATGTGCTGCTGTCCCTATTTTTTTTTTTTTTTTTTACAACAGAGAACACGTCGCCACTGCTCTAGAGTTCAGTAGTGGTGTGCTTTACACCACAGCTTCTGAGGCTTTGCATAGTGCTTGGTGATGTAAGACTTAGATGCAGCAACACAATGCTGCATGTGCTGTCCATAATTTTTTAACACGTGTTTCTGGCATGAAAATCAATTTTCTATTTTTTTTTTTTTTTTACATAAAACATTTCTCAATCTTTTAAATGTTGTACATTTACTATTGTCAGTTAAGCATAGAGTTTAAATGGTATTCACTCTGCTTTCATTAAATTGTACACAGCTTCCCAGCTGTTTTGGAAATGGATTTGAACTATTGTTACAAATACAGTGAAAAGATTAAAAGATTTTTTCATATACAGGATAATATGTTTAAATTGAGCTTAAGCTTAGTTTGGTTTCAGCACACCCTTTTTCATCTATAACAGCTTCAACTCTTCTAGGAAGACTTTCCACCATGTTTGAAGTGCTTTTATGGTCATTTATATCCAATCTTCCAGAAATGCATTTGTCAGACACTGACTTGCAGTATCTGCTCTAATTCAACCCAAAGACGTTTTATCAGAAAATAATCCCACAAATTTCAACTTTAGTATATTTCATAGCTATGCATTTTTGGGTACACAACTAAAGTTACGAAATATGTGTTGCTGTATAAAAGAAAATATGGACCCAACTGAAAATCCTTCTCTTTCCCACCTTTCAGTCTGTGACTGCAGCCATGCTCTTCTTTTCAACCCCACCTCCTCTCTGCCTGATCCTCCTTCTGTCATACATCTCCCCTGTTCTCTCCTGTCAAACTGGGAACAACAGCGAGTGCAAGTCTGCTCCCTTTGTACCAGGTCACAACCTGGTGGGGGAGGGATTCGACTTGGTCACCTTGAGACGAAAAGGAGCCTATGTGGCTGATGTGAGGACCTACATGACTCCAAACGGCGACTGTACTCTCTGTACCAACCCCCTTCAAGGCAACAGGCTGCAGAAAGTAAAATAAATAATTCTGTGCAGTGAGTTAAACATGGCTTACACATAGCTTGTACTTATTAAAAATGGTATTCTGTCTTCTATTTTCAGGTGCCAGTCTCTGTAGTGGACTGGCGTGCATTCAGCCAGTGCAACACTCCGGTTGACAGCAGTGTACACGACAATGTTGGGTATAGTATTGTCCCATGTTATAATTACTAAAAGACTAACAGCCTTCATGTCTTTTATGTAACACAGACTTGTGCCTCACCATAAAAGCTGGCATCAAATTTGCCATGGACAAATAAAATAATATAACAATATTCTTCTGGATCCTAATTTGTCTTTAATATCTTTAATAAAGTGTAAAAGCTAAATGTCCCATTAACATCCTCTGTCAATTTATGAACAGAAAATTTGATAAACTGTTTGAAGAAATCAGTAGTGAAATTTAACAGAGATCCCTTCCTTTGCATTGTATCCACAGCTCACTGATGAAGGTATGAAACATATTACACCTATTATTGACATACAATTAATACTTTAGTCAATTAAATATTAAAACACAGCTTGCTGATTTTTTTTAATCTCCAGCATGGCACTAAAGAAAACATGAAATCTCAAATAATTCATATCTCAACATATTTAATTTCACCCAATGCTAAAAGGTATAATGTGTTCAATTAAAAATGCACTTTTCTTTCAATAATGTGATCAGGAATCCATGACAAATGAGATACAGCATCTGAACAAAGGAACCTAGAAAAAAAAGAAGTGATTATGTTACGTTCCCCTAATTGATGTAACTTATAATGTATGTAATGCAGGCTATGCTTGATCACGATGGCCTAAATTTGAATATAGTTCTGGGTGATCGCTTGTTTGTGGGAGGAACACGTTCCGAAGCATTCAAATTTGCTGTAGCAAGGGCTGAAGAGGATCGGTACACCTTCAGTGTACATGACATCACCTGCAAATATTATAGGTAGGCTCTGAAAATAAGTTCCTGTCAGTTAGTTTGTTTCAGTTAAGATAATGACCTAATTAGTCTCTTTGTGTCTAGTTTCCGTGTAGCAAGCAGACCACCTTTAAGCCCAGAGTTCAAGAGGGATGTGGACAATCTGCCAAGTCACTACAATTCCTCCACCAGCGATCAGTATGACAGACTGATAAAAACCTATGGTACACACTACATCCACAAGGTTAAGACACACACACACACACACACACACACACACACACACACACACACACACACACACTTTTTTTAAAGATAACAATATACCAAATTGCAGGTTTTCCTTGGGGGCCAACTAAGAAGAATCACAGCTGCACGAACCTGTTTGTCCGCCCTGAACAAGCTCAACTCACATGAGGTACTGTACATGAAGCAGATGTGCCTGCCCACAGACTGCACACACTCCACTTACACACATTACGTTACCACTGCCATGAAAGACCCGGTGCGCACAGATTTACAGTGATGGCAGTTTCATAAAAATCCTCTGTGTCTAGTCGATGATTAAACTAAATTGTTTAAATTACATTTAATCATTGTGGAATTTCACATCCAACAAATCCAACTATGAATAGTGGTGCACATTGAAAACAATGTAAGCTCAATAATGATTTTAGTTCTGTATGTAATTGTTCTTTGCCCTCAGTAACCTTATTAAAAAATCTTATTCTAAATAAAGTATAAGTAGATCAGTTAGGCTTGCAGTTAGATGATCTTTTCAAGACAAAATCTAATGTATTCTGTCATATAACATGCTAAGTATGATGAAGGAAAAAACATCTTCTGCTATAAAACAAGATAAACTGGATCAGATCAAAACGTAAATGTCTTTAATTTTCTGCACTGCTTTCTGACTGAAGAATTGTAAAATTTTATTATGTCTATAGTTAAATATCTACTATTTTACCAAAAATCTTCTTCTAGCTGCCAATGATAAGTGGTGGAGAAAACCATTATTTTAGGAAAAGCAGCAATAAAATACCGAAATATAGCTATTAAATATACATGGCATTTGTCTTTCTCTCTTTCAGTTTCACGCCTGTTTATCGAAGGGATTTTCGGTTGGCTTGGGGTAGGAAAAATTATATAGTGTTGAACAGTCTTGTATGAAGGTCCTACAAAACCAGGATTACACTACTAGGTATGGTGCTGGTCTCCATCAACACCACACTGAGGTGATAGGAGGCAATGATTGGTCAGGGGATTTTGCCCTCAATGTTGATGACTCTGTGGGCTTCAGAAACTGGCTGAACAGCTTGAAGAATCTCCCAGAGACTCTTTCGTACTCCCTTCTGGCACTGTATGAGCTGATGCCAACTGAGGCAAAAAAGGAAGGGGTAAAGACTGCCTTGATTGAGTACTTATTTAATAACATCGTGCTTTCCTTAGAAAAAAACCCAACTTGTCAGGACCCTGATAACCCGGATACAAAGTGCTGTCCTATAAAGGCTAGGAGGGGAAAACTGTTTGTGAACAAAATTCAAGCCTGGGATCTGTCGGGAGACACTTGGGGTACGTCTGACAGGTGAGTAAGCTGAGGTCAGGACCTGAAAGTTGATAGTATGTTTTTAAATTCTCAGAATACCAGGACATCTTGAGTTGTTTCCTTATCCCAAACCAGGATAATTAAATTCACAGTTTTTGTTCCTGCAGAAGGACTGGTCTGTATCCCACCTCAGTGGGCTCACATCTCATGTGCTACCCACTGCTTTGGCACAATGCTTTGCCCTAATAATATGCCCTAATAAATATAGGAAAGTACAAGGAGCATCACTTTGGTTCAGTTTCAAGAATTCAGCTACTTGAATCTGTCTCCCATGTGTGGCCACTTCCCTTGGGAATCATTGTTAAAATCATCTGTAATATATATAGGTACTGAGATTGTAGATTACATTTGTGTAACTATAGTCACCAGGGGCAATCCTGTACACTTTGTTAGGAACATTTGGGGCTAAAATAGATAAATGATCTACACAGCTTGAATTGGTAGTTATATCCAGTCTATGTAAGCTTGGTCAGTTTAACAAACATTTTATGAGGAGATGGCAGTTACAGTGAATTTACAGTGGTTGGACAGTGATTAGTAAGCAATAGAGCCACTATGACTGAGCTTGTGAGAGTGAGTGGATTTAAGAAAGTGGGTGACTGTTGCTGTTTGTCATGTACCTGCACAAGGAAAGTCAATGCACACTGTGTGCTACCACTTTCCTCTTCCAGTCTGGAAAGAGATAACTTTAATTTTGTCAGCAGTTCATGTAAAGTCAGGTTGTTGAACGAAGCAATTAAAAATGTTTACATGTACAGTCACTGCAGATTTCTGTGCACAAGTCTTAGCTGTGGATCGCTTGATGTGTTCATGTGTCCTTCAAGTACGCCAGTGTCTTTAAAGTGCAAAGGCATGCTGGTTACCTGA
The DNA here is from genome assembly GCF_051167445.1 of Perissodus microlepis. Taxonomy (NCBI): domain Eukaryota; kingdom Metazoa; phylum Chordata; class Actinopteri; order Cichliformes; family Cichlidae; genus Perissodus; species Perissodus microlepis. The sequence goes on along the minus strand of NC_140466.1, from coordinate 29,337,468 downwards.
ACTATACGTTTTCTGTTGGTGCACCAAAATGGCATTTTACCCAGTGATGTTGAGGTTCCCCATTCAAGGCGATTCAGTCTTAGGTATTGATTTGGTCATCTTACCCACTCATCATTGTCTGCACCAAAGCTTCTATCGCCACATGCAAACCCACATGGAAAAGATTTATATAAATCTTCTAAAGTTTGTATCGGTGTTGTGTGGAACTTGTATGAAAAGCATACAAGAGTGAAAACAGATATAAGATCCCTTAAAAAATCATATAAATGAAACTTGTATACTTACTAGAACAATATATGAAAGTGGCCACTTTCATGAGTAAATCACATAAGCCTTATATGATGTGATTCTAATTACAGTGTTCTATCGCCCACCTAAAGATAATGACTTTCCTACTTAATACTGGCTGTGTATCAAAAGATTTATTAGAATCGAGAGCATAAAGACTAGATGTGAACTTTCATTAAACAGAACTTTATTTAATGTGATGGATGTGTTTGGACAGAGGCAGCTCTTAAATGTTTGGTTCAATTTGGTAAAGGTCTTAAATTGTTTTCCACAGAAAGTCTTGTTCTGTATTTTGTTTTCATGTTTGTTAAAGCAGAAAATCCACTTTTGCATAAGTATGTGGTGGCCAAAGGCATCAGTCTTGACAGCACGCTTAGCCAACGCAGGGTTTTCAGTGCACAGTACTATCCAGAAATCTACCAGGGTCTTTTGAGCATATTCAACTTTTAGAAACCTATCTCAGGCGATCTCAATCAGGCTTTCCTGGTCAGCCACTGATAACAAAGTAGGCATGGCCTTGAATACGTGACACATCCAGTCATTTGACCCTTCCGTTTCTGGAAAGTATTGGCATAACTGCGCCACCAGCTCCTCAAGGTGCATGTTACAGTTGTGCTTCACACTGTGTAAGTAAGTAAGTAAGTAAAATTTATTTATATAGCGCTTTTCACAGATAAAAATCACAAAGTTCTTTACAACACAGGAAATGGGAATATAAAAACAATATAACAGTAAATAAAACAATGTAAAACAATAAAACTATAAAAACAGCATAAGAAGAAATTAATCAAATGCTTTTCTAAATAAAAATGTCTTCAGCTGTTTCTTAAAAGAATCAATGGAGTCCGTGCAGCGAAGAGACAGTGGGAGAGAATTCCACAACCGTGGTGCCACAGTCTGAAAGGCCCGATCACCACGAGTTTTAAAACGAGTGCGCGGCACCACCAGCAGTCTCTGATCTAATGACCTTAAAGCCCGAGAAGATGTATGTGGTTTCAGCAGGTCAGATAAATATTGAGGAGCCTGACCATGTAGGGCCCTAAAGGTTAGAACTAAAATTTTAAAATGAAACCTAAAATTTACAGGCAACCAGTGAAGGGAGGCCAAGACTGGAGTGATATGCGATCTTCTCTTGGTGCCTGTTAAGAGACGTGCTGCAGCATTCTGCACAGTCTGAAGACGATTTAAGGCTGATTTGTTAAAACAAGTAAAAAGGCCATTACAATAGTCTAAACGAGAAGAAATAAAAGCATGAATAATCATCTCAAGTTCAAGCTTTGATACCATTAGTCTGAGTTTAGAAATATTCCGTAAATGATAAAAACAGTTTCGGACCAGCTGCTTAGAATGCTGCTGGAGCGACATCGAGCTGTCAAATATGACACCGAGATTTCTAAGGCTTGATTTTACATAAGGGTCTAAGAAGCTGATATGCTGTCTAATTTCTGGGACCATGTGGTCTGGAGCAATAATTAGAGTTTCTGTTTTATCAGAGTTTAGTTGGAGAAAATTGTCATATAACCATTTGTTGATTTCTGTCAGGCAATTACTTAAATTAGACAATTTATAAAACTCAGACATTTTGAAGGAACAGTATAGTTGGATGTCGTCAGCATAGAGATGATAGGAGATATATTTATAGCGCTTAATAATTTGGCCTAGGGGAAATACATAAAGTAAAAAGAGAATTGGACCCAGGACAGATCCCTGAGGTACCCCACACGGCAAAACTGTTGATTCTGATGTGACATGATTCATGCAAACAGTAAAAGATCTCTCAGACAGATATGATATAAACCATTTTAAAACAACACCAGTAATCCCAAACAAGTTCTCGAGTCTGTTTATCATGATACTGTGATCTACAGTGTCAAAAGCAGAGCTGAGATCCAACAGGACCAGCACTGTATATTCTCCAGAGTCTGCTGCCATCAAGATATCACTAGATACTCTAAGTAAGGCCGTTTCAGTGGAATGCAATTTACGAAAACCAGACTGGAAAGTGTCCATAACAGCATTTTTAATCCAGGAAATAGTTAAGTTGTTCTAGTACTACTTTTTCTAAAATTTTCGATATAAAAGGCAATTTGGATATTGGCCTATAACTGTTAGGAAGAGATGGATCCAGCTGGGGTTTCTTTAATATTGGCTCAACAATAGCTTGTTTAAAGAAGCTGGGGACTGAGCCAGTATGAAGAGAAGTATTTATCATTTCCACAATACAGGGGCCAATTGAATCAAACACACTAGTGAAAAATGAAGATGGAAGGACATCAAGGGGGCTTGAAGTCTGTTTTATATGACAAAGCAGGCCTCTGATGTCTTGTAATGTAACAGGAGTAAAAGAGGACCAAGTATCAGAGGAGAGCAAGTTAAAAGTTTGATATTGAGAAGATGATGGAGAGATATTAGACCTGATGGCAATGACCTTATTTCTGAAATAGTTCATAAACTCATTGCATTCGGATGTTGAGTGAACTGGTGCACAAGGAGCATCAGGAGAAACAATACTCTTAATTGTTTTAAACAAGAATTTAGGATCTTTCTTTTTTGAAGCTATGAGGTGTGAAAAATACTCTGTTCTGGCATTTTTCCACATGTCATTTAGCAAGAGGATAGATTCTTAAAGGTGTAACTTATAAACCTCAAGCTTGGAAGCCTTCCACAAACGTTCTAGCTTGCGACAGTATCTCCTGAAATTACGAATGTTTTCATTTAACCAAGGATGAGATTTCAAACATAGGACAGTACTTTTTTTCAGAGGTGCCACTATGTCTAAAATAGAATTACACTGGTTATTAAAGGATGAGACAAGAGAGTCCAAATCATTGTAAGTCATTTCAGCGTCGAACATGGCAGAGAACCTTTTGCCGGCGTTCTGGTTTATGATTTGCCTTTCAATCGTTATTTTGGGAGCCAGGGGATCCAAATAAAACGACAAGTTAAAATATATGCAGCTATGGTCACTCACATGGACATTTTCCACACGAATATCATTTATATTTAAACCCAAGGAGAAAACAAGGTCCAATGTGTGACCCTTTACATGTGTAGGGCCAGAAACATGCAGCATAAAATTAAAAGACTCTGTGATAGTCATGAAGTCAGCAGCCATATTACAGGATGCATCATCAATATGAAGGTTAAAATCTCCCAACATTACCACCTTCTCTAATTTAATAATGGATGATAGGAGGTCGTTAAATTCAGTTAAAAAGACTCCGGCAGGGCCTGGAGGTCGGTAGATTAAAATACAATAAAAGGTGCGCAAAGAGCCGACCTTGATCATCTGAACTTCAAATGAAGTAAAAGAATCCGAGTTCATCAGTCTGCATGTGAATCTGTCCTGGTGCACAACAGCGAGACCTCCGCCACGTCCCGAAAGACGTGGAGTTCCGATGACGGAGCAGCCAGTCGAACAAATTTCCTTCAGATGTATATAATCCATGTTTTGTTGCCACGTCTCAGTTAAACACAAGAAGTTGAGAGATTCCTTTATAAAAAGATCGTTTAAAATAAACGATTTGTTTGTGACTGAGCGAGTGTTGAGCAGGGCAAACCTGATTGAAGACGTTTGGTTGGTGCAGTCAACAGCTGACTGCAGTGGCACTCGAATTAAACACCTGTGCGCACCTCTACACCTGTTACGCCGGGCGGGGACTTCAGGGCTAGCAGAAGCTAATATCCATAGTGGTACATCACCTCTGCCATCAAAACGGCGGTCGAAGGAGGGACGCCAAGTGAACATGGGGCCATCAGACCATAGATTCCGAGCTGGGAACTGAAGTGTAGCGTCGGCACCAGGTGACAGTAGATGAATTGGTCGTAGGCACCGGGATTCTTCCCACATCCAAGAAGCTAATCTTCGGTACCTTCTCAGTCGCACCTGGACACCGGCCCTGGTTCCCCTACTTCTTCTTTTCTTCGTGTTAAATCCCACCGATATGTACGGTAACATGCAGTCAGGTGAGGAACACAAAGGGTGGAGGGAAAAATTTCCTGTAACTGTCCCAGCTGTCACAGTAGCTCTCCATTGAATCTTTGATATACAACATCATGCCCCGATCATAAGTATTGGTGGCAGAGACAAAATCAAAACACAGGACGGTAAAAATAATATTGCAAGTGACAATAGCGGCCAGTATAAAACTATACCAGCGAGCTGTACTAGCGGCACAAGCGGCAAAGCCAAACACAGGCGCCATCTTGAGAAAGGAAATATCAAGGTTTTGTGAGTGTGAGATAATTTAAGCACAGAAAATCATGCAGCACGGGAAAGACTTCTGTGTTGTTTGTGTCCATGGAGTTCTTCCAAAGGTTTAACTTCTTTATCAGGGCCTCAACTTTATCCTGAACATTGAATATGGTTGCAGAAACACCTTGTAATCCGAGACTGAGCTCGTTCAGACAAGAAAATGTATAAGCCACAGATAAGCCAGGCACGTAAGGTACTCTTCATTATGCAAATGTTCAGGTAGCTCAGAGGGATGGTTACAGAAGAAAACTTTAAGTTCATCCCTCAGCTCAAAGAAATGGGTCAGCACTTTCTTGATAGCCAGTGAACCTCTCTGTGCAGTAATAAACTCTCATGTTCCCTGCTTATTTGTTGCATTGGAGCCTGGCTTTCACAAAGTTAACCATTTTTACAGTGGTGTCCAAAACATGTTTCAGATGGACGGGTATTCAAGGACTGCCTTTTATCACCTAAGAAGCATCGCTAAAATCATACAAGTTTTATAACTTGACACTCCAGAGGTTCTTGTCCATGCATTTGTGTCTTCACGCATTAATTATTGTAACGCTGTCCTTTCTGGGCTACCAAAGAAAAGTTATAGACGTTTACAGATGGTACAAAATGCAGCTGCTCACATTTTAACCAAAACTGGGAAATATGAGCACATTACTCCGGTACTGAAATCTTTTACTGGGTGCCTTGTCAGGTTTAAGCAGATTTTAAGGTGCTGCCAAACCATTTAAAGATTTTAAGGGGCTTTAAATGGTTTGGCACCCTCATATCTCTCTGAACTTGGCACCTCTATGTTTCTTCCCGTGCTGTCCAATCTCAAGACTCTGGCCTTCTAAAGTTTCCTAAAGCCAGGAGAAAAACTGTTGGGACCATGCTTTTTCTTTTTTCAAAGCTAAGTTAAAGACCCATTTGTTCACCCTATTCTACGTGTCATAATGCAGATGAACAACGGCTCAAACCATACAGCCAAAGCAACCCAGCAGTTTATTAAAGCAAAAAAGTGGAATATTCTTGAACGGCTAAGTCGGTCAAGTAATCTCAACCCAACTGAGCTTTTCACTTCAGACAGACTAAACTTTGGACACAAAGACCCACAAACAAACAGCAACTGAAGAGCATTAAAAAGAAGGAAATCCTGTATCTGGTGATGTCAACCAAGTATTAGAAACAAATATTTTATCTTCAGTTATTTAATTTGTCCACTTACTTTTGAGCCCCTGAAATGAAGGGACATGCTTTAGTTTCTCACATTTTTCTGCAATCTTTTTATTCAGATTCTGCATTTCAACTACATCTCAGTTGTTTCATTTAAAGTTTATTGTGGTAATGTACAGAACCAAAAATGGAAAAAAGCTGTCTTCTTCTAAATATTTATGGCTCTAACTGTACCTTGTTACCTTGCTGCTTAGCTGCTTCTTGATTGCTTTGGCAGATTTTTAAAAAATTTAGCCCAAAAGGGTTTGTTAGCTTTCTCTTTTCTTTATCGCCTGTTCTACTCTGCCCTCTTCATGCCTGTGAACTTCTTGCACAGGATGCTGCACAATGCTAAAAGCATTTCCTTCAAGCAGTAATATTTAATCAACTTGTCCTCTTTGTTTCTTTACTTCTTCACAGCTATGTTGTATTAAAGATTGATTCCGTCAGAGGCAGGACTGAAATGATCGAGTCAAACTACCCTACTTGGACTGGTGACTATTTGCTCGGCACGGTCAGTAAACTTTTTTAAGGAAGATTAAACCTGTTTTTATATTTTTATCCTATAATTATTTCTTTCTGTATATTTAATTGTCAAAAATATCTTATTGTCAGATGTCTGGGTCTATGACCCAGATATTTTAGTTTATTTTCTATTTGATTCGTTCTTTGGGTTTTAATGATTTAAGTTTTATACATTTTAGTCTTGAGTTTACTTCTTGTTGTGTCTCCAAGTTTATATTCATATTCTGGTTTATTTTGTTCTTGTCAACTAGGCCCCTTTTGTGTCTTTGTCTCTCATGAGAGTCTGTCATGTCATCTGTCTTTACGTCTTCCTCTGTGTGTGTGTGTTCAGGTCTCTCACTCTCAGCCTCGGTTTGGGATTTTCCGATTAAGATCAATTTTTAGCTTAAATAACACGATATTCATTAAATCCTGAATCAATTTTTAAATATAAATGTATTTTGCCAGAGACACATTTATATTACATTTATATTACATTCAAGAAAGAAACTATTTCAACAACCACCAAAACAGCTAAAACAGTGAGAGCAGGTAAACGGATTCTGCACAAAGATGTAAACACAAAGCTTGGACGCGACACATCAGAACCTGTCTTTTTCTCACCCAAAAGACTCGTCGTTGGGGCTGAAATCCAACGTCTTACAGATTCTGATCCTCCAGGATTTGTCACTCTCTGGCCGCTCTCTTACCAAAATTCACTGAACCAGCAGCAAAATAAGATGTGTTTCCTGTTTTATTTTGACAGTCACTCTTCCTGTGTTCAGTGTGAAGTGAGCTTTTGAGTCTTAAACTGTTTTGGGAACATTACAAAAATGGCTTTAAATACAGGAGAGCAGGGTGTGAAATACAGTCTGAAGTTCTTGCACTTCCTGCACCACTGAGGAATCAAGTGCAAAAACAGCAGTATTGTCATCATAGACTAGTTTTTTGGGGATGCCCATACCCAAATAATTTATAAACATAAAGAACAAAATCGGTTTAAAATGGAATCCTGTGGGCGCTTAAGAAATCAGATAAATGGTCTTTTTTATGACATCGACACACTGAATTGTATTCACAGGGAAAATTCTGAACCAAATAGCAGCCTTAGAATGAACACAAGCATTAATACGTTTATTCAGCAGCAATTAATGATCCACTGCATCCAGAACCTTAGACAGATCCACAGATAATATGGTACAATGCAATTCTGTGCTCAGAGCAGCTTTGTCTCTGTATCTGTGTTACCTATTTGTTTGCTGTACTGCACAAGGTTTTACTTTACAATGGGACAGCTATATTTTGGTATCACAATTCATCAAACAGACCTTCCAATTTGGTGTGTGTATGAGAGCATTCATGTTTAATTGTGCAACGAATATGCTTTCAAGAATCAGTGTGATTAAATATTTTGCCCTTTAGGTCTGCTCTTCTCACCATTTCTATAACCCCCAAATCTCAGCTGAATATTTAAAGTATGAGTAAATCACATCTTGTTTTCATTTTTTTTTTCTTATCAAGGTAAACACAGAGTCACTTTTGGAGGTCCAGATTTGGGACGAGGACCCATCCTATGATGATCTTTTAGTATCATGTCAGAAAGACCTGTGGGCGGGGAGCAACACATTTAGATGCTCATCCAGTGGAGGTCACTTTGCGCTTCATTATACTCTGATCTGCGACCGTCATCTGACAGGAGAGAAGTGTGAGCGCTATAAACCTTCACCATAGTTACAAATGCTGTAACTAATATCTGTATCAGATCTGTTGAACTTACAACGTAAAGGATCACATGAGTTTATTTACAGATGAGTGTATGTACTTGTTCTCTTAACACTGGGATATGATATGATTCAGGTTTACTTCATGTAATGTATATTTTTATCACTTAGTTATTCATTGATCAAATAAATCATGATTATAGTCATTCACTGACTAGCATTACATATAGTTGAAATAAAAAAAAGCACTTTCTAAATTTCAACATGTTAATTTTAAATATAGGTCTGTGAACACACATATCTAGTCAGATATTGTGTACTCTCATCGACTAGCTGTTCAAAAACTGTTAAATCCTTGTTGCACAATTTTTTGCTTAATCTTCTCATGTAAATAAAGTTATATTATGTTGGACTGACTGAAGTGCAATTGAAGTTTCCTAAACAGATATAGTGACTGTGGCTGTCACTCCATTAAATACATCCTCATGGGGAATTTTTGGAGCATTTGGTTTCGCTCTATAATGATCACACTGTACATAAAGAACCTACATATGGCTGTGACTATGAATTAGCACTACATATAAAATTAGGGGTCTAAGAAGCTATTTTTAATCATTTTTGACTCCAAAATCTAAGTTGATTAAGAAGTTAATCAATTTAGTATATTCAGTTTATTGTTATATAATGGGGGAAAGGAAACCATCCATCATTTATATCACATTTTATTCATATAAATGAAGTAATTTACTGAAATGTGCAAACATACATAAAAATATAGTATATAAGACTGAAACAGATTGCATATTTATGTTTGGGCTGTTTCTGGGGTTTCGGGGTACCTGAGGATATTTTAATTCTCATTCTAAAAAATAAAGCAATGGCTTATCAGACACTTTCCAGATGCTATTCCATGACTCCTGAATCAATGATGATCATTTTATGTGTTCATAATTCCCCAACACCACAGTGTGAATGCAGGCCCAAACTCTAACAAAAGAATTGCATAAATTGCTTTTGGAATTACAGCCACTTTTGTTTATAGTCCATTAGTTCAGAGATACAAATATAATTGGGCTATTGATTGAGAAACAATTTCAAGACCTTCTATTACTACATAAGACCTGGTTCATCATCATTCTATGATTAACAGCAATTACAATTAACCATGTAAACCATTTTTAATTGACTCCAAGTGTTGCATATGTATTCTGCAGTTTTCCACAGGAACTCCCAATATGAGGGCCAAAGATACAGTTAGGTCCATATATATTTGGACACTTAAGTCAGCTTTATTTGTACAACACATTTACAAGACATCAAGTGTCGGCTTAAGTGCTGAACAGAGGGAAAATGTAGTCAAAAAAAGAATAAAAATAAATGGCGTAAAAAGATACACATACATACATATATACATATACATATATATATATATATACATATATATATACATATATATATATACATATATATATATACATACATATATATATACATATATATATACATATATATATATACATACATGTATATATATGTAAAGATACACACATACACACCTACACACACACACACACACACACAGGTATGCACACGAACATGAATACATATATACATATACACATACAAAAATCATGCAATAAGATAAAAAAAACAAAAAAACAAGACAGAATAGACTCGGTTTCAATGTGATCAGAAACGGTTGGCTGACTCTGTTATTGGTCCATATATATTTGGAAACTGTTTTTACTTGTTTACTGAAACATATTCCTATTATAGTTGTATTAAGGAGAACAACATAATGCAAAGAGTCTCAGCTTTCATTTGAGGGTGTCCACATTCAAAGTGGATGAAGGGTTTAGGAGTTTCAGCTCGTTAAAGCAAGTGGTTTTGTCTATGTTTATTATCTGAAAAAACAACTGAAAAAAGGGGGTAATGTGATATTCACGAGTTGTTTTCTCGTGTGAAAAACTATGTTACCTAGTGGACACCAAAGGAACCAAAAATAATCTACAGAGAAGCAACGTAATGATTAGAGATGGCACGATATCATAAATTCGGATATCTGCCAATACCGATATGAATCCGATATAGTGTATTTTATAATCAATAAAACTGTGTTTTTTTAATATCTTGCTGCATTTTGTACAAGTTCTTACTCATGTTTTAAAAAACAAAACACTAAAGCTATTCTGTTACATAAAAAATGCACTGCACCCAAAATATTTCATAGTTCAGCAACACTGATCTATCTAATAAACTTAAACCTGCACCATCCTCCTTATTCTGGAATTTTAAAGAGTACTTAGCGGAAATATTAATGTTTTTTTTTTTTTTCACGTTGCAAGTTTATTTATTATTATTTTTATTATAATCATTATTATAATAAATGGCGGCGATTTTGAAAAGACAAGATCATGACGATCGTTTTCGTCAGATCATGTGTCCTATTCTTAAATGAAAGACCAGTTAACAAGTGCAAATGAAAGAGCAAGTGTGGCACAGACACATACACAGTTTTTTTTAAAAACTTTTTTTTAAACAAGATGTTCAGTGTTCATTGGCCTGTTATTAAATTTTTTAAAACATTTTAATATCTAAGAAGAACTTAGAGACAGCAAAAACTATTAAAACATTAAAAATAAAATTCAGTGAATGTGAATATCCTGAATTTCACTTTGCATTTGGATGCATTTTTTATAACGGCTTGCCAGTTCATGAGAATGTAAGTACTAATTATATTTATAAGTTATTTATTTATTAGCACACATAATCTCATTCTGAGCGGTTCTGGGACAAGTGGAAGAAAATTAACCAACTAAAGGTATTTTGCCTTCCAGTAGAACTGGTAACGAGTTGAATCTGGAATTTGTGTGTGTTTCAGGTTTGTTGAACTCAAAACACCAGTGGATCACACCACAGGCAAATCCTCTGCTCCACACGTAGCGGAGTCTTCTACATTTGATCTGTCGGCCAGCACTGCAAATTTACCTCTCAGCCAATCATATGCCAACTTGGCCTGACCTGGCTCCATGTCTTTGGGCCAAGTGTTTTTGTTCTGGCACGCAATGTTAGGCTCACAACAGATAAAATTTTGTTATCTGTAGCTTTAGCTGAGAACAGTCTGAACCAATTACAACAGCATGACTCTTAGTGAAAGACTCAGGGTTTCAAATGGACCTGCCAGGAGTCCAGACTTATCACCCAAAGCAATGCAAAAAATGACTGAGGAGATGCCAAACTATCTGGCAGCAGAAACCCTTTCAGAAAATATGATAAAACCAACTAAACAAACAAAAAATATTTGGATTTCAAAACCAAAAACAAAGAGTGTTATTGAAAGATGAGGTGATGCAACACAGTGGTGAATGTGCTGCTGTCCCTATTTTTATTTTTTTTTTTTAACAACAGAGAACACGTCTCCACTGCTCTAGAGTTCAGTAGTGGTGTGCTTTACACCACAGCTTCCGAGGCTTTGCATAGTGCTTGGTGATGTAAGACTTAGATGCAGCTGCTCAGCCATAGAAACCCATTCCATAAAGCTCTCTATGCACTGTTCTTGAGGTTATTTGAAGGCTACATGAAGTTTGGAGATCTGTAGACAACATCTACTGACCCTGCTCTTGCATGTCACGCTGTTCTACTCCTACCAGTTAGTGGCTGAGTTGCTGTCGTTCTCAATCGATACCACTTTGTTATACTACTACTCAAGGGCGTAGATTTGACATGGACGGAAGGGACATGTCCCCACCAATATCCAGCGATTATTGAATTGTCCCCACCAGGGGCGATTCCAGGATCAGAGCTTTTGGGGTGCTGAGCACCCAGAGAGCTGCCCAGCCAGGCAAGATAAACCTGTCTCTGTCAGTCCCTGCATCCTTAAATGTTGTCCCGAGTTCTCTCTGACTGTCACTTTGGTGCATTTAAACCCCTGATCCTCCCCGTCCTCGTCGTCTGTTGTCTTCGTCTCCGTTATCAGTCATCATAATTTTACCATCTCTGTGCAAGTCTGCAAATTTCTTTATTAAATCATAAGATTCTTAAATTCATCAAGTCTCTCTGTGCCTGGGTCCTCGTCACAAAACATGACATCACTGTTTTGTGCATTTTAACACAACTTAATCCCCACATTTGTGAAAGAAAAGCAAAACACTTTTTTGAAAAGTCTGTAACAAAACCATCAAATCTGATAAAGGTTATTTAAATGCTGCTAAAGAAGAATGGATTGGAATAAAAAAAAAATGCATATCCTAACCTTAATTACTGGGGGAGAATAATGAATGATGCTCATAGTGAGTAAAAAGTAAACTGAGTGCATTTTTTGGACAGAGATTCACTTTTAATATGTATGTATAATATAATACAGATACATAAAAAAACACTCCCAAAACAGAATAAATTGTTACAAATAAATTATTACAAAATATTAATAAAACTATAAAGATGGAGCCAACTTTGCCTGTGGTAGAATGTATACAATGTATGAAAAAATCTTTATTGCAGATACTAATTTTACTAATTTAATAATAATAATTTTGTGTTGTAAGATTTATGACTTTCATGCTTTCATAGTGGTACTTGGAAGAGCTTGACATTTTTCTCAGGTGGTACACACTGTAAAAAGTTTGAGAAACACTGATAAGTGTATGTGTGCTTTTGGAAAACATTTAAAGCTGCTGTACAGAATCTTTGAAACAAGCTTAAAACATTTTTAGAATATAAATAGAGCATCTGCTTCTCTTTACAGCTCCTCACTCCACCAGGGCTGTTTGGCACTTTCTGATAGTGTGCATGTGATGTACGTACTGCGGCAGTCATACAGACAACTGGACGGTCCAAAAGTTGGCCTACCTATTACTGGCTGAGGTTTCAGTAGAGTTGTGGCTGAACCACATGAAAATATATCATTAATTTTAATCTCCCCAATCAATTATATTGTTATGTTGGAATGTTGTTAAAGAGGGTCAAAAATGTTTCAACCCAGTTTGTTTTGCAGATTCTGTATAGCAGCTTTAATATAGGGAGGACACAACTTCCAGATTGTGTGAGTAAAATCAGGTTTTTTTTTCCTCTTTGTCAGTTTAACAGATTCTGTTGTGCCCGTCACTGCTCCCTGTCTGTTTTCTTACCTGGTTCCTCTCTCCCTCTTTGGACTGACAATCATACACAAATAGATTGTATTCAATTAGATGAAAAATTAAATTAATATGAAAAAAATACTATTAAGATCACTAACAAAAAGTCCTCTCTCAGTGTACTTTCAACCAAAAGGCAAATAACCAAACCACATGTACATCTAATAAAAGATATAAATATTGAAACACTGATCCAACATTATTCTTGATTGACGGATCGTTTGATTTTACACTTTTACCTGAATGTGGCTCCTTTTTTTTTTTGAAAAAACTTCCTTATATCCCTTATAAACATGGCTGTCTCTCTGTACACAAACACAAACACACACACACACACACACACCCAGGGAGTTCTAAGGTTAATGGGCATTCAGTCAGTTAGCTAGTTAGTATCCATTTCAAACAGGACAGTGGTAACAACAGTAGGCTACAGACAATTTTAAGTTTTAGATTTTAAATAGTCTGTATAAATTTCAATGGGAGCAACAGGACAGTCAAATGTTGCTGATTTTACAACAGAGCAGGACGGATTGTAGGGTAGCAAACATTGTCGGAAAACACGTTTTCAACACTGCAGGTTACCTGGTGTAATGCTTTTCAGCTAAAAAGAAACATGGTCTGACAACTACCTAACTATATAAAGAGTAACTGAAGGTTAAATGCAGCTAATATGTCCTGTTTGAAGCCAGGCACTCACACCTCCGCTCCGCTGCATCTCATCGCTCTGGCAGCAAGAGCGCTAGAGCCAGAGCAGGGGAGAGGGGAACTGGAACAAACCATTTTGGGGGGGGTATCTATACTTTTGTTGTTAAAATGTTACGTCTCAAACAAGTACAGTACTGTATGCTTTTTATATTTTTAGTAGTGTGTCACACAAACAGCAAATATTGTCAAAAAAACAAGTAAGAAATCTTTGGGGGTGCTTTTGATTCATTCAAAAATGGGCTAAAATCGCCCCTGGTCCCCACCAATAATTTGATCTCTTTGAGTAAAGAAAAACAAAACCGATAGAAAGAAAAAAACGATCTATTAACGTGTCATTCACCCAGCGGTGCAGAAAGAGTTAAATTACTTTCTCTACTGGAGTCCTACCTCATGTGACAAATATGGCCAATGTGATTAGCTGGGCCTTTCAGGGAGCTCTTTTTAGTTTTAGCAGCGGCAAGCCTGCGCTGCGAGGACCTGCAAGGAGGAGAGGAGGATGGCAGTAAAAAGGAAGAACCTGGATATAAGCAGTAGCGGTTTGTGATATGGGCGACATGGGCGGTTGCCCGGGTCGGCATCGTGGTGGGGGGCGGCATCACGGGCATTGGCAAAAAAAAAAAAGAAAAAAAAAATTGCTCATACTCATGCTGCCCCGACATCAGCCAGCGCATATTGGGAATGGCATAGCACCTATCGGTTTTCTATCGCCCATTTGCGGGGAGTAAGGGCGCCCTCCGTTTGCGAGGTGCGCCTGCTGCTTGCGGCACTGGGAGGAGAGGGCGGGAAGGCGGATTCTCTGGCTGGCTGGAGCAGCATCTAATAACCAACTCGCTAAATAAAAACAAACCAACAAACACGAAAACACCAGACATTATAATAAGACTTATAATTTGCACCGATGTTTTTTCGAAATTCTATACGCGAAAAGTGAGCGCGAGAGCCCTTCTCGCTGCTGAAGTCAAAGTAAACTTTATTGTCATCTCCGCTACATACAGTCCAGCATATAGAGAGACGAGATGACGAGGCTCCAGGTACAGCAAGCAAGTAAACAAACAATAAATACAAGAAGAGTAAGAAAATAAATATACACTTTAGGACTCGGGGTAAAGGGATCAATAACAATTTAAATGTTATAATTTACAGTTTGATGATTAAAGTCTCACACACAACCCGTCGAAAGGGGAGGGGGGCCGGCTGCTTCCAAATAGAGCACATTTCATTCATAATGTTGTAAATCCAAGCCCATTATGTATTCATGATTTGAATCCTGGGTTGCGTGAAATCCCAGAAATACACCTTCGACAAAGTGAATCTGTGAACTAAGGTGTAGGTCTATTAGGTTATGTTGTGGTGATCCTCGAGTTGGGGGAGGGGTGTTCATACTGGAGTCCAAAATTAAAACCAATGGAAGATGGACAAGAAAAGTTCAAAGCCACCAGGTGCTCAGTTTAGAAAAAATAGAAAAGAAGAGGAGGAGAAACAAGCAAAAGATGCAGGTAAGCAGATGTGTGATTGGATAATGGCAGGTCATCCTGAAACAATCAGAGTCAGAATACTTTATTAATCCCTAAGGAAATAATGTGGATTACAGTTGCTCCAAGAAGAAATGGTAAAAATAGCAACAGTAACAGACTAAACTCCAAACAATACATTATGTTACAGATTTTAATATTAATTAGTCATTGTCAGTTGTTGATTTGTCCTGTTCTCATTGTATGACGAATTATGATGGCTGTTTGGTAGCCGTTTGCATACAATGCATACTCTCTCTCTCTTCATATGTGTGTGTGTGTGTGTCTCTGGGGAAATTCAGTATGGTTCCGACAACAGACCGCCACTGGATATAAGAAAGTATTTTTTAAAGAAACCTGTAAGTCACATAAAGTCAAGTTCACTCATAAAATGTGTCCGTCATAATAACGTTACAGGCTATGGCTTTGGCCCACATCAGTCTAAAATTGTATGTAACCATGAATAACGTGTTTTAGAAACTAACTGCACAACAGGCAGCACTATTAGTTATCTCAGTCTCCCAGAGTAGCATTTCTAATTTTGATTGAAACTGTCAGAGAAAACGGCAGCTTTGAGCAAGCCAGGATATTAGTTTACAGAGGCTGTTAAAATTATATGTCCAACGTTAAAATGTTGGTGACACAATAATTTCATCCTAATGGCACTGACATATTCATAGGGTTAATTTTTGAGACAAAATATCATGAATAGTCATGATTTTGCAAATATTCCACCTTGTAGTGCAGTTTGCACAAATTGTTTTAAAAATGCACTCACACTACAAACATTACTGATGAGTCAAGATCTGCACAAATTGACAGAAACACTGAAGCAGCTACACATTTTATTCTTATTGTCATGTATGTCCTATTTGTCAGGTGACAGAAGAACCAACACAAAGTTCAGAGAGCAATGGAGATACAAGATCACAGGTGAAATTGGATGATGACTTGGTGGTGCACATGTGTGACTGCATGTGTTTTGTAATTTAACATTATATAATTCACATATAAAACTATGAATTGTAATTTTAAATGGTTTAAAAACATGTAGAATAGCATATGTAGGCAAGTATATTTCTCCTTTTTTTTTTGTCAAGAAGCAAAGACAAAAAGGGAAAAAAAAAAGGAACAACAGGGTTCGGTGGTTGAATCATCCGTCCCTACCAATGCCAAAACCAAATCTACGCCCTTGCTTTCCATGTTAATTTAAGTTTTGCTGTATGTGCCAGGGTGTGCTTTATCTGATGCTGCCATAGCTTCTTCATCACTGGGTACAAAAGCTTCCTTTGCGCCACTCGCTCTGCGGTCATATCTTCATAGAATGACAAGCGGCAGTTCTCCCACATTATGCCTTTCTTCTGCTTAGCGGTTATGAGAACTTTTTGTCATGCAGTGTAACACAGAAATCTCACTAGCATGGTTCAAGGTGGTTGACCAGGTCCCGGGCGTGGTCTTGTACCTCTGTGGCATCTTTCGAGCTCATATTCCTCCCCTCGTAGACCCAGGCCATCAGCAAGTATCTTCATCACATAATCATTTGTGTTGCCACCTTCAGACCCTCTTCCAGACCGATAAGCCAAATATTCTTTCTGCGGTTTCTGTTTTCCTGGTTGTCTACTCGGGCCCATAGTTGTTCAAGCTTTTTTGATATTTTTGCCATTATCTTCTGTTATGCTCCTCATTTTGTTTTCCACATCTGAATTGCGGCCCTCAGCTTCATTTATACTTATTGTCATAAGTACTTATAGCGTTCATACTTATAGCGTTTTTAAATTTTACCATGTCTGACTTGATGTGAGATATATCAGCTGCAACACCGGTTAGGATAGCTCCAAGCTTAGTCATTTCGGCAAACAAGCCGCTTATATCCATCTTTGGTCCTTCTTCTTGGCTAGCAGGGCTAACATTAGTACTGCTAGCATTATTTTCCCCCACCGCCATTGTGGAGATTCGAGTTTGCACGCTCTTCTTCGTTCCTGTGGCCATGTCTCTCAATAAATTCAAGGACGCTGATCTAGCCACCACAGTCTGGAAATGTATTATTTGGGAACGTCTAACTTTTTTAAAACTAATATAAGGTTGACGGGGGTCAGAGACTCTCTATGGTGGAGCCAGTCCCAAACGCTCCATCACGCAACTCCCATCCTGATCGATTTTATAAATATACATGTATTTTGCCAGAAACGCCAGGATCTCAGGTTAAAGCTCACAAAACTATTTCAAAACCACCAAAGAGCCAAAATAGTAAATGAGAGCAGGTAAACGGATTCCACTCCTTAAAGCACTTTATAGATACAAAGAAACCACTGCTCTGCATAATGCTTTATTTTAAGATAAAATAACTTTTTTTAAGATAAAGAGGCCCTGTACACATCCTAACTCAGTGGTTCCTAAAGTGGGGAGCATCAGAATCTGCGAGATGTGGGCTTTCTCGCAGGTGCTGAAAGCCGATGGCTCACAGACTCTGAAGCAGCAGGTTTTGTCACTGCGACCAAAATTCACTGAACCAGCAGAAAAAGAAGATCAAAACTACATCGTCATTAATTCCCTCTTACTTTTGCTGTTTTCCTTCCACCATGATAAAATGTTTTGTGCATTATTTGCTTGCTTATTACCCACCCGTCTAAATAGGGTGGGTAATAATTGAATATTATTACACAGTAAAAAAAACAACTACACTTAAAATAATTACACCATAAAGATGCTTTTTTTGGTTATTTAAAAGAGTTAGTAGTTTATATTATTGTAACCTGTAATTTATTGCAGTTTACTTTTGTTTATTTGTTTACAAAAGGTTTGAGGTGTGAAATAAACTGCAATTGAGTTTGAAAACAAAATATGGATGTGTGTGGTTGGAGGATGTGTTGGTGCGCCAAGATTTTTGTGTACAACCAAGGGGGGCCTAGTAAAAAAAAGTTTGGGAACCACTGCCTTAGCAGGTTTGTAGTGAAGGAATTTAATGCCAGCTATATTACCCCTTAATCTGTATTCAAGTTGTAATGTGTTTGCTGTTCTTGATCACAGAAACAACACCAGATCACATCCTCCTACACTATGCCATACCTGCTTGTACCATCAATCTGAATGTACATAAACCACGTCTCTTACAATCTTCTCCCTGGATGTCAGCCTCTCCTTCTGACCTTCTGACTATTGTAGCACAGCCCAGCGTTGAACTGATGTACACCAATCTGTACAGTAAGAGTACAGACTTTTTTATTTTTATTTGAATTTTATTGAATTTTATTTTTTATTTTATTTGTATTCTTTCACTTATTGTGCATGTGTGTTGTTGCTGCCTGTGTTTGAGTAATTTCTGTAACTGTGAGACATCTGCTGCTGCCTATCTTGGCCAGGTCTCCCTTGAAAAAGAGGTTTTTAATCTCAATGGGATCTTCCTGGTTAAATAAAGGTTAATAAATAAATAAATAAATAAAACATCATTCCAGTGTTACAAGATAAAGTTCAGGTTAATTAAGAAGGAAAACACATGTAGTCTTTTCATTTAAATATATATTTTTAACGCTATGCCAGTTTTTAGCTTTGCTTAACAGTGTGTGGAACAAACCTCCTGACACAAACTGCCAGAAAACTTAAAAGTCAACCAAACACATAGGAAGTGTCAGGGCTGTTAGCAAAATACAAATCTGACTGGGCTGTAAAACAGCTCTTAACCTGTGTGGTTATTACAGTAAACACTGCATCCTTTTCTCTGTATGTTTTACTTTAAAAACTCATTTATTGTGAGCAACACAAATGTTAACACAACAGAATTTTGCTGATACTCATCACATCGATGCCTACAGTCACAGATTGCTGTCTTTAACAGTTGTAGTGTTTCTGGTGTTTATCAGAAGACAACCGTGGTGACAACATAACAGAAACTTTATTGCTGACTGCAGCACAGATACATGTGATCATTACATTGCCTCTCTGTAGATTATTTTCTATTCTTCTGTTCCTATTGTGTCCACTAGGTAGGGTAGTTTTTCACACAAGATACAACAACTCTTGTGAATATCACATTATCCCCTTTTTTCAGTTATTTTCTCAAGTAATAACATAGACAAAACTTCTTGCTTTAAACCAAAAGTCCAAGTTTAACAGCAACTTGTGTCCTGCTAAACTTTAGGTACATTCAAAAGTGAAAAATAATGTGACAACACCTGCAAAAACATTTGGTACTATCAGTAAGGGTCTCATAATGTAGCTATTCCTATAAGAGGTATAGTGATCCAAGAACAGAAATGATTAGAGCACTCAGTTATACAAAGTCAGCAATTAACAACAAGGACAGAGATTCAGTAGCTGTAGTATCCAAGTAACTAACACTACTATTTAAATGTTTTTAAACAATGAATGTTATTTTTTCACATACAGTATCCCAGGGCAATTGTAGGGTGTCATGGAAATTTTAAATGAACTGCAAACACCTGGTGAGCGTCTTTTCGTAGTGGGTTTAATAACATGTTGCAATATGGAGTGGTCTGTAACAATGGCCGTCGCCCTGATCTCTTTTATACACACACAGATGAAAGACCTTCCACAACTCTTACATGCTCACATCATTCATAGTTTTGGTTCTTTTAGTTGTTTCCTGCATATATTATTTTCAGTTTCTAGTCTTTAGTTTTCTGTTACTGTGCCTTCCCTGCGATCCACATTTAGTTACTCTTGTCTCCGTGATCCGTGTTCCTTCTCTGTCTCCCCAGTCCATTATGTCCCCGTGTCTCTTTCTCCCCCATCACAGTGTCAAGCCTGCGTGCCTTTGTCTTTGTCTCACACTTTGTTCCCATAATTCACAGAGAGGGCAGTGGTGCATACTAATGACATCATAAACAGGGGTGCACATAAGTGGTCCGCAGGTGTGCATTCGCTGTCAAAATAAAAGACGCGCACCAGATAAGAAGTTGCAACGCGCGTTTGCGTACATATAAAAGGCAGTGTTTTTGTCCGCTAGAGTGGGATTTTCACGGCATATTCTGCACTACATCTCTGTGCGTTCATCATTTGTTTGAAGCCAGCTCACCTCCTGCAACCACTTTTCCGAGAATACGCACTTCTTTTGTGGTTCGGACTCCTTCTGACATTTCTTTGGAGGTGGAGGAACACCAAAGTAATTGCTTAAAGGAGCTTGCTTCTTCGACATCTTTAAGAGTTCTAAACAAATGTCTGTCCTCCTGCAGAAAATCTTATGTACGCAAACGCGCGTCTTTTATTTTGACAACACCTGCGCACCTGTGGACCACTTATGTGCACCCCTGCTTATAAATGCTAACTAAACTGAACACAAAGAACATGGTACATGTTGTGATGGAAAATTTGTGCTTCACCTCATCTAACCTCTGTGTACTTTTGATATGTAATTGTAACTTCTTGTACAAAGAAAAAGTGTATGGAGACAGAAAAACAGCTGAATGCTTTGCTCAAGGGACTAAATAGACAAAGATTTTATCCACATGACGGTTATAAAGGGAGATGTTGTCATCATGCTGTATTGATCCCTTTGCAAAGTTCTTAAAAAATTTTTTTCAATAAAAAACAGAAAAATCAGTTTGGTCTTGCTGCTCGGTTTATTTTTTCCACACCGAGAGTGAGGGAGCGAGAGACCCGCACACACACACAGAGGGAGAACTAAATACAGACAACATTACAGAGTCTCATGAGAGACAAAGACACAAAAGGGACCTAGTTGACTAGAAAAAAATAAACCAGAATACGAATAAACTCGGAGACCCAACAAGAACTAAACTCTAGACTAAACTGTATAAAACTTAAATCATTACAACACAAAGAACAAATCAAATATCAAATACAAAATAAACTAAACAAGCTGGGTCAAAGACCCAGATATCTGACAAGAAGTTATTTTTGACAAATAAAGATAAAGAAAGAAATAACTATAGGATAAAAAGACACAAAGATAAAAGCAGGTTGAATCTGACTTAAAAGAAATTGTTTACTGACCGTGCCGAGCCCATATTCAGTGCTCCAAATAGGGTCGTTTGACTCAATCATTTCAGTCCTGCGTTCAATGGAATCAGTCTTCAATAAAACATAGCAGTGAATAAGTAAAGAAAAAAAGAGGAAAAGTTGAATAAATATTACAAAATATATATATATATAAAAACTGCCAAAACAGAAGTGCTGAAACAAGAAAGCAGATATGACTGGAGGAGCACAATGTTGGAACTCCTGCATTCATATCTCAGCCAAGAAATGATTGGTTCCCAACGTAACAAGTTTAGGTCCATAAATATTTAAACACAGACAACTTTCTTCTGTTTTTGGTTCTGTACATTACCACAATAAAAAATAATTAAATTAAACAACTCAAATGCAGTTGAAGTGCAGACTTTTAGCTTTAATTCAGTGGGTTGAACAAAAAGATTGTGTAAAAGTGTGAGGAACTAAAGCATTTTGAATACAATCCCTTCATTTCAAGTAATTGGACAAATTAAATAACTAAGAATATAATTATTATTTTTAATACTTCATTGAAAACCCTTTGCAGCCGTGAACTCATGAACATCACTAGATGCTGGGTTTCCTCCTTTTTAATGCTCTGCCAGGCCTTTACTGCAGCAGGTTTTAGTTGCTGTTTTTCTGTGGGCCGTTCTGTCTGAAGTTTAGTCTTCATCAAGTGAAATGCTCAGTCGGGTTAAGATCAGGTGACTGACTTGGCCATTCAATAATATTCCACTTCTTTGCTTTAATAAACTCCTGGGTTGCTTTGGCTGTATGTTTCATTTATGTCAATCAAATTAACTGCATTTAGCTGGATTTGTGCACACAGTGTGTTAAAAAAAAGTGTTAAAGTGGGATTCAGCAGGTGGGGGAAAGCTAAAATCAATTGTAGTGGCTCAGAGTAGGGAAAAGAATCATAACTCACAATGATTTTTACTGAGAGCTTCAGTAGATTTTCTTAGTTTACTGGCTGTGATCAGCTGACCTGCTGCTTTTTGTGGATCTACACAACTGAATTCAACCAGATGTCAGCATATGTTTCAGGATTTGTCCGGGCTGATTTCCATCCTCTGCACTAACAGTAGACTTTTTATACTGTCTTTATATTAGACACTCTAAAGTTGTAACTCAGTGAATGAAACGTAGTATCATCAGCTTAAGTTCAAATTCATTTATGATATAATTTATGTAATTTAACTCTGACCAGCCAATGTGCAGCAGTCACACACCGTTCTTTACCTTAAACCCATCACACTACAGCAAACTAACCTGTTTATCCTGGATAAATCTGCAGAATATTTCCATGCAGTCTGTGAATAACACAGTTAGTCTACCTCAGTTTGTTTTGCAGCAGGTTTCCAAATATTAAAAAACATAATGTCACATGTACAGACATAATATCTGATTTAAAAATATGAGGGGAAAAAAACGGTGAAATTGATTAACCTGGTTTCAATGAGGCTGTGATCTGTACATGGTGTAGAACCTCATGGAAACAAGCTGGGGCTCGATTAACCCTCACCAAACTATCTGCATTTTGGTGTCAATTGATTTAAGACTTATATCACTTTTGGACTCAGGAAGCAACTCAAGATGTCCTGGTATTCTGAGAATTTAAAAACATACTGTCAACTTGCAGGTCCTGACCTCAGCTTACTCACCTGTCAGACGGACCCCAAGTATCTCCTGACAGATCCCAGACTTGAATTTTGGTCACATTCAGTAGCCCCCTCCTGGCTTGTATAGGACAGCAGTTGGAAGCCAGGTTATCGGGGTGCTGACAAAATTTCTCTTTGTATGAGGAACCTATGATGTTATCAGATAAGTACTTCTCTATGGCAGTCTTTACCCCCTCCTTTTTTGCCTCAGTTGGCATCAGCTCATACAGTGCCAGAAGGGAGTACGAAACTGTATCTGGGAAATCCTTCAAGCTGTTCAGCCAATTTCTGAAGCCCACAGAGTCATCAACATTGAGGGCAAAGTCCCCTGACCAATCATTGCCTCCTATCACTTCAGTGTGGTGTCGATGGAGACCAGCGCGGTACATAGTGGTGGAATCCTGGTTTTGTAGGACCTTCATGCAAGATTGTCGGACACTGGATGATTTCTCCTTCCCCAAGCTGAGAGAAAATCCATGTGATATACAGGAGTGAACCTGGAAGAGAGAAAGGGGAAACAATGTCATGTATATTCAATAGCTACACACTAAATGGCAGTTTGGTGTTTTCATAGTGTTTTATTGCTGCTTTTCCTAAAATAATGGTTTGAAAAAGTCCACCATCACCTTGTTTCCATGTAGTGCTACACCATTTACTGCTAGTAGAAGATTTTTGGTAATATAGGAGATATTTAACTACAGACACATTCCTTTTACAATTCTTCAGTCAGAAAGCTGAAGACATCAATGTTTTGATCTGATCCAGTTTATCTTGTTAAATAGTGCAAGAAGATGTTTTTTCCTTCATCATACTCAGCATGTTATATGACAGTATGCAGTATATTTTGTCTTGAAAGATGATCTAACTGCAAGTCTAATTGATCTACTTATACTTTATTTAGAATAAGAATTTTTTAAAATAAGGTTACTGAAGACAAATAACATTTATATGTAGAACTAAAATATATTATTATTACACTTGTATTGTTTTTAGTGTGCACTGAAAACAATATACAGTACCTCATCTGAGTTGAGCCTGTTCAGTGTGGACAAACAGGTTCGTGTGGCTGTGATTCTCCTTAGTCGGCCTTCAGATTCTGTGGAGAGGGTCTGCTCAACATCAGTAAATGTCACCTCTTCATCTTCTTCCGATTCCTCATCAGAGTCTGATTTTTGGAACATTCTAAAAGCTTTGATAAAATTGGACCCGTTGTCTGTCACGGTGGCTGTCACTTTAGAGTTCAGTCCATAAGCCGAATGTACTTGCTCAATTTCATTGCCGATGACATCATATGTGTGTCTCCCTCAAACTCTTTTACATGCTAGCGCTGCATGTCCTCGTACAAAAGTAGAAGGATCAATCCAGTGTGCCGTCATTCCGAGAAAACTTTTGTTATGGCTGGTCCAAATGTCAGCAGTCGTGGAAATATATTCCAAACTCTCGAATGTCTCTTTAAGCTCCATTTCCATGTCAGCATAACACTTATCCAAGTAAGTAGAAAATGTTTTTCGATCATGCAGTGCTGCTTTTTTGCCACACACAGGTATTTTGTTTAATATGCACCTAAAAGATGGAGACTCTACAGTACGCAGCGGTAGCATCTCTTCCACAACGTAGCCTGCAATCATTTTCTTAAGCTCACCTTCAGACACTTTCTGTGTTGCTGAAGTGAAATCAAGTTTCGTCTGCTTAGCAGGAGTTGCCGCGGTGTTATCCATGGATGATGAAGATGGCTCACTCAGAAGGCTTTGTCTGTGCTGCCGCGTCAGGTGCTTCAGCAGATTACTCGTGCTATTGACAGCGGCCAATAATTTTTTCTCCCCAGGACATAGCTTACATATTACCGTAATGTTCTTGTCTGCTTATTTTAGAAAAGTGAAGTGACGGGAATATTTCCATTTCATAAAACAGGCCCTCGCTTCAGCCGAGTCCGACATCTTCCGCTGTAGAATACGACTGTTTAATTAATGTTTACATGAATAGAGAAATATTTGAGCAACTTAGATGTTTAGTTCTCATATTTGATATACTTGAAAATTTAATGTTGTACAAGAGAACTGTGAGATTTGATAAGATTTAAGATGTTGATGCAATGAATATGAGGTTGATGCAATATTTTGATATTATATTTTAACCTTAAACAGTGCATCTGAAACAGGCTGATTAGAATGTACATTTTATGACCTGGATTATAGGTCAGGTTTTTTTGGAGAGGACAGAAAAGTCCAAGGGCCAGGACGATATTCCGGTTGTGATAGATGGTGAGCCAACCACTTTGAGGACGATCTACCCCAAAGAAGATACACACCCACACACTCATACATTCCAATTACACTCACAAGGACCTTTGAAGTTGGCTATCGCCAGCTTAACTCTAAATTCTTAAAGGGCCTCAACGAGTACTTTTATTTTGTTTGAGTGTGCACACTATTTATTTTATTTTATACTTTATCTGTACAAATTGGACAAATATCTGTTATACCTCGTAACAATACAAGAGTGGCTACTCAAAAGTTAACATTGTGTCCAGGTGATTATTGCTGCTCAATACTTTGGCTCCATATGAATTTGGTGTCTTCTGATTCTGGCCAGGGTCTTATTACGAGCCCAAGTAATTATTGTGCTGTAATTTACCTTTATACCTTAAAGTTGGTTACACATCACTCAGGATATCCACATTCACTGAATTTTATTTTAAATTTTGTAATAATTTTTGCTGTCTCAAAGTTGCTCTTAGTTCTTCTTAGATATTAAAATGTTTTAAAAAATTTAATAACAGGCCGATGAACACTGAACATCTTGTTTAAAAAAAAAAGTTTAAAAAAAAAACTGTGTATGTGTCTGTGCCACACTTGCTCTTTCATTTGCACTTGTTAACTGGTCTTTCATTTGAGAATAGGACACATGATCTAACGAAAACGATCGTCATGATTTTGTCTTTTCAAAATCGCCACCATTTATTATAATAATGATTATAATAAAAATAATAAGAAATAAACTTGCAATGTGAAAAAAAAAAACATATTAATGAACTAAAATAAGAACTAGACTTTTGAAAAATGTAACTAACAAACAATTTTGTGAACTCAGAAAGCTGAAAAAATAAAATAAACGCAGGAAATATTCTTAGTTTTAGTATATGTTAGTTTGATAAAGATTTTATCACAACTTGCCTAATGAGGCTTTCATAAATCCGTTCATTGAGACTTTGGATACAAGACTGCAAGTCAACTGCTTTC
The DNA here is from genome assembly GCF_051167445.1 of Perissodus microlepis. Taxonomy (NCBI): domain Eukaryota; kingdom Metazoa; phylum Chordata; class Actinopteri; order Cichliformes; family Cichlidae; genus Perissodus; species Perissodus microlepis. The sequence goes on along the minus strand of NC_140466.1, from coordinate 29,311,300 downwards.
AAGATGTAATGTCTGTACTGATTTTTCAAAATCTTACCTGTCACACAAACTCTTCCAGGTCATCCAATAATAAAACACATATCAAACAAAAAAAACTAAACTGAAACAAGAAAATCCACTTTGGAAACTACCTGAAACTAAACCGGATTAAAAGCAGAAAGTCAGAATGAAATAAATAAAAAATCTAATTAGTAAATACAAAACTTTAATAAGTTGGGTTTTAACATTTCCAAGTGATCCAGTTACAATAGTTGATACAATTTATAATCCTATAAACCTTTTAATACTCACCTGATCTCTTACAACATATTTAGGGAATACTGTATTGTACCAACTTATTGTCATGCGTGAACCTTTGTGTGATCAGCTGATAATCAGTCAGCAGTCACTTGTCAAACTCTTTCTATCCTATCTGAAAGTACTAAGTTTATATTACAGTGATATGAATGAAAAAGTAACTGGAAATCTCTCAGCTATCATCACATGTGATGTAACAGTTGATAGCTGCTGAACTGAGATGGTCGTGACTTTTTCAGTGTAAGAACAATGCAATGCCTACACACTGAGGATCGCCTTCTTTGATTTCTTAAGTGTATTTAACACAATTCATCTTCTGCTTGTGAGAGAAAAGCTACAGGAAATGTGTAGGAACTAAACCCTCCACCTACATCCAGAGGCCACCCTCATAAGAAAAAAAATGCAGATTTAAGACATTTTAAGTAAACTAATGTTTCAGACCTGAAATCTATGCAAACAGACCAATTCACCCTCTAAAAACAGACCTTTTTGGGGGGTCTCTGTGTAATGGTTTTCAATGGCCTGATTAGTTAGAAAAAATAATTTGGACCTCACTTCATGCATACATTCATATGCTTCATTCATCATGCATACTTAAATATGTAAAGGGAATGTTACGGCTGGGTAGCCGATGAGTTGTGGCGTGGACCCAAAAGCAGATGCACTGGAGGCAGAATTGAATCTAACACAAGGCAAGTCTTCATTTTGGCCAACAATACACATGAAAATAAACAACAACAAAAACAGAACGAGAACTAACAAAACCTAGACTGGAAGAAAATAAAACATGAAACCCAAAAATCCTGATAACACTAACCTTTGAGACACAGTGAGATGGGAAATGACTTGACAATGAACAAAGGGAGACAGAGGTCTTAAATACACAGAAGGGTAACACTGGGAAGTGGAAACACATGTGGAACACGGTTGACACAAATGAACATAACACCACAGGGGAAGCAAAAGTAAACACACTGAACCTGGAACACAAGACTGTCAAAATAAAACAGGAAACACGTAGATTAAGACACAAAGACTTGACATAGTGACACGGAAGAAGAAACAGGAGACAAACAAATACAGAGGACTCGATGGACAAGAGAGAACACACAAGAACCCACATGACAAACAGTGGAGGCATGGAATGAAACACAGGGAGGGAAACGTGTAACAGGCAGGGGAGAAAAGACACCTCAGCAAGACAACAAGGAAACAGAATAATCACTAAACATAGCAGCAAATAGTAAGATTAACTCACTACTAAATAACAGAAAACTAAAATATTAGAAGGCAAAGAAATCACAAAAACAACATAAACTCAAAAACTGGGTCAAATGACCTAGAACAGCGGTCCCCAACCTTTTTTGCGCCACGGACCGGTTTATGCCCGACAATATTTTCACGGACCGGCCTTTAAGGTGTCGCGGATAAATACAACAAAATAAAACTAGTACCGGTACCGAAAAAAAAGAAGATTTATTCATAACACACGTGAAAAGACCCAGGAAAACCGAGTTAACGATAAAAACGATAACAAAATAACGCTGAAAACCGATAAAAACCCTGAAAACCATACATTTCACACCTGAGCCTCAACTCTCGCGGCCCGGTACCAAACGACTCACGGACCGGTACCGGCCCGAGGCCTGGGGGTTGGGGACCGCTGACCTAGAATCATGACAGGGAACAGTTAAAATTTGTCATTTTCACCTTGTGAAAGAGGTCAGACCTGTTTACAAACAGAGCTGATTCTGAGAATGGGAAACAAACAAAGGCAACTGGGAGGAATCCACGAGATAGCAATCGTACAAACATCTGCCCTTGGAGAACACAGACTTTAGATTAAATATTTACAAACTGCAGAACCAACAGTACATGTTTGTGGGTATGTAAAAACACACACACACACACGCACACGCACACACACACACACACACACACACACATTTGAAGAGTCAACCCACAGGTAACATTTAAATCTTTCTGGAGTTTGAGTAGAGAATACGATGAGACCTAACATGACAGACAGCAACAAACAAACATTATGTTGCACTGAGGAGAGTAGTAATTGAGACACATAAACAATAAGGTTCCTTACCTTGGTCACTATTCAAGTGGTCATTTTCTCATAGATTTCCATAAAGTCAGGATTCATATTTAATCTAGAGCATCCTCTTTATAGCACGAGGCTGTGACCACTGAAAACCTTTCATCTGCCCTTTACCATCCATTTCATTTTGTACAATCCACTCTTCCAAGTTTGTGTGGTTTATCCATCTGACCAGGTGAATCTTCATGCACAATCTTTTTAATTTATCACCACACCGTGTTTATGTGCTAAAACAGAAATTATTTCCTTCCTCATTATTAAAGCCAATTCTGAAATACAATTTCACTAATAGGGTACAGCAACTGTGGCAGTTTGTCTTGAAAGAACAAGTGTAATCTCCACATTTTGACTTTTTTCTTTAAATTTTGACTTTATTCTCAAAATGATACTTTTTTTTTCTTAAATTGTACCATCAGCAGAATTTATGGTTGGATTAATAAAATCTCTGTGTGGTGCAGAAGTTTGTGCTTCATTTTCAGGGAATGAAATACTAGTGTCATATTAGTTTAATGCTTAGCACTTATTAGCTTCTATGTGTGCCTGTTGCACCGACACAGTTTATGAAGACAGCTTGTTAATCAAGGTAACTAGAATGAGCTTAAAAATGCATAGCATGAATCAAATTAGTGTTTTGTTGGAAATGATTTCTTTTACTCTATTTGTGCATTGTGCAGGGTGTGCAGCAGAATACACACTCATGTGCAGACTGGAGTCAGGGTGCCCTGGAAAAGTACTGGAGGCTGTAAATTCTGGTGTGTGTGTGTAGGGAGGAGTTTTCTCTCCATCTCTCTACAGGGAGATGCCCACTGCAGGAGATGTATGATGAGCGAGAGCCAGACCAAATCCCAAATAAGGGAAAAGCCAAGTATAAACCACAGCTACACCCCAACTTTTTAACCAATCATATTAATATTCTGTTTGTGTGACTCATGATAAAAGTGTTTACTGCTTGGGTGCAGTGACCTTTGTCCGTTTGGCTCACTAAACAGAGGAAGAGACACAGCAGCCATCTTAATTTGAACCTTTACCCGCCTAATAAATTTCGAAAACTTATACTTTGACTTTACTCATCTTCTCTCAAAATAAAAGGACCCCACAGTTTTCTCTGTGGTTACTTACATATATTCTTTTATAACGTGATCTACAGGAGTTTTTCTCTGCTGGCCTTTAGAAAGAACACAGCAGTCGATAGTATCAATACCAATGCAGGTATTGGTATCGGATCAATAATAGCAACGTACGATCAGTAGCCCACCAAATTATATTACAGTTTTTTCTGAATGCTTAAACCGTAACTGTGATTCTTATAGCACAATTTCTAAAACTATGAATACTTATAGCAAAACCACTCACTGAGTTTGCAAAACTAAAAGCACAAACACTGCTTTGCACTCAGTTTGCCATTTTGTAACACACACTTTGCAAACCTGTAGCTACAATCCACTGCACAGCACTCTTTTTGCAGAACTGTAAACACAACTCACTGCTTTACACTCAAATGATCAACACACTCCTAGCAAAACTATACTCAATTATGGCTATTATTTACACTATTTTGCGAACTGTCTGGCACACTGTCACATGTGAAAACTGTTTTAGATAATTAGTTCACTTTACAATCAGCTAAGCACTATAAATAAGCTACAGGTAAGCTGTCCGTGTGGAATACAATGGAGGGAGCAGGAAGAGTGAGAATTAGAGGAAGCCGAGGAAGAGGACGTGGAGGTGAAGAGAAGTAGGACGAAGAGGACGACAAGGACAAGGAGGTGAAGTTAGAGGAAGAGGACAAGGAAGAGCAAGAGGAGGGGAAAGAGGAAGGGTAAGAAGAATTTCTGATGACATCAGAGCTACAATAGTGGACCATGTAATCAACCATGGAATGACCCTGAGGGAAGCTGGCCAACAGGTTCAGCCTAACTTGAGCCGCTACAATGTAGCAAGCATCATAAGGACGTTTTGAAATGAGAATCGGTTAGTACAGTCACTTTGCACTAAGATTTGTAGCACTGCCATATGCTAATGAGGAACACAACAATACCATAGATCAGGGGTAGGCAACTCCAAGCCTCGAGTGCCGGTGTCCTGCAGGTTTTAGATGTGTCCTTGATCAAACATAGCTGATTCAAATGGCTAAATTACCTCTTCAAGATGTCTTGAAGTTCTCCAGGGGTCTGGTAATAAACTAATCATTTGATTCAGGTGTGTTGACCCAGGGTGAGATCTAAAACCTGCAGGACACCGGCACTCGAGGCCTGGCGTTGCCTACCCCTGCCATAGATGTAAAAATACTGAAATTGTTTCTTTACAGAATTGTTAGATGACCAGATGCTGGGGACAGAGGAAGAATGTTCACTGCAAACCAAGAAACCCATATAGTCAATATGGTGATTACAAATAATTCCAGAAGGCTACGTGAAATTCAGCAGCGCATAATTGAGGATGACACCACCTTCCAAAACATACAAAATGTGAGCATTTCTGTATTAGGTCGTGTACTTGCCCGCAAGAGAATCTGAATGAAACAAATCTACAGAGTACCTTTTGAAAGAAACAGTGAATGTGTAAAACAGCTGCGATATGACTATGTGCAGGTAAGCTATAGTATCATTGGTACTGACTCTGGAAGTGCATACTGTAGTGCTGTGCATGTGCCTGCTGTGCTGAATTTGTTTTGTCTTGTCTAGAGAGTGATGGAGCTAGAGGCAGATGCTATGACAAAAGTATGACCACAAACTGACATAGCCTACCTTGTGCACAGAGAAAGCAAAAGCCAGATGAGTTTTTTATTCATACCATCAGTGTGTAGTTGGTGCATTGTGTGCTTATTAATGTGATTGCTTGTGTTAACTGTTTGATACCAAAATACCATTTTTACGAAGGTTTAGAGCAGGGGTGCCCAATCCCAGTCCTCGAGAGCTACCGTCCTGCAGCTTTTAGATGCATCCTTGTTCCAACAAACCTGAATCAAATGAATGGCTTGTTATCAGGCCTTTGCCAAACTTGATGGCATGCTGAAGAGGTAATCAAACTATTTGATTCAGCTGTGTTGGAGTAGGGATTCATCTAAAAGCTGCAGGACGGTAGCTCTCGAGGACTGGGATTGGGCACCCCTGGTTTAGAGAGTTAAGCAAGGTTTATTAGGTTTTGCAAGAAAACTACAATGTTTTGCTGATTTGGTGAAGGGTTTTCTTATTTGTGTGTAGAGTTTTGCAAAAATAGCCAATGGCTACAAAAAATGTGCTTAAGCCATCAGAAAAAACTGTAATGTACCAAGATGCATGTTATTATAGCATTAAAACTAAAATATGTCATTAGTATAGTAAAATTCTCTGATCGTTTTCCCTGTTTCACTCCTTTGTTTTTCATACACCAACAGGTGCCCTTGGACTTCAATTACTCCTGGTTGCACTCATGTGTTTTGCATTACCTGAATCAGCTTTGTGTGTAAATATGCCTGAAATCTTTCTTGTTTTCAGCAGTGAAAACAAATATATTACTTATAAAACAGCTCACTTTTGCATATTTGTATTTTTTATTTGGTGTACATACACCAAGTTATCTTATTCGCTGTAAAACATGTTCCATCACTACCTAGGTATACAATTTCAATTAATATCCTTTAATCTTTTTTTAAGGAGTCAAGCTATCTGGTTTCAAACTGTAAAAATATATATACTTTGTGAGGAACAACTGCTTAACTGTTCATTCATCATCTCCAACAGGATGTTTTCAGTGGCTGGTGTTAGTGTTGTAGCTGAAGCTGTACACCCTGCCTATAGAGGTAAACACAGAGAATCATTAAGCATGCATTCATTTGTTATTAGAGTCTTTTGTAATATTATCCATATACTCTCACTGATCACTTTGTTCGGTATGCCTGTTCAGCTGCTCACTGATGCAAATATCTAATAAGTTAGTCACATGATAGCAACTGAGTGCATTTGTGCACCTAGACATGATTAACCTGCTGAAGTGACTTTGAATATGGCATGTTGATGCCAGATGGTGTATTTTAGGAATTCTTAATCTAATAGGATTTTCCCATAAAATCATCTGCTCATCTCTAGATCCATCTTCTGAAGGCTGCTTCCAGTACAATGCACAGTGTTACAAAGTTCAGTTCATCTCAAGCTGGTTTCTAGTGTATGATAATGAGTTGGCTTTACTCAAATGGTCTCCACAGTCACCATATTTCAATCCAAGAGAGACTTTTGGGATGTTTGTAAGAGAATATTCACATCATTGATGTGCAGCTGACAAATCTGCAGCAACTATGTGATGCTGTCATGTCAATATGGACCAAAAATCTCTGAGGAATTTTTCGAGCACCCCGTTTGATCTATGCGATCGGGGCAATCGTGGCTCAAGAGTTGGGAGTTCGCCTTGTAATCGGAAGGTTGCCGGTTCGAGCCCCGGCTTGGACAGACTTGGTCGTTGTTTCCTTGGGCAAGACACTTCACCCGTAGCCTACTGGTGGTGGTCAGAGGGCCCGGTGGCACCAGTGTCCGGCAGCCTCGCCTCAGGGTGGCTGTGGCTACAATGTAGCTTGCCATCACCAGTGTGTGAATGGGTGGATGACTGGGTGTGTAAAGCGCTTTGGGGTCCTTAGGGACTAGAAAAGCGCTATACAAATACATTTACCATATGCCACAAATAATTAAGGCAGTTCTGAAGGTAAAAAGAGCTGTGCCTAATAAAGTGAGTGTAAACTATCCGGTCGTTAAGTCTGACGTCACTAGCCGTGTCTGGGCCTAAACTCCGCTGCAAGTCCATATATCAAACGATCACTATGGCATTACTGAGCATTGAAAAACTGTCTAAAGTCTTTCATCTTTAATAAAATGATCAGCGTTCTGCTCTACCAGGTGTAACAATTGAGTTTAACATCCAGGCATCCATGAAAACAGAATTTATGACATTAACGGAGTTAGACGTTAGCAGGAAGTTAGCTCGCTAGCTTCTATCTAAATACAATATAGCATGTCCTGACTGCGGGGTTTTGGAAACAAATTAAAACGTACAGCTCTGTTATCACTTCCAACATAAATGAAGACAGAAAACTAAACAGCAGTGACGTTTGTAGGGTTACTGAAGTTTGGCTAGCTGGTATATAATGATGTGCTACGTGACCCCTAGCGACACAGCTATGTTAGCATAATATAAACAAGCTAACTTTTTTTCCACTCGATAAAAGTTAACGTGAGTGTTCTCGGTGGTCAGGAACAAATGTAATCGCATGGCAGGATGCTGTAAAAGGACGAAACTTCAGCCAGGAGAACAACTGAGATAATCCATCCACAATATGAGGTTAGTGATTCATATACTGCTGCATGGGCTAGGCTGTAGTTACATCCTAAGGCTTCGTACGGGCGACCGTAGCTCAGGGGGTTGGGAAGCGTATCTGTAACCGGAAGGTCGCCGGTTCGATCCCCGGGCTCTCTGTCCTGGTCGTTGTGTCCTTGGGCAAGACACTTTACCCTACTGGTGTTGGCCAGAGGGGCCGGTGGCGCGATATGGCAGCCTCGCTTCTGTCAGTCTGCCCCAGGGCAGCTGTGGCTACAACCGTAGCTTGCCTCCACCAGTGTGTGAATGCGAGAGTGAATGAATAGTGGCATTGTAAAGCGCTTTGGGTGCCTTGAAAAGCGCTATATAAATCCAATCCATTATTATTATTATTAAAAACTGAGCTTAAATAAATGATTAGCGGTAATAAAAGCCGAGGGAGGTCAACAGTGATCACTGACTGTTTTAGGAGCTTTTTGAGATTAAATAGAAGAAAATACATAACATTAAACATGTTAACAACACAAAAGCAATATTAAACACAGACTACTTTAGGCCCGGAAGTAGGATTCGTCACGTCATCACTTAACGACCAGATAGAAATAGGTCTCAAAGGGGAAGCCAGTGTAACCTGTATTCTTTTTGAAGACCAGCAGGGGGAGCCTCTTCATGCAAATTGTATTACAGTTTTTCTGAATTGCTAAAACACATTTCCTAAAATCTCATCTTTGTCTCAAAACACTAAACACAAGCTCTAAAATTCAAGCTACACACACAAAACCTTTGACTTGTCTTGCAAAACCAAACATTTGACCCCAAACTATTTTAACTTTTCTCAAAATCAAGCACTACTGTCAAAACCACACAAAACCAGCCAATGTGCAAACACAACTTAGCAACAATTACACACTACAGAAATAAATACAAAACACTGTGAGATAGCAGGAACATAATATTTATCTATTCATTCATTTATACTTGTATTCACCTTTTAACAAAAAAAGAACTGCAGCAAAAACAATATAGATAGATAGATATACACTAGACCTCATATATTTGTATATATACAAATTATATATTTTTACAGCTTAATCAGATAACTTATTCTGCCTCAGCATCACGCCTCTGTGCTGGGTCAGGCCACAGGACTTCATCCACATCACATGTTATGGTCTCCTTTGCAGTGCAACGAGGAAAGAATCCTTTAGCACGCCAAATCCAGCCCTTGCAAGATTCCAGTCCTTTCTCACCACATGCTCCATTCATTGCTTGAAGTAGATTTTCCTTTGTGTAAGGGTTTTGGTTGTATACTTTCCATCTCAATGCTGAGAAAAAATCCTCAAAAGGTTTTCAAAAGGGAGAGTATGGTGGAAGAAACACATTGATAAAATGCTGCTCATTATGAAACCAGTTGTATATTCTTGGACCATGGTGAAAGCTCACATTGTCCCAAATGATATGGGATGCTCTGCCAACTCAAGATCTCTCTACTCAAGCGAAGCAACCTGTAGACCATCCAGGAATGTTGCTAGACGTTCGGTGTTGTATGGCTCAACAGTAACATGACTGTGGAGAACCCCATAGCTGCTGATGGCAGCACAGATAATTACGTTTCCACCACACTGGCCAGGCAGTTCAATAATGGCACATTGACCTATGACATTGTGACCTTTTCTTCTCCTTTTTGCTAGATTCAAAATGGATGTTGTCTTCTATATTCCCTTGCTGCATTTCATGCAGTCAAATTGCATTATTCTCACGGACCATATCCACAATAAGTGTCTCCTGGTGTTGTGAGCACATGCTCGTTCTTCCACCCTCATGTGGCTGTTTTTCAATTCTAAACAAAATGCCATTTAGTTATAAGTATACTTGTATAGATAGCACATATATACATCATACTATTTCATTTACAGAAATAAAATTAGTTTGTTGTATAAAGAGAATCTTTGAGCTTGATTCAGTGGTTAGGCCTCATGAATACAGCTTCGTGGATGAAGCTGTATTTAATCTAGCAAATAGCAGAAGAAGAGGTTGCAACATGGGTTTTCAATTTTGAGTGGTAGTGTGTAAATGATGAAAACAGTGTGTTAGTTGTGTTTAACTTCTGTAGCCTGTGTGCACCGTTCTGGGTACAAGTGCACCACACTGCTAAATGTGTTTTGTGTTTGAGAATGTGTTTAGAGTTTTGGTAAATGGGAGATTCAGAGTTGCAAATGGTGTCCTAACCAGATGAATAATGTTTAAGATTTTGGCAACTGTGAGATTGATTTGATGAATGAGTTTTCATAGTTGACAGTTTAGTTTTCACAATGGGATTTAGTGTTTTAGCAATTCAGAAAAACTGTAAAGTCAGTGACAAAGGGATTCTTCTGCTCACTTGATGACCTCAGTAAACCTTTTGGATAAGTTTTTTTCTCTCACTTCCCAGATTCAGTGTTTTTCAGTACAGCATATTCATTTTTACAATCATGGTTTAAACCCTAAAAAGTAACCCTTTTCAACAGAGCTTTGGCTATTTATGCGATTTGAAACTACAGTTGTCCCTTGCTATAACGCGGTTCACCTTTCGCGGCCTTGCTGTTTTGTGGATTTTATTTCAGGACGCAGCGCACTGCGTCCTGATTGGCTGTAGACCAATGTCAATCAATCTCGTGCCGTGTACAGTACAGTACAGAATGCTTCCAGCTTGTCAAATTTACATAAATCTTCGATCGCTAGCAGTATGACTGTGAAGTGCTGTACTGTATGTTTGTAACAAACACAATGTCGACGAAATGTTTTGCACCGTCAAAGGCACCTGGGGGTGCCTTTTTATTTATTCTAGTCTTGGTGTCTACAAAAAAAAGAAAGAAAAAAGTTATTTACGGCCATTCAAACACCACCAAAGGTTTAATGAGCCAAATATCAATTAATCAGAACTCACATTTATTTCTTTATAATCAGCATTATTATAAATGATACATTAAGTCCCTAAATATGACCCATGCAAGCATTGCTAAACTTAATGTTTTATATACTTGTTACAAATCAAAGAACTGAAAAATATACATAAAATATTTGCATGTTATGTAGGCTTTTGCAAGAATGACACACAAGAATGCATTTGTAATCATACTTATGAAGAGGCCTGACCATTTTTACACATAATTCAGAAAATAATCACAAGTGTCTTTAATGAATACACAAAGTGATTTGAATGTGGACCCACCACCAAAATCAAATGAGGATTAAACAAGATGACTGTCTGCCTCAGACTATATGACACATCAAATTAGCTGTAACTCTAAGTGCATGGTATGTGTTAATTTTGTACCCAATTATTATTCTTTATATATTGCACATAAAGAATGTTATCACCCAACCTGACATGATACTTGATTAAAGATAAGCTACCAGCATTTCCATAGTGTGTGCCAGCCAGAATGCGTTTTCATTGTGAAGATGGTTGGTATTGGTTACAGGTGGATCCAGTCAGGTGTCTGTCACATGTCAGAGTATACTGGACCTCAACAGTGCCGCCTTTTTGAAGTGAGCATCTGATTGTGTTTGTACCTTGAGTCAGGTACTTCACACACGATCCCAGATGGTCATCATAGAACACATCCTCGTCCCAGACTTCAATCATCAGAGGCAAGCTTGTTGCCACCTTTTTTTAAAAAAAAAGTCAGCCAAAGTTAAACCAAAGTGAAATAAAATGATGCATGTTGTGCCCATTTAAAGTAATGTTTCATTTTATTACAATAATAATTTAAAAGAAAAAAAAACTCCAGAAGGCAAAAATAGCATTTCACCAGTGCTTCATTATTATTTATATTATTATGTTATGTTATTAAAATCAAGTCTTTAATATAAAGATATAACAGTGTGATTTTTTTCTTTATCTGAGAAGATAATTATGCAAAATCTTGAAAAAAAAAAGAGCTTTTTAAAATGTCCTTGGTTTTACTTGTTGTAGTGGATAAAAGTGAGATAGAAGTGCTTTGTACTGACATTTTCCAGATTGTAATTGGTGGTCCAGGAGGGGGAGTTAGATTCGATCACACTGGTCTGGAAGTTTTGCGATTGAAACTGGATCTTAACATATCTGTGAAATGGCAAAATGTGGAAAAAGAACATTACTGTATTAGGAGGGATATTATACCCCTTATGTCAAACAGAGTGATTTGTGGCCCCAATAAATGATTTGTGACCCTAGGAAGTAATAAAGGAAGTAATAAAACATATGGTAGCCATAAAATTATTATATTCATAAAATTTATGATATTCATAAATTTGTGATATTCATCAAAATATGCTAGTTCATAGCTCATTAATTTTTTCCCCAAAAATAAATGATTTGATTATTAAAAAATAACGTTTTGGTTTTTTTTTTATATCAAATAGCATTCTTCATTTTTAAGCCATTAAAAAGTTTTTACTTTTTATGCTTAAAAAATCCCATCTGGTGGTGGGTCAGTGCGTGTGTGCGCACGCGCGCGCCCCGCGCCTGTGTGTCTGTGCGCGCTTGTGCGCGTGCCTGTGTCTGGGCCCGTGCTCGTCTGTGTGTGTGTGTTAAACCAGAGTAAAAGTGCTTAGCTAAACTTGTGCTTTTGTAACGTTCAGTATGGCGGGAGATACAGGTTGCATGCCTTGTTGGAAAACTTTATTTCAATTTATTTGCATTTGTTTAATCCGAACAAGGAAAATGAGAATCAAAGTCCGATTCACAAATGCTGGAGATCCCCCCAAAAAACCACCCCAAGCATAAGCGCACTGCGGCTCCCAGCAAAAACCTCCTGAAAAACCCTCCGTCTTTCTCCAAAAACGCACAACAACAACAAAACCCCCCCCCTAGAATAACTCGATAAAACTCTCGCGATCCCCCCAAGCATAAGCTCACCGCGGCTCCCACCCAACCCTTAGGCAAACAAGCAGGAAACCTCCAGAAAAAACCCTCCGTATTTTTATCCAAAACACGGGCAAAAAAACCCCCCTAGAATAACTTGTTAGGGAACCCTCTATTCCCAAAACTTATATTCGATAACAGGGTAAAAACTCCTGAAAAAATCCTTAGTCTTTTTTCTTCAAACCAGCCCTCTTACTAGCTCCATCTCACATTCAGCGCACAGCCTAAGTTCTACCTCGCACTGAGCCGCAGCCAGCGCACAATTTTTTCCCTTGTTACTCTCGCTGTATCTGCTCCTTAATGATTTCGGGCTCTCCGTTCGAAATTTGCGCTGGAGACCAACTCCGCCTCCGAGGCGTGCCTAACTTCGCCCCGCTGCCAATCACATAACAAAAGAGCGGCTCCCCTTGCACCCCGGTTAGCCAATCGCATATAGGTCCGATTTTTATGATCTCTCGCTGAGGGAAAAATATCCGTCTGTCCGATCGGGAGAGGCAAGATCTGTTCTTAGCGCTAGGTCGTCCCGCTTCTGCCGGCCACAGCTCCATCCCCACCGGCGCTTCTTCTCTCCCGCGACCCTCGGGGAAAAATATTCGTCTGTCCGCCCGGGATAGGCAAGATTTGCTCTCCGTGGTCGGTCCTCACGCTCCTGGCTTCCGGAGCACCATCCCAACCAACGCTTCTTCTCCCCCATCAGGCAGACGAAATTCACGGCGCCTGCTTTTGCGAGCTAAACACGGTCAGTCTCTCTATGTTCTCACTTTTTTTTCTCATTTTATAAAAACTATCCCTTTGTATTTAACATAACTCACTGTTTTTTTGGTTTTTTTTTTTTTACCCTCAAATTGTTAGGTCTACTTAAACATCTCAGGAGCAACAGAACAAGCAGTAGGACCAGAAGGATAAGGAGCACAAGGACAAAGCGCAGACGACACCAGCTCGCTTCTATCGCTCTTCGAGCAGTATGTCTCGTTGCTGAATTCATTCGCTCATCATATAAAAAGCTGTTTTTTTTCTTTACTTTTTCAACAACTGTGCTTTTACATATTCTTGTCACTCAATAAAAATGGATAACCAGGAACATGATATTACAGACCCATTTCTTGCTTTAGAAATAGCGTTAGCTAGGTTAAATCAAAATACTGTTCATTCACAGAATACACTTCCACAAAGCGGTGAGCAACCTGATGTGATCAATAATAATAATAATGACCCTTGAGAAATGCTTAATTTAGCTCTAGCCCGATTAGCGCCTAGTGAAAGTGTCTCGCAAAATAGCTCTCAAAGTTTGGGTGTAGCATGGTGAGATCCACACAGAGTCAGACGCGGCTCATTCTCAACTGAGTCTGACACAAAACATTTCCTCATCCGATCCGTTTATAGCGCTTAATCAGGCTTTAGCAGCCTTGGCAGAAATCTTTATCCATCTATCTTTATCGCTCATAATGCCAAGAGTTTTGATGCTTACATTATTCTCAGGCCTATGGTTAAGCAAGGCTTAAAACCAAAGTTAATCAGTCAAGGCTCGAAATTGATCAGCTTTACAGACACAGACTTAAACCAGCGCTATATGGACTCGTGCTGTTTCCTTCCGATGCCATTGTCAGGTATCCCAAAAGGAATGGGGTTTTCAGACAGCATTAAAGGCTTTTCCCCCCATTGTTTCAGTTCGAAACAAAACATCACTTACGTAGGCCCTTATCCTCCCCCTCCGCCTATAGTCTCGAGCGTATGACAACACAGGGCAGGAAAGAATTTTACAAATGGTATGATTCAGTCAGCTCCGGCACCTTCAATTTCATGAAAGAGGCCCTTTTATACTGTGAAAACGATGTTGAAATTCTAGCTCGGGGTTGCACATTGTTCAGAAACGGATTTATTGAAGAGACAGGAGTAGATCCTTTCAGCCGCAACACCCTTGCTAGCGCGTGCCTAAAAACCTATTTAACAAACTTCACGCCAGCGAATTCTTTAGCAATTCCGTGCCCTCTAAATTACCATAATCAGGTCAAATCATTTTCCTCATCCTCAATTCAATGGCTCGAATATCTCTCTTACACACAAGGTGTTTTTATCAGACATGCACTCAATCAAGGGGAAAAACAGCTCGGTAGTTATTATGTGGATGGGTATGGTCAGATTAACGGTAAAACATACCTGTGGGAATTTCTGGGTTGCTACTTCCATGGGTGTGTTACGTGTTTTTCAAATCAGGCCGATGTTAACCCTCTGTTAGGTGCCTCTTTTTCAGACATTAACATGGCCACTCAAGACAGGCTCGCTAGATTGAGAGCTGAGCATAATGTGTGTCCTGTTATAATCTGGGAGCATGAGTGGACCAAGTTAAAACGTACTGATGAGAGTGTAATCAACTTCCTCAAATGTTATGATCCACCAGAGCCTTTGAATCCTCACCATGCCCTCTTTGGAGGCCGTACAAGCCCAGCACAGTTGCGTTGCAGTGTAGCGCCTGGTGAGAAAATTAGTTATGTGGATGTTACCTCGTTGTATCCGTTTGTAAATAGCACCTGTCATTACCCCTTAGGCCATCCTCAAGTATTTTTTCGAAATTTTCAGCACCCTAAAAACTACTTTGGGTTTATCAAAGCGGTTGTATACCCACCCAGAGCACTCTATTTTCCCGTTTTACCCTATAAAACAAAGTCAGGCAAGCTTCTCTTTACTCTCTGTCGCACTTGTGCTGAAATGAACAACCAAGAGGGGAAAGACCTTTTTCGTGAAATCTGTATTGGAAAACTGTGTGCATGTTTTGAACAAGTTTGTTGACAATGTTGTGTGGGTTTATACATCCTTTCAGCCTCTGTATTCTGAGCTTCAAGAGAAAAATAAAAGCATTAAATTCATTGAAGGTCTCCCTGATTCTTTTGAAGATGAGAGCTTGTTTCCCTCACACCAGAGTCATCTCATTGTACTGGATGATGTTATTTTTCAAGCAGCAAATCATCCAAAAGTCGTCCGGATTTTCACACAGTACAGACACCATAAAAATATGACTGTGATGATGTTGAGCCAAAATGTGTTTCTACAAGGTAAACACAGCAGGACGATCAGTCTGAACAGTACTTATATGGTGTTATTTAAAAACCCTCATGATAAATTACAAGTTAATACACTAGCTAGACAAATATGTCCAGGACGTCTGCATTTCTTCTTGGAGAGTTTTGAAGAAGCCACGAGAGAACCACACGGATATTTATTGATAGAGTTAACCCCCACCTCTCCAGAGCAACTCAGACTGAGATCCGGGATACTACCGTCAGAACAGCTGTGTGGAAATATTCCAATCACACAATGCCAACATAAGAAGTTGAAATGACATAAAGAGAAAATCAGACAAATGGCCAACAGACGTGACGGTGTCAGGAAGAAAAAGAAGCTAATGACTCAAAAAGGCGGCTTCCTCTTACCACTACTCACAACAGTCTTACCCATCGTAGCTGATTTAACTATAGGCGCCATTTGCAAATAAAAATGCAGAAAATGTATCTGATCTCGCCTGAGCAGATCAAACGCTTACATGAAACGCATGCAAATGCTTCTCGACCAAGCATCAGAGACAAAGCTGAGGATGAACTGGACAGTCAAATGAGACGTGTATTGGAGACTCAGGGTCTAAACCCCGATGAGAAAATAAAAAAAGTATAACATACTTTTACAAAAGTATCTCATACTAGAGAGACAAAAAGTAGATGAAAGCTAGAAAATAACACTAAGGCTCCCCGCTGCGCGTGAAGGGGGACAGAGTGAGAGATCACATGATGGGCGCGACTACCAGCAGGAAGAAAGCGAGGAGGGGGAGCAGGTGGCAAGTGTGAATAAGGTTTTACATGACGTTTTAACCCACATAAACCCTCGCTCAAAGAGAAACACTGAATATCTAATGCGTAGAATATTAGCATCAAAAGGTCACAGCGGATGGACTGAGGACGGAGAATTGATGCATAGAGAAAAGCCTATACCAGGAAGTCACATGCTCGACTTGATGAAGTTTTTAGCAAGCTCTTGGACAAGTGTGAAGCCAACAGGCTGGCGTTCACTTGCACGAACTCTGGCGGACCTAAAGATACCCCTGTCCACTATTGGAAACTTGTCGGCCAGAAGGGAAATAGCAGCGCTAAAAGATTCAAGAGAAACAGGAGAATACCACAGATCATCCGAGGAAGATGTTATTGTTAAGACAAAAAAAGAAGAAAAGCAAGACAATTGCCTTATCACCCACATGGTTAAATTTCTGATGTAATCAAAAACCAAAAATAAAACATTATTATTATGTTTTTAAAGTTAATTATCTCTCATGTTTTTTATTTAACAAAAAGCACGTTACGACTGTTGTCGTAATTATCATATGTAAATTTGAGTGTGCAGGTGCTCCTCCGTGATTGGTGCATCCAGGGTGGCTGGATTGCACCGATTGGCTAAGGACGGGGAGGCAGCGGATAAGAAGACACCGCCAGGGTCTGCCAGGTCATTCATCCTCGGCCCAACCCAACCTGCAGACCGTTCACTGTGTCACTATGTTGGTTAATGTAAGAGCATGTAGGGGTGGACCGCCTTTTTGTTTGATCAGTTTTCTCCTGTTTTTGAGAAAGTCCACACACACACTGACCCACCACCAGATGGCGTTTTTTAAGCATAAAAAGTAAAAACTTTTTAATGGCTTAAAAATAAAGAATGCTATTTGATATAAAAAAAAACAAAACGTTATTTTTTAATAATCAAATCATTTATTTTTGGGTGAAAAATTAATGAGCTATGAACTAGCATATTTTGATGAATATCACAAATTTATGAATATCATAATTTTTATGAATATAATAATTTTATGGCTACCATATGTTTTATTACTTCCTTTATTAATTCCTAGGGTCACAAATCATTTATTGGGGCCACAAATCACTCTGTTTGACATAAGGGGTATAATATCCCTCCTTGTGTTGATGTCTATGATTCATCTGTTATGTTTACAGTGGCTTTCCTTTGAAGCTTATCTTGTTCACTACTCACCCGTCAGTCTTGTCCCAAAAATCTCCTTTCAGACCAGAGGCTTGGATCATTGTTATCCTTAGTGTTCCTCTCTGAGTCTCTTTAGGACAACAGTTGGAATCCAGGTTGGGACCACTGCTGCTACAGTACGACTGTGTGTCTGATCGACTGATGGCGTTGTCTTTTAAGTACTGCTCTATTGCAGCCTTTAGTCCTTTTTTCCGTGCTGACGTTTTCACCAGGTCATGGAGTGGTCTTAGAGAGTAGCAAACCACATCAGGTTGATCTATGAGGGTTTTTAGCCAATTCTGGTAGCCCAGTGAGTCATTTCTGGTGAGTGAAAACTCCCCAGTCCAGCCTCTGCCTCCTACCACTTCTGAATAATGACCGTGAAGACCAGAGGCGTACATAACAGAGTCACCTTGGTTGTTTAGGACTGAGGTGCATAAGTTAAAAGAAGGACCCAGATTAACATTCCCCAGGCCTACCTTGACACCCAATGACAAGCAGTTGTGTACCTGTGTGAAAGGAGGTAACACTGGATATTGCTTTTGTTGGTACAAAGTGTATGTACATATGTTCACTGCTTTAACCAGATATATGTGCTACACATACCTGGGATGAAGTAAGACGATTCAGACTGGACAAGCAGGTACGTGTAGACGTGACTCGCCTGAACTGCCCTCCAAGATCAACCTGAAAAAACATTTATTAAACATTTTTAAAAAGGGTTTAATGACTTCTGAATGGTATAAAAAAATTAAAGGGATGTGTATATTAATTTTATCACCTGGCGAATATAATGTGTGCCGTATGTGTCTATGAAGTGTCTGTACTGGGCTTTGGTTGCATTGCTGTAGGTAGCTGGGAGTCTGGCCAAATCTTTACTGAACTCAGCACTGAGAGGAGGGCTGTTGGACACACGGTAACTAAACACACACACAAAAAAAATACAGATTAATAGACACCAAACTTAAATTTAAAAAATTAGATGTTGTAGTAGTCTTCAAACTCTACCTATAATGTTTACAGGTGACTGTATGTGTGCTGAAGGTGTAGCGGTCCTCTGTCTTCTTGGTTACAGCAAAGTTGTATGCTGTAGATCTTGTTCCTCCAAACTCCAGGTTGCCAAGCTTCTCAATATCCAGTCCAACCTAAGAGAAATGAAGGCATGAGCTACGTGATTTCCCAGCATAATAGATATTTCCCTGAAACTAGCAGCCAAAACATTAAAATGGCTGTCAGCTGTACTTTTATATTGAATGCTAAAGCACATTTTAGCATGATAATGTAAGGTGTGGTCATGGTAAATATATTATACTTGCTAAATATTAACTGATTTCTGTTGCCTTTGTAAACAACTGTTTTTAATTGGAACTAGCATACTATACTATACTTTTTCTAATTTGCAATATTTAATCTAATAGGAGAACATGAGCTGCCCCAACATATTAATGGTGATATCATTAATTCAATATTTTACTGACATACAATAACGATCAACCGCATTTAATTTTTTAAAACTCACTGGTTTGTGTGAAAATTACCCACAGACTTTGCTGTGAGTAGATTTATTGAGGACTGAAATATCTTGACAGTTTTTGGATATATTGTTATAAAATATGGTCTGAACCCCAGAACAGTCATTTGGCGCAGCTAATATTATGTGATTTGTGAGACATGTCAGAAATAATTGCGTATTTATATTTTGATTGAAGTGTGATTGTTAGTGAGTGAATTATAGGACCACATTGAATTAAGATGACAACTCACCTGTTGTTCAACTTTTATTTGCAATGGGCCTTAAAAGTACCTTTAATTGAAAGCAGCTAAAAAGCTTGTTACCATAGAGAGTATAAAAGATGCATATAGCTATTGTGATGTCATATGTTGGTTTATGAAGTCTCATTTTGAAGTGTGCTGATTGTAAACCAGACACTCAGTGACTGACTTGTAATTAACAAGTTGTTGAGCAATGGGTGTGTAGTCCTTTATTGTCATTGTAGATGTACAATGAAATTGTGTGTGCTCCACACCAACTGTGCACAAATAAAATATAAATAATAAGACAGCAGGAATAAATAACAAACAGGAGAAATATATACAGTCAAGAGGAATATTTACAAAAAGAAGAGAAAGGCTCACATTGGAGAACAAGTTGCAAAGTTCTTGGAAGTAGTGCCAGCTTAGACCAGCTTATTGTCCATGTCCAAACAATGCATGGTCATGCAGTTGTTGGCATGATGACATTGTTTATATCATTTGAATTATTTCTTTATCTTCTCAAGGTCCATGTCATCGTTGTAAATTGTTTAAGCTTTACATTATTTATGCTATGCTATTTTATGTAGTTAAACTTACGGTGCTTTTATTTTGAAAGTCAAGCTTGCTTACAAGTCGCGCTGTTTCCTTTTTGGGAGAAAAAAGGAGAAAACCACCTGTAAGCGCGGAGCAAGAATGAGCCCGTTCTTTAGTGAAAGTCACACTAAGTGGAATGGGCTTTAACTACACACTTATAAGGAAACTTCAGAAGAATGGTGACTAAATCCCTTTTTGCAGCATGCAGCCAACGAGGTATTTATTGATATATCTCGTTTTGTTGTACAGTGTTTTTTAGGTGCTGTGTCTTACATTTAGTTTTTATTTTGTTAATGGTGTGTAGTTTTCACGGTGACTTTGGAGAGAAGTCTTCAAATAAACCAGTGACGGAAAACCACTTGCGTCTGCCTTGCTTTGAGGGAATTATAGTCATAGCATTTAAATTATTGATTGTTATAAAAAAAAAACTAGGAGAAGTACTAGTCTCACTCTAAGGACTCTTGAGAAACACCTGACAAGAAAACGGGATTTTGGGGAAAACTAAATGTTTCTTTTTTAAGATCCTTCTACAAGTTAGAACACCTTCTCGTTACTTTTATAGGTTATACATAGACACTGTTCTCACAACCTTCTGTTACTGTGTATTACTGTGCGTGGTGTGTGTATGTTATTGCAGGCAATTCTTTCTTACCTAGAGCTGCATATTAAAGCAAAAGTGGGATGATTTTCCTCAATAAACAGAGGGGTTCCACACTGTATGATGTTTATATGCCTTGTTACTGTATTGCTCTTCTCTTTTTTTCTTTAAATATTGTCCTTACAATGCTCAGTCATAGGACTTTTTAAAACATGGAGCTAGGAATGATTACAGGACTAGATCAACAGTTTGCAGTAATAGTAACATTATATCCATGTTTCACTCAACATGAATGTTTCCTACCTTCCAGTCGATGCTGTTCTGGTCGGTGTATGTGCTGACCAGTGAACTGTAGAGAAATTATTTTTGCTTAATTCCCCAAAATATTCCAGTAGGAAAAAAATGATTTGCAATTATTAAATGATTGTTTGACAAAATTAATTAATGTATGCCATGTGGGTGGGATGACATCTATGAATATGTAAAGTAATGTATGAAACGTGTCAGGGCACAATGAGTGATTATGTTTCTAAGTCCTAGAATACCTGATGGAGGTGTGTTCACTGTCCTCGAGACGAAAACTGCAGCGGCTGAATGTACGCCAGTCTAAAGTAGAGACTGGTAGCTGGAAATATAATTAATAACAGGTTTAGCATGTTAATGGTATGCCAAAGTAATTTTTGACATGTTTTTTATTAATTACTATAATATTTAGTTACTTTCTGCAGTTGGCCGCCTTTATGAGGGTTGGTGCAGAGTGTACAGGTTTTTCTTGGAGTGAGGTAGGTCTTCACATCAATCACATAAGCTCCTTTTCGCTTAAGTGTAACAACATCAAAGCCCTCCCCTGCCAGGTCATAACCAGGCACAAAGGGAGCAGACATACACTGGCTCTGAGTCCCAGTCTGACAAGAAAGAGCAGGGGAGAGGCACAACAGAAAGAGGAGGAGGCGGCTCAGGTAGAGAGTGGTGGGAGTTGAAAAGGAGAGCATGGCTGGGAGAAGGGAGAACAGTTGCTTTATTTTAAGCTGTAATGTAATGTATCAAAAAGAAAATGCAAGAAATACTATTTTTGTTTTATTTGTTTTTTTTTTAATCATTCATCTCTCTTAAGTAGATATGACCCGGCTATTCACATTGATTTGTCAATATAACACCATGGTGTCATAATATATAGGATGGCTTCTAGTGATTATTTTAAATATTAATTAATATGCTGCTGGTTTTTTGTTTGTTTGTTTTTTAACAATCACTAACAACTGACAGACCACAGTACGTCAGGCTGAAGGACATCATGTCTGACACTGTGGTCAGCAGCAAAGGAGCACCACCGGGAACTGTGCTGTCCCCTCTTCTCGTCACCCTGTACACCTCTGACTTCTGCTACATCTCTGAATTATGCCATATTCAGAAGTTTGCAGATGACACAGCCATCATGGGGTGTATCTGGGATAATCAGGAAGAGGAGTACAGAAGTCTGGTGAGGAACTTCGTCACATGGAGTCACACAAACCACCTGCAACTCAACACCTCAAAGACCAAGGAACTGGTTGTGGACTTCGGGAGGTCCAGAGAAGGTCCACTGCCGGTTCAAATAGAGGGGGAGGAGGTGGAGGTGGTCAACAAGTACAAGTACCTCGGGCTGTGGGTGGACAACAAACTGCACTGGTCATGCAACACAGAGCACCTGTATAAAAAAAGCCCAAAGCTGACTGTACTTCCTCAGGAGGCTGAGGTCTTTTGACATCTGCAGGAAGCTCCTGAGGATGTTTTACCAGTCAGTGGTTGCTGGAGTACTTTTCTATGCTGTGGTGTGCTGGGGGAGCAGCACAGCAAAGAAGGACTCATCCAGGCTGGAAAAACTGATCAGGAAGGCTGGCTCTGTGGTCGGCATGAAGCTGGACACTCTGGTGACAGTGGCAGAGAAAAGGACACTAAAAAAATTGCTGGGCATCCTTTGCACACGGCCATAAACAACCAGAGGAGTCTGTTCAGTGACAGGTTGCTTCTCCCAAAGACAAGAACCAACAGACTTAAAAACTCCTTTGTCCCACACGCCATCAAACTGTTTAACTCCTCTCTGGAGGGGAGAGGGAGGGGAAACAGGAGGACAAAGGAGGGGGGAACAACTAAGCTGTAGTGCCTCTTCACTTCACTGTGCAATACGTTTTGTTAATAGTCAACAGTGCAATAGACTTCAATACTTGAAATGTGCAATTCCCTTGTATTCTTATTTCTATTTATTCTATTTATCCCTTTTGTATATTTTATTTATATATGTCTCTGTATTTATATATGTGTATATATATAATATTCTGCTCACGTTCTGTAACTTCTGTCGGTGCTGTGCAATTGGAAACCGAATTTCCCAGAGGAACCCACCCGAGGGATTAATAAAGTTTTATCTTATCTTATCTTATATATACTCAGAATACTGCATTCCATGTTGAAAGGGTCCATCATTCCATTGAAAGGCTTGTTTCATTAGCTCAACAGCTCAAAAAGCTACATTTGTGATATTTATTTATATTTATATTTATTTACCTGTGCTAACAAATCAAAATGATGTTTGGCATTGGTTGCGTAGTACCAACATTTAATGTGTTTCTGCTAGTTATGTTAGCATACTTCACACACAATCAGTAATTTAGATAAATTTATTAAATTAATTTGTTCAGCCTGAGGTGGCAAAAAATCAGCAGGATCATTCATAAGTTTACTGTAAATAATATAAGATTCATTCTTTGATTTGATTTAAAATATGTGTTAAATATTTTTTAAATAAAAAACATCAGATTACCTGTTTAAACCTCAGCAGTGAATGTGTCAAGAGATGGAGATGGTGAGGGTATCATCTGAGGATGTCGTGTGACTGTTCAGGCAACAGCACTTTTATGCTTTGTCCCAGGTCATGTGACCTACACGCGACAGTTTTTGTTTTGTTTTTTAACACATAAAGCATGGATGCTGCGAAACAGCATGCCATGAATACAAACATATTTGTGATTTTGGAGCTCTGAAAAATAATGCTTTGTTACTTAAAAACAAGAAAATTAGCATTTTGATCACACATTATAAATACATGATAACATGATATGAGTTTTGATTCCCAATACTATATTTTTGTTAAAAAATATTTTTGTGATCTTTATGTGAAAATCAGAAGGTGCACAAGACATGGTGACAGTAAAAAAGAAAGAACTGTATTGTCACGGAGCTGGAAAGACTCTCTCATATAAGAAAAAGAAACTGACATTTCACATTCACCCGAGGCAATACATCAGCTAAATTCTTGGCATTCAAATGACTTACAGGAAATGAAACAATCCAACAGGTTAAACACTATTACTCTTGTCTGTGAAGGTTCTCAGTCATCCAGGTCATCGTAGTCTAAGGAGCTTGGAAAGAAAAGCGTCTGGACTTCTTTAAGTTTCTTGAATATGTTTCACCTCTCATCTGAGAAGCTTCTTCCGTTCTAGGGTCAAATGGTCCCAGATTTAAGCCCTGTGTGAGTGTCCCCCCCATGAGGGACAATGGACCCCCTAATGATCCTCTACCTAATCACATGAGCCAAGGTGTGAAAACAGGTGTTGGTCACAATCAGCCAAGGTTTCGGGTGAGCTCATTGTGAAACCTGGTACCACCCTATCATGTGATTTTCTGAGGTCAGATGGCCCAGGATGTGAGTGGGCGTTAAGGCGTCTGGGAAGGGATCTCAAAACTGGATTATAGATGGCAGACAGTTGGTGTCGTAAGCCACCGCCTCTGTTCAAAGATGGTCGCTCACAGTCGACATAAATGGCTTCTTTTACCCCTCTTTCAAACCATCTGTCTTCTTTGTCCAAAATGTGAACATTGGCATTCTCGAAAGAGTGACCTTTGTACTTTAGATGCAGATGGACCGCCGAGTCTTGTCCTGTGGAGGTGGCTCTTCTATGTTGTGCCATGCGTTTATGAAGTGGCTGTTTGGTCTCTCCAATGTAGATGTCTGGGCATTCCTCGCTACACTGTACAGTATACACTACATTATTAAGTTTGTGTTTAGGAGTTTTGTCTTTGGGATGAACCAGTTTCTGTCTGAGTGTGTTGCTGGGTCTGAAGTAAACTGGGATGTCGTGCTTGGAGAAGACTCTCCTGAGTTTTTCTGATACACCAGCTACATAGGGGATGACAATGTTGTTGCATTTGTTTTTCTTATCCTCCCTAGCTGGTGTCTGATCTTCTTTTCTGTGCCTCTTTGCTGACTTGATGAAAGCCCAATTAGGATGTTTTAAGTGCTTCCTTTACATGTGTGTGTTCCTTCTTTTTCCCTTCAGCTTAGAGGAAACATTTTCTGCCTGGTTTTGTAGGGTCCTGATTACTCCAATTTTGTGTTCCAGAAGGTGGTGGGAGGTACTGGTCCATGTGTGTGAGCTGCCTCATTTTTGAGGTTTCCACTCTCTTCAATGCACACAAAACAGTCCAGGAAAGGCAAACAGTTATCCTTTGTGTCTTCCCTGCTGAACTTGATGTTTTTATCCACAGTGTTAATGTGAGCAGTGAAGGATTTGACTTCTTCTGTTTTGATTTTGACCCAGGCGTTGTCTACATATCTGTACCAGTCGTTAGGTACTTTCCCTTTAAAAGAGCCAAGAGCCTTTCTTTCCACTTCCTCCATGTAAAGGTTGGCTACAATAGGTGACACCGGGGAGCCCATGGCACAGCCACTTTGCTATCAAAAACATTCACTCCTCAGAGAAGAACACACACCTGAGGACAGACAGGAAAAATGGGTGAAGAACTTTTCAGACCGGAATTTCACTAAACCTGAAGTAGACGTACAAATACTTCGTTACTGTTTTTAAATGAGATGTTAGTGTTGTCAAAGTTAACATGTGATTAGGTAGAGGATCATTAGGGGGTCCATTGTCCCTCGTTGGGGGGATACTCCCACAGGGCTTAAATCTGGGACTCTCCTCCATTTGACCCTAGAACTGAAGAAGCTTCTTGGATGAGAGGTGAAACGTCTTCAAGCAACTTAAAGAAGTCCAGACGCTTTTCTTTCCAAGCTCCTTAGACCACCATTACTCTTGTTGACCTTCTGGCACCTCTCTCGCTCTCTCTTTTTTTTCCACATTATCATAGCTACAAAACTGAGAGGTAATTAATTTTATTGCATTCACCTTATCATGGTGAAGGGGTTTGAGTGTCCCAGGGATCCCAGGGGCTATGTATTTTGGGGCTTTTTATCCCCTAATATGGTCTCCCATGGTAAATTGGCCCTGGATGTAGGACCAGACAGAGCGATTCAAAAACCCCTATGTGTGCAAGAACTAGGGAACAGCTACCCCTGCCAGGGTAATCCAGGGTTACTGGGGCCCCACCCTGGAGCCCACAAAGGGTGCCTGAGGGCAAGCATCTGGTGGCCAGGCCTTAGTCCATTGGGTCTGGCCGGGCACAGCCTGAAAAGGGGGCATGGGCCCATGCTCCTCTAGGCCCACCATACACAGGGGAAACTGTAGGGGCCGGGTGCAATGTGTTTTGGGCGGTGGCCAGGGGTGGAGACCCTGGCATACCAATCCCCGGCTACCAAGACTAGCGAATTGGAATGTCACCTATCTGGTGGGGAAGGAGCCTGACTTGGTGTGTGAGATTGAGAGGTATGGGGTAGATCTATAATTCAATTCAATTCAATTCAATTTTATTTATATAGCACCAAATCACAACAATAGTCGCCTCAAGGTGCTTTATATTGTACAGTAGATCCTACAATAATAGATACAGAGGAAAAACCCAACAATCATATGACCCCCTATGAGCAAGCACTTTGGCATGGTAAATGGTAAAAATGGTAAATGGCCTGTATTTGTATAGCGCTTTACTTAGTCCCTAAGGACCCCAAAGCACTTTACACTACATTCAGTCATCCACACACTGGTGATGGCAAGCTACATTGTAGCCACAGCTGCCCTGGAGCGCACTGACAGAGACGAGGCTGCCGGACACTGGCGCGACCAGTAGGCAACGGGTGAAGTGTCTTGCCCAAGGACACAACGACTGTTGGAGCTGGGGCTCGAACCAGCAACCTTCCAATTACAAGACGAACTGCCAACTCTTGAGCCACGATCAAGATCGTGGCGACAGTGGGAAGGAAAAACTCCCCTTTAACAGGAAGAGACCTCCGGCAGAACCAGGCCCAAGGACGGGTGGCGACTGGTTAGGGTGAGAGAAGGAAAACAGGATAAAGACATGTTGTGGAAGAGAGACAGAGATTAATATCAGGTACAATTCAATGCAGAGAGGTGTATTAGCACATAGTGAGTGAAATAGGTGACTGGAAAGGAAAAACTCAATGCATCATGGGAGTCCCCCAGCAGCCTATGCCTATTGCAGCATACTCCCACCTCCGGCAAAGCTTTGGCAGCATTCCAAGGGAGACTGGGGGATATTAAGTCTGAATAGACCATGTTCAGCACCTCCATTGCTAAAGCTGCTGGATTGAGCTGCGGCTGCAAGGTGGTTGGTGCCTGTCATGGTGGTAATACCCGAACCAGATGTTGGACACCAGATTTGAAGGGAACCTTCAAGCTGAAGAAAGAGTCCTATCGGGCTTGGTTAGCCTGTGGGACTTCGGAGGCAGCCAATAATTACCAACAGGTCAAGTGGAACGCAGCTCGGGCAGAGGCTAAAGCAAAAACTCTGATGTGGTCGGACTTTGGAGAGTGTTGGGTTTGATTTTAATTTGGGATTAATAGAAACTTTAGTTTCTTACTGATTGAATAATTACTTAGAAACCTGCAGCTATACCAGTATAAAGAAATGTGCATGGGCAGCTGTAGACACGAAAACTTGCACCTGATGTCAGTCACAGCCACCTCTTAGCTCAGTGCCTACAAAACAAGCAGCTTCTCCCCACCAGTTTTAATCGGTTAGATATTGCACAGTCTCATATAAAACTCTGAACTGCCAGGGGAGTTACATTCTTTTGGGAAGACTGAGTGCTCTGGATGTTGTAATGCTGTATTGCTTGACACGCCTCTGCAATGTTGTGAGGAGATCAGAAACGGTACCTTTGGATTGGCAGACCAGGGTGATGGTTCCCATATTTGAGGAGGGGGATGTTATAACTATGGGGGAATTACACTCTTCAGCCTCCCCGGGAAAGTTTATGCCAACATGCTGGAAAGGAGAGTCTGTCTGTTAGTCAAACCTCAGATACCTTGGTATCTCAGGGTCTTGCTCACGAGTGAGGTGAGTGGGAGATTGACTTTCCCTTAGAGATAGGGTGAGGAGTTCGGCCATCCAGGACGGGCTCAGAGTAGAGCCGCTGCTCCTCCACATCAAAAGAAGCCAGTTGAGGTGGTTCGGGCATCTGACAAAGATGCCTCCTGGGCGCCTCCTGGGTGAGGTCTTCTGGGCATGTCCCACCGGGAGGAGGCCCCAGGGAAGACCCAGGACTGGAGAGATCATATCTCTCGGCTGGTCTCGGAATGCCTGGGTGTTCCCCTGGACAAGCTGGAGGAGGTGACCAGGGACAGAGAGGTCTGGGCTTCTCTACTTAGGCTGCTGTCCCTGCTCCAGATAAGCAGAAGAAAATGGATGGATGGATGATCAACTTTAGCCTAAATACTACTTTAATACTTTAAATTATTTCAGCTTAAACCATTAAAATAATACATACACAAATAATAATAAGAATAATGTAATACTGAATATATGTCAGTCTCTTTGTTTTAATAAATGCATCTGCTGAATAATAATAAAAACAGTATGTGTGTGTGTGCAGGTGTATACTCCATGTTTTCTTCTTATTTAGCATGAAAAGATTTACAATACATTCAAAAGCAGAAACCAACAGCAAAACAGAAAACGGAAGTTGTTTTAGGCAGGGAACAAACTTGCATTGACGCATTTTTTTCTCGAGCGCACATTAACCTATTATTTACATTTCAAGGTGTCCATCATCAAGAGCAGGTTCACAGTGACGTGTGACAGAAGAGAAGTTGTCAATCTTTTCTGCCATTTTACAGTCATCTTATTGTCAGGCATATTATTGGTTGTCTGATGAACCACTGGAAGTTTAGCCTTAAAGATTAACCTTGCTTCAGTTTTGCTGTATTTGGCTGAATCTCAGCTGACAGTATGGCTCTGCATGCTTCAGAGCCATCCTGGTAGCAGTAGTAAATCAGCAGTAAAATCATCAATCTCATTACACTGGCAGCCATATATGTCCATGGTAGAGCCAATGTCAAACATGGTCACACACTGATGTCTCTTTGGGCCTCATATTTAAAATTACAGTAAAAAGGTATAAAACTGTCATTTATCATTGAGTAACAAGGGAACAAGCCCCACCTGTCCATGAACCTGTTTTACTGTCCACTTATCCACATAATGTTGAGTCTGAAAATTGAGGAGTACGTATACAAATGGCCGTTATTACTGAACTTTTAATGTAATACTTTTTTAAAAAATCCTTTGAATTAAAGCTGAAAGTCTGCACTGCAGGCAAAACAAGACAAACTGTTTTTTTGTCCAACAAATTATGACCCTAACTGTAGATGAAGGCATGAAAAGACATTTTTTGGTGTGGAGTCCAAATACATTGCCCTCTGAAAATTATGATAAAATAAAGCAATGGCAAAGTTTATACTAAGATTTTGTCATAAGCAGTGATAGAGAGGCAAGCCTTTGAACTTACTATGCTTTAGATCTAGATTAGATTAAGCTTTAGCCTCCAATACACTAGCTAGGGGCTCAACATTTGTTCTTTGGGAAACTGAGAGTGGAAAAAGAATTTATAGTATCTCAATCGGCTGCCCACTGCTTCACTGAGTGAATGGAGAGGGGAATTTCCCCCACGGGGATCAATAAAGTGTACATTAATCCATTACTTTTTGTTGAAAGCTACAATGCAACTATATATTTATGCAAATCACAACACAAGTTCTGTAGAAAACCGATAATAACTCCAGAGAACAGATAGCTACGAAGCAATCCTCTTAAATTAATAAACTTTGTGCTGTGGTTAAAACCCTCTCTCTGAATATACCAAAACAGTGTCATTAGGACTGAAAGTCACATCATAAATGCAAATGGAATCTGGACAGGCAAGAACAGTGCTTCATTTATCTGAAATCTCAGGCATTCAAGATGTTGGGAGTTTGAAGAAAACAGGAAGTTACTGTAAAAGGTGATGAATGACATCCTTACACAACAATACGCACTGTACTGCTACTAGACCATTCAGAAAGAAAACGAGTTTACATGTCAGTCAAGAATCTTTCTAGTTGTCTAGTTATCCCTTTATTGTTTGAATTACAAGACAATGAACAAAATAATGCAGATAACCAGAACATTGTGTGCTTTTGGATGAGGCCACATGACTGAACTCATATGCTAGCAGCTTACCAAGTGTTGGGTCTGCGCTTCCACAGGCCCCGCTAGTTTATAAACTTATTCCTCATGAAGAAAGCAAGACAATCAGTGATCGATTGTTTGTACTTGCACAAGGGAGGCCCCGTCGGTATCTCAGGAACGCACTTCGAATCCTATCACAAAATGACCCCGACTTAGGCCTCTGCTCATTGCCTTTTATTGAAAATACAGTTACAACACACACAACAGTTTACACAAGCACCTCCCACCGTAAACCCCCCCTATGGTTACAAAAGTGTGTGAACACTCTCTCTGAATTTCACCAGAGAAACACACACACACACATATGAAGAGAGAGAGAGTATGCATAGTATGCAAATGGCTACCAAACGGTCCATCATAATTCGTCATACAATGAGAACAGGACAAATCAACAATTGACAATGACTAATTAATATTAAAATCTGTAACATAATGTATTGTTTGGAGTTTAGTCTGTTACTGTTACTATTTTTACCGTTTCTTCTTGGAGCAACTGTAATCCACATTATTTCCTTAGGGATTAATAAAGTATTCTGATTCTGGTTGTTTCAGGATACATGACCTGCCATTATCCAATCACACATCTGCTTACCTGTATCTTTTGCTCATTTCTCCTCCTCTTCTTTTCTCTTTTTTCTAAACTGAGCACCTGATGGCTTTGAACTTTTCTTGTCCATCTTCCATTGGTTTTAATTTTGGACTCCAGTATGAACACCCCTCCCCCAACTCGAGGATCACCACAACATAACCTGATAGACCTACACCTTAGTTCACAGATTCGCTTTGTCTAGGGTTTATTTCTGGGATTTCACACAACCCAGGATTCAAATCATGAATACATAATGGGCTTGGATTTACAACATTATGAATGAAATGTGCTCTATTTGGAAGCAGCCCCCCCCCCTCCCCTTTCGACGGGTTGTGTGTGAGACATCATCAAACTGTAAATTATAAATTTTTAATTGTTATTGATCCCTTTACCCCTGGTCCTAAAGTGTATATTTATGTTCTTACTCTTCTTATATTTATTGTTTGTTTTCTTGCACTGCTGTAACTGGAGCCTCGTCGTCTCGTCTCTCTATATACTGGACTGTATGTAGCGGAGATGACAATAAAGTTTACTTTGACTTCAGCAGCGAGCAGGTGCACCGAGGGCTCTCGCGCTCACTTTTCACGTATAGAATTTTGAAAAAACATTGGTGCAAATTATAAGTCTGTATCATAATGTCTGGTGTTTTCGTTTTTGTTGGTTTGTTTTTATTTTGTTTTATTTTGCGAGTTGGTTATTAGATGCTGCTCCAGCCAGCCAGAGAATCCCCCGCCGCCCCGCCCTCTCCTCCCTGTGCCGCAAGCAGCAGGCGCACCTCGCAAACGGACGACTCCCCCCAGCAAATGGGCGATAGAAAACCGATCGGTGCCTATGCCATTCCTAATATGCGCTGGCATGACATGGCATCCTGTATTGGTTCACCATGCACAACACACCGGTGAAGCCATAAAAGGGCAGGAAGTTTACCAAACAACAAACAGAACCTTCACATGGGATGTCTCAGTGATAAAACACTACAGCCCCCCCACAACCTCGACAGGCTGGGGAGGGGGACAAAGGAATGTCTTTGATCACACAGTTTGAAACAATGTAGAGATGGTAAGCATAAAAATGACAACATTTAACAATTCACTTTAACACCAAGTGTTTTTTTAACTTCAGTCTGTGCTACATTTTGTTTAAAGCAGAGCTATCAGGCTTTTCTCACTGCTGAGATGACAGTGCTTGGGGTGGCTTTAACCTGTTTTGCCTAAGATATAAGACAGGAATGTCTTAATGCATGCTCAATCATCCAGGTAAGGAAATATAAAGGACAGGAAGTGTGAGGGGACGTGCTGCAAGCGCTGTTATTTTTTTTTTCTTTGTGGTTTTATTTATTCAGTGTGCATCTTTGTAGCTCTAAAGACAATGACAATCAGCATTCAGCAAAAAAATATAAGATCAAATGTAGTAAAATTTCATTTGAGAGCTTTCTTAGTCAATGTCATGGTCCTGCATCTCTGACCTAGTTTTTGCCTTTTTTGTGCTTGAGTCTGGATTTGGGAGATTTTGGAGTTTTGTACTTCCTTGTACATCTGAGTCTGGTTATTCCTCAGAGAAGGGGGCTTCTCCCTTTTTATGTCTGTTAGGATCTGAGTGTAACAATCTAACTACAAAATTAGGGAGCCGGTGTTTCATTAATTGGCCGATAGTTAGATGGTACTGGTACCTTCTGGGAGTCCTTAGGGATCAGGACTGTCTGGCCTTCAGTTAGCCATTCTGGGTGTCTCTCATTGACTAGCAGCTGGTTCATTTGTACTGCCAGACACTCGTGGAGTGGAGTTAGCTTCTTCAGCCAGTAGGCATAAATCATGTTGGGACCGGGTGCTGTCTGACTCTTCATATTGGAGACTCTTTCTTAGATGTCTGCCACTGTGATGGTTACTGGTCCCTTTTCAGGAAAGTTGCTGTGATCTGCTCTTAGATCCACTAGCCACTGAGCATTGCCATTATGGCTTGTATCCCTCTCCAATATGCTCTTCATGTATTGCTCCGTTTCCAGCCTTGGTGGAGCTGTTCTCATATTGTTCCCCTGCCACTGTGAATACATCTTGGATGGTTCTGTGGAGAACAGCTGGTTTATTCTCCTGCCTTCTATTTCTCTGGTGTACCTCTTCAAGTGGCTGACCAAGGCTGTGTGTTTTTGTTTCTCAATTTCTGAGGTCTTGACAGCTTGCTGTACTTCTTAGGCACCTTCTTCATTGCACCTTTCTGCAACCAGGTGGCTAACTTCTCTCCCCCCTTGATCTTGGCCTCTAGCCTCCTTCTCCATGGAGGGTACTGTTCCTTTGTGGCTGTTCATCTTGTAGCCAGGCATTTCACTGAGTAATGCTGTGTAGATCAGCTGATTGGTCTTGGTGATGGTCGCAGTAGGTAGTGCTGCATTCACATCATCTAGTAGATCTTGAGAGGGTACTTCACGTGATCTTGGTAACTGGCTACGCAGGGTTCAGTTTCAAGCTTATCTGTCTCTATGTGCAACCCAGGATCTGGAGAGTTTTCCCACCCTAAAGCTAGACACACCTACCGGTAATCTTACTCAGCTGCGGCTGATGATTCTCGTCACATTCTCGTTTTACTCTTTAACTGAGTTGCTGAGCTTCAGTCAGTACTGGATCGTTGAGTGACACAGTCAGTAAACTCCAGCTTTCTCAGGTGAAGCGGTCTGTCGGTGAGAAGTTACTAACCATTGCGTCTTGTTTTGTCAGGAAACCTGAAGGGAGATTGGGTGGAGGGAGCCGAGCATGTTTGTCAATATTGTTGAAGGAGTTGTATATATGACCACAGATTATGAGAAGAATTTACTGCACAGGAGTTGGGAAATCGCCACGGAAGAAACCTCTTTGGACCTCAGGACGTCCTGTGTTCGGGTCCTGTTTTCCTGTAAACCTGACCAAACAATCCAGCCAGATACAGACCCAGCCCTGTTCAGTGCCTTCTGTCGCTGCAGGGGGACCAACTAGAGCGCCACGAAAGAATGCTCCAGCACATTTCCAAGGAACAGAGCTTGCTGCTTCATGGAAATGAAAGGTATGTTACAGGCCCGCACACCCTAAACAACAACAACCTTTATTTGTCACATACACAGAGTACAACATGTAGTGGAAGTGTGAGTGCTCGTGTCTGAGCTGCGGACAGGCAGTAGATGTAACCGCATTGGGCTTGTTGTGTTGTTGTTTTTTTTTGTTTGTTTTTTTTTAGCATGGGGGGTCTAGCCAGGACCCTTTCTGGACACCGAGTGGGAATCAAACTTGCGAATCCGGTTCCAAAGGTGTATAGTCTTACCACTACACTATCCAGCTCCTCCGTCTCAGTGCCGTCGTTGCCGCCAGCCATCTTCCTACCCCAGAGAAGTTTGCAGGTGAGTTAAATCAGCGGTCCCCAACCCCCGGGCCTCGTACCGGTCCGTGAGTCGTTTGGTACCGGGCCGCGAGAGTTGAGGCTCAGGTGTGAAATGTATGGTTTTCAGGGTTTTTATCGGTTTTCAGCGTTATTTTGTTATCGTTTTTATTAACTCGGTTTTCCTGGGTCTTTTCACGTGAATAAATCTTCTTTTTTTTTCGGTACCGGTACTAGTTTTATTTTGTTGTATTTATCCACGACACCTTAAAGGCCGGTCCATGAAAATAATGTCGGGCATAAACTGGTCCGTGGCGCAAAAAAGGTTGGGGACCCCTGAGTTAGATACGAGTGGAGGATTTCTTGCCCAATTTCCACTTGTTTTTCACCAGCACAGCACGCACTATTCATCCGACAGTGAAAAGATTTCCTTCATGGTGGAGCTACTGACTGGATGCCAATAAAATGAGCACAAGCGGTATTAAAAGCTCACCCTGACTAGTCATATGATGATTTTCTAACAAAATTCCACTGTGTTCTTGATAAAGCTTGTAACCCGACGCAGCAGCACACAAGATGTTTACTCTCAAGCAAGGTAAGAGGCGCATATCTGACTTCTCCATTGGTTTTTGGATTCGATTGGGAGACAGGGAAGGAGGAGAAAGCCCTTTGGGGGCTTTTACTTCATAGCCTAACTCACGTCTTAAGTCGTGAGTTAACTGTCAAGAAATTACCTAGTTCTCTAATGTCCATGTGCATTAGAATGGATGACCACATGCATGAATATGGCAAACCAAACTACGGCTAACAGCAGCCTAGTGGGGGATTCTCATCGAGCGTTCGAGCCACTTCAGGGGAACGGAGTCCAGGAGGAAGCGAACCAGCAGATGAAAAAGAGCAGCCCATGCAGCTCGGCTGAGCCTAGCTTTTGCCCCCAGACAGGAGGAGATGTCTGCTGGCCGAGGAGTGTTTCAATTGTGTACAAAAAGGCCATTATGTTGACGACTGTCTCTCACAGCCAAAAGGTCATTCCCCTCGGTAACTGTAGGGATACTGACGGGCACAGTCCTTAATTCTTCCCTACCCTGACTCTTGTGCTCGCCAAAATTAATTCTCAACACTCATACTCACACCTTAATTGACTCAGAAGCAGAGAAACATTTCATTGACCAGTCTTTGGCTAAGAACCTCAACCTTTAATTCCTTTGACCAAGCCATTGCAAGTCGCTGCCTTAAAAGGAACCAGACTCTCTGATATCACCCATCATTCTCAGGCTATCCAGCTCTCTCTAGAAGGAAGTCATGTAGAAGAGAGTAGTCTGTTCTTCTTTGATGCTCCAGGTACTCCCTTAGTTTTTGGTTATCTGTGGCTAAGTAGACACAATTTGCAAATCAACTGGTCCAAGGGCTGTATTTCCAGATGGAGCCTATGGTGTTGCAAAAACTGTCTGTGGTCAGTCACACCTTGTGTCTAAACCATCGCTCCGATCGAACCAGCTGAACCACCTGACCTAACCTCCATCTTGGTGTCTACCGTGTTTTAGCTAAAGTGTTTAGCTAATACTTGGCTCTCTGTCTCCCACCTCATCATCCTTTCAACTGTGGGATTCATTTGCTTCCTGGGGCCCCACTACCCACTAGTCTGTACAGCCTCTCTAAGCCAGAGAGGGAGATTATGAAATGTTGCATTACAGACTCCCTGGCCGCTGGGATCATTTGTCCGTCCACTTCCCATTCAGTGTTGGCTTCCATATAGAGAAGAAAGACAAGCCTCTCAATCTCTGTATTGACTTTCAAGGGCTAAACAAGATCACTGTTAAAAACAAGTAGCCCCTGCTGCTGTTGTCTTCAGCCTTTGGTGAACACCGTGGGTCCTTGTAGTAACTCAAACCTGATTTACAGAACTCATAACATCTAGTCAGGATAAGGAAGGGGAATGGAAAATGGACTTTAACATTCACCTCAGATATTTTGAGTACCTGGTCATGCCATTTGGACTCACTAACGCCCCTGCATCGTTTCAGGCTCTGGTCATGATGTCACAACTTGTATAGTGGATTAGATTTTGTAGGAGATGTTCTGTTCATGCATGGTGTCTGTGAACGCAGCATGAACATTTACTCTTCCCTTAGCTGTCTAATCAGAAGCTGGTTATAAGGAGCAGCTGTGGCCTACTCAGTGACTCCTGGCATTTGGCACTCATTCCTTTCGTAGCCATATTGCTTAACTATTTTACTGAAGTGCTTTTTTTTTTTTTTTTTTTTTTTTTTTTTAACTAGAGCAACATGGTGGCAGTGAATCTCATTCTTTTAAGCAATGTTTGTTACTAAAGTGTTTTAATTAAAGGTTATGTACTGCAAGTCCTGCCCCCTAATTTTCTTTTCTTCAGCTCTATATTATTTGTAGTTATTTTAATAAACTTTTTTTATGAAATTGATTTGCCATGCCTCTGCCTGTGTTTTCTTTTCAGACAAACAAGAAACAAGGGTTTTGTTTGTGTGTGTGTGTGGTTGTTGTGTTTTTTTTTTTTTTTTTTTTGTTTTCTTGAAAATCCTTTTTTTTGCAGTGCATCCGAGAAGCTTTTTGTATCTTATGACCAGGTGGGAGAAGAGTCACAGATTTTAAGCCCTATTGGGAGTGGTCCCTTAAGAGGGTCGTTGACCCACTGTTGATTGGGTGCCTAATCACACGAGCCAAGGTGTGAAAATGGGTGTAGGTTATTATCAGCAGAGGTTTCTGTCAAGGTCAGTGATACAGCAGGCAGAATGAAGGACCTAAATTGCATGACTTGTAAATGGAAAAGTAAACTCAAGGAGGCAGCTTTATTGCTGTGCATGCAAGAACCAACCACTAAACACTACATACTGAAAACTAGAGACTGGGACCAAAACAAGACACTAGGAGGTAGGAATAGTGAGAGGGAAACGAGAAGCTCAGAGATAACACACAGTAACACTAACACCTGAACACACAGCAACATGGGGTAATACAAAGCGACAACGGACAGAGGAAAACACAGGGCTTAAATACAAAAGGGAGCAACGAGGGGATGGGGGGGGGGGAAAAGGAGGGAACCACAGCTGGGACTAATAAGACAAAACGACACAGGGAGGAAGCAAAACTGAAAACACTGTGCATGGGACACGAGACTTTCAAAGTAAAACAGGAACCAAGAGAAAGAGGGAATATGGAGACAAGCGTGACTAAACATAGTAACAGAAACCTAAAGACTAGGCACTAAGAATATAACACATGGATAACAATAAGGAGAGCCAAAACCATGAATAACATTAAATCAAAGAATATAAATTAATCAACAAGCAAAACACTGGGTCACAGACCCAGTACCGCAACAGTTTTAGCTGAAACCTACAAGACCTTGCCTCACTCTGTCATGTGACTTATTGAGATGAGCTGACACATGGTCTGAGTGGGCGTTGAGGCATCTGGGAAGGGATCTCAAAACTGGATTATAGGTGGTGGACAGTTGGTGTCGTACGCTACCCCCTCGTTTCAAAGATGGTTGTTCAGTGTGGACATAAATGGCTTCTTTTACTCCTCTTTCAAAACATATGTCTTCTCTGTCCAAAATGTGAACATTGGCATCCTCGAAAGAGTGACCTTTATCCTTTACATGCAGATGTGACCTGTATCACTTCAAAAGAACTTTATAAGAACGCTAATGTAAGTAGGTATCTGAAACTTTGTTAAATTTCTATTGAATGTATTTGTCCCCTAATTTTGTTTTTATTTTTTATTATTGAACTAATAAAACTGAACTAACAAAAATGTTCCTACTAAAACTGCTTCTATGAAGATACACTGAAACTGTCATGCTGAAAAGGTGTAAGCTGTTTTGTCACACAGAGTAATTATATAAGGAATTTGAGTCACACAGTTTCACTTTCTTTTTCACTCTTGTGTGCCTGTAGGTCTGTTAAACTCATTAAATCTTCAACCTGTCCAACAAGATGCTTCATGTTGTTGTAGAATCAGTGAAACTCTCCCACTCAATATACAAGTCAATACACTGTGGGCTTGCAGTTGCACTGTTGAGTATTCTGTTAGTAATCTTCATGCTGGCTATGATATTTTCTTCATGTTTGTTTAACTGTTATGTTGCTGCTCTGTTGTCCACGACTTTCCCTTGAGAAACTTTTGGGTTGCTTTTGAAATTCCACCAGTCCCAGGTTCACTGGCAGCCATACATGCCAATGTTATGTCAGTTTATTATTATTATTATTGCATTTGTTAAATTGAGAATAACTGACACACATACAAGTGACAATGGCACGAAGGCGATAACAAAGTTGGGAAAATAAAATGAGAAGTTGAGAAACAGGCAGAAATGGCCAGGGAAAGCAACTACAAATAAGAACCAGGAAGAGGACTCAACAAACACACTGATGACAAAGAAAGGCAACGGCAGGGAGTCACAGGGAAGACAAGAAAACACAATCAAAACTCAAAATAATCACAACAAATCTGGGACTATGACAGTGTGGTTTTATTTTTGCACAAATCAGGCAGTGCTTGTCAGCAAGTCTGACTTATTAAAGTTTAAATTTATTGTAAATGCATTGACAATTATGCTAAAACACTTAAACCTGACATATGTCAAAACAGCAATGGTCCCAAATGTGAGTTTTTCACAGTAATATATATATTTCTTTCATTTTGTAAATGTCTCACATCCGACTTTCACAATTTATTGGCAAAAGAATTAAAAGCACTTAGCTTGGTGTGCAGATCTTTATTTGACATTGTAGCTATTAACAACAGTAATACCACCAAATTTATTGCTTGGATATGTGGTTAAACTGTAGTTGAAAAAGCAAGAAGTGGATATTTGCAGGTAATTTTACTTGGATGAAAGCTTTGTTCCAGCTTAAAAGGGGCAGTAGATGACACATCAGCTACTATGATTAAAATTAGTAAAGCAGTGATAGTTAAATTAAGCACACTGCAGGGTGAGTTTTAACACAGTGTGAGAAGTGAGGTTATCCAGCACACCTAGATTAGTCTTCTTCCCTATTGAAACTGTTCAACTATCAAAACTGTTCCTGCTAAAACTAAAAAGATACACTGGAGACTGTCATCCTGACAAAGCGTACATTGTTTTGTCTCAAAGAGTAATTATATAAGACAATTTGAGTCACACAGTTTCACTTTCTTTTTCTCTCATTTGTGCATAAGCCTGCAGGTCAAATCTTTAACCTGTTCAACAAGATGCTTCATGTTGTCGTAGAATCAGTGAACCAGTGCTACTCAACATACAAGTCACTACACCGTGGGCTTGCACAGAACAGCGCAGACTCTTTCAGATGTTTCTGGCAAATTCTAATTTGGCCTTCTTGTTCTTCAGTGGAACCAGTGGTTTGCACTTTGCTGTAAATCCTTTGCAGTCAAATTTATGAATAATTATTTTGATTGTAGACCTTAACAATGATAGTCCCATTTCCTTGACAGTGTTCTTGACTTAATTTGTGAAGCTATGTTTTTAACCATAGAAGTGATTGCAGAAGTCAGGGGTTTAAATAGATAAGACAGTTACTGCTTGTAATTGCTTAAGAGCTTCTAATGATTAACCTTCAAGCTGTAAGAAGGTGTGATAAATCTGACTCATCTTTTAAAACTTACTAAATTATGGAAAAAAACAATTAAGTTGTTACAATTATGAAATAAAACATGTTTTAAAAAATTTGGCACCAGTGAGCTTTCTCTATCTGTTGAGCGCTGCTATCTTAAGAAGAATCATTTAATCTGTTCTCCAATACAATAACATTATGCTTTGGCACACAAATAATATAAACAGAAAATCTTATAGGAAAACTTAAAGTTAGTAGTCCTTTTGAAGAGATGCACATACCAACAAGATTTTTTTTAAAATTAAACCTCAGTCATATGAAACTGTTTCATTGGCACGATTGCTTCAACGGTTAATAAGAGCTTATGGTCCTAAATGTGGCACTATGTTAAAGACAGAGACATGAAAATAGTAGCCCCCCATTTTATTTGATGCTCAGAGACATTTTCTTTTAGTAAGGCCACTGTAATGTCAGTTTTACTGTTGTTTAAGTTCCACCAGCAGAGGGCGCTCAGTCCTGTACGCATCGGTAGCTGACGCTACACTAGAAGAAGTAGTGTCAGTGGTGAAGAGGCAGTGTACGGCCTGCGCGCCGAAAGAACTGATTAATCAGACATTTTTCTGTCTTTACAGGTAAGCTGGGTGGTTGATAATGTAAAACAGAGGTTCTAAACGTGACCGACAGTAGTGGCGATTAATTCATAAATGTCTTGTGTGTGGCGAATGTTAAGCTAAAGAGCTAATTTCCAAGTTGGTCCAGTTGTTAGCCTGTGCCGATCCAAGTGTTAGACTGTACCGAAACTCTGTGAGCTCGGTGCAGGTATTTTTGGTTAAAGTCACAATATATATGTTTTGCACAATAAGAGAAAATGTGAATTGCTTTATGTTTAGTTCATGAAAAGTGAATGCTGTAAAAATGTGTTAAGAAAAACATTTATTTGAAAGAGATCTAGTCTAATAAATACAGTTAAGAAGATACGTTCATAAATAGGTTAAAACAGAAGTAAAAACAAGATAAAACTGTAATGAGAGTTCACTATGTTATTCATGTATATAGTAAAATGTATTTGTGTGATTTAAGCAGTTTATCAAAGTGGTGTATATGAATATGGAACTGTATAAGTTACTTGTATAAAGTAATGTTGTCGACACTAGAAGAAGTAGTGTCAGTGGTGAAGAGGCAGTGTACGGCCCGCGCGGCGAAAGAACTGATTAATCAGACATTTTTCTGTCTTTACAGCTTTTCTGTAAAAATAAATATGTTGCACGGGAGATGAGTTGGCCCATCATTTCAGCAGTGTAACATAAAGAATAATATGGAATACTTTTTCAATTTAAGTGTCAATTTATAAAATAATAATGCAATGCAGGCTTGAAGCTTTGTTTATTAGGGTGATGGACACCAATAATGTAAATGGAATAAAGGACTTTCTTTGTGTGTGCTTGATGATGAAATAGAAAATTACAACATGTGAAGTCTTCCTGTCAAGATGATGTGGACTCCAGAGTCAGTAAAGACAGGACCACTCATCTCTCCCACTTTGAGAGCAAAGAAGGGCGTCTTCAAAAGGCTTCTACATCTGACCTAAAACATAAACACACATGTATCTATAGCCATTTTTTGAAACCTTTTATATAATATAAAATGTTAGTTAGATCTTTGTTTGACGTTTATTAGCTTTCAGCTAGTTTGGGTGCGCCATCTGGCTACAAATAAATAGCTGCAAATAAATAGTCACAAATGCCTATTTATTTGCAGGCTTACCATCACAGTGCTGGGAAGTGAGAGAAGAAATTCCAGAAATGACTGTGGGGAAAACAATCAGCACATCAAAACTTTGTCAGATGACGCTAAACATAGAAAGCACTGAGGTGGGTGGAGCAAATTCTGTCTACTAGTGGACTCTCCAGCAGACTACCCTAAAATAGTTCCTTGAACAAACAATGTTTGTTACCATGAAAGCAGATTCCGATTTATTAGAATTCCATTTTCAGCCTCATGACTTTCACTTTTCAGAAATATATAATAACTATAATGTGGGACTGCTCAGTGGCTGGCAACTAAAATGCTTTGACATCCTGTGAAAATCCAAAATGGAGATGCTGTTTACAGTTTTTTCTGAATGCTTAAACCCTAACTGTGATTCTTATAGCACAATTTCTAAAACTATTAATACTTACAGCAAAACCACTCACTGAGTTTGCAAAACTAAAAGCACAAACACTGCTTTGCACTCAGTTTGCCATTTTGTAACACACACTTTGCAAACCTGTAGCTACAATCCACTGCACAGCACTCTTTTTGCAGAACTGTAAACACAACTCACTGCTTTACACTCAATTTCCAAATGATCAACGCACTCCTAGAAAAACTATACACATTTATGGCTATTATTTACACTATTTTGCCAACTGTCTGGCACACTGCCACATGTGAAAACTTTTTTAGATAATTAGTTCACTTTGCAATCAGCCTAAGCACTATAATACAGGTAAGCTCTGTGTGTGGAGTACAATTGAGGGAGCAGGAAGAGTGAGAAGTAGAGGAGGCCGAGGAAGAGGACGTGGAGGTGAAGAAGTAGGATGAAGAGGATGACAAGAACAAGGACGAGCAAGAGGAGGACGAGGAGGGGGGAGAGGAAGTGTAAGAAGAGTAAGAAATAGAATTGCTGATGACATCAGAGCTACAATAGTGGACCATGTAATCAACCATGGAATGACCCTGAGGGAAGCTGGCCAACGGGTTCAGCCTAACTCAAGCCGCTACACTGTAGCAAGCATCATAAGGACGTTTTGAAATGAGAATCGGTTAGTACAGTCACTTTGCACTAAGATTTGTAGCACTGCCATATTCTAATGAGAAACACAACAATACCATAGATGTAAAATTCCAGAAGATATTTTCCCCAGTGCCTTTGACTAGAGCAGGGGTGGCCAACCCGCGGCTCTCGAGCCGCATGCGGCTCTTTGCCTGGTTTCATGCGGCTCTTACGTTCATATCAAAGTTTGTGTTTGTGTTTTGGGTTTTTTTATGTTGTTGTTTTAAAATGTGCGCGTTCGCTTCGCTTGAGTTCAATACGGTATTTTCATCAAATGCGCATGTGTGTGAGATGAAAATACCGCAAAGTTTCCCAGTAGGAGCAAGTTCGCCCTTAAAATGGCAGGAAAAAATGCACAGCAAAAAGAAAATATGAAGATGAACACAGGACGTTTTTAACAGAGTGGGAGAGTTTATATTTTTTTGTTGAACGCAATGGCAAGCCATTCTGCCTTATATGTCAGACGTCATTAGCGCATTTCAAAGCTTCAAATCTTCAGCGCCACTTCAGCTCACTCCATGCTAACATCGACCAGGAATTTCCAAAAGGGACTGAACTTCGCAAGCACGAGTTGGCCACTTTGAAAAGTCAGGCAGAAAAGCAGATACAGTTTTTCCAAAAATTTACGAAGCGGTCAGAGACCATAACGCTCGCATCCTATCAGCTGGCTTGGAACATTGCATGGGCTAAAAAGCCATACAATGAAGGGGAGTTCGTTAAAAAATGCCTCAGTGACGTTGTTGAAATCTTGTCTCCTGAAAACGACAAATTAAAACGCATGGTATCAGACGTCCAACTGTCCCGCCACACTGTT
Source organism: Perissodus microlepis (assembly GCF_051167445.1). Taxonomy (NCBI): domain Eukaryota; kingdom Metazoa; phylum Chordata; class Actinopteri; order Cichliformes; family Cichlidae; genus Perissodus; species Perissodus microlepis. The sequence continues at coordinate 29,268,215 of NC_140466.1, read as the reverse complement.
GAACACAGAATATCGGACATTAACACGGCTATTGAATCACAGTTGCACTCTGACCTTCAAGCATGTGAGTATTTTAGTGTCGCATTGGATGAGAGTTGTGATATACAAGACAAGCCTCAGTTGGCAATATTTGCACGGTCTGTGTCAAACGATTGTGTGATCAAAGAAGAACTCCTGGATATTGTGCCATTAAAAGACAGAACCCGTGGCATAGATGTGAAAGAAACCATGATGGCTGCATTTGAAAAAGCAAATCTGCCCATAACGAAATTAACTACAATAGCCACGGAGGGAGCACCAGCCATGATGGGATCTGTGAACGGGCTTGTGGGGCTGTGCAAAGCTGACCAAACTATTCCTGACTTTTGGAATTTCCACTGCATCATCCACATGGAGCAACTCGTGTCTAAATCATTGAATTTAGATAACGTCATGAAGCCTGTGATGGAAATCGTCAACTATATCCGCACACATGCGCTTAACCACAGGCAATTCAAGAATCTCATCGCTGAGCTGGACCAAGGGCTTCCAGGTGACCTGCCGCTGCACTGCACTGTGAGGTGGCTGTCAAAAGGCCAGGTACTCTCTCGCTTCTTTGAGCTCTTGGATGCCGTGAAACTGTTTATGGAAAAGAAGGACAAGGACTATCCCGAGCTCTCGGACCTCAAGTGGATTATGGATCTGGCCTTTTTGGTCGACATGCTGTGTCACTTGGACAGACTGAACCTGACCCTGCAGGGTAAGTTAAAAATGCTGCCTGACCTGGTGCAAAGTGTGTTTGCGTTTGTCAACAAACTGAAGCTGTTCAAGACACATATTCAAAAGGGAGATTTAACGCATTTTCTCACTCTGCTAAAAGCCAGCGGGCAAGTCGCCAGTGCTGCCCTGAGTAGGCAAAGAGCCAGATATGCAACACTGATTGAAAACTTGCATGAAAGCTTCGTGACCCGGTTCCATGATCTACAATTGAAAAGGCCACAGATTACTTTCCTCGTCGACCCATTTAATGCAGAGACCGGCTGTTTGAAAGTCCCGCTAGTCACAGATGAAGCTGCGGCTGAGTTGGAGATGATCGATCTTTGTGAAGAGGACCAATTGAAACCTGCTTTAAGGGAAGGGACCATTGAGTTCTGGAAAAGTGTGCCAATGGAAAAATACCCCAATGTCAAACGGGCTGCGCTTAGGATACTGTCAATGTTTGGGTCAACATACGTCTGCGAGTCTGTGTTTTCTACCCTAAAACATGTGAAATCAAAGCATCGATCTGTTCTGACTGACACTCATGTGAAAGAATTGCTTCGAGTGGCAACAACGGAATACAAGCCAGATTTAAAGAGGATTATTCAAGGCAAGGAATGCCAGAAGTCCCACTAAACAACATGCATTGTAAAAGTAAATGCTATTGTAGATTATTATATTTTTGTTTGTGGACTTGGTTGAACTGAGAGTTTGTGTGTGTGAGACAGTGCACACAATGTTCATTGTTGAAAATGACTGGCCTGTGGTTTTAGTACTGTAGGAGTCCATTTCTGTCATTATCATGTTGGTGTGTGACATTTACAATAAATCTGGCTGAGGAGAGATGTGTGTATTTTTTGTTTGTGTGTGTGTGTGTGTGTGTGTGAGAGAGAGAGAGAGAGAGAGGGAGGAAAGGATGGGTGATGTTCATGTGTGCCCATGCGTATGATGTGGCTCTTTGCGGTAACACAGTAAAAAAAAAAGTGGCTCTTGGTCTCTGACTGGTTGGCCACCCCTGGACTAGAGGACAACATTGCATGTGATGTAGACAAAATTTTGTGGCCAGATCCAGAGAGACGACACGATGTAGACTGATTTCTTTTTTTTCCTCAGTGAAATTACAATTTTGTTTTGACTTGGAAATAAACACTTGTGTTTGTTTTGATGTGTGTGAATAAACACCAGTACTTGAAGTTTGGATCCGTATATGTTTATGGACCTATGACAAAAGTATGACCTCAATCTGACATAGCCTACCTTGTGCACAGAGAAAGCAAAAGCCAGATGTGTTTTTCATTCATACCATCAGTGTGTAGTTGGTGCATTGTGTGCTTATTAATATGATGGCTTGTGTTAACTGTTGGATACCAAAATACCATTTTTACAAAGGTGTGGAGAGTTAAGCAAGGGTTATTCGCTTTTACAAGAAAACTACAATGTTTTGCTGATTGGGTGAAGGGTTTTCTTATTTGTGTGTAGAGTTTTGTAAAAATAGCCAATAGTTACAAAAAATGTGCTTAAGCCATCAGAAAAAACTGTAAACATATTTTAAATTAAAATAACTACAGAGCATTTTCAGTTGACCATTTCAAACTCAAAAACTTTTAGAACAGAAATTGTAAAAATTCTCAACAATTTTACACAATTACAACAACTGCAAAACTCCATAAGAGGTGAATTGGAGGCCTAAATACAGGTTCAAAGCTGGAAACAAAACATAGTGGTGTCAATAGGTGTATTGACCACCCTAAAAAAATTCTGTTTAAAATAGAGCATAAAAATGGCTGTAATTCATCAACACTTATTAAAATATACAGCCTGTCAAATTACAGCTGCACCTCAGCTACTCTACGAGCTAAAATTATGAAAACTGAGTCATTGTCCAAAGTTTTCTCAGCTGTATGAGTAGTAAAGTAGTAGTAACATACCCTGCACAGTATGTACCACCGGCAGATAGAGGAAGTGGCTGACATCCAGAAATCCTACCAGTGGCTGGACAAAGCTGGACTGAAAGACAGCACAGAGGCACTAATCATGGTAGCACAGGAACAAGCTCTGAGCACAAGATCACATTCATAACCTCGCACCTCCTTACCTTTCTGACCTGTTAAGCACTACCTTTTCTGCCCACCCACTTCGATCTTCTTCTTCTATCCAGCTTTCTGTGCCTTCCTTCTGCCTCACCACCATGGGAATTTATTATTATCATTATTATTATTATCCATAGAGGCTGGGGTCCTTCCCACTAGGCAAGACCCGAGGTGCAGGCTGTGTAAAGATGCCCCTGAGACAATCCAGCTCATAACAGTCGGGTGCAAGATGCTAGCAGGCAGGGCATACATGGAACGCCATAACCAAGTGGCCGACATAGTATTCAGAAACATCTGTGCCGAGTATGGCCTGGAAGTCCCGAGGTCCAAACAGGAGACGCCCCCTAGGGTTGACGAGAATGACCGAGCTAAGATCCTGTGCGACTTCCAGATACAGATGGACAAAATGGTGGTGGCTAACCAACCGGACATAGCAGTGGTAGACAAGAAGAGGAAGATAACCGTAGTGATAGACGTAGCGATGCCGAATGACAGCAACATCAGGAAGAAGGAACACAAGAAGCTGGAGAAGTACCAAAGGCTCAGAGAAGATCCTGAGAAGATGTGGAGGGTGAAGGTAACAGTGGTCCCAGTGGTAATGCGAGCACTCGGTGCAGTGACTCCCAAGATAGCCGAGTGGCTCCAGCAGATCCCAGGAGCAATATCCGAGATCTCTGTCCAGAAGAGCAAGACCGCACTCCTAGGAACAGCTAAGATACTGCGCAGGACCCTCAAGCACCCAGGCCTCTGCTGGAGGACCCAAGCTTGAAGGAGAAACCGCCTACAGTTCCTGGTCAAAATTGACTGGTCTGTTTTAACACCTCTTAAACTGGCATAACAAACATTTTTCACAACCAAATTCAGTTCAGTGGGTCGTTCAGTGGTCTTTCAGTGGGCCATTCAGTGTGTCGTTCAGTAGGTGGTAAAGTGGGTCTTTCATTTGGTCATTCAAATGACCAAATGAAAGATGTCATTTTGGCGAGATTTGGGCGATCGTGGCTCAAGAGTTGGGTGCTCGTCTTGTAATCGGAAGGTTGCCGGTTCGAGCCCCGGCTCGGACAGTCTCGGTCGTTGTGTCCTTGGGCAAGACACTTCACCTACCGCCTACTGGTGTTGGCCAGAGGGGCCGATGGCACGATATGGCAGCCTCACCTCTGTCAGTCTACCCCAGGGCAGCTGTGGCTACAACTGTAGCTTGCCTTCACCAGTGTATGAATGTGAGAGTGAATGAATAGTGGTATTGTAAAGCGCTTTGAGGGGTCCCAAAAAGCGCTATATAAATGCAATCCATTATTATTATTATTATTATTATTATTCAGGGGGTCAGAGGCCAAAGGGTGGTATGGGGGGGTGGATTCCCATTCATTTCCTATGGCGGTCACTTTTGACCGGGAACACCACAGGGCACACACAACACAAGTTGACTAAAACACTCAAAATTGAATGAAAACAAGTGCTCATCACTTTTGTATGTTCAAGTGCATAGTGTGGAGGATGTCATAAGGCCTTGAGGCAATCAGATGTAAAACACAATATTTATGAGTGTTTTAAGTTGTAAATCGGACAGATTTGCCCTGGGCAGGGATCACACCAGCAACCCTCAGATTAGTAGATTACCTGTTCTACCTCCTGAACTACAGCCATCCCATCTGCATTTGTCTTGTACAAATGCAATAACTTCTGGAAGGAATAACTCAGTGCATTATTAATCTGAAAATTCAGGGATTCAAACAAGAACTTGTTATGTATGTATGTAGTGTACTGTAAACTGTACTGTGCGTAAAACATTTTCACTTTCTTTTTTTCATGCAGACACACCTGTCTCAATGGTTAGATAAGGCTTAACATGCCAGTCAAGAATCTTAGTAACTCCTTTGTTATTTAATTCAAAAGAGAATTAACAATAGAATACAAGGGCGTAGATTTGGTGGTTTTGACATTGCTGGGGACGGATGATTCAACCACCAAATCCTGCCCTGCTTCTTATCTTTTTTTCCTTTTTGTCTTTCCTTCTTGATTTAAAAAAAGGAGAAATATACTTGCCTATATGTGCTATTCTACATGCTTTTAAACCATTTAAAATTACAATTCATAGTTTTATATGTGAATTATATCATGTTAAATTACTATTAAACAAATGACTAAGTATTTTAGACTTTAGTTTTCTTCAGCCATATTCCATATAAAAAGTGAGACATGTCAATTCAGATTCTTTGTCAAATTACATCAGCAGCCAAACAGTTGTCATGATAATAAATACTAGTTAATCAATAGCACCAGATCATGAGTCAGTCACCTGTGACCTTGCCTCTTCACCTCTGTCCGAGCTACAACATGGCAGAGCTTACTAGGCTTTAAGTGACTTGCAGGTTTCTTTGAAAAATACTTTCTTATATCCCGGTTCTTCCTTTGTGCGGCCATCCTCCAGTGCTGGCTTGCTGCTGCTAAAACTAAACAGAACTCCCTGAAAGGCTCAGCCAATCACATTGGCCATATTTGTCACATGAGGTAGGACTCCAGTAGAGAACATAATTTATCTCTTTCTGCACCGCTGGGTGAATGAGACGTTGAAAGATAGTTTTTTTTCTCTCTATTGGGTTTGTTTTTCTTTACTCGAAGAGATCAAATTATTGGTGGGGACAATTCAATAATCGCTGGATATTGGTGGGGACATGTCCCTTCCGTCCATGCTAAATCTACGCCTTTGATAGAATACATAGAAATCACTTCTTTAACCAGGCTACTACAACCCTCAAACTAATTTAGCTTTGCTAAAGTAACATTAAGACAACTAATGTCTGTAAGCATGGAACAGAAGCTCATTAACCACAGGTCCTAACAGACTGACTGGATGGGTCACTTTATAACAGGTACATTCATTTGTAGAATTCCTCATTCAACAGTCATTTTGAGGAGACCAGCTCCTACAAATATTACACACATTATAACAACATGAGTGTTCTCAGTCAGACGTTACATCTTTTCTTAAATGGGACCTAGGCTCTTTTCACTGTTAACCTGACAATCCGTTAAATTCTGTTAATTCTATGTACTGTCTTACTCAACTCGTAAACACAACTTTTTGTCAAAGGAGGCTTGCAGCCTGCAGTGCGCATATAGGATATTCCTCTTAGCCTACAGTAATATCACCAACGTGAGATAAACACTCTAACGCAAAAGTTAGCACAGGCTTTTACAGTGTTTCTCTAAAAAATATGATTGGAACAGCAAAATATTTGCCATTCTTGCAATGGACAAAATTTCATGCATCATCTACAAAAACTAAGAGCAGGGGCGATTCTAGGATCAGAGCTTTGGGGGTGCTGAGCACCCAGAGAGCTGCCCAGCCAGGCAAGATAAACCTGTCTCTGTCAGTCCCTGCATCCTTAAATGTTGTCACGAGTTCTCTCTGACTGTCTCCTTGGTGCATTTAAACCCCTGTTCCTCCCTGTCCTCATCGTCTGTTGTCTTCGTCTCTGTTATCAGTCATCATAATTTTACCATCTCTGTGCAAGTCTGCAAATTTCTTTAAAAAAAATCACAAGATTCTTAAATTCATCAAGTCTCTCTGTGCCTGGGTCCTCGTCACAAAACATGACATCACTGTTTTGTACATTTTAACACAATTGAATCCCCACATTTGTGAAAGAAAAGCAAAACACTTTTTTGAAAAGTCTGTAACAAAACCATCAAATCTGATAAAGGTTATTTAAATGCTGCAAAAGAAGAATGGATTGGAATAGAAAAAATACATATCCTAACCTTAATTACTGGGGGAGAATAATGAATGATGCTCATAGTGAGTAAAAAGTAAACTGAATGCATTTTTTGGACAGAGATTCACTTTTAATATGTATGTATAATATAATACAGATACATAAAAAAAACACTCCCAAAACAGAATAAATTGTTACAAATAAATTATTACAAAATATTAATAAAAACTATAAAAATGGAAGCAACTTTGCCTGTGGTAGAATGTATACAATGTATGAAAAAATCTTTACTGCAGATACTAATTTTACTAATTTAATAATAATAATTTTGTGTTGTAAGATTTATGACTTTCATGCTTTCATAGTGGTACTTGGAAGAGCTTGACATTTTTCTCAGGTGGTACACACTGTAAAAAGTTTGAGAAACACTGATAAGTGTATGTGTGCTTTTGGAAAACATTTAAAGCTGCTGTACAGAATCTTTGAAACAAGCTTAAAACATTTTTAGAATATAAACTCTGCTTCTCTTTACAGACAACTGGACGGTCCAAAAGTTGGCCTACCTATTACTGGCTGAGGTTTTAGTAGAGTTGTGGCTGAACCACATAAAAATATATCATTAATTTTAATCTCCCCAATCAATTATAATGTTATGTTTGAATATTGTTAAAGAGGGTCAAAAATGTTTCAACCCAGTTTGTTTTGCAGATTCTGTATAGCAGCTTTAATATAGGGAGGACATAACTTCCAGGTTGTGTTGAGTAAAATTAGGTTTTTTTTCTCTTTGTCAGTTTAACAGTTTCTGTTTTGCCTGTCACTATTCCCTGTCTGTTTTCTTACCTGGTTCTTCCTGACCTTGTACTTTCTCCTCACGTTCCCCTCTTTCCTCTCTCCCTCTTTGGACTGACAATCATACACAAACAGATTGTATTCAATTAGATGAAAAATTAAATTAATATAAAAAAAAAATACTATTAAGATCACTAACAAAAAGTCCTCTCAGTGAACTTTCAACCAAAAGGCAAATCTAATAAAAGATATGAATATTGAAACACTGATCCAACATTATTCCTGATTGACGGTTCATTTGATTTTACACTTTTACCTGAATGTGGCTCCTTTTTTTTTTTTGAAAAAACTTCCTTATATCCCTTATAAACATGGCTGTCTCTCTGTACACAAACACACACACACACACACCCAGGGAGTTCTAAGGTTAATGGGCATTCAGTCAGTTAGCTAGTTAGTATCCATTTCAAACAGGACAGTGGTAACAACAGTAGGCTACAGACAATTTTAAGTTTTAGATTTTAAATAGTCTGTATAAATTTCAGTGGGAGCAACAGGACAGTCAAATGTTGCTGATTTTACAACAGAGCAGGACGGATTGTAGGGTAGCAAACATTGTCGGAAAACACGTTTTCAACACTGCAGGTTACCTGGTGTAATGCTTTTCAGCTAAAAAGAAACATGGTCTGACAACTACCTAACTATATAAAGAGTAACTGAAGGTGAAATGCAGCTAATATGTCCTGTTTTAAGCCAGGCACTCACACCTCCACTCTGCTGCATCTCATCGCTCTGGCAGCAACGGCGCTAGAGCCAGAGCAGGGGAGAGGGGAACTGGAACAAACCATTTTGGGGGGGGGGGTTATCTATACTTTTGTTGTTAAAATGTTACGCCTCAAACAAGTACAGTACTGTATGCTTTTTATATTTTTAGTAGTTTGTCACACAAACAGCAAATATTGTCAAAAAAAAAAGTAAGAAATCTTTGAGGGTGCTTTGATTCATTTTGGGGGTGCTGAAGCAGAGAAACACTGTAAAAACCTGTGCTAACTTTTGCGTTAGAGTGTTTATCTCACGTTGGTGATATTACTGTAGGCTAAGAGGAATATCCTATGTGCACACTGCAGGCTGCAAGCCTCCTTTGACAAAAAGTTGTGTTTACGAGTTGAGTAAGACAGTACATAGAATTAACAGAATTTAACGGATTGTCAGGTTAACAGTGAAAAGAGCCTAGGTCCCATTTAAGCAAAGATGTAACGTCTGACTGAGCACACTCATGTTGTTATAATGTGTGTAATATTTGTAGGAGCTGGTCTCCTCAAAATGACTGTTGAATGAGGAATTCTACAAATGAATGTACCTGTTATAAAGTGACCCATCCAGTCAGTCTGTTAGGACCTGTGGTTAATGAGCTTCTGTTCCATGCTTACAGACATTAGTTGTCTTAATGTTACTTTAGCAAAGCTAAATTAAGAAGTAATAAAAAGGAGAAGAAACCAGTGCTGTGAAACTCATCCATGAAGTTCCATGAGAAGTTCCATGTTACAGAGTTAGAATATAAATATAAAAAGAGGGGGATGTAAATGGCCGAGTCATCCACTTTCAGATTTGGCATGAGTGTGAATTGCATAACACCAGTTTTCACCCCAGGTTTTGAGGACCTGTATTGTTCAGCTGTCTGTGAACTTAAGCCACATCTACAGAAGCAGGAGAAGAAACCAGTGCTGTGAAACTCATCCTGGTTTTTACACTGAAAAAGTCACAAGCATCTCAGTTTAGCAACTATCAACCGTTACATCACATCTGATGAAAGTTGAGTCCTTTCTCCTTACTTTTGATTCATAGCACTGTAATATAAACTGGATCACACAATGGTTCATGCATGATAATAAGTTGGTACAATACAGTCATGACTCTACCCTAAATATGTTGTCAGAGACTGGGTGGGTATTGAAAGGTAAATAGGATTATAAATTGTATCAATAATGCAAAATATTGTATCAACTATTGTAACTGAATTCCTTGGAAATGTTAAATACAGAGTTAAAAAGTTTTGTATTTACTAATTAGATTGTGTCGTGGTGAAGAGGGAGCTGAGTGTAAAAACGAAGCTCTCAATTTACCGGTCGATCTACGTCCCTACCCTCACCTATGGCCACGAGCTGTGGGTAGTGACCGAAAGAACGAGATCGCGGATACAAGCGGCAGAAATGATCTTCCTCCGAAGGGTGGCTGGCCTCTCCCTTAGAGATAGGGTGAGAAGTTCGGCCATCTGGGAGGGGCTCAGAGTAGAGCCGCTGCTGCTCCACATCGAAAGGAGCCGGCTGAGGTGGTTCAGGCATCTGACAAGGATGCCCCCTGTGCGCCTCCTGGGTGAGGTGTTCCAGGCATGTCCCACCGGGAGGAGGCCCCGGGGCAGACCCAGGACACGCTGGAGAGATTATATCTCTCGGCTGGCCTGGGAACGCCTTGGTGTTCCCCCGGATAAGCTGGAGGAGGTGGCTGGGGAGAGGGAGGTCTGGGCCTCTTTGCTTAGGCTGCTGCCCCCACAACCCGGCCTCGGATAAAGCGGATGAAGATGGATGGATGGATTGTGTAAAACGTCATTCCGACTTAACTCTGCTTTTAAGTCAGTTTAGTTTTAGGTCGTTTCCAAAGTGGATTTTCTTGTTTCAGTTTAGTTTTTATTGTTTGAAATGTTTTTGTTTTACTTTATTAGTTTCTGTGTTTATTTTGTTCTTTATCATTTATTATTTTATTAGTTTTATTATTGGATGAAGAGTTCAGTACAGCCATTACATCTTGAAGTTGACTTGCAGTCTTTTATCTAAAGTCTCAATGAACACATTTAAAGCCTCATTAGGCAAGTTGTGATTAAATCCTTACCAAACTAACAGATGGTAAAACTAAGAATATTCCCTATATTTATTTTATTTTATTTTGCTTTTTTTTTTTAGTTTTCCAAGCTTACAAAATTGTTTCAGTTAATTGCATTTTCAAACATGTCAAAAATCTAGTTCTTATTTTTATTTTAGTTAATTAATATGTTTTTTCACATTACAAGTTTATTTTTAAAATAATCATCATTATGATTACTGGTGGCAATTCTGAAAAGAAAGCTCTTCACAGTTCATGTCCTGGTTTTAAATGAAAGACCAATTAACTAGTGCAAATGAAAGAGTAGCACGCACGCACGCACACACACACACACACACACAGTGCAAGGACTTTTTTAGTCTTAAGATGTTCAGTGTTCATTGACCTGCAATTCATTTTTTTTCTTTAAATTTAAGTATCTGAGAGAAAACAACTCTGAGACTTCAAAAAAAAAAATTTTTTTAAATGTAAATATCCTGAGTGATGCAAGGGTTAATTTGAATGCTGCTGTTGGACTTTAACACCTGTGGCAGACTTTAACACTGTTGTGTCATTGAGGCAAAAATAAAATCTCCTTTTGTAAGTCTGCCTTTCTTTATTTCCGTGATTTAACCACCTTCAAGCGTTTCCAGTTTAGAAACTCTTTAGGAAGAGACAGGAAGTGACTAAAGTGTAGATTGTATATCGGTTTTAAACCTCTGATCTGGTGTTATGTGTTGGGTCTTCAAAACAGGTGTGTATAGATCCTTAGTTTTTGTATGTGAGGCTTTTCTTTTTCATAGCCTATAAAAATAAAGACCTTTCAAACATGTGAGCAATGCAGCGCATTAAAGAAAAACTACTTCTTGCTTCTCATCCCAACAAAGGACATCTATAGGGGAAAAAAGGTTCCATATGAAAAATATTAAAGGACAAATGGAAAAACAAACCGCATAAAACTGATGTAATTAAAATCCGTAAAAGCTGCTGTCAAATACTCATATTTAGGCTGTCATAAAGCACAATAATAGACATTCATTTCTGGGATGTTAGGTTTGTTTTCAAGTTGATTTATAGAAATGAAAAACTGTTTGGTGTCAACCATTGATTGGTGTAGTGGTTAACACCACATATATGTTTGACTGACCTGGTTCAGTGCCCAAGTCTGTTCTACATAAACCTTAGTGTTGCAATTTAGTCATATCTTTAAATGTATTAATGTTTAATTAATTATTATTTATTTATTAGATTAATAGATTTATTAATTAATCTTTTAATGTACCCACAGACATGTACTGGTGGTTCTGTAGTCACTAGACGTCTTGACTGTAAAGCCCTGGTTCTCCCTTGGCAAATGTTTTCAACATTTCACCACTATCTCCTTTCACTTTTCATACGTAAGTTGTCTTGGATTCCTCCCAATGCTTTTATGTGTTTCCCATTCTCAGAATCAGCTCTGTTTGTAAACACACCTGACCTCTTTCACAAGCTGTTTTCTGCAGTGAAAATAACAAATCACAAGTTTTTATTGGTCAATTATTGCTTAAGCATGCGTGTCAACTTCACTACTAGGCATTTTTATAAATAATCATGCTAATCATGATTAGGCCATTTGACACCATCACATCTGGACAAAAAACGTTTCTCTTATAGAAAATGTTATAAAGGCTGTGTGGAAGTTCCTCAAACCATATGCATTATAGTGCTGTGAGATACAGCAAGTTTTGGTATTGATCTGATATCAAATACACATGTGCACATATACACATACTTTTAACATAAGAAGGGCAGCTTTGTTGGGGAGATTATGGAGTGTGTCATGACATATTAAATTAATCCTCATTATTTTGCAATATCTGAACATATTTTAATGATCCCTAACTCACTGGGATTTTTACATTGCACTTAAATTAGTTAACACGACAAAAAACACCTTTTTGGAGATCTGGCATGTAAATATGCCTGAAAGTCAGAAATTGACCCATTTCTGTTGTTTAAATGTGCAAAAGGCTATTAACATGTGACAGTCAACACAAAAAGGTTCAGACAGTTTTCATAGTGTGTGTTTTCATTCAGTGGGCTACAGACTGAACTTGGAGGATAGAAATAAAGTATTGATTGTACGTTGCTATTATTGGTCCGATACCAATACCTGCATTGGTATTGATACTATCGACTGCTGTGTTCTTTCTAAAGGCCAGCAGAGAAAAACTCCTGTAGATCACGTTATAAAAGAATATATGTAAGTAACCACAGAGAAAACTGTGGGGTCTTTTTATTATGAGAGAAGATGAGTAAAGTCAAAGTATAAGTTTTCGAAATTTATTAGGTGGGTAAAGGTTCAAATTAGGATGGCTGCTGTGTCTCTTTCTCGGTTTAGTGAGCCAAACGGACAAAGGTCACTGCATCCAAGAAGTAAACACTTTTATCATGAGTCACACAAACAGAATATTAATATGATTGGTTAAAAAGTTGGGGTGTAGCTGTGGTTTATACTTGGCTTTTCCCTTATTTGGGATTTGGTCTGGCTCTCGCTCATCATACATCTCCTGCAGTGGGCATCTCCCTGTGGAGAGATGGAGAGAAAACTCCTCCCTACACACACACACCAGAATTTACAGCCTCCAGTACTTTTCCAGGGCACCCTGACTCCAGTCTGTACATGAGTGTGTATTCTGCTGCACACCCTGCACAATGCACAAATAGAGTAAAAGAAATCAATTCCAACAAAACACTAATTTGATTTATGCTATGCAGTTTGAAGCATAAGCTTGTGTTGTTTTGGAGCCAGAAGTTTACATACTTGGACAACATGATGGAGTGCTAATTTAGCAGCTCATTCTAGTTACCTTGATTCACAAGCTGTCTTCATAAACGGTGTCGGTGCAACAGGCACACATAAAAGCTATTTAGTGCTAAAGATTAGACTAATATGACACTAAGATGTATAACAATATAAGTATTTCCCCAAAATAAAGCACAAACTTCTGCACCACCCAGAAATTTTGTTAATATAACCACAAATTCAGCTCAGGGTACAATTTAAGAAAAAAAATATTATTGACCATTTTGAAGATAGACTCAAAATTTTGAGAAAAAAGTCAAAATGTGGAGATTACACATGTCAAGACAAACTGCCACGGTTATTAGTGAAATCGTATTTCAGAATCGGTTTTAATAAGGAAATAATTTCTCTTTCAGCACATAAACACAGTGTGGTGATAAATTAAAAAGATTGTGCAAGAAGATGGAAGAGTGGATTGCACAAAATGAAATGGATGGTAAAGGACAGATGAAAGGTTTTCAGTGGTCACAGCCTCGTGCTATAAAGAGGATGCTCTAGATTAAATATGAATCCTGACTTTATGGAAATCTATGAGAAAATGACCACTTGAATAGTGACCAAGGTAAGGAACCTTATTGTTTATGTGTCTCAATTACTAAATTACTACTCTCCTCCAGTGCAACATAATGTTTGTTTGTTGCTGTCTGTCATGTTAGGTCTCATCGTATTCTCTACTCAAACTCCAGAAAGATTTAAATGTTACCTGTGGGTTGACTCTTCAAATGTGTGTGTGTGTGTGTGTGTGTGTGTGTGTGTGTGTTTATGTACCCACAAATATTTACTGTTGGTTCTGCAGTTTGTAAACATTTAATCTAAAGTCTGTATTCTCCAAAGGCAGATGTTTTTACCATTGCTATCTTTGCCCTGTTTGTTTCCCCTTGTTTCACCCCATCTCCTATCACTTCTCGTACGCAGTGTCCTTGGATTCCTCCCAGTTGCCTTTATTTGTTTCCCATTCACAGAATCAGCTGTTTGTGAACAGGCCTGACCTCTTTCATGAGCTGTTACATGCAGTGAAAATAACAAAATATAACTGTTACTTTTACATATTTAACTATGCATGTTATCTTCTTTACTACTTTTAATTAGCATAGCATAAAATAGTAAAAAAGACAGTATTTTTCTAACTAATTTGGCCATCGAAAACTATTCTATACAGGCGAAACAGTTTAGAGGCTGATTTGGTTTGTTTTATCAGACTGTATATAAAAGATGGACATGGATTTCAGGTCTGAAACATGAAACCACTTACAGTTTTTACTGAATGCTTAAACCCTAACTGTGATTCTTGTAGCACAATTTCTAAAACTATTAATAGTTATAGCAAAACCACTCACTGAGTGTGCAAAGCTAAAAGCACAAACACTGCTTTGCACTCAGTTTGCAATTTTGTAACACACACTTTGCAAAACTGTAGGCACAACTCACTGCACAACACTCAATTACCACATTTCCAACACACTCCTAGCAAAATTATACACATGTATGGCTATCATTAACACTATTTTGCCAACTGTCTGGCACACTTACACATGTGAAAACTGTGTTAGATAAGTAGTCCACTTTGCAATCAGCCTAAGCACTATAAACAGGACACAGGTAAGCTGTCTATGTGGAGTACAATGGAAGGAGCAGTAAGAGTGAGAAGAGTGAGAAGTACAGGAGGCCGAGGAAGAGGACGTGGAGGTGAAGAAGTAGGACGAAGAGGACGACAAGGACAAGGAGGAGCAAGAGGAGGACGAGGAGGGGGGAGAGGAGGACGAGGAGGGGGGGATAGGAGGATGAGGAGGGGGGATAGGAGGATGAGGAGGGGGGATAGGAAGGGTAAGAAGAGTAAGAAATAGAATTGCTGATGACATCAGAGCTACAATAGTGGACCATGTAATCAACTGTGGAATGACCCTGAGGGTAGCTGGCCAACGGGTCCAGCCTAACTCGAGCCGCTACACTGTAGCAAGCATCATAAGGACATTTTGAAATGGGAATCGGTTAGTACAGTCACTTTGCACACAGATCTGTAGCACTGCCATATGCCAATGAGAAACACAACAATACCATAGATGTAAAAATACTGAAATTGTTACGTTACAGAATTGCTAGATGACCAGATGCTGGGGGCAGAGGAAGCATGTTCACTGCAGACCAAGAAACCCATATAGTCATTATGGCGATTGCAAATAATCCTATACTTGGAAATAAACACTTGTGTTTGTGTTGATGTGTGTGAATAAACACCAGTACTTGAAGTTTGGATCCCTCTATGCTTATGGATCTGTGACAAAAGTATGAGCTCAAACTGACATAGCCTACCTTGTGCACAGAGTAAGCAAAAGCCAGATGTGTTTTGTATTCATACCATCAGTGTGCAGTTGGCGCATTGTGTGCTTAGTAGCTGATGGCTTGTGTGTACTGTTTGATACGAAAACACCATTTTTACGAAGGTGTGAAGAGTTCATCTAGCTGTGTTCACTTTTGCAAGAGAACTACGATGTTTTGATAATTGGGTGACAGGTTTTCTTATTTGTGTGTAGAGTTTTGCAAAACTAGCCAATAGTTACAAAAAATGTGCTTAGGCAATCAGAAAAAACTGTAAAATGTCCTAAATCTGCATTTTTTGTTTTTGTCCTCTGCATGTAGGTGGAGGGTTTACATTTTTCCTACACATTTCCTGTAGCTTCTCTCTGACAAGCAGAGGCTGAATTGCTTGCTCATAGGGGGTCATATGATTGTTGGGTTTTTCTCTGTATCTATTATTGTACGATCTACTGCACAATATAAAGCGCTTTGAGGTGACTGCTGTTGTGATTTGGCGCTATATAAATAAATTTGAATTGAATTGTGTTAAATACACTTGAGAAATCAAAGAAAGTGATCCTTAATGTGTAGGTATTGCTATCAAGGGGGAATTAAGGTCTCTAGATTAGATTAGATTAGATTAGATTAGATTAGATTAGATCCTATAGAACTTTTTTAATCTCTCTGTTGGGTTCCTCTAGGAAATTCAGTTTCCAGTAGCAGAATATCGAGAGAAGTTCCATGTTACAGAGTTAGAATATAAATATAAAAAGAGGGGGATGTAAATGGCCGAGTCATCCACTTTCAGATTTGGCATGAGTGTGAATTGCATAACACCAGTTTTCACCCCAGGTTTTGAGGACCTGTATTGTTCAGCTGTCTGTGAACTTAAGCCACATCTACAGAAGCAGGAGAAGAAACCAGTGCTGTGAAACTCATCCTGGTTTTTACACTGAAAAAGTCACAAGCATCTCAGTTTAGCAACTATCAACCGTTACATCACATCTGATGAAAGTTGAGTCCTTTCTCCTTACTTTTGATTCATAGCACTGTAATATAAACTGGATCACACAATGGTTCATGCATGATAATAAGTTGGTACAATACAGTCATGACTCTACCCTAAATATGTTGTCAGAGACTGGGTGGGTATTGAAAGGTAAATAGGATTATAAATTGTATCAATAATGCAAAATATTGTATCAACTATTGTAACTGAATTCCTTGGAAATGTTAAATACAGAGTTAAAAAGTTTTGTATTTACTAATTAGATTGTGTCGTGGTGAAGAGGGAGCTGAGTGTAAAAACGAAGCTCTCAATTTACCGGTCGATCTACGTCCCTACCCTCACCTATGGCCACGAGCTGTGGGTAGTGACCGAAAGAACGAGATCGCGGATACAAGCGGCAGAAATGATCTTCCTCCGAAGGGTGGCTGGCCTCTCCCTTAGAGATAGGGTGAGAAGTTCGGCCATCTGGGAGGGGCTCAGAGTAGAGCCGCTGCTGCTCCACATCGAAAGGAGCCGGCTGAGGTGGTTCAGGCATCTGACAAGGATGCCCCCTGTGCGCCTCCTGGGTGAGGTGTTCCAGGCATGTCCCACCGGGAGGAGGCCCCGGGGCAGACCCAGGACACGCTGGAGAGATTATATCTCTCGGCTGGCCTGGGAACGCCTTGGTGTTCCCCCGGATAAGCTGGAGGAGGTGGCTGGGGAGAGGGAGGTCTGGGCCTCTTTGCTTAGGCTGCTGCCCCCACAACCCGGCCTCGGATAAAGCGGATGAAGATGGATGGATGGATTGTGTAAAACGTCATTCCGACTTAACTCTGCTTTTAAGTCAGTTTAGTTTTAGGTCGTTTCCAAAGTGGATTTTCTTGTTTCAGTTTAGTTTTTATTGTTTGAAATGTTTTTGTTTTACTTTATTAGTTTCTGTGTTTATTTTGTTCTTTATCATTTATTATTTTATTAGTTTTATTATTGGATGAAGAGTTCAGTACAGCCATTACATCTTGAAGTTGACTTGCAGTCTTTTATCTAAAGTCTCAATGAACACATTTAAAGCCTCATTAGGCAAGTTGTGATTAAATCCTTACCAAACTAACAGATGGTAAAACTAAGAATATTCCCTATATTTATTTTATTTTATTTTGCTTTTTTTTTTTAGTTTTCCAAGCTTACAAAATTGTTTCAGTTAATTGCATTTTCAAACATGTCAAAAATCTAGTTCTTATTTTTATTTTAGTTAATTAATATGTTTTTTCACATTACAAGTTTATTTTTAAAATAATCATCATTATGATTACTGGTGGCAATTCTGAAAAGAAAGCTCTTCACAGTTCATGTCCTGGTTTTAAATGAAAGACCAATTAACTAGTGCAAATGAAAGAGTAGCACGCACGCACGCACACACACACACACACACACAGTGCAAGGACTTTTTTAGTCTTAAGATGTTCAGTGTTCATTGACCTGCAATTCATTTTTTTTCTTTAAATTTAAGTATCTGAGAGAAAACAACTCTGAGACTTCAAAAAAAAAAATTTTTTTAAATGTAAATATCCTGAGTGATGCAAGGGTTAATTTGAATGCTGCTGTTGGACTTTAACACCTGTGGCAGACTTTAACACTGTTGTGTCATTGAGGCAAAAATAAAATCTCCTTTTGTAAGTCTGCCTTTCTTTATTTCCGTGATTTAACCACCTTCAAGCGTTTCCAGTTTAGAAACTCTTTAGGAAGAGACAGGAAGTGACTAAAGTGTAGATTGTATATCGGTTTTAAACCTCTGATCTGGTGTTATGTGTTGGGTCTTCAAAACAGGTGTGTATAGATCCTTAGTTTTTGTATGTGAGGCTTTTCTTTTTCATAGCCTATAAAAATAAAGACCTTTCAAACATGTGAGCAATGCAGCGCATTAAAGAAAAACTACTTCTTGCTTCTCATCCCAACAAAGGACATCTATAGGGGAAAAAAGGTTCCATATGAAAAATATTAAAGGACAAATGGAAAAACAAACCGCATAAAACTGATGTAATTAAAATCCGTAAAAGCTGCTGTCAAATACTCATATTTAGGCTGTCATAAAGCACAATAATAGACATTCATTTCTGGGATGTTAGGTTTGTTTTCAAGTTGATTTATAGAAATGAAAAACTGTTTGGTGTCAACCATTGATTGGTGTAGTGGTTAACACCACATATATGTTTGACTGACCTGGTTCAGTGCCCAAGTCTGTTCTACATAAACCTTAGTGTTGCAATTTAGTCATATCTTTAAATGTATTAATGTTTAATTAATTATTATTTATTTATTAGATTAATAGATTTATTAATTAATCTTTTAATGTACCCACAGACATGTACTGGTGGTTCTGTAGTCACTAGACGTCTTGACTGTAAAGCCCTGGTTCTCCCTTGGCAAATGTTTTCAACATTTCACCACTATCTCCTTTCACTTTTCATACGTAAGTTGTCTTGGATTCCTCCCAATGCTTTTATGTGTTTCCCATTCTCAGAATCAGCTCTGTTTGTAAACACACCTGACCTCTTTCACAAGCTGTTTTCTGCAGTGAAAATAACAAATCACAAGTTTTTATTGGTCAATTATTGCTTAAGCATGCGTGTCAACTTCACTACTAGGCATTTTTATAAATAATCATGCTAATCATGATTAGGCCATTTGACACCATCACATCTGGACAAAAAACGTTTCTCTTATAGAAAATGTTATAAAGGCTGTGTGGAAGTTCCTCAAACCATATGCATTATAGTGCTGTGAGATACAGCAAGTTTTGGTATTGATCTGATATCAAATACACATGTGCACATATACACATACTTTTAACATAAGAAGGGCAGCTTTGTTGGGGAGATTATGGAGTGTGTCATGACATATTAAATTAATCATCATTATTTTGCAATATCTGAACATATTTTAATGATCCCTAACTCACTGGGATTTTTACATTGCACTTAAATTAGTTAACACGACAAAAAACACCTTTTTGGAGATCTGGCATGTAAATATGCCTGAAAGTCAGAAATTGACCCATTTCTGTTGTTTAAATGTGCAAAAGGCTATTAACATGTGACAGTCAACACAAAAAGGTTCAGACAGTTTTCATAGTGTGTGTTTTCATTCAGTGGGCTACAGACTGAACTTGGAGGATAGAAATAAAGTATTGATTGTACGTTGCTATTATTGGTCCGATACCAATACCTGCATTGGTATTGATACTATCGACTGCTGTGTTCTTTCTAAAGGCCAGCAGAGAAAAACTCCTGTAGATCACGTTATAAAAGAATATATGTAAGTAACCACAGAGAAAACTGTGGGGTCTTTTTATTATGAGAGAAGATGAGTAAAGTCAAAGTATAAGTTTTCGAAATTTATTAGGCGGGTAAAGGTTCAAATTAGGATGGCTGCTGTGTCTCTTTCTCGGTTTAGTGAGCCAAACGGACAAAGGTCACTGCATCCAAGAAGTAAACACTTTTATCATGAGTCACACAAACAGAATATTAATATGATTGGTTAAAAAGTTGGGGTGTAGCTGTGGTTTATACTTGGCTTTTCCCTTATTTGGGATTTGGTCTGGCTCTCGCTCATCATACATCTCCTGCAGTGGGCATCTCCCTGTAGAGAGATGGAGAGAAAACTCCTCCCTACACACACACACCAGAATTTACAGCCTCCAGTACTTTTCCAGGGCACCCTGACTCCAGTCTGTACATGAGTGTGTATTCTACTGCACACCCTGCACAATGCACAAATAGAGTAAAAGAAATCAATTCCAACAAAACACTAATTTGATTCATGCTATGCAGTTTGAAGCATAAGCTTGTGTTGTTTTGGAGCCAGAAGTTTACATACTTGGACAACATGATGGAGTGCTAATTTAGCAGCTCATTCTAGTTACCTTGATTCACAAGCTGTCTTCATAAACGGTGTCGGTGCAACAGGCACACATAAAAGCTATTTAGTGCTAAAGATTAGACTAATATGACACTAAGATGTATAACAATATAAGTATTTCCCCAAAATAAAGCACAAACTTCTGCACCACCCAGAAATTTTGTTAATATAACCACAAATTCAGCTCAGGGTACAATTTAAGAAAAAAAATATTATTGACCATTTTGAAGATAGACTCAAAATTTTGAGAAAAAAGTCAAAATGTGGAGATTACACATGTCAAGACAAACTGCCACGGTTATTAGTGAAATCGTATTTCAGAATCGGTTTTAATAAGGAAATAATTTCTCTTTCAGCACATAAACACAGTGTGGTGATAAATTAAAAAGATTGTGCAAGAAGATGGAAGAGTGGATTGCACAAAATGAAATGGATGGTAAAGGACAGATGAAAGGTTTTCAGTGGTCACAGCCTCGTGCTATAAAGAGGATGCTCTAGATTAAATATGAATCCTGACTTTATGGAAATCTATGAGAAAATGACCACTTGAATAGTGACCAAGGTAAGGAACCTTATTGTTTATGTGTCTCAATTACTAAATTACTACTCTCCTCCAGTGCAACATAATGTTTGTTTGTTGCTGTCTGTCATGTTAGGTCTCATCGTATTCTCTACTCAAACTCCAGAAAGATTTAAATGTTACCTGTGGGTTGACTCTTCAAATGTGTGTGTGTGTGTGTGTGTGTGTGTGTGTGTGTGTTTATGTACCCACAAATATTTACTGTTGGTTCTGCAGTTTGTAAACATTTAATCTAAAGTCTGTATTCTCCAAAGGCAGATGTTTTTACCATTGCTATCTTTGCCCTGTTTGTTTCCCCTTGTTTCACCCCATCTCCTATCACTTCTCGTACGCAGTGTCCTTGGATTCCTCCCAGTTGCCTTTATTTGTTTCCCATTCACAGAATCAGCTGTTTGTGAACAGGCCTGACCTCTTTCATGAGCTGTTACATGCAGTGAAAATAACAAAATATAACTGTTACTTTTACATATTTAACTATGCATGTTATCTTCTTTACTACTTTTAATTAGCATAGCATAAAATAGTAAAAAAGACAGTATTTTTCTAACTAATTTGGCCATCGAAAACTATTCTATACAGGCGAAACAGTTTAGAGGCTGATTTGGTTTGTTTTATCAGACTGTATATAAAAGATGGACATGGATTTCAGGTCTGAAACATGAAACCACTTACAGTTTTTACTGAATGCTTAAACCCTAACTGTGATTCTTGTAGCACAATTTCTAAAACTATTAATAGTTATAGCAAAACCACTCACTGAGTGTGCAAAGCTAAAAGCACAAACACTGCTTTGCACTCAGTTTGCAATTTTGTAACACACACTTTGCAAAACTGTAGGCACAACTCACTGCACAACACTCAATTACCACATTTCCAACACACTCCTAGCAAAATTATACACATGTATGGCTATCATTAACACTATTTTGCCAACTGTCTGGCACACTTACACATGTGAAAACTGTGTTAGATAAGTAGTCCACTTTGCAATCAGCCTAAGCACTATAAACAGGACACAGGTAAGCTGTCTATGTGGAGTACAATGGAAGGAGCAGTAAGAGTGAGAAGAGTGAGAAGTACAGGAGGCCGAGGAAGAGGACGTGGAGGTGAAGAAGTAGGACGAAGAGGACGACAAGGACAAGGAGGAGCAAGAGGAGGACGAGGAGGGGGGAGAGGAGGACGAGGAGGGGGGGATAGGAGGATGAGGAGGGGGGATAGGAGGATGAGGAGGGGGGATAGGAAGGGTAAGAAGAGTAAGAAATAGAATTGCTGATGACATCAGAGCTACAATAGTGGACCATGTAATCAACTGTGGAATGACCCTGAGGGTAGCTGGCCAACGGGTCCAGCCTAACTCGAGCCGCTACACTGTAGCAAGCATCATAAGGACATTTTGAAATGGGAATCGGTTAGTACAGTCACTTTGCACACAGATCTGTAGCACTGCCATATGCCAATGAGAAACACAACAATACCATAGATGTAAAAATACTGAAATTGTTACGTTACAGAATTGCTAGATGACCAGATGCTGGGGGCAGAGGAAGCATGTTCACTGCAGACCAAGAAACCCATATAGTCATTATGGCGATTGCAAATAATCCTATACTTGGAAATAAACACTTGTGTTTGTGTTGATGTGTGTGAATAAACACCAGTACTTGAAGTTTGGATCCCTCTATGCTTATGGATCTGTGACAAAAGTATGAGCTCAAACTGACATAGCCTACCTTGTGCACAGAGTAAGCAAAAGCCAGATGTGTTTTGTATTCATACCATCAGTGTGCAGTTGGCGCATTGTGTGCTTAGTAGCTGATGGCTTGTGTGTACTGTTTGATACGAAAACACCATTTTTACGAAGGTGTGAAGAGTTCATCTAGCTGTGTTCACTTTTGCAAGAGAACTACGATGTTTTGATAATTGGGTGACAGGTTTTCTTATTTGTGTGTAGAGTTTTGCAAAACTAGCCAATAGTTACAAAAAATGTGCTTAGGCAATCAGAAAAAACTGTAAAATGTCCTAAATCTGCATTTTTTGTTTTTGTCCTCTGCATGTAGGTGGAGGGTTTACATTTTTCCTACACATTTCCTGTAGCTTCTCTCTGACAAGCAGAGGCTGAATTGCTTGCTCATAGGGGGTCATATGATTGTTGGGTTTTTCTCTGTATCTATTATTGTACGATCTACTGCACAATATAAAGCGCTTTGAGGTGACTGCTGTTGTGATTTGGCGCTATATAAATAAATTTGAATTGAATTGTGTTAAATACACTTGAGAAATCAAAGAAAGTGATCCTTAATGTGTAGGTATTGCTATCAAGGGGGAATTAAGGTCTCTAGATTAGATTAGATTAGATTAGATTAGATTAGATCCTATAGAACTTTTTTAATCTCTCTGTTGGGTTCCTCTAGGAAATTCAGTTTCCAGTAGCAGAATATCGAGAGAAGTTCCATGTTACAGAGTTAGAATATAAATATAAAAAGAGGGGGATGTAAATGGCCGAGTCATCCACTTTCAGATTTGGCATGAGTGTGAATTGCATAACACCAGTTTTCACCCCAGGTTTTGAGGACCTGTATTGTTCAGCTGTCTGTGAACTTAAGCCACATCTACAGAAGCAGGAGAAGAAACCAGTGCTGTGAAACTCATCCTGGTTTTTACACTGAAAAAGTCACAAGCATCTCAGTTTAGCAACTATCAACCGTTACATCACATCTGATGAAAGTTGAGTCCTTTCTCCTTACTTTTGATTCATAGCACTGTAATATAAACTGGATCACACAATGGTTCATGCATGATAATAAGTTGGTACAATACAGTCATGACTCTACCCTAAATATGTTGTCAGAGACTGGGTGGGTATTGAAAGGTAAATAGGATTATAAATTGTATCAATAATGCAAAATATTGTATCAACTATTGTAACTGAATTCCTTGGAAATGTTAAATACAGAGTTAAAAAGTTTTGTATTTACTAATTAGATTGTGTCGTGGTGAAGAGGGAGCTGAGTGTAAAAACGAAGCTCTCAATTTACCGGTCGATCTACGTCCCTACCCTCACCTATGGCCACGAGCTGTGGGTAGTGACCGAAAGAACGAGATCGCGGATACAAGCGGCAGAAATGATCTTCCTCCGAAGGGTGGCTGGCCTCTCCCTTAGAGATAGGGTGAGAAGTTCGGCCATCTGGGAGGGGCTCAGAGTAGAGCCGCTGCTGCTCCACATCGAAAGGAGCCGGCTGAGGTGGTTCAGGCATCTGACAAGGATGCCCCCTGTGCGCCTCCTGGGTGAGGTGTTCCAGGCATGTCCCACCGGGAGGAGGCCCCGGGGCAGACCCAGGACACGCTGGAGAGATTATATCTCTCGGCTGGCCTGGGAACGCCTTGGTGTTCCCCCGGATAAGCTGGAGGAGGTGGCTGGGGAGAGGGAGGTCTGGGCCTCTTTGCTTAGGCTGCTGCCCCCACAACCCGGCCTCGGATAAAGCGGATGAAGATGGATGGATGGATTGTGTAAAACGTCATTCCGACTTAACTCTGCTTTTAAGTCAGTTTAGTTTTAGGTCGTTTCCAAAGTGGATTTTCTTGTTTCAGTTTAGTTTTTATTGTTTGAAATGTTTTTGTTTTACTTTATTAGTTTCTGTGTTTATTTTGTTCTTTATCATTTATTATTTTATTAGTTTTATTATTGGATGAAGAGTTCAGTACAGCCATTACATCTTGAAGTTGACTTGCAGTCTTTTATCTAAAGTCTCAATGAACACATTTAAAGCCTCATTAGGCAAGTTGTGATTAAATCCTTACCAAACTAACAGATGGTAAAACTAAGAATATTCCCTATATTTATTTTATTTTATTTTGCTTTTTTTTTTTAGTTTTCCAAGCTTACAAAATTGTTTCAGTTAATTGCATTTTCAAACATGTCAAAAATCTAGTTCTTATTTTTATTTTAGTTAATTAATATGTTTTTTCACATTACAAGTTTATTTTTAAAATAATCATCATTATGATTACTGGTGGCAATTCTGAAAAGAAAACTCTTCACAGTTCATGTCCTGGTTTTAAATGAAAGACCAATTAACTAGTGCAAATGAAAGAGTAGCACGCACGCACGCACACACACACACACACACACACACACACACACACACAGTGCAAGGACTTTTTTAGTCTTAAGATGTTCAGTGTTCATTGACCTGCAATTCATTTTTTTTCTTTAAATTTAAGTATCTGAGAGAAAACAACTCTGAGACATCAAAAAAAATTTTTTTTAAATGTAAATATCCTGAGTGATGCAAGGGTTAATTTGAATGCTGCTGTTGGACTTTAACGCCTGTGGCAGACTTTAAATTCTGCCGCTGCTGCAGTTCACAAACATAATTTCACTTTGCATTTGGGTGCGTTTTTATAACGGCTTGCCAGTTCATGAGAATGTGAGTAATAATTACATTTATTTAAGTTATTTATTCATTTATTACCACAAATAATCTCATTCTGATTGATTCTGGGGCAAGTGGAAGGATATTAACAAAATAAAGGGATTTTGCCTTCCAGTAGAACTGCTAATGAGTTGGATCTGGAATTTGGGTGCGCTTCAGGTTTGGTGGTGGGTTGTTGGATCCACTGCCAGTAGTCCAGTGGATCACACCACAGGCAAATCCTTCGCTCCACACTCAGCCGAGTCTACCACACTTGATCTGCCGGCCAGCACTGCAAATTTACCTCTCAGCCAATCATATGCCAACTTGGCCTGACCTGGCTCTATGTCTTTGGGCCAAGTGTTTTTGTTCTGGCACGCAATGTTAGGCTCACAACAGATAAAATTTTGTTATCTGTAGCTTTAGCTGAGAACAGTCTGAACCGATTGCAACAGCATGACTCTTAGTGAAAGACTCAGGGTTTCAAATGGACCTGCCAGGAGTCCAGACTTATCACCCAAAGCAATGAAAAAAATGGCAGAGGAGATGCCAAACTATCTGGCAGCAGAAACCCTTTCAGAAAATATGATAAAACCAACTAAACGAACAAAAAAATATTTGGATTTCAAAACCCAAAAACAAAGAGTGTTATTGAAAGATGAGGTGATGCAACACAGTGGTGAATGTGCTGCTGTCCATGATTTTTTAACACGTGTTTCTGGCATGAAAGTAAATTTTATATTTTTTTACATAAAACATTTCTCAGTCTTTTAAATATGGTACATTTACTATTTTCAGTTAAGCATAGAGTTTAAATGGTATTCACTCTGCTTTCATTAAATTGTACACAGCTTCCCAGCTGTTTTGGAAATGAATTTGAACTATTGTTACAAATACAGTGAAAAGATTAAAAGATTTTTTCATACACATTATAATATGTTTAAATTGAGCTTAAGCTTAGTTTGGTTTCAGCACACCCTTTTTCATCTATAACAGCTTCAACTCTTCTAGGAAGACTTTCCACCAGGTTCGGAATGCTTTTATGGTAATTTATATCCAATCTTCCAGAAATGCATTTGTCAGACACTGACTTGCAGTATCTGCTGTAATTCAACCCAAAGATGTTTTATCGGATTGTGGTCAGGACTCTGTGGAGGCCACGCTTCCTCACCAAACTTGCTCGTCCATGAGTTTATGGACCTTGCTTTATGTACTGATGCACCCTTGTGTTAGAACCCCCAAACTGTTCCCACAAAGTTAGGAGCATGAAATTGTCCAAAATCTTGGTATGCTGAAGCATGTAAGGCTTAGATGCAGCTGCTCGGCCACAGAAACCCACTCAAGCTCCTTATGCCCTGTTCTTGAGATAATTTGAAGGCCACACGAAGTTTGGATATCTGCAGACTCTACAGAAAGTCAGCAACCTCTGTGCACTATGTGTTCCATCATCCACTAACCCTACTCTTGCATGTCACGCGGTTTTACTCCTACCACTTAGTGGCTGAGTTGCTGTCGTTCTCAATCGATTCCACTTTGTTATACTACCACTAAAAAAAACTTATACCACTTATACTACCACTCTGTCGAATATTTAGTAGTGAGGAAATTTCCTATCTGAACTTCCACAGGTGGCATCCTATTATGGTGCCACACTCCTGAGAGCGAACCATTCTTTCACAAATGTTTGTAGAAACAGTCTGCATGCCTGGGTGCTGGATTTTATACATCTGTGGTCAAACGTGATTGGAACACCTGACTTCAGTGATTTGGATGAGTGAGTGAATACTTGGCAATATTGCATAACTCCTACCTGCTGTAGGTTGTTCTTCACTTGGCTGAATGTTGACATTTGGGATTTGTCTTTATCATATCCTGTCTTCTGTAAAAGTTCAGGCCTTTTTTCACAGATGTCAACAGTGTTTTTTCCCTTTTACAAGAAAAATTTGAGGTGGCCTCATCTTCAATGGACTTGTTTTGTTTGCAGTCACTTAAAAAGGGACAAGTGGAAAGTCCTTTAACCACCTCATTGGTTCAAAGCCATAGCTTCTGAACAGAATAGCAGCACTTTTGATCCTCTCAGGACCTAATTATTGAATAATGCGAAAATTAATCCCGCAAATTTTAACTTTAGTATATTTCATAGCTATCCATTTTTGGGTACACAACTAAAGTTACAAAATATGTGTTGCTGTATAAAAGAAAATATGGACCTAACTGAAAATCTTTATCTCTCCCACCTTTCAGTCTGTGACTGCAGCCATGCTCTTCTTTTCAACCCCACCTCCTCTCTGCCTGATCCTCCTTCTGTCATACATCTCCCCTGTTCTCTCCTGTCAAACTGGGAGCAACAGCGAGTGCGAGTCTGCTCCCTTTGTACCAGGTCACAACCTGGTGGGGGAGGGATTCAACTTGGTCACCCTGAGGCGAACATCAGCCTATGTGGCTGATGTGAGGACCTACATGACTCCAAATGGCGACTGTACTCTCTGTACCAACCCCCTTCAAGGCAACAGGCTGCAGAAAGTAAAATAAATAATTCTGTGCAGTGAGTTAAACATGGCTTACACATAGCTTGTACTTATTAATCATGGTATTCTGTCTTCTATTTTCAGGTGCCAGTCTCTGTAGTGGACTGGCGTGCATTCAGCCAGTGCAGCACTCCTGTTGACAGCAGTGTACACGACAATGTTGGGTATAGTATTATAACATGTTATAATTACTAAAAGACTAACAGCCTTCATGTCTTTTATGTAACACAGACTTGTGCCTCACCATAAAAGCTGGCATCAAATTTGCCATGGACAAATAAAATAATGTAACAATATTCTTCTGGATCCTAATTTGTCTTTAATATCTTTAATAAAGTGTAAAAGCTAAATGTCCCATTAACATCCTCTGTTGATTTGTGAATAGTTTGAACTGTTTGAAGAAATCAGTAGTGAAATTTAACAGAGATCCCTTCCTTTGCATTGTATCCACAGCTCACTGATGAAGGTATGAAACATATTACACCTATTATTGACATACAATTAATACTTTAGTCAATTAAATATTAAAACACAGCTTGCTGATTTTTTTTAATCTCCAGCATGGCACTAAAGAAAACATGAAATCTTAAATATTTCATATCTCAATATATTTAATTTCACCCAATGCTAAAAAGTATATTGTGTTCAATTAAAAATGCACTTTTCTTTTAATAATGTGATCAGGAATCCATGACAAATGAGATACAGCATCTGAACAAAGGAACCTAGAAAAAAAAGAAGTGATTATGTTACGTTCCCCTAATTGATGTAACTTATAATGTATGTAATGCAGGATATTCTTGGACACGATGGCCTAAATTTCAATATAGTTCTGGGTCGCTTGGTTGCGGGAGGAACACGTTCCGAAGCATTTAAATTTGCTGCAGCAAGGGCTGAAGAGGATCGGTACACCTTCAGTGTACATGGCATCACCTGCAAATATTATAGGTAGGCTCTGAAAATAAGTTCCTGTCAGTTAGTTTGTTTCAGTTAAGATAATGACCTAATTAGTCTCTTTGTGTCTAGTTTCCGTGTAGCAAGCAGACCACCTTTAAGCCCAGAGTTCAAGAGGGATGTGGACAATCTGCCAAGTCACTACAATTCCTGCACCAGCTATCAGTATGACAGATTGATACATACCTATGGCACGCACTACATCCACAAGGTTAAGACACACACGCACGTGCGCACGCATGCACGCATGCACGCATGCACACACACACTTTTTTTTTTAAAGATAACAATATTGTACCAAATTGCAGGTTTTCCTTGGGGGCCAACTAAGGAGAATCACAGCTGCACGAACCTGTTTGTCCGCCCTGAACAAGCTCAATTCACATGAGGTACTGTACGTGAAGCAGATGTGCCTGCCCACAGACTGCACACACTTCATTTACACACATTACGTTACCACTGCCATGAAAGATCCGGTGCGCACAGATTTACAGTGATGGCAGTTTCATGAAAATCCTCTGTGTCTAGTCGATGATTAAACTAAATTGTTTAAATTACATTTAATCATTGTGGAATTTCACATCCAACAAATCCAACTATGAATAGTGGTGCACATTGAAAACAATGTAAGCTCAATAATGATTTTAGTTCTGTATGTAATTGTTCTTTGCCCTCAGTAACCTTATTAAAAAATCTTATTCTAAATAAAGTATAAGCAGATCAGTTAGGCTTGCAGTTAGATGATCTTTTCAAGACAAAATATACTGCATTCTGTCATATAACATGCTGAGTATGATGAAGGAAAAAACATCTTCTGCTATAAAACAAGATAAACTGGATCAGATCAAAACATAAATGTCTTTAATTTTCTGCATTGCTTCCTGACTGAAGAATTGTAAAAATTTTATTTTGTCTGTAGTTAAATATCTACTATTTTACCAAAAATCTTCTTCTAGCTGCCAATGATAAGTGGTGGAGAAAACCATTATTTTAGGAAAAGCAGCAATAAAATACAGACATGAAAACAACAAACTGCCATTTAGTGTATGGCTATTAAATATACATGGCATTTGTGTTTCTCTCTTTCAGTTTCACGCCTGTTTATCGAAGGGATTTTCGGTTGGCTTGGGGAAGAAAAAATTACATAGTGTTGAACAGTCTTGCATGAAGGTCCTACAAAACCAGGATAACACTACTAGGTATGGTGCTGGTCTCCATCAACACCACACTGAGGTGATAGGAGGCAATGATTGGTCAGGGGATTTTGCCCTCAATGTTGATGACTCTGTGGGCTTCAGAAACTGGCTGAACAGCTTGAAGGATTTCCCAGATACTGTTTCGTACTCCCTTCTGGCACTGTATGACCTGATGCCAACTGAGGCAAAAAAGGAGGGGGTAAAGACTGCCATAGAACAGTACTTATCTGATAACATCATAGGTTCCTCATACAAAGAGAAATTTTGTCAGCACCCTGATAACCTGGCTTCCAACTGCTGTCCTATACAAGCCAGGAGTGGGCTACTGAATGTGACCAAAATTCAAGCCTGGGATCTGTGGGGAGACACTTGGGGTACGTCTGACAGGTGAGTACGCTGAGGTCAGGACTTGAAAGTTGATAGTATGTTTTTAAATTCTCAGAATACCAGGACATCTTGAGTTGTTTCCTTATCCAAAACCAGGATAATTAAATTCACAGTTTTTGTCCCTGCAGAAGGACTGGCCTGTATCCCACCTCAGTGGGCTCACATCTCATGTGCTACCCACTGCTTTGGCACAATGCTTTGCCCTAATAATATGCCCTAATAAATATAGGAAAGTACAAGGAGCATCACTTTGGTTCAATTTCAAGAATTCAGCTACTTGAATCATTGTTAAAATCATCTGTAATATATATATGTACTGAGATTGTAGATTACATTTGTGTAACTATAGTCACCAGGGACAATCCTGTACTGTTTGTTAGGAACATTTGGGGCTAAAATAGATAAATGATCTACACAGCTTGAATTGGTAGTTATATCCAGTCTATGTAAGCTTGGTCAGTTTAACAAACATTTTATGAGGAGATGGCAGTTACAGTGAATTTACAGTGGTTGGACAGTGATTAGTAAGCAATAGAGCCACTATGACTGAGCTTGTGAGAGTGAGTGGATTTAAGAAAGTGGGTGACTGTTGCTGTTTGTCATGTACCTGCACAAGGAAAGTCAATGCACACTGTGTGCTACCACTTTCCTCTTCCAGTCTGGAAAGAGATAACTTTAATTTTGTCAGCCGTTCATGTAAAGTCAGGTTGTTGAATGAAGCAATTAAAAATGTTTACATGTACAGTCACTGCAGATTTCTGTGCACAAGTCTTAGCTGTGGATCGCTGTATGTGTTCATGTGTCCTTCAAGTACGCCAGTGTCTTTAAAGTGCAAAGGCATGCAGGTTACCTGAACTATACGTTTTCTGTTGGTGCATCAAAATGGCATTTTACCCAGTGATGTTGAGGTTCCCCATTCAAGGCAATTCAGTCTTAGGTATTGATTTGGTCATCTTACCCACTCATCATTGTCTGCACCAAAGCTTCTATTGCCACATGCAAACCCACATGGAAAAGATTTATATAAATCTTCTAAAGTTTGTATCTGTGTTGTGTGAAACTTGTATGAAAAGCATACAAGAGTGAAAACAGACATAAGATCCCTTAAAAAATCATATAAATGAAACTTGTATACTTACTAGAACAATATATGAAAGTGCCCACTTTCATGAGTAAATCACATAAGCCTTATATGATGTGATTCTAATTACAGTGTTCTATCGCCCACCTAAAGATAATGACTTTCCTACTTAATACTAGCTGTGTATCAAAAGATTTATTAGAATCGAGAGCATAAAGACTAGATGTGAACTTTCATTATACAGAACTTTATTTAATGTGATGGATGTGCTAGAGCACAGGCACACAGCTCTTAAATGTTTGGCTCAATTTGGGAAAGGTCTTAAATTGTTTTCCACAGAAAGTCTTGTTCTGTATTTTGTTTTCATGTTTGTTAAAGCAGAAAATCCACTTTTGCATAAGTATGTGGTGGCCAAAGGCATCAGTCTTGACAGCACGCTTAGCCAACGCAGTGTTTTCAGTGCACAGTACTATCCAGAAATCTGCCAGGGTCTTTTGAGCATATTCAACTTTTAGAAACCTATCTCAGGCGATCTCAATCAGGCTTTCCTGGTCAGCCACTGATAACAAAGTAGGCATGGCCTTGAATACGTGACACATCCAGTCATTTGACCCTTCCGTTTCTGGAAAGTATTGGCATAACTGCGCCACCAGCTCCTCAAGGTGCATGTTACAGTTGTGCTTCACACTGTGTGAGTGTGAGATAATTTAAGCACAGAAAATCATGCAGCATGGGAAAGACTTCTCTGTTGTTTGTGTCCATGGAGTTCTTCCAAAGGTTTAACTCCTTTATCAGGGCCTCAACTTTATCCTGAACATTGAATATGGTTGCAGAAACACCTTGTAATCCGAGACGGAGCTTGTTCAGACAAGAAAATGTATAAGCCACAGATAAGCCAGGCACGTAAGGTACTCTTCATTATGCAAATGTTCAGGCAGCTCAGAGGGATGGTTACAGAAGAAAACTTTAAGTTCATCCCTCAGCTTAAAGAAATGGGTCAGCACTTTCTTGATAGCCAGTGAACCTCTCTGTGCAGTAATAAAGTCGCATGTTCCCTGCTTATTTGTTGCATTGGAGCCTGGCTTTCACAAAGTTAACCATTTTTACAGTGGTGTCCAAAACATGTTTCAGATGGACGGGTATTCAAGGACTGCCTTTTATCACCTAAGAAGCATCGCTAAAATCATACAAGTTTTATAACTTGACACTCCAGAGGTTCTTGTCCATGCATTTGTGTCTTCACGCATTAATTATTGTAACGCTGTCCTTTCTGGGCTACCAAAGAAAAGTTTTTGACGTTTACAGATGGTACAAAATGCAGCTGCTCACATTTTAACCAAAACTGGGAAATATGAGCACATTACTCCGGTACTGAAATCTCTTACTGGGTGCCTTGTCAGGTTTAAGCAGATTTTAAGGTGCTGCCAAACCATTTAAAGGTTTTAAGGGGCTTTAAATGGTTTGGCACCCTCATATCTCTCTGAACTTGGCACCTCTATGTTTCTTCCCATGCTCTCCAATCTCAAGACTCTGGCCTTCTAAAGTTCCCTAAAGCCAGGAGAAAAACTGTACATAAATCCACTTGTTCACCCTATTCTACGTGTCATAATGCAGATGAACAACGGCTCAAACCATACAGCCAAAGCAACCCAGCAGTTTATTAAAGCAAAAAAGTGGAATATTCTTGAACGGCTAAGTCGGTCAAGTAATCTCAACCTAAGTGAGCTTTTCACTTCAGACAGACTAAACTTTGGACACAAAGACCCACAAACAAACAGCAACTGAAGAGCATTAAAAAGAAGGAAATCCTGTATCTGGTGATGTCAACCAAGTATTAGAAACAAATATTTTATCTTCAGTTATTTAATTTGTCCACTTACTTTTGAGCCCCTGAAATGAAGGGATTGTGTTAACAACATGCTTTAGTTTCTCACATTTTTCTGCAATCTTTTTATTCAGATTCTGCATTTCAACTGCATCTCAGTTGTTTCATTTAAAGTTTATTGTGGTAATGTACAGAACCAAAAATGGAAAAAAGCTGTCTGTTTCTAAATATTTATGGATCTAACTGTACCTTGTTACCTTGCTGCTTAGCTGCTTCTTGATTGCTTTGGCAGATTTTTAAAAAATTTAGCCCAAAAGGGTTTGTTAGCTTTCTCTTTTCTTTATCGCCTGTTCTACTCTGCCCTCTTCATGCCTGTGAACTTCTTGCACAGGATGCAAATTTATTAAACCCCCCAAAATATGACTATCCAGAGTTGGGACCAGGAAGCAGAGTTGCAGTCTTACACGCCTCTCTGCAGCTTCTCTCCTCCTGCTACCCCCCCAAAAACCCATCTCCATAGAGACTGTGTCAGCTTCTAAAAAGACAAAAAACAAACTAAAAACCAGCAACAAACAACTTAAACATAAACAATTACAAAGAAAGAACAGTACAGTATCCACATCTGAACCAAAGAGTAAAACAGTGAAATGTGGATTATTAAATATTAGGTCTCTCTCCTCCAAGTCTCTGTTAGTACATGACTTAATAATTGATCAACAAATTGATTTACTCTGCCTTACAGAAACCTGGTTGCAGCAGGATGATTATGTTAGTTTAAATGAATCAACACCCCCGAGTCATTCTAACTACCAGAAACCTCGAAGCACAGGCCGAGGGGGCGGTGTGGCAGCAATTTTTCACACCAGCCTATTAATTAATGAAAGACCAAGACAGACTTTTAATTCATTTGAAAGCCTGATGCTTAACATTGTCCACCCCAGCTGTGAAACTCAGAAACCAGTCTTACTTGTTATCATCTATCGTCCACCTGGGCCTTACACAGAGTTTCTGTCTGATTTCTCAGACTTTATATCTAATTTAGTTCTGAGCTCAAATAAAATAATTATTGTGGGTGATTTTAACATCCATGTAGATGCTAAAAATGACAGCCTCAACATGGCATTTAGTCTGTTATTAGACTCAATTGGCTTCTCTCAAAATGTAAAAGAACCCACCCACCACTTTAATCACACTCTAGATCTTGTTTTAACATATGGCATAGAAACTGAACATTTAACAGTGTTTCCTGAAAACCCTCTCCTGTCTGATCATTTCCTGATAACATTTACATTTACAATAATTGATTACACAGCAGTGGAGAGTAGATTTTATCAAAGTAGATGTCTTTCCGAAAGCGCTGTAACTAAGTTTAAGAATATAATCCACCCACTGTTATCATCTTCAATGCCCTGTACCAACACAGAGCAGAGCAGCTATCTGAACGCTACCCCAACAGAGGTCGATTATCTTGTTAATAATTTCACCTCCTCACTACGTACGACTCTGGATACTGTAGCTCCAGTGAAAACTAAGGTCTCTAATCAGAAGTACCTGACTCCGTGGTATAATTCTCAAACACGTACCCTAAAGCAGATGACTCGTAATCTGGAGAGGAAATGGCGTGTCACAAATTTAGAGGATCATCATTTAGCCTGGAGAAATAGTTTGCTGCTTTATAAGAAAGCCCTCCGCAAAGCCAGAACATCTTACTATTCATCACTGATTGAAGAAAATAAGAACAACCCCAGGTTTCTCTTCAGCACTGTAGCCAGGCTGACAAAGAGTCAGAGCTCTGTTGAGCCAACCATCCCTTTAACGTTAACTAGTAATGACTTCATGAACTTCTTCACAAATAAAATTTTTATCATTAGAGAAAAAATTACCAGTAATCATCCCACAGATGTAATATTATCTACAGCTACTCTTAGTACCATTGATGTTAAGTTAGACTCTTTTTCTCCAATTGATCTTTCTGAGTTAACTTCAATAATTACTTCCTCCAAACCATCAACGTGTCTTTTAGACCCCATTCCTACAAAACTGCTCAAAGAAGTCCTGCCATTGATTAATTCTTCGATCTTAAATATGATCAACCTATCTCTAATGGTCGGCTATGTACCACAGGCCTTCAAGCTGGCTGTGGTTAAACCTTTACTCAAAAAGCCATCTCTAGACCCAGCAGTCTTAGCTAATTATAGGCCAATCTCCAACCTTCCTTTCATATCAAAAATCCTTGAAAGAGTAGTTGTCAAACAGCTAACAGATCATCTGCAGAGGAATGGTTTATTTGAAGAGTTTCAGTCAGGTTTCAGAGCTCATCACAGCACAGAAACAGCTTTAGTGAAGGTTACAAATGATCTTCTTATGGCCACTGACAGTGGACTCATCTCTGTGCTTGTCCTGCTAGACCTCAGTGCAGCGTTCGATACTGTTGACCATAATATCCTATTAGAGCGATTAGAACATGCTGTAGGTATTACAGGTACTGCACTGCAGTGGTTTGTATCATATCTATCTAATAGACTCCAATTTGTGCATGTAAATGGAGAGTCCTCTTCACACACTGAGGTTAATTATGGAGTTCCACAGGGTTCAGTGCTAGGACCAATTCTGTTTACATTATACATGCTTCCCTTAGGCAGCATCATTAGAAGACATAGCATACATTTTCACTGCTATGCAGATGACACCCAGCTCTATCTGTCCATGAAGCCAGATAACACACACCAATTAGTTAAACTGCAGGAATGTCTTAAAGACATAAAGACCTGGATGGCCGCTAACTTTCTGCTTCTTAATTCAGATAAAACTGAGGTTATTGTACTCGGCCCTGAAAATCTTAGAAATATGGTATCTAACCAGATTCATACTCTGGATGGCATTACCTTGGCCTCCAGTAACGCTGTGAGGAACCTTGGAGTCATTTTTGACCAGGACATGTCCTTCAACGCACATATTAAACAAATATGTAAGACTGCTTTCTTCCATTTGCGCAACATCTCTAAAATTAGAAATATCCTGTCTCAGAGTGACGCTGAAAAACTAGTTCATGCATTTATTACTTCCAGGCTGGACTACTGTAATTCATTATTATCAGGATGTCCAAAAACCTCACTGAAAAGCCTTCAGCTAATCCAAAATGCTGCAGCAAGAGTACTGACAGGGACTAGAAGGAGAGAGCATATTTCTCCTGTTTTGGCTTCCCTTCATTGGCTTCCTGTTAAGTCCAGAATTGAATTCAAAATCCTGCTCCTCACATACAAGGTCTTAAATAATCAGGCCCCATCTTATCTTAATGACCTTGTAGTACCATATCACCCTATTAGAGCACTTCGCTCTCGCTCTGCAGGCCTACTTGTTGTTCCTAGAGTATTTAAAAGTAGAATGGGAGGCAGAGCCTTCAGTTTTCAGGCCCCTCTTCTGTGGAACCAGCTTCCAGTTTGGATTCGGGAGACAGAAACTATCTCTACTTTTAAGATTAGGC
Source organism: Perissodus microlepis (assembly GCF_051167445.1). Taxonomy (NCBI): domain Eukaryota; kingdom Metazoa; phylum Chordata; class Actinopteri; order Cichliformes; family Cichlidae; genus Perissodus; species Perissodus microlepis. Next base: position 29,231,536 of record NC_140466.1, on the reverse strand, counting down.
TTAAAACTTTCCTTTTTGCTAAAGTATATAGTTAGGGCTGGACCAGGTGACCCTGAATCCTCCCTTAGTTATGCTGCAATAGACGTAGGCTGCCGGGGGATTCCCAAGATGCATTGAGTTTTTCCTTTCCAGTCACCTTTCTCACTCACTATGTATTAATAGACCTCTCTGCATTGAATCATATCTGTTATTAACCTCTGTCTCTCTTCCACAGCATGTCTTTTATCCTGTCTTCCTTCTCTCACCCCAACCGGTCGCAGCAGATGGCCGCCCCTCCCTGAGCCTGGTTCTGCCGGAGGTTTCTTCCTGTTAAAAGGGAGTTTTTCCTTCCCACTGTCGCCAAAGTGCTTGCTCATAGGGGGTCATATGATTGTTGGGTTTTTCTCTGTATCTATGAAGCGCCTTGAGGCGACTTTTGTTGTGATTTGGCGCTATATAAATAAAATTGAATTGAATTGAATTGAATTGATGCTGCACAATGCTAAAAGCATTTCCTTCAAGCAGTAATATTTAATCAACTTGTCCTCTTTGTTTCTTTACTTCTTCACAGCTATGTTGTATTAAAGATTGATTCCGCCAGAGACAGGACTGAAATGATCGAGTCAAACTACCCTACTTGGACTGGTGACTATTTGCTCGGCACGGTCAGTAAACTTTTTTAAGGAAGATTAAACCTGTTTTTCATATTTGTGTCTTTTTATCTTATAATTATTTCTTTCTGTATATTTAATTGTCAAAAATATCTTATTGTCAGATGTCTGGGTCTATGACCCAGATATTTTAGCTTATTTTCTATTTGATTCGTTCTTTGGGTTTTAATGATTTAAGTTTTATACATTTTAGTCTTGAGTTTACTTCTTGTTGTGTCTCCAAGTTTATATTCATATTCTGGTTTATTTTGTTCTTGTCAACTAGGCCCCTTTTGTGTCTTTGTCTCTCATGAGAGTCTGTCATGTCATCTGTCTTTACGTCTCCCTGTGTGTGTGTGTGTTCGGGTCTCTCACTCTCTCACCCTCGGTTAGGGATTTTCCGATTAAGATCAATTTTTAGCTTGAATAACACGATATCGATTCATTAAATCCTGAAACAATTTTTAAATATAAATGTATTTTGCCAGAAATGCCAGAATCTCAGGTTAAAACTCACAAAACTATTTCAACAACCACCAAACAGCTAAAACAGTGAGAGCAGGTAAACGGATTCTGCACAAAGACGTAAACACAAAGCGTGGACCCGACACATCAGAATCTGTGAGATGTCTTTTTCTCACCCGACACGTACACAGACACGCCGTTGGGGCTGAAAGCCAACGTCTTACAGATTCTGATCCTCCAGGATTTGTCAATCTCTGACCAAAATTCACTGAACCAGCAGCAAAAGAAGATGCTTCACATTAGATAGAAAATCTCCTGCATATTTTTCTGTGTTTTATCCTCAGTTACTTTGACACAAAGGCATCTGCAGTGTTGTTTACACCTTTGATGAAGTCTCATAAGTGTCAGTACTGATAAAGGATCAGAATGATAATATTTCTGACTGTCTGAGGCAAATTTCCCCGATTCAAACCTTGTTCAGACCTTGTGAATCAGAGTCAAATCGATTATAGAAATCAGTGACGATACCCAGGACTACCCTCAGTGTCTTAATTGGTTCTCCCTGTGTCATTTCCCTTACTCGTTCCCCTATGCCTCTCTTTGTTTCACCCCTAACGCTATTCTCGTTTCCATGTCTGTTTCTTCCCGGCTCCTGTGTCAAGCCTGTGTGTCTCAGTCTGTGTTTCCTGTTTTATTTTGACAGTCACTCTTCCTGTGTTCAGTGTGTTCAGTTTTGCCATTGTGGAAAAAATAAACTGAGCAGCAAGACCGAACTGATTTTTCTGTTTTTTGTTGAAATTTTTTAACCCTTAGATGCACACGTGGGGTCACAAATGACCCCACAGGTTATTTTTCTTCAAAATCTTAAAATAAAAAGTTGTATATTCATATTCCAGGTATTCCTCATAAAATATGTAATATGTAAATATGTATTGTAACATGAGGCCATTTGCATTTTTATTTATTTTTTTCTTATTAATTTAAAATAAAAGCAGTTTTTGTATCACTACCCCACTCTTCCACAAGTGGGGTCAAAAATGACCCCAAGCAGTTCCTGTGGAATCTTCTATGAACCTTTAATTCTTAGCAACTCTGACTGTCCCACTTACAGTTCTGATGGATCAGGAATTCATTTTTCCACAGTAACATACATGATTTATAGTTTTCTGTGCATTTCAAACATTGTCCTTTCTGATGTTTATTATTTAATATCTAAAGTAACATCGCTGCTATGAGGCTAGCTAGGATCCCTGTGGACCTTGTCCTACAAATGATCCAGGACTGATGAGATGAAGAGCCCATCGGAGGCATAGAATCTGACATCTCAGCTATAGAGGACCCAGACTATTGTCCCCGCCACTGAACAAGGCCAGTCAGATACAGAGGAGTCCTCCGATGAGTCCTCTGAAGAGGAAATGGATATTGAGGCTAACAGAATGAGCCCCTCTTACTGCTCTAGCCACGATATTCTGATTAAGTCAGTCAGGGCCTGCACCTGGGTCTAGTACTGTCTCCCCAATAGATGCATGGAAGATGTTCATGTCTGATAATATAATAGAAGAGGTGCTGACATGCACAAACATAAAGGCATGAAGAGTAGCCACAGACAGGGGAAAAGAGTGGAAAAATGTAATCAAACATAAGCTCCTGGCCTTCATTTGATTGACCATTCTCGTAGGAAGTGAGAAGAACTGGGATGTACCAGTCGGTGTGTTTTTTGGGAGTCCTCTGCATAACCCACTGTACAAGGCCACTATGTCAATTCAAAGATTTAAAGATATTTGCCGTTTCTTGCACTTTGATGACAAGAGGACCAGAGCCTACTGACTGAAAACAAACCACATGGCAGCTTTCTGCTACATATGGGGCTGTTCCTGGTCAAGTGCAGGCAGAAATTCATCCTCAGTGATTGTGTTACAGTGGATGAACAACTTGTGGATGAACAACTTGTGTCTTTCAGAGGGAAGACCCAGCTTCTGCAGTATATGCCGAGCAAGCTTACAAAAGTGATACAAAAACTGCAATTTCTTAAAATTAATGAAAAAATTAATAAAAATGCAAAGTGCCTCATGTCACAAACATGTTTTATGAGGAATACCTCAAATATGAAAATATTACAACTCTTTGTTCTAAAGATTTTGAAGAATAACAACTGAGTTCATAGCAAAATGCATTGATTGTATTTGCGGTCATTTTTGACCCCATTCGTGGAAGAGTGTAGGTATTGGTAGGTTGTGCATCCAAGGGTTAAAGGGGCTTTGCAAAGAGATCAGTAGCATGAACAGGGTTCGCACCAGCATTGAGAAAAAGGCAAACTTACAACAGCTCCTTTATAGTCATCATGTGGATAAAATCTTTGTCTATTCAATGTTTGGGAGTGAAATTCTCAACATCATGTAGGCACCAGCTTGATAATGAAGTGTTTTCCCCTCTTCATACATTCTTTCTTTGTACAAAAAAGTTACAATTACATATCAAAAGTCAACAGCGGTTAGATAAGGTGAAGCACAAATTTTCCATCACAGCATGCACCATTTTCTTAGTTTTTTCCCAGTTTAGTTAGCATTTATAAGTAACCGTTTGCCTTTGTTTTGCACCTTATTAAACATCGATTCCAGCATTTATTTCTAAAGTAAAGGCAAAGCTTTGACGTTTCTAATAAGATTAGCAGTGTATACGTTAAAGAAAAGCTTGTCATGTATATATAATGTTGTGAAAAGGTTTTTGCCTCCTTCCTGATTTTCTATTTTTGTGTGTGTTTGTCACACTTGAATATATTAGACAAAGATAACACGAGTAAACACATAATGCAGTTTCTAAATTAAGGTGTTTGTTATTAAGGGGAAAAATTAATCTTTGGAAAGCTCAATTTCTTTAGCCACGCTCAGGCCTGATTGCTGCCACACCTGTTCTCAATCAAGAAATTACTTAAATAAGACCTGCCTGACAACATGGACTCCCATTTAAAAACTGCATTTTGTGTTTACTTCTGTTGTCTTTGTCTAATATTAGTATTTCTTGTGAAACATTTAAGTGTGACAAACATACAAAAAAATCAGGAAGGAGGCAAACACTTCACATCACACCACTGTATATACCTCAATAAGTCTACCTTTTTCAATTTATTTAACCCCTGGATGCTAAAATAATCAAACCCATGTGGGTGAGCTTTTGAGTTCTTAAACTGTTTTGGGAACATTACAAAAATGGCTTTAAATACAGGAGAGCAGGTTGTGAAATGCAGTACGAAGTTCTTACACTTCCTGCACCACTGAGGAATCAAGTGCAAAAACAGCAGTATTGTCATCATAGACTAGTTTTTTGGGGATGCCCATACCCAAATAATTTATAAACATAAAGAACAAAATCGGTTTAAAATGGAATCCTGTGGGCGCTTAAGAAATCAGATAAATGGTCTTTTTTATGACATCGACACACTGAATTGTATTCACAGGGAAAATTCTGAACCAAATAGCAGCCTTAGAATGAACACAAGCATTAATACGTTTATTCAGCAGCAATTAATGATCCACTGCATCCAGAACCTTAGACAGATCCACAGATAATATGGTACAATGCAATTCTGTGCTCAGAGCAGCTTTGTCTCTGTATCTGTGTTACCTATTTGTTTGCTGTACTGCACAAGGTTTTACTTTACAATGGGACAGCTATATTTTGGTATCACAATTCATCAAACAGACCTTCCAATTTGGGGTGTGTATGAGAGCATTCATGTTTAACTGTGCAAAGAGTATGCTTTCAAGAATCAGTGTGATTAAATATTTTGCCCTTTAGGTCTGCTCTTCTCACCATTTCTATAACCCCCAAATCTCAGCTGAATATTTAAAGTATGAGTAAATCACATCTTGTTTTCATTTTTTTTTTTTCTTATCAAGGTAAACACAGAGTCACTTTTGGAGGTCGAGATTTGGGACGAGGACTCATCCCATGATGATCTTTTAGTATCATGTCAGAAAGACCTGTGGGCGGGGAGCAACACATTTAGATGCTCATCCAGTGGAGGTCACTTTGCGCTTCATTATACTCTGATCTGCGACCGTCATCTGACAGGAGAGAAGTGTGAGCGCTATAAACCTTCACCATAGTTACAAATGCTGTAACTAATATCTGTATCAGATCTGTTGAACTTACAACGTAAAGGATCACATGAGTTTATTTACAGATGAGTGTATGTACTTGTTCTCTTAACACTGAGATATGATATGATTCAGGTTTACTTCATGTAATGTATATTTTTATCACTTAGTTATTCATTGATCAAATAAATCACTTTTTAAATTTCAAGATGTTAATTTTAAATATAGGTCTGTGAACACACATATCTAGTCAGATATTGTGTACTCTCATCGACTAGCTGTTCAAAAACTGTTAAATTCTTGTTGCACAATTTTTTGCTTAATCTTCTCATGTAAATAAAGTTATATTATGTTGGACTGACTGAAGTGCAATTGAAGTTTCCTAAACAGACGTAGTGACTGTGGCTGTCACTCCATTACAGACAGAATACATGCTCATGGGGAATTTTTGGAGCATTTGGTTTCGCTCTATAATGATCACACTGTACATAAAGAACCTATATATGGCTGTGACTATGAATTAGCACTACATATAAAATTAGGGGTCTAAGAAGCTATTTTTAATCATTTTTGACTCCAAAATCTAAGTTGATTAAGAAGTTAATCAATTTAGTATATTCAGTTTATTGTTATATAATGGAGGAAAGGAAACCATCCATCATTTATATAATATTTTATTCATATAAATGAAGTAATTTACTGAAATGTGCAAACATACATAAAAATATAGTATATAAGACTGAAACAGATTGCATATTTATGTTTGGGCTGTTTCTGGGGTTTTGGGGTACCTGAGGATATTTTAATTCTCATTCTAAAAAATAAAGCAATGGCTTATCAGACACTTTCCAGATGCTATTCCATGACTCCTGAATCAATGATGATCATTTTATGTGTTCATAATTCCCCAACACCACAGTGTGAATGCAGGCCCAAACTCTAACAAAAGAATTGCATAAATTGCTTTTGGAATTACAGCCACTTTTGTTTATAGTCCATTAGTTCAGAGATACAAATATAATTGGGCTATTGATTGAGAAACAATTTCAAGACCTTCTATTACTACATAAGACCTGGTTCATCATCATTCTATGATTAACAGCAATTACAATTAACCATGTAAACCATTTTTAATTGACTCCAAGTGTTGCATATGTATTCTGCAGTTTTCCACAGGAACTCCCAATATGAGGGCCAAAGATACAGTTAGGTCCATATATATTTGGACACTTAAGTCAGCTTTATTTGTACAACACGTTTACAAGACGTCAAGTGTCGGCTTAAGTGCTGAACAGAGGGAAAATGTAGTCAAAAAAAGAATAAAAATAAATGGCGTAAAAAGATACACATATATATATATATATATATATACATATATATATATATATATATATATATATATATATATATACATATATATATATATATATATATATATATATATATATATACATATATATATATATATATATACATATATATATATATATATATATATATATATAGATATATATATATAAAGATACACACATACACACCTACACACACACACACACACACACACACACAGGTATGCACACGAACATGAATACATATATACATATACACATACAAAAATCATGCAATAAGATAAAAAAAACAAAAAAACAAGACAGAATAGACTCGGTTTCAATGTGATCAGAAACGGTTGGCTGACTCTGTTATTGGTCCATATATATTTGGAAACTGTTTTTACTTGTTTACTGAAACATATTCCTATTATAGTTGTATTAAGGAGAACAACATAATGCAAAGAGTCTCAGCTTTCATTTGAGGGTGTCCACATTCAAAGTGGATGAAGGGTTTAGGAGTTTCAGCTCGTTAAAGCAAGTGGTTTTGTCTATGTTTATTATCTGAAAAAACAACTGAAAAAAGGGGGTAATGTGATATTCACGAGTTGTTTTCTCGTGTGAAAAACTATGTTACCTAGTGGACACCAAAGGAACCAAAAATAATCTACAGAGAAGCAACGTAATGATTAGAGATGGCACGATATCATAAATTCGGATATCTGCCAATACCGATATGAATCCGATATAGTGTATTTTATAATCAATAAAACTGTGTTTTTTTTAATATCTTGCATCATTTTGTACAAGTTCTTACTCATGTTTTAAAAAACAAAACACTAAAGCTATTCTGTTACATAAAAAATGCACTGCACCCAAAATATTTCATAGTTCAGCAACACTGATCTATCTAATAAACTTAAACCTGCACCATCCTCCTTATTCTGGAATTTTAAAGAGTACTTAGCGGAAATATTAATGGTTTTTTTTCACGTTGCAAGTTTATTTATTATTATTTTTATTATAATCATTATTATAATAAATGGCGGCGATTTTGAAAAGACAAGATCATGACGATCGTTTTCGTCAGATCATGTGTCCTATTCTTAAATGAAAGACCAGTTAACAAGTGCAAATGAAAGAGCAAGTGTGGCACAGACACATACACAGTTTTTTTAAAAACTTTTTTTTAAACAAGATGTTCAGTGTTCATTGGCCTGTTATTAAATTTTTTAAAACATTTTAATATCTAAGAAGAACTTAGAGCAACGTTGAGACAGCAAAAACTATTAAAACATTAAAAATAAAATTCAGTGAATGTGAATATCCTGAATTTCACTTTGCATTTGGATGCATTTTTTATAACGGCTTGCCAGTTCATGAGAATGTAAGTACTAATTATATTTATAAGTTATTTATTTATTAGCACACATAATCTCATTCTGAGTGGTTCTGGGGCAAGTGGAAGAAAATTAACCAACTAAAGGTATTTTGCCTTCCAGTAGAACTGGTAACGAGTTGAATCTGGAATTTGTGTGTGTTTCAGGTTTGTTGAACTCAAAACACCAGTGGATCACACCACAGGCAAATCCTTTGCTCCACACGTAGCGGAGTCTTCTACATTTGATCTGTCGGCCAGCACTGCAAACTTACCTCTCAGCCAATCATATGCCAACTTGGCCTGACCTGGCTCCATGTCTTTGGGCCAAGTGTTTTTGTTCTGGCACGCAATGTTAGGCTCACAACAGATAAAATTTTGTTATCTGTAGCTTTAGCTGAGAACAGTCTGAACCAATTACAACAGCATGACTCTTAGTGAAAGACTCAGGGTTTCAAACGGACCTGCCAGGAGTCCAGACTTATCACCCAAAGCAATGCAAAAAATGACTGAGGAGATGCCAAACTATCTGGCAGCAGAAACCCTTTCAGAAAATATGATAAAACCAACTAAACAAACAAAAACGTCTTTGGATTTCAAAACCAAAAACAAAGAGTGTTATTGAAAGATGAGGTGATGCAACACAGTGGTGAATGTGCTGCTGTCCCTATTTTTTTTTTTTTTTTTAACAACAGAGAACACGTCTCCACTGCTCTAGAGTTCAGTAGTGGTGTGCTTTACACCACAGCTTCCGAGGCTTTGCATAGTGCTTGGTGATGTAAGACTTAGATGCAGCTGCTCAGCCATAGAAACCCATTCCATAAAGCTCTCTATGCACTGTTCTTGAGGTTATTTGAAGGCTACATGAAGTTTGGAGATCTGTAGACAACATCTACTGACCCTGCTCTTGCATGTCACGCTGTTCTACTCCTACCAGTTAGTGGCTGAGTTGCTGTCGTTCTCAATCGATACCACTTTGTTATACTACTACTCAAGGGCGTAGATTTGACATGGACGGAAGGGACATGTCCCCACCAATATCAAGCGATTATTGAATTGTCCCCACCAGGGGCGATTCCAGGATCAGAGCTTTGGGGGTGCTGAGCACCCAGAGAGCTGCCCAGCCAGGCAAGATAAACCTGTCTCTGTCAGTCCCTGCATCCTTAAATGTTGTCCCGAGTTCTCTCTGACTGTCACTTTGGTGCATTTAAACCCCTGATCCTCCCCGTCCTCGTCGTCTGTTGTCTTCGTCTCCGTTATCAGTCATCATAATTTTACCATCTCTGTGCAAGTCTGCAAATTTCTTTATTAAATCATAAGATTCTTAAATTCATCAAGTCTCTCTGTGCCTGGGTCCTCGTCACAAAACATGACATCACTGTTTTGTGCATTTTAACACAACTTAATCCCCACATTTGTGAAAGAAAAGCAAAACACTTTTTTGAAAAGTCTGTAACAAAACCATCAAATCTGATAAAGGTTATTTAAATGCTGCTAAAGAAGAATGGATTGGAATAAAAAAAAAATGCATATCCTAACCTTAATTACTGGGGGAGAATAATGAATGATGCTCATAGTGAGTAAAAAGTAAACTGAGTGCATTTTTTGGACAGAGATTCACTTTTAATGTGTATGTATAATATAATACAGATACATAAAAAAACACTCCCAAAACAGAATAAATTGTTACAAATAAATTATTACAAAATATTAATAAAACTATAAAGATGGAGCCAACTTTGCCTGTGGTAGAATGTATACAATGTATGAAAAAATCTTTATTGCAGATACTAATTTTACTAATTTAATAATAATAATTTTGTGTTGTAAGATTTATGACTTTCATGCTTTCATAGTGGTACTTGGGAGAGCTTGACATTTTTCTCAGGTGGTACACACTGTAAAAAGTTTGAGAAACACTGATAAGTGTATGTGTGCTTTTGGAAAACATTTAAAGCTGCTGTACAGAATCTTTGAAACAAGCTTAAAACATTTTTAGAATATAAATAGAGCATCTGCTTCTCTTTACAGCTCCTCACTCCACCAGGGCTGTTTGGCACTTTCTGATAGTGTGCATGTGATGTACGTACTGCGGCAGTCATACAGACAACTGGACGGTCCAAAAGTTGGCCTACCTATTACTGGCTGAGGTTTCAGTAGAGTTGTGGCTGAACCACATGAAAATATATCATTAATTTTAATCTCCCCAATCAATTATAATGTTATGTTGGAATGTTGTTAAAGAGGGTCAAAAATGTTTCAACCCAGTTTGTTTTGCAGATTCTGTATAGCAGCTTTAATATAGGGAGGACACAACTTCCAGATTGTGTGAGTAAAATCAGGTTTTTTTTTCCTCTTTGTCAGTTTAACAGATTCTGTTGTGCCCGTCACTGCTCCCTGTCTGTTTTCTTACCTGGTTCCTCTCTCCCTCTTTGGACTGACAATCATACACAAATAGATTGTATTCAATTAGATGAAAAATTAAATTAATATAAAAAAAATACTATTAAGATCACTAACAAAAAGTCCTCTCTCAGTGTACTTTCAACCAAAAGGCAAATAACCAAACCACATGTACATCTAATAAAAGATATAAATATTGAAACACTGATCCAACATTATTCTTGATTGACGGATCGTTTGATTTTACACTTTTACCTGAATGTGGCTCCTTTTTTTTTTGAAAAAACTTCCTTATATCCCTTATAAACATGGCTGTCTCTCTGTACACAAACACAAACACACACACACACACACACACACCCAGGGAGTTCTAAGGTTAATGGGCATTCAGTCAGTTAGCTAGTTAGTATCCATTTCAAACAGGACAGTGGTAACAACAGTAGGCTACAGACAATTTTAAGTTTTAGATTTTAAATAGTCTGTATAAATTTCAATGGGAGCAACAGGACAGTCAAATGTTGCTGATTTTACAACAGAGCAGGACGGATTGTAGGGTAGCAAACATTGTCGGAAAACACGTTTTCAACACTGCAGGTTACCTGGTGTAATGCTTTTCAGCTAAAAAGAAACATGGTCTGACAACTACCTAACTATATAAAGAGTAACTGAAGGTTAAATGCAGCTAATATGTCCTGTTTGAAGCCAGGCACTCACACCTCCGCTCCGCTGCATCTCATCGCTCTGGCAGCAAGAGCGCTAGAGCCAGAGCAGGGGAGAGGGGAACTGGAACAAACCATTTGGGGGGGGGGGTATCTATACTTTTGTTGTTAAAATGTTAAGTCTCAAACAAGTACAGTACTGTATGCTTTTTATATTTTTAGTAGTGTGTCACACAAACAGCAAATATTGTCAAAAAAACAAGTAAGAAATCTTTGGGGGTTCTTTTGATTCATTCAAAAATGGGCTAAAATCGCCCCTGGTCCCCACCAATAATTTGATCTCTTTGAGTAAAGAAAAACAAAACCGATAGAAAGAAAAAAACGATCTATTAACGTGTCATTCACCCAGCGGTGCAGAAAGAGTTAAATTACTTTCTCTACTGGAGTCCTACCTCATGTGACAAATATGGCCAATGTGATTAGCTGGGCCTTTCAGGGAGCTCTTTTTAGTTTTAGCAGCGGCAAGCCTGCGCTGCGAGGACCTGCAAGGAGGAGAGGAGGATGGCAGCAAAAAGGAAGAACCTGGATATAAGCAGTAGCGGTTTGTGATATGGGCGACATGGGCGGTTGCCCGGGTCGGCATCGTGGTGGGGGGCGGCATCACGGGCATTGGCAAAAAAAAAAAAAGAAAAAAAAAATTGCTCATACTCATGCTGCCCCGACATCAGCCAGCGCATATTGGGAATGGCATAGCACCTATCGGTTTTCTATCGCCCATTTGCGGGGAGTAAGGGCGCCCTCCGTTTGCGAGGTGCGCCTGCTGCTTGCGGCACTGGGAGGAGAGGGCGGGAAGGCGGATTCTCTGGCTGGCTGGAGCAGCATCTAATAACCAACTCGCTAAATAAAAACAAACCAACAAACACGAAAACACCAGACATTATAATAAGACTTATAATTTGCACCGATGTTTTTTCGAAATTCTATACGCGAAAAGTGAGCGCGAGAGCCCTTCTCGCTGCTGAAGTCAAAGTAAACTTTATTGTCATCTCCGCTACATACAGTCCAGCATATAGAGAGACGAGACGACGAGGCTCCAGGTACAGCAAGCAAGTAAACAAACAATAAATATAAGAAGAGTAAGAAAATAAATATACACTTTAGGACTCGGGGTAAAGGGATAAATAACAATTTAAATGTTATAATTTACAGTTTGATGATTAACCCTTTAGAGCCGGTCGGAGCGGGCACGCTCTGTTTTGCGTAACTATTTTTAAATCCCGGTAGCTCTGCAACCACGTAAGCTAGCACAATAATTTTTTTTGCATATGAAACCGGAGGAGTTGTACTTACATCTTATGCCATCAGCTTGTCCTAGGTCACAGTTTCCTTCCACATATGGCTTTGCAAAAACTGCATAAAAAGCACTTGCAGCAACAAAAACATAATATTCCAGAAACACGCTTTGCCGATCCGATCAGCTGTTCATAACACTTCCTATGTTGGAATAGACGTCAGCGCGAACTTTTGCATGTCCGCCATTACCTGCCCGAAACCGGAAGTGACGTCATTTTCGCTGAAATGTAGTTTTTTTGACCATCAGGGCCTCAGGGCCTATACTGGTATTTTTAAAAGTTATCTTTGACTTTATGACTTTCTGTGTCGTTTCTGGGATGCTTAGGACTCATATTGCACTGCTGGAAATAGTTTATTTTGATGCATAGGCTGCTTTTTTGCAAATTTGCAGTATAATATTTATTTTCGTTTTTCCTGCAGTATATAAAAATTGGTGTATTTAAAAAATAAAACTATGAAGACACTCAAAATAAATTTCCTGTGGTGGGAAACTATTTTTTGCAACTTTTTTGTATTTACAGTTTTGAGGGATAAGCCTCTTAAATTTCTCTAACTAGAAATATATGTTAAAAAAGCAAAAACGATTTTCAATTTTTTTGTAGTTTATTGCACTTTTTTGCAATTTATGTAATTACTATGCACTTAATGAATACATATAATTAAAATCTGGGCTATAATTGTTGTATTGATGTATAACAACTTGAAATGCTCCCAAAAATGGCACCACACCATGTAAAAATATAATATAAGCTCTGGCGGACTTGGTTCTATGGTAGGTCTTAAAGGGTTAAAGTCTCACACACAACCCGTCGAAAGGGGAGGGGGGCCGGCTGCTTCCAAATAGAGCACATTTCATTCATAATGTTGTAAATCCAAGCCCATTATGTATTCATGATTTGAATCCTGGGTTGCGTGAAATCCCAGAAATACACCTTCGACAAAGTGAATCTGTGAACTAAGGTGTAGGTCTATTAGGTTATGTTGTGGTGATCCTCGAGTTGGGGGAGGGGTGTTCATACTGGAGTCCAAAATTAAAACCAATGGAAGATGGACAAGAAAAGTTCAAAGCCACCAGGTGCTCAGTTTAGAAAAAATAGAAAAGAAGAGGAGGAGAAACGAGCAAAAGATGCAGGTAAGCAGATGTGTGATTGGATAATGGCAGGTCATCCTGAAACAATCAGAGTCAGAATACTTTATTAATCCCTAAGGAAATAATGTGGATTACAGTTGCTCCAAGAAGAAATGGTTAAAAATAGCAACAGTAACAGACTAAACTCCAAACAATACATTATGTTACAGATTTTAATATTAATTAGTCATTGTCAGTTGTTGATTTGTCCTGTTCTCATTGTATGACGAATTATGATGGCTGTTTGGTAGCCGTTTGCATACAATGCATACTCTCTCTCTCTTCATATGTGTGTGTGTGTGTGTCTCTGGGGAAATTCAGTATGGTTCCGACAACAGACCGCCACTGGATATAAGAAAGTATTTTTTAAAGAAACCTGTAAGTCACATAAAGTCAAGTTCACTCATAAAATGTGTCCGTCATAATAACGTTACAGGCTATGGCTTTGGCCCACATCAGTCTAAAATTGTATGTAACCATGAATAACGTGTTTTAGAAACTAACTGCACAACAGGCAGCACTATTAGTTATCTCAGTCTCCCAGAGTAGCATTTCTAATTTTGATTGAAACTGTCAGAGAAAACGGCAGCTTTGAGCAAGCCAGGATATTAGTTTACAGAGGCTGTTAAAATTATATGTCCAACGTTAAAATGTTGGTGACACAATAATTTCATCCTAATGGCACTGACATATTCATAGGGTTAATTTTTGAGACAAAATATCATGAGGTAGTCATGATTTTGCAAATATTCCACCTTGTAGTGCAGTTTGCACAAATTGTTTTAAAAATGCACTCACACTACAAACATTACTGATGAGTCAAGATCTGCACAAATTGACAGAAACACTGAAGCAGCTACACATTTTATTCTTATTGTCATGTATGTCCTATTTGTCAGGTGACAGAAGAACCAACACAAAGTTCAGAGAGCAATGGAGATACAAGATCACAGGTGAAATTGGATGATGACTTGGTGGTGCACATGTGTGACTGCATGTGTTTTGTAATTTAACATTATATAATTCACATATAAAACTATGAATTGTAATTTTAAATGGTTTAAAAACATGTAGAATAGCATATGTAGGCAAGTATATTTCTCCTTTTTTTTTTGTCAAGAAGCAAAGACAAAAAGGAAAAAAAAAAAGGAACAACAGGGTTCGGTGGTTGAATCATCCGTCCCTACCAATGCCAAAACCAAATCTACGCCCTTGCTTTCCATGTTAATTTAAGTTTTGCTGTATGTGCCAGGGTGTGCTTTATCTGATGCTGCCATAGCTTCTTCATCACTGGGTACAAAAGCTTCCTTTGCGCCACTCGCTCTGCGGTCATATCTTCATAGAATGACAAGCGGCAGTTCTCCCACATTATGCCTTTCTTCTGCTTAGCGGTTATGAGAACTTTTTGTCATGCAGTGTAACACAGAAATCTCACTAGCATGGTTCAAGGTGGTTGACCAGGTCCCGGGCGTGGTCTTGTACCTCTGTGGCATCTTTCGAGCTCATATTCCTCCCCTCGTAGACCCAGGCCATCAGCAAGTATCTTCATCACATAATCATTTGTGTTGCCACCTTCAGACCCTCTTCCAGACCGATAAGCCAAATATTCTTTCTGCGGTTTCTGTTTTCCTGGTTGTCTACTCGGGCCCATAGTTGTTCAAGCTTTTTTGATATTTTTGCCATTATCTTCTGTTATGCTCCTCATTTTGTTTTCCACATCTGAATTGCGGCCCTCAGCTTCATTTATACTTATTGTCATAAGTACTTATAGCGTTCATACTTATAGCGTTTTTAAATTTTACCATGTCTGACTTGATGTGAGATATATCAGCTGCAACACCGGTTAGGATAGCTCCAAGCTTAGTCATTTCGGCAAACAAGCCGCTTATATCCATCTTTGGTCCTTCTTCTTGGCTAGCAGGGCTAACATTAGTACTGCTAGCATTATTTTCCCCCACCGCCATTGTGGAGATTCGAGTTTGCACGCTCTTCTTCGTTCCTGTGGCCATGTCTCTCAATAAATTCAAGGACGCTGATCTAGCCACCACAGTCTGGAAATGTATTATTTGGGAACGTCTAACTTTTTTAAAACTAATATAAGGTTGACGGGGGTCAGAGACTCTCTATGGTGGAGCCAGTCCCAAACGCTCCATCACGCAACTCCCATCCTGATCGATTTTATAAATATACATGTATTTTGCCAGAAACGCCAGGATCTCAGGTTAAAGCTCACAAAACTATTTCAAAACCACCAAAGAGCCAAAATAGTAAATGAGAGCAGGTAAACGGATTCCACTCCTTAAAGCACTTTATAGATACAAAGAAACCACTGCTCTGCATAATGCTTTATTTTAAGATAAAATAACTTTTTTTAAGATAAAGAGGCCCTGTACACATCCTAACTCAGTGGTTCCTAAAGTGGGGAGCATCAGAATCTGCGAGATGTGGGCTTTCTCGCAGGTGCTGAAAGCCGATGGCTCACAGACTCTGAAGCAGCAGGTTTTGTCACTGCGACCAAAATTCACTGAACCAGCAGAAAAAGAAGATCAAAACTACATCGTCATTAATTCCCTCTTACTTTTGCTGTTTTCCTTCCACCATGATAAAATGTTTTGTGCATTATTTGCTTGCTTATTACCCACCCGTCTAAATAGGGTGGGTAATAATTGAATATTATTACACAGTAAAAAAAACAACTACACTTAAAATAATTACACCATAAAGATGCTTTTTTTGGTTATTTAAAAGAGTTAGTAGTTTATATTATTGTAACCTGTAATTTATTGCAGTTTACTTTTGTTTATTTGTTTACAAAAGGTTTGAGGTGTGAAATAAACTGCAATTGAGTTTGAAAACAAAATATGGATGTGTGTGGTTGGAGGATGTGTTGGTGCGCCAAGATTTTTGTGTACAACCAAGGGGGGCCTAGTAAAAAAAAGTTTGGGAACCACTGCCTTAGCAGGTTTGTAGTGAAGGAATTTAATGCCAGCTATATTACCCCTTAATCTGTATTCAAGTTGTAATGTGTTTGCTGTTCTTGATCACAGAAACAACACCAGATCACATCCTCCTACACTATGCCATACCTGCTTGTACCATCAATCTGAATGTACATAAACCACGTCTCTTACAATCTTCTCCCTGGATGTCAGCCTCTCCTTCTGACCTTCTGACTATTGTAGCACAGCCCAGCGTTGAACTGATGTACACCAATCTGTACAGTAAGAGTACAGACTTTTTTATTTTTATTTGAATTTTATTGAATTTTATTTTTTATTTTATTTGTATTCTTTCACTTATTGTGCATGTGTGTTGTTGCTGCCTGTGTTTGAGTAATTTCTGTAACTGTGAGACATCTGCTGCTGCCTATCTTGGCCAGGTCTCCCTTGAAAAAGAGGTTTTTAATCTCAATGGGATCTTCCTGGTTAAATAAAGGTTAATAAATAAATAAATAAATAAAACATCATTCCAGTGTTACAAGATAAAGTTCAGGTTAATTAAGAAGGAAAACACATGTAGTCTTTTCATTTAAATATATATTTTTAACGCTATGCCAGTTTTTAGCTTTGCTTAACAGTGTGTGGAACAAACCTCCTGACACAAACTGCCAGAAAACTTAAAAGTCAACCAAACACATAGGAAGTGTCAGGGCTGTTAGCAAAATACAAATCTGACTGGGCTGTAAAACAGCTCTTAACCTGTGTGGTTATTACAGTAAACACTGCATTCTTTTCTCTGTATGTTTTACTTTAAAAACTCATTTATTGTGAGCAACACAAATGTTAACACAACAGAATTTTGCTGATACTCATCACATCGATGCCTACAGTCACAGATTGCTGTCTTTAACAGTTGTAGTGTTTCTGGTGTTTATCAGAAGACAACCGTGGTGACAACATAACAGAAACTTTATTGCTGACTGCAGCACAGATACATGTGATCATTACATTGCCTCTCTGTAGATTATTTTCTATTCTTCTGTTCCTATTGTGTCCACTAGGTAGGGTAGTTTTTCACACAAGATACAACAACTCTTGTGAATATCACATTATCCCCTTTTTTTCAGTTATTTTCTCAAGTAATAACATAGACAAAACTTCTTGCTTTAAACCAAAAGTCCAAGTTTAACAGCAACTTGTGTCCTGCTAAACTTTAGGTACATTCAAAAGTGAAAAATAATGTGACAACACCTGCAAAAACATTTGGTACTATCAGTAAGGGTCTCATAATGTAGCTATTCCTATAAGAGGTATAGTGATCCAAGAACAGAAATGATTAGAGCACTCAGTTATACAAAGTCAGCAATTAACAACAAGGACAGAGATTCAGTAGCTGTAGTATCCAAGTAACTAACACTACTATTTAAATGTTTTTAAACAATGAATGTTATTTTTTCACATACAGTATCCCAGGGCAATTGTAGGGTATCATGGAAATTTTAAATGAACTGCAAACACCTGGTGAGCGTCTTTTCGTAGTGGGTTTAATAACATGTTGCAATATGGAGTGGTCTCTAACAATGGCCGTCGCCCTGATCTCTTTTATACACACACAGATGAAAGACCTTCCACAACTCTTACATGCTCACATCATTCATAGTTTTGGTTCTTTTAGTTGTTTCCTGCATATATTATTTTCAGTTTCTAGTCTTTAGTTTTCTGTTACTGTGCCTTCCCTGCGATCCACATTTAGTTACTCTTGTCTCCGTGATCCGTGTTCCTTCTCTGTCTCCCCAGTCCATTATGTCCCCGTGTCTCTTTCTCCCCCATCACAGTGTCAAGCCTGCGTGCCTTTGTCTTTGTCTCACACTTTGTTCCCATAATTCACAGAGAGGGCAGTGGTGCATACTAATGACATCATAAACAGGGGTGCACATAAGTGGTCCGCAGGTGCGCATTCGCTGTCAAAATAAAAGACGCGCACCAGATAAGAAGTTGCAACGCGCATTTGCGTACATATAAAAGGCAGTGTTTTTGTCCGCTAGAGTGGGATTTTCATGGCATATTCTGCACTACATCTCTGTGCGTTCATCATTTGTTTGAAGCCAGCTCACCTCCTGCAACCACTTTTCCGAGAATACGCACTTCTTTTGTGGTTCGGACTCCTTCTGACATTTCTTTGGAGGTGGAGGAACACCAAAGTAATTGCTTAAAGGAGCTTGCTTCTTCGACATCTTTAAGAGTTCTAAACAAATGTCTGTCCTCCTGCAGAAAATCTTATGTACGCAAACGCGCGTCTTTTATTTTGACAACACCTGCGCACCTGTGGACCACTTATGTGCACCCCTGCTTATAAATGCTAACTAAACTGAACACAAAGAACATGGTACATGTTGTGATGGAAAATTTGTGCTTCACCTCATCTAACCTCTGTGTATTTTTGATATGTAATTGTAACTTCTTGTACAAAGAAAAAGTGTATGGAGACAGAAAAACAGCTGAATGCTTTGCTCAAGGGACTAAATAGACAAAGATTTTATCCACATGACGGTTATAAAGGGAGATGTTGTCATCATGCTGTATTGATCCCTTTGCAAAGTTCTTAAAAAAATTTTTTCAATAAAAAACAGAAAAATCAGTTTGGTCTTGCTGCTCGGTTTATTTTTTCCACACCGAGAGTGAGGGAGCGAGAGACCCGCACACACACACAGAGGGAGAACTAAATACAGACAACATTACAGAGTCTCATGAGAGACAAAGACACAAAAGGGACCTAGTTGACTAGAAAAAAATAAACCAGAATACGAATAAACTCGGAGACCCAACAAGAACTAAACTCTAGACTAAACTGTATAAAACTTAAATCATTACAACACAAAGAACAAATCAAATATCAAATACAAAATAAACTAAACAAGCTGGGTCAAAGACCCAGATATCTGACAAGAAGTTATTTTTGACAAATAAAGATAAAGAAAGAAATAACTATAGGATAAAAAGACACAAAGATAAAAGCAGGTTGAATCTGACTTAAAAGAAATTGTTTACTGACCGTGCCGAGCCCATATTCAGTGCTCCAAATAGGGTCGTTTGACTCAATCATTTCAGTCCTGCGTTCAATGGAATCAGTCTTCAATAAAACATAGCAGTGAATAAGTAAAGAAAAAAAGAGGAAAAGTTGAATAAATATTACAAAATATATATATATAAAAAAACTGCCAAAACAGAAGTGCTGAAACAAGGAAGCAGATATGACTGGAGGAGCACAATGTTGGAACTCCTGCATTCATATCTCAGCCAAGAAATGATTGGTTCCCAACGTAACAAGTTTAGGTCCATAAATATTTAGACACAGACAACTTTCTTCTGTTTTTGGTTCTGTACATTACCACAATAAAAAATAATTAAATTAAACAACTCAAATGCAGTTGAAGTGCAGACTTTTAGCTTTAATTCAGTGGGTTGAACAAAAAGATTGTGTAAAAGTGTGAGGAACTAAAGCATTTTGAATACAATCCCTTCATTTCAAGTAATTGGACAAATTAAATAACTAAGAATATAATTATTATTTTTAATACTTCATTGAAAACCCTTTGCAGCCGTGAACTCATGAACATCACTAGATGCTGGGTTTCCTCCTTTTTAATGTTCTGCCAGGCCTTTACTGCAGCAGGTTGTAGTTGCTGTTTTTCTGTGGGCCGTTCTGTCTGAAGTTTAGTCTTCATCAAGTGAAATGCTCAGTCGGGTTAAGATCAGGTGACTGACTTGGCCATTCAATAATATTCCACTTCTTTGCTTTAATAAACTCCTGGGTTGCTTTGGCTGTATGTTTCGTTTATGTCAATCAAATTAACTGCATTTAGCTGGATTTGTGCACACAGTGTGTTAAAAAAAGTGTTAAAGTGGGATTCAGCAGGTGGGGGAAAGCTAAAATCAATTGTAGTGGCTCAGAGTAGGGAAAAGAATCATAACTCACAATGATTTTTACTGAGAGCTTCAGTAGATTTTCTTAGTTTACTGGCTGTGATCAGCTGACCTGCTGCTTTTTGTGGATCTACACAACTGAATTCAACCAGATGTCAGCATATGTTTCAGGATTTGTCCGGGCTGATTTCCATCCTCTGCACTAACAGTAGACTTTTTATACTGTCTTTATATTAGACACTCTAAAGTTGTAACTCAGTGAATGAAACGTAGTATCATCAGCTTAAGTTCAAATTCATTTATGATATAATTTATGTAATTTAACTCTGACCAGCCAATGTGCAGCAGTCACACACCGTTCTTTACCTTAAACCCATCACACTACAGCAAACTAACCTGTTTATCCTGGATAAATCTGCAGAATATTTCCATGCAGTCTGTGAATAACACAGTTAGTCTACCTCAGTTTGTTTTGCAGCAGGTTTCCAAATATTAAAAAACATAATGTCACATGTACAGACATAATATCTGATTTAAAAATATGAGGGGAAAAAAACGGTGAAATTGATTAACCTGGTTTCAATGAGGCTGTGATCTGTACATGGTGTAGAACCACATGGAAACAAGCTGGGGCTCGATTAACCCTCACCAAACTATCTGCATTTTGGTGTCAATTGATTTAAGACTTATATCACTTTTGGACTCAGGAAGCAACTCAAGATGTCCTGGTATTCTGAGAATTTAAAAACATACTGTCAACTTGCAGGTCCTGACCTCAGCTTACTCACCTGTCAGACGGACCCCAAGTATCTCCTGACAGATCCCAGACTTGAATTTTGGTCACATTCAGTAGCCCCCTCCTGGCTTGTATAGGACAGCAGTTGGAAGCCAGGTTATCGGGGTGCTGACAAAATTTCTCTTTGTATGAGGAACCTATGATGTTATCAGATAAGTACTTCTCTATGGCAGTCTTTACCCCCTCCTTTTTTGCCTCAGTTGGCATCAGCTCATACAGTGCCAGAAGGGAGTACGAAACTGTATCTGGGAAATCCTTCAAGCTGTTCAGCCAATTTCTGAAGCCCACAGAGTCATCAACATTGAGGGCAAAGTCCCCTGACCAATCATTGCCTCCTATCACTTCAGTGTGGTGTCGATGGAGACCAGCGCGGTACATAGTGGTGGAATCCTGGTTTTGTAGGACCTTCATGCAAGATTGTCGGACACTGGATGATTTCTCCTTCCCCAAGCTGAGAGAAAATCCATGTGATATACAGGAGTGAACCTGGAAGAGAGAAAGGGGAAACAATGTCATGTATATTCAATAGCTACACACTAAATGGCAGTTTGGTGTTTTCATAGTGTTTTATTGCTGCTTTTCCTAAAATAATGGTTTGAAAAAGTCCACCATCACCTTGTTTCCATGTAGTGCTACACCATTTACTGCTAGTAGAAGATTTTTGGTAATATAGGAGATATTTAACTACAGACACATTCCTTTTACAATTCTTCAGTCAGAAAGCTGAAGACATCAATGTTTTGATCTGATCCAGTTTATCTTGTTAAATAGTGCAAGAAGATGTTTTTTCCTTCATCATACTCAGCATGTTATATGACAGTATGCAGTATATTTTGTCTTGAAAGATGATCTAACTGCAAGTCTAATTGATCTACTTATACTTTATTTAGAATAAGAATTTTTTAAAATAAGGTTACTGAAGACAAATAACATTTATATGTAGAACTAAAATATATTATTATTACACTTGTATTGTTTTTAGTGTGCACTTAAAACAATATACAGTACCTCATCTGAGTTGAGCCTGTTCAGTGTGGACAAACAGGTTCGTGTGGCTGTGATTCTCCTTAGTCGGCCTTCAGATTCTGTGGAGAGGGTCTGCTCAACATCAGTAAATGTCACCTCTTCATCTTCTTCCGATTCCTCATCAGAGTCTGATTTTTGGAACATTCTAAAAGCTTTGATAAAATTGGACCCGTTGTCTGTCACGGTGGCTGTCACTTTAGAGTTCAGTCCATAAGCCGAATGTACTTGCTCAATTTCATTGCCGATGACATCATATGTGTGTCTCCCTCAAACTCTTTTACATGCTAGCGCTGCATGTCCTCGTACAAAAGTAGAAGGATCAATCCAGTGTGCCGTCATTCCGAGAAAACTTTTGTTATGGCTGGTCCAAATGTCAGCAGTCGTGGAAATATATTCCAAACTCTCGAATGTCTCTTTAAGCTCCATTTCCATGTCAGCATAACACTTATCCAAGTAAGTAGAAAATGTTTTTCGATCATGCAGTGCTGCTTTTTTGCCACACACAGGTATTTTGTTTAATATGCACCTAAAAGATGGAGACTCTACAGTACGCAGCGGTAGCATCTCTTCCACAACGTAGCCTGCAATCATTTTCTTAAGCTCACCTTCAGACACTTTCTGTGTTGCTGAAGTGAAATCAAGTTTCGTCTGCTTAGCAGGAGTTGCCGCGGTGTTATCCATGGATGATGAAGATGGCTCACTCAGAAGGCTTTGTCTGTGCTGCCGCGTCAGGTGCTTCAGCAGATTACTCGTGCTATTGACAGCGGCCAATAATTTTTTCTCCCCAGGACATAGCTTACATATTACCGTAATGTTCTTGTCTGCTTATTTTAGAAAAGTGAAGTGACGGGAATATTTCCATTTCATAAAACAGGCCCTCGCTTCAGCCGAGTCCGACATCTTCCGCTGTAGAATACGACTGTTTAATTAATGTTTACATGAATAGAGAAATATTTGAGCAACTTAGATGTTTAGTTCTCATATTTGATATACTTGAAAATTTAATGTTGTACAAGAGAACTGTGAGATTTGATAAGATTTAAGATGTTGATGCAATGAATATGAGGTTGATGCAATATTTTGATATTATATTTTAACCTTAAACAGTGCATCTGAAACAGGCTGATTAGAATGTACATTTTATGACCTGGATTATAGGTCAGGTTTTTTTGGAGAGGACAGAAAAGTCCAAGGGCCAGGACGATATTCCGGTTGTGATAGATGGTGAGCCAACCACTTTGAGGACGATCTACCCCAAAGAAGATACACACCCACACACTCATACATTCCAATTACACTCACAAGGACCTTTGAAGTTGGCTATCGCCAGCTTAACTCTAAATTCTTAAAGGGCCTCAACGAGTACTTTTATTTTGTTTGAGTGTGCACACTATTTATTTTATTTTATACTTTATCTGTACAAATTGGACAAATATCTGTTATACCTCGTAACAATACAAGAGTGGCTACTCAAAAGTTAACATTGTGTCCAGGTGATTATTGCTGCTCAATACTTTGGCTCCATATGAATTTGGTGTCTTCTGATTCTGGCCAGGGTCTTATTACGAGCCCAAGTAATTATTGTGCTGTAATTTACCTTTATACCTTAAAGTTGGTTACACATCACTCAGGATATCCACATTCATTGAATTTTATTTTAAATTTTGTAATAATTTTTGCTGTCTCAAAGTTGCTCTTAGTTCTTCTTAGATATTAAAATGTTTTAAAAAATTTAATAACAGGCCGATGAACACTGAACATCTTGTTTAAAAAAAAAAGTTTAAAAAAAAAACTGTGTATGTGTCTGTGCCACACTTGCTCTTTCATTTGCACTTGTTAACTGGTCTTTCATTTGAGAATAGGACACATGATCTAACGAAAACGATCGTCATGATTTTGTCTTTTCAAAATCGCCACCATTTATTATAATAATGATTATAATAAAAATAATAAGAAATAAACTTGCAATGTGAAAAAAAAAAACATATTAATGAACTAAAATAAGAACTAGACTTTTGAAAAATGTAACTAACAAACAATTTTGTGAACTCAGAAAGCTGAAAAAATAAAATAAACGCAGGAAATATTCTTAGTTTTAGTATATGTTAGTTTGATAAAGATTTTATCACAACTTGCCTAATGAGGCTTTCATAAATCCGTTCATTGAGACTTTGGATACAAGACTGCAAGTCAACTGCTTTCAAGATGTAATGTCTGTACTGATTTTTCAAAATCTTACCTGTCACACAAACTCTTCCAGGTCATCCAATAATAAAACACATATCAAACAAAAAAAACTAAACTGAAACAAGAAAATCCACTTTGGAAACTACCTGAAACTAAACCGGATTAAAAGCAGAAAGTCAGAATGAAATAAATAAAAAATCTAATTAGTAAATACAAAACTTTAATAAGTTGGGTTTTAACATTTCCAAGTGATCCAGTTACAATAGTTGATACAATTTATAATCCTATAAACCTTTTAATACTCACCTGATCTCTTACAACATATTTAGGGAATACTGTATTGTACCAACTTATTGTCATGCGTGAACCTTTGTGTGATCAGCTGATAATCAGTCAGCAGTCACTTGTCAAACTCTTTCTATCCTATCTGAAAGTACTAAGTTTATATTACAGTGATATGAATAAAAAAGTAACTGGAAATCTCTCAGCTATCATCACATGTGATGTAACAGTTGATAGCTGCTGAACTGAGATGGTCGTGACTTTTTCAGTGTAAGAACAATGCAATGCCTACACACTGAGGATCGCCTTCTTTGATTTCTTAAGTGTATTTAACACAATTCATCTTCTGCTTGTGAGAGAAAAGCTACAGGAAATGTGTAGGAACTAAACCCTCCACCTACATCCAGAGGCCACCCTCATAAGAAAAAAAATGCAGATTTAAGACATTTTAAGTAAACTAATGTTTCAGACCTGAAATCTATGCAAACAGACCAATTCACCCTCTAAAAACAGACCTTTTTGGGGGGTCTCTGTGTAATGGTTTTCAATGGCCTGATTAGTTAGAAAAAATAATTTGGACCTCACTTCATGCATACATTCATATGCTTCATTCATCATGCATACTTAAATATGTAAAGGGAATGTTACGGCTGGGTAGCCGATGAGTTGTGGCGTGGACCCAAAAGCAGATGCACTGGAGGCAGAATTGAATCTAACACAAGGCAAGTCTTCATTTTGGCCAACAATACACATGAAAATAAACAACAACAAAAACAGAACGAGAACTAACAAAACCTAGACTGGAAGAAAATAAAACATGAAACCCAAAAATCCTGATAACACTAACCTTTGAGACACAGTGAGATGGGAAATGACTTGACAATGAACAAAGGGAGACAGAGGTCTTAAATACACAGAAGAGTAACACTGGGAAGTGGAAACACATGTGGAACACGGTTGACACAAATGAACATAACACCACAGGGGAAGCAAAAGTAAACACACTGAACCTGGAACACAAGACTGTCAAAATAAAACAGGAAACACGTAGATTAAGACACAAAGACTTGACATAGTGACACGGAAGAAGAAACAGGAGACAAACAAATACAGAGGACTCGATGGACAAGAGAGAACACACAAGAACCCACATGACAAACAGTGGAGGCATGGAATGAAACACAGGGAGGGAAACGTGTAACAGGCAGGGGAGAAAAGACACCTCAGCAAGACAACAAGGAAACAGAATAATCACTAAACATAGCTGCAAATAGTAAGATTAACTCACTACTAAATAACAGAAAACTAAAATATTAGAAGGCAAAGAAATCACAAAAACAACATAAACTCAAAAACTGGGTCAAATGACCTAGAACAGCGGTCCCCAACCTTTTTTGCGCCACGGACCGGTTTATGCCCGACAATATTTTCACGGACCGGCCTTTAAGGTGTCGCGGATAAATACAACAAAATAAAACTAGTACCGGTACCGAAAAAAAAGAAGATTTATTCATAACACACGTGAAAAGACCCAGGAAAACCGAGTTAACGATAAAAACGATAACAAAATAACGCTGAAAACCGATAAAAACCCTGAAAACCATACATTTCACACCTGAGCCTCAACTCTCGCGGCCCGGTACCAAACGACTCACGGACAGGCCCGAGGCCTGGGGGTTGGGGACCGCTGACCTAGAATCATGACAGGGAACAGTTAAAATTTGTCATTTTCACCTTGTGAAAGAGGTCAGACCTGTTTACAAACAGAGCTGATTCTGAGAATGGGAAACAAACAAAGGCAACTGGGAGGAATCCACGAGATAGCAATCGTACAAACATCTGCCCTTGGAGAACACAGACTTTAGATTAAATATTTACAAACTGCAGAACCAACAGTACATGTTTGTGGGTACGTAAAAACACACACACACACACACACACACACACGCACACACACACACACACACACATTTGAAGAGTCAACCCACAGGTAACATTTAAATCTTTCTGGAGTTTGAGTAGAGAATACGATGAGACCTAACATGACAGACAGCAACAAACAAACATTATGTTGCACTGAGGAGAGTAGTAATTGAGACACATAAACAATAAGGTTCCTTACCTTGGTCACTATTCAAGTGGTCATTTTCTCATAGATTTCCATAAAGTCAGGATTCATATTTAATCTAGAGCATCCTCTTTATAGCACGAGGCTGTGACCACTGAAAACCTTTCATCTGCCCTTTACCATCCATTTAATTTTGTACAATCCACTCTTCCAAGTTTGTGTGGTTTATCCATCTGACCAGGTGAATCTTCATGCACAATCTTTTTAATTTATCACCACACCGTGTTTATGTGCTAAAACAGAAATTATTTCCTTCCTCATTATTAAAGCCAATTCTGAAATACAATTTCACTAATAGGGTACAGCAACTGTGGCAGTTTGTCTTGAAAGAACAAGTGTAATCTCCACATTTTGACTTTTTTCTTTAAATTTTGACTTTATTCTCAAAATGATACTTTTTTTTTCTTAAATTGTACCATCAGCAGAATTTATGGTTGGATTAATAAAATCTCTGTGTGGTGCAGAAGTTTGTGCTTCATTTTCAGGGAATGAAATACTAGTGTCATATTAGTTTAATGCTTAGCACTTATTAGCTTCTATGTGTGCCTGTTGCACCGACACAGTTTATGAAGACAGCTTGTTAATCAAGGTAACTAGAATGAGCTTAAAAATGCATAGCATGAATCAAATTAGTGTTTTGTTGGAAATGATTTCTTTTACTCTATTTGTGCATTGTGCAGGGTGTGCAGCAGAATACACACTCATGTACAGACTGGAGTCAGGGTGCCCTGGAAAAGTACTGGAGGCTGTAAATTCTGGTGTGTGTGTGTAGGGAGGAGTTTTCTCTCCATCTCTCTACAGGGAGATGCCCACTGCAGGAGATGTATGATGAGCGAGAGCCAGACCAAATCCCAAATAAGGGAAAAGCCAAGTATAAATCACAGTTACTCCCCAACTTTTTAACCAATCATATTAATATTCTGTTTGTGTGACTCATGATAAAAGTGTTTACTGCTTGGGTGCAGTGACCTTTGTCCGTTTGGCTCACTAAACAGAGGAAGAGACACAGCAGCCATCTTAATTTGAACCTTTACCCGCCTAATAAATTTCGAAAACTTATACTTTGACTTTACTCATCTTCTCTCAAAATAAAAGGACCCCACAGTTTTCTCTGTGGTTACTTACATATATTCTTTTATAACGTGATCTACAGGAGTTTTTCTCTGCTGGCCTTTAGAAAGAACACAGCAGTTGATAGTATCAATACCAATGCAGGTATTGGTATCGGATCAATAATAGCAACGTACGATCAGTAGCCCACCAAATTATATTACAGTTTTTTCTGAATGCTTAAACCGTAACTGTGATTCTTATAGCACAATTTCTAAAACTATTAATACTTATAGCAAAACCACTCACTGAGTTTGCAAAACTAAAAGCACAAACACTGCTTTGCACTCAGTTTGCCATTTTGTAACACACACTTTGCAAACCTGTAGCTACAATCCACTGCACAGCACTCTTTTTGCAGAACTGTAAACACAACTCACTGCTTTACACTCAAATGATCAACACACTCCTAGCAAAACTATACTCAATTATGGCTATTATTTACACTATTTTGCGAACTGTCTGGCACACTGTCACATGTGAAAACTGTTTTAGATAATTAGTTCACTTTACAATCAGCTAAGCACTATAAATAAGCTACAGGTAAGCTGTCCGTGTGGAATACAATGGAGGGAGCAGGAAGAGTGAGAATTAGAGGAAGCCGAGGAAGAGGACGTGGAGGTGAAGAGAAGTAGGACGAAGAGGACGACAAGGATAAGGAGGTGAAGTTAGAGGAAGAGGACAAGGAAGAGCAAGAGGAGGGGAAAGAGGAAGGGTAAGAAGAATTTCTGATGACATCAGAGCTACAATAGTGGACCATGTAATCAACCATGGAATGACCCTGAGGGAAGCTGGCCAACAGGTTCAGCCTAACTTGAGCCGCTACAATGTAGCAAGCATCATAAGGACGTTTTGAAATGAGAATCGGTTAGTACAGTCACTTTGCACTAAGATTTGTAGCACTGCCATATGCTAATGAGGAACACAACAATACCATAGATCAGGGGTAGGCAACTCCAAGCCTCGAGTGCCGGTGTCCTGCAGGTTTTAGATGTGTCCTTGATCAAACATAGCTGATTCAAATGGCTAAATTACCTCCTCAAGATGTCTTGAAGTTCTCCAGGGGTCTGGTAATAAACTAATCATTTGATTCAGGTGTGTTGACCCAGGGTGAGATCTAAAACCTGCAGGACACCGGCACTCGAGGCCTGGCGTTGCCTACCCCTGCCATAGATGTAAAAATACTGAAATTGTTTCTTTACAGAATTGTTAGATGACCAGATGCTGGGGACAGAGGAAGAATGTTCACTGCAAACCAAGAAACCCATATAGTCAATATGGTGATTACAAATAATTCCAGAAGGCTACGTGAAATTCAGCAGCGCATAATTGAGGATGACACCACCTTCCAAAACATACAAAATGTGAGCATTTCTGTATTAGGTCGTGTACTTGCCCGCAAGAGAATCTGAATGAAACAAATCTACAGAGTACCTTTTGAAAGAAACAGTGAATGTGTAAAACAGCTGCGATATGACTATGTGCAGGTAAGCTATAGTATCATTGGTACTGACTCTGGAAGTGCATACTGTAGTGCTGTGCATGTGCCTGCTGTGCTGAATTTGTTTTGTCTTGTCTAGAGAGTGATGGAGCTAGAGGCAGATGCTATGACAAAAGTATGACCACAAACTGACATAGCCTACCTTGTGCACAGAGAAAGCAAAAGCCAGATGAGTTTTTTATTCATACCATCAGTGTGTAGTTGGTGCATTGTGTGCTTATTAATGTGATTGCTTGTGTTAACTGTTTGATACCAAAATACCATTTTTACGAAGGTTTAGAGAGTTATGCAAGGTTTATTAGCTTTTGCAAGAAAACTACAATGTTTTGCTGATTTGGTGAAGGGTTTTCTTATTTGTGTGTAGAGTTTTGCAAAAATAGCCAATGGCTACAAAAAATGTGCATAAGCCATCAGAAAAAACTGTAATGTACCAAGATGCATGTTATTATAGCATTAAAACTAAAATATGTCATTAGTATAGTAAAATTCTCTGATCGTTTTCCCTGTTTCACTCCTTTGTTTTTCATACACCAACAGGTGCCCTTGGACTTCAATTACTCCTGGTTGCACTCATGTGTTTTGCATTACCTGAATCAGCTTTGTGTGTAAATATGCCTGAAATCTTTCTTGTTTTCAGCAGTGAAAACAAATATATTACTTATAAAACAGCTCACTTTTGCATATTTGTATTTTTTATTTGGTGTACATACACCAAGTTATCTTATTCGCTGTAAAACATGTTCCATCACTACCTAGGTATACAATTTCAATTAATATCCTTTAATCTTTTTTTAAGGAGTCAAGCTATCTGGTTTCAAACTGTAAAAATATTTGTAAAAATATATATACTTTGTGAGGAACAACTGCTTAACTGTTCATTCATCATCTCCAACAGGATGTTTTCAGTGGCTGGTGTTAGTGTTGTAGCTGAAGCTGTACACCCTGCCTATAGAGGTAAACACAGAGAATCATTAAGCATGCATTCATTTGTTATTAGAGTCTTTTGTAATATTATCCATATACTCTCACTGATCACTTTGTTCGGTATGCCTGTTCAGCTGCTCACTGATGCAAATATCTAATAAGTTAGTCACATGATAGCAACTGAGTGCATTTGTGCACCTAGACATGATTAACCTGCTGAAGTGACTTTGAATATGGCATGTTGATGCCAGATGGTGTATTTTAGGAATTCTTAATCTAATAGGATTTTCCCATAAAATCATCTGCTCATCTCTAGATCCATCTTCTGAAGGCTGCTTCCAGTACAATGCACAGTGTTACAAAGTTCAGTTCATCTCAAGCTGGTTTCTAGTGTATGATAATGAGTTAGCTTTACTCAAATGGTCTCCACAGTCACCATATTTCAATCCAAGAGAGACTTTTGGGATGTTTGTAAGAGAATATTCACATCATTGATGTGCAGCTGACAAATCTGCAGCAACTATGTGATGCTGTCATGTCAATATGGACCAAAAATCTCTGAGGAATTTTTCGAGCACCCCGTTTGATCTATGCGATCGGGGCAATTGTGGCTCAAGAGTTGGGAGTTCGCCTTGTAATCGGAAGGTTGCCGGTTCGAGCCCCGGCTTGGACAGACTTGGTCGTTGTTTCCTTGGGCAAGACACTTCACCCGTAGCCTACTGGTGGTGGTCAGAGGGCCCGGTGGCACCAGTGTCCGGCAGCCTCGCCTCAGGGTGGCTGTGGCTACAATGTAGCTTGCCATCACCAGTGTGTGAATGGGTGGATGACTGGCTGTGTAAAGCGCTTTGGGGTCCTTAGGGACTAGAAAAGCGCTATACAAATACATTTACCATATGCCACAAATAATTAAGGCAGTTCTGAAGGTAAAAAGAGCTGTGCCTAATAAAGTGAGTGTAAACTATCCGGTCGTTAAGTCTGACGTCACTAGCCGTGTCTGGGCCTAAACTCCGCTGCAAGTCCATATATCAAACGATCACTATGGCATTACTGAGCATTGAAAAACTGTCTAAAGTCTTTCATCTTTAATAAAATGATCAGCGTTCTGCTCTACCAGGTGTAACAATTGAGTTTAACATCCAGGCATCCATGAAAACAGAATTTATGACATTAACGGAGTTAGAAGTTAGCAGGAAGTTAGCTCGCTAGCTTCTATCTAAATACAATATAGCATGTCCTGACTGCGGGGTTTTGGAAACAAATTAAAACGTACAGCTCTGTTATCACTTCCAACATAAATGAAGACAGAAAACTAAACAGCAGTGACGTTTGTAGGGTTACTGAAGTTTGGCTAGCTGGTATATAATGATGTGCTACGTGACCGCTAGCGACACAGCTATGTTAGCATAATATAAACAAGCTAACTTTTTTTCCACTCGATAAAAGTTAACGTGAGTGTTCTCGGTGGTCAGGAACAAATGTAATCGCATGGCAGGATGCTGTAAAAGGACGAAACTTCAGCCAGGAGAACAACTGAGATAATCCATCCACAATACGAGGTTAGTCATTCATATACTGCTGCATGGGCTAGGCTGTAGTTACATCCTAAGGTTTCGTACGGGCGACCGTGGCTCAGGGGGTTGGGAAGCGTATCTGTAACCGGAAGATCGCCGGTTCGATCCCTGGGCTCTCTGTCCTGGTCGTTGTGTCCTTGGGCAAGACACTTTACCCTACCGCCTACTGGTGTTGGCTAGAGGGGCCGATGGCGCGATATGGCAGCCTTGCTTCTGTCAGTCTGCCCCAGGGCAGCTGTGGCTACAACCGTAGCTTGCCTCCACCAGTGTGTGAATGCGAGAGTGAATGAATAGTGGCATTGTAAAGCGCTTTGGGTGCCTTGAAAAGCGCTATATAAATCCAATCCATTATTATTATTAAAAACTGAGCTTAAATAAATGATTAGCGGTAATAAAAGCCGAGGGAGGTCAACAGTGATCACTGACTGTTTTAGGAGCTTTTTGAGATTAAATAGAAGAAAATACATAACATTAAACATGTTAACAACACAAAAGCAATATTAAACACAGACTACTTTAGGCCCGGAAGTAGGATTCGTCACGTCATCACTTAACGACCAGATAGAAATAGGTCTCAAAGGGGAAGCCAGTGTAACCTGTATTCTTTTTGAAGACCAGCAGGGGGAGCCTCTTCATGCAAATTGTATTACAGTTTTTCTGAATTGCTAAAACACATTTCCTAAAATCTCATCTCTTTGTCTCAAAACACTAAACACAAGCTCTAAAATTCAAGCTACACACACAAAACCTTTGACTTGTCTTGCAAAACCAAACATTTGACCCCAAACTATTTTAACTTTTCTCAAAATCAAGCACTACTGTCAAAACCACACAAAACCAGCCAATGTGCAAACACAACTTAGCAACAATTACACACTACAGAAATAAATACAAAACACTGTGAGATAGCAGGAACATAATATTTATCTATTCATTCATTTATACTTGTATTCACCTTTTACAGTTTTTCTCAAATGTTAAAACACAAAAGCTAATCCTGTAACCCAAATGACCAGTAGTCTAAACACATTTACTAAATGTAGCCACCATATTCCAGTACCATAAACACATGTCACATGAAGACACAATTCACAAAACACAACCCTCTGTACTCATAAATCTAAACACATTTTTCCTTGCTAAAACACATGTTGCAAAACAACTCTGCTCATATTCTCAAATGAAAGCCCATGTGATGCAAAATGCTTGACACAGTCACCAATCTTTGAACACAGGGAACACACCTGGCGTCAGTCACTACACACAACGACTCAAAATTGAAGACACCTGTTGCTAATGATGTGACCCCACCTATAAAAGCATAGTTTGGTGTAGATGCCAAACAATCACAATGGATGAAGGCATTCGAGCGTGCGGAAGGAGAAGAGCTGCAGGCCAAAGAGGAAGAGGGGTTGAGATCAGAGGAGGAAGAGGTGAAGGCCTAAGAAGAAGAAGAGGAGTTCGGAGTAGAGGAGGAAGAGAAGGAGGCCAACAAGAGAGAGGAGAAGGTCCAGGTGGGAGAAGAAGACAACCTCGCACCATCATAACAGATGATATGCGAGCAACAGTAATTGATCATGTCATTGGCCATGGCATGACAATGGCTGAAGCGGGACGAAGAGTACATCCAAACCTGAGTAGGTTCACCGTGGCCACCATTATCAAGGCATTTAGACAACACAACAGGTATAGTACGCTATTGCTTTCTTTGTCACACTACAGTTTTACAGGCCTGTGAAAGTGGTCTGTTACTTTACATGTAGTTTTACATATAAATCAGTCAATTGACAACACATGTTTCTTTCTTTAGAGCTGAAAGGATGCCACATAGAGGTGGGAGGGTTGCCATATTCACAGCGGCACAAGAAACCCTCATTGCAGATGTGGTCCGTGAGAACAACTGCATTAGACTCCGAGAGATCAGAGACAAAGTCATTGCAGATAATGTAAACTTTGAGAACATTGATGCTGTCAGCGTGTCCACAATAGACCGAGTTCTCCGGCGCCAACAGATGAGGATGAAACGGGTCTACAGGGTTCCCTTTGAGCGCAACTCTGCGCGACACATAGAACAACGTTACGAGTATGTGCAAGTACGTATACATCCATGTCCACAGTACAGTTAGTGGACATACTGTGTTGCTTAGTGGCCTACATTACTTCTGGACAATACTGTGCTACCTGATTGACCGTTCTGAACACCTGTACGCTTTTCCATGTTCACAGAGGATAATGCAGTTGGACGCGATGGCCAGACCCCATGAGTACCTCTTCCTGGATGAGGCTGGCTTCAACCTCCAGAAACGAAGGCGAAGAGGCCGTAACATCATTGGCCAAAGAGCCATCACTGAGGTTCCTGGCCAACGGGGGGGGTAATATTACTCTTTGTGCAGCTATGGGTACGGAGGGGCTTGTCCACCGGCATGCTGTCCTTGGGTCTTACAACACCCAACGTCTCCTCACCTTCCTAGAGGAGCTAAAAGACATCCTCCTGGACCGTCAACAACACCATCCTAGGCTAGCACATCACATGTATGTGATCATTTGGGACAACGTCCGCTTCCACAAAACACACCAAATCAGAGAGTGCTTCACCACCAACAGTGACCACTTTTTAAACGTCTGTCTGCCACCCTACTCCCCTTTCCTGAACCCTATAGAGGAGTTCTTCTCATCATGGAGATGGAAGGTGTATGACAGACAGCCATACACAAGAGAGAACCTTGTACGGGCAATGGAGCTGGCCTGTGCTGACATCCCAGTGGAGGCCTTCCAGGGATGGATTCGCCATTCCAGGGCGTTTTTCCCGCGGTGCCTAGCAAGGGACAATATAGCCTGTGATGTGGATGAGGTGATGTGGCCCAATGCAGCTCGGCGACATGATGCCGCACAGTGACTGTGTGTAATACTGTAAAAAGACCGTGTAGACAATAAAAAAGACTTCACACCCTGATCATGTTTCCGAGAGTACTGTTGTGTGCGATAGATTCTGTTTTTGCATTGAGTTGTGTTACAGTAGTGTACGTACATGCAGGATGTTTTTATAGATTTATAGTCTTCATGTGAAACTCACAAGTCTAAATGCCTAATCCTCTGCAGGGTTCTATGACGATCCGTTACTGTACAGTTTATAAAAATATGCATTGGCAGTTATGAACCAAAGAACCTTCTCACAAATTGAGCATTGTGTTTTCAATTGTTTTGCTGTAGTGTGTAATGCTGTGTATAGTGTTTACAGTTTTGACAGCTTCGAGCTGCTCTCTTGGTGTGGGAGTTTGAGTTTTGCAGTGGGAAGGTGTGGTTGTGTTTATGTAGCTTTAGAGAAGGGTGTTGTGTTTGGACATTGGGGGACCTGGTGGTAACGTTTGTGACAAGTGTTTTAGCATTTGAGAAAAACTGTAGTACATTTTTCTAGCCATGTTGCTGGTTACAACCATAATAACTGGCTCCTGGCTAAGACAATATGTTGTTCAGGTGGTAAGCCAACCATCTGTAAGTATATTACTCTTCTCTCAGGTTTCACAGTGTGCACAGAGGTGGATTTGCACAAGAGAATCTTTCACGACCATAGCTGTGAGAAAAATGATCGTCTGTATCACGTAAAAATAACTGCAACTAATGAAACACATGATTCTCTTTGTGGCGACTCTCTGATCCACAGCGAGTGGGTACTAACTGCAGCTCACTGCTGGAAAGATCAACCTGGATGGTGAGAAATGACTGTTTCACATATTTAAAAAAAACAGTCCAGAGACAAAAATCATTACTGGTATTTTGTTCTTTTACCATTTCCATTGTTTAGGACTATGTCTGCATATGTAGGAATTCATCCAGGTCCAGGAAGAATGGTGACAATTACTGATCACAAAATCTTTGAGGACCAAACAGGAAAACATGACATCATGCTTCTGAAAATCGACCCACCAGAGAATAAGATTAAGCCTGTTGACTTACCTAAATGTACACGTCGCAAAAAGTGAGTTTTGAGTAACTTTTTAAGTATAAAGTTTGAATTCTGGAAGTCCTTAATATGTTGACATAATATGTATTTTTCTTGTTTAGTTGGTTGGTTTTTTAAACATCCAGGAAGAGCAAAAAAATGTAGCAACATCTGTAGTCTATGAAAAAAATGACATCATGCTTTTGAAGTTACAAACCCCCATTAGTGACTGCAATGCTTCTTTATTAACAATAATGTAACTAAGACTTGAATATTGAGCAAAGGGTTCTGGTTTTGATTTTAGGTACCTGCTTAGGAGGTACATCCATGATCTATAATAACTGACAATAAAACATGAGCATGAGGAAATGGAAGGAAATGTAATGTTTTAATAAAATGTTTGAATCTGCAAAGTTAGATTAGCTGACTTAGAGTGAACTGGAAATACCCAGCCTGCAGACTCCATTCAGATGATTTATTTTGTGCTCACAAAACATGGATATGTACTATTTTTTTATTTTTTTTATTTGTAGGCTGCGTGTCATTCAGATTGCAGGCTTTGGTGGTTATACAGTCAATGCAACCTACCACAAACGTAAGACCAGTATTGTTTTGATTACTTCACAATTTTCTAGTTTATATAATATTTTAATTTTTCTTGTGTGCCTGTTATAGTTACATTTTCATTTTATTTGAAAACTGTGATGACATAAAGTATTCATTTCATTTTATTGTGGATATACTGTCAATTTCCCTCCTTTTTAAATGCTGCTCAGCTTCTTTTAAAGAACACATTTTGTTCCAGAAATGAGGCAAAGCATGTTTCGTGTCTGATTTCCTTGCATGAAACACGCAGTAGCTTTTGTTTTTTACATTTTTTTCTCTAGTCCCTGGTACACCGCCTCATCTCCAGTGTGCAAAGATGCATGTTGTTGAGTGTGAGCTTAACCTCCATCCATGTAATTCAGCATTCTTATGGCCAAATGGAAACACGATGTGTTACAAAGTAGCCTCAGTGGACACTTGTCAGGTGAGTTGCCATGCTGCTAACATTTTATCTGTATCATTATCAGATGTTTTGGAACAAACATATAATTTATGTTTTCGCTCTCAGGGTGATTCTGGTGGTGGAGTGATAGCCAAAAACAACAAGATTCATGGTGTGCTTGTTGGTGGTTATGAACATGCCTGTACCGGACCTGCTACTTCTCTGAAGGTCTGCTCTTACATTGGTTGGATAAATCAAGTCATTACACGGAGTAATGGAAAATAATAAAATTAAAATAACATTCAAAATAAACAGTCCTCAATGCAAGAAGCTGCTTCGGTGTGAATTGTTTCTACATGTGAACTTTCGATTGTTAAAATATAAATATGTCATGTGTGTTTTCAATGTAGTTTCAGGCGTCAAGTAGATCATTCAGTTGTTCAGAAACTGTGATGTTTGCATTGAGGTTGTTGGGTCATTTTTTCCAGATGATATTAAGTACAATTACTACAGTACAGCATTTAAGTACAAATGTGAGGAATTTGTACTTTATTTTATTTTATTTGGTCTTTCCATCACATTTGTGGCTTCTTCTCCACTGCTTCTAAGTGGAAATTGGTACATTTAACTTCACTACAAATATCTGACATCTTTACTTGTTATTTTACAGATGACAACCTCTGAGGCCGTCGCAGAGCAGCTGTATTTGTACTGACATTAGATTACACACAGGTGCACTCTGTTTAGTCATTAGCACTCATCAGGCAATGTCTATGGGCAACTGACTGCACTCAGACCAAAGGGGGCCGAATACTTTTGCAAGCCACTGTATATGTGCTGTGTTCCTCCATCTTTCTCCCTCTCTGTCAACCCCTCTCAGTCTTTGTGCAGTCACCCAAAGGTTAATTATAAAAGTATATCAGAGTTTACAACCGAATAAAAGGCATAAACTGGTCCATATCAGTTTGCTGCTGCTGGTGAGGGCGTTACTTGGATCTTGAAGCATACAGGGCTTACAACAGCCCTGAAGTCTTTTGAATTTTCACTCAATAACAGCACCTTTTAAAGTTATTTGTTTTTATTTATTTAAATGTATAGTAAAATTAATATAAAGTGGTAAATGTTATGCACTACCTAAAGTGAAGTCACAGAATGATACTATTTAGTGCAGTTTTTAATCATTACCAGTCTTCATCTTAGAGCTTGTGCTCTTATTGTGCCATGATGTCTCCTTTTAAACTGTGTGGATGTTCACCTCTTCTTCATCCTTCCTGTTCCTTTCACCAAACTGCTCACTCTTGTTCTCCTCTGATCTCACTTCCTGTTCTGGTTATAAGAAGAATGCAGTCAGCATGTGTCAAAGACACTATAGCTTTTATCACTCTTGTCCAGCATAATAATTGTCATGTAACTGCAAGAAGACTTAATGAAACTGAAACAATGCACCCTAACACATGCATTTGAACTGTACGCTGATGAGTACATGAAGTGTACCTCTACCTCTATAGCTGAAAAGAGTTTGCCTCTATAGTTTCTGGATCTACTGATTTGTTTCTGATGTATCTCTTCTTTTATTTAGCCTGTATTATGAACAGAAAGATGATGAAATTCTCTTTATTTGAGAAAATGTCCTTGAACTATTTTTGTTCCTTCTTACTGAGTTTCCAAGCTACCTCTTTGTTAAGTGAATAAACTATTTGAACAAGAAAGATATCATGGCATTTATGATGATATATGGCAATAATTAATTAAAATTGCAATTAATTAATTAAATAAATAGTTATGACACATGTAATTAATTAATTATTGACACATTTAAACAATTAATTATTGACACATTTAATTAATTATTTAATGGTGTATTTAATTAATTCATTATGGTAGTCCTGGCGTTCCATAGGAATAGACTTTGTGACACGCAGGCAAAAAAAGACTTTGTGACACGCAGGCAGAAAAAGACTTTGTGACACGCAGGCAGAACTAGACTTTGTGACACGCAGGCAGAATAAGACTTTCTGACACGCAGGCAGAAAAAGACTTTGTGACACGCAGGCAGAACAAGACTTTGTGACACGCAGGCAGAACAAGACTTTGTGACACGCAGGCAGAACAAGACTTTGTGACACGCAGGCAGAATAAGACTTTGTGACACGCATGCAGAACAAGACTTTGTGAAACGGATGCAGAAAAAGACTTTGTGACACGCATGCAGAACAAGACTTTGTGAAACGGATGCAGAACAAGACTTTGTGACACGCATGCAGAACAAGACTTTGTGAAACGGATGCAGAACAAGACTTTGTGACACGCAGGCAGAATAAGACTTTGTGACACGCAGGCAGAAAAAGACTTTGTGACACACATGCAGAACAAGACTTTGTGACACGCAGGCAGAAAAAGCCTTTGTGACACGCAGGCAGAAAAAGACTTTGTGACACGCAGGCAGAACTAGACTTTGTGACACGCATGCAGAACAAGACTTTGTGACACGCAGGCAGAATAAGACTTTGTGACACGCATGCAGAACAAAACTTTGTGAAACGGATGCAGAACAAGACTTTTTGACACGCGCGTGGGAAAAAGACTTTGTGACACGCAGGCAGAACAGACTTTGTGACACGCGCGTGGGAAAAAGACTTTGTGACACGCAGGCACAACCAAGACTTTGTGACACCCGCGTGGGAAAAAGACTTTGTGACACGCAGGCAGAACAGACTTTGTGACACGCAGGCAGAAAAAGACTTTGTGACACGCAGGTACAACAGAGACTTTGTGACACGCAGGCACAACAAAGAACTTGTGACACGCAGGCAGAATAAAGACTTTGTGACACGCAGGCAGAACAAAGACTTTCTGACACGCATGCAGAAAAAGACTTTGTGACACGCAGGCAGAACAGACTTTGTGACACGGCGTGGGAGAAAGACTTTGTGACAGGCAGGCAGAAGAGACTTTGTGACACGCGCCTGGGAAAAAGACTTGGTGACACGCAAGCACAACAAAGACTTTGTGACACACACGCGGGAAAAAGACTTTGTGACACGCAGGCACAACAAAGACTTTGTGACACGCACGCGGGAAAAAGACTTTGTGACACGCAGGCACAACAAAGACTTTGTGACACGCAGGCAGAACAAAGACTTTGTGACACGCGTGAGCGGGAAAAAGACTTTGTGACACGCAGGCACAACAAAGACTTTGTGACACGCGCGTGGGAAAAAGACGTTGTGACACGCAGGCAAAACAAAGACTTTGTGACACGCGCGTGGGAAAAAGACTGTGACACGCAGGCACAACAAAGACTTTGTGACACGTAGGCACAACAAAGACTTTGTGACACGCGCGTGGGAAAAAGACTTTGTGACACGCAGGCACAACAAAGACTTTGTGACACGTAGGCACAACAAAGACTTTGTGACACGCGTGTGGGAAAAAGACTTTGTGACACGCAGTCAGAACAAAGACTTCATGACACGCGCGTGGGAAAAAGACTTTGTGACACGCAGGCAGAACAGACTTTGTGACACGCAGGCAGAACAAGACTTTCTGACACGCAGGCAGAACAAAGACTTTGTGACACGCAGGCAGAACTAGACTTTGTGACACGCATGCAGAACTAGAGTTTGTGACACGCATGCAGAACAAGACTTTGTGACACGCATGCAGAACTAGACTTTGTGACACGCATGCAGAACAAGACTTTGTGACACGCATGCAGAATTAGACTTTGTGACACGCAGGCAGAAATATATGCAATGCCAGGATTGCCATAATGAATTAATTAAATACACCATTAAATAATTAATTAAATGTGGCAATAATTAATTAAAATTGGAATTAATTAATTAAATAAATAGTTATGACACATGTAATTAATTAATTATTGACACATTTAATTAATTATTTAATGGTGTATTTAATTAATTCATTATGGCAGTCCTGGCGTTCCATAGAAATAGACTTTGTGACACGCAGGCACAACAAAGACTTTGTGACACGCGCGTGGGAAAAAGACTTTGTGACACGCAGGCAGAACAGACTTTGTGACACGCAGGCAGAAAAAGACTTTGTGACACGCAGGCACAACAAAGACTTTGTGACACGCAGGCAGAACAAAGACTTTGTGACACGCGCGTGGGAAAAAGACTTTGTGACACGCAGGCAGAAAAAAGACTTTGTGACACGCAGGCAGAAGAAAGACTTTGTGACACGCACGCGGGAAAAAGACGTTGTGACACGCAGGCACAACAAAGACTTTGTGACACGCGCGTGGGAAAAAGACTTTGTGACACGCAGGCAGAACAGACTTTGTGACACGCAGGCAGAAAGAGACTTTGTGACACGCAGGCAGAAGAAAGACTTTGTGACACGCAGGCAGAACAAAGACTTTGTGACACGCGCGTGGGAAAAAGACTTTGTGACACGCAGGCAGAACAAAGACTTTGTGACACGCGCGTGGGAAAAAGACTTTGTGACACGCAGGCAGAATAAAAACTTTGTGACACGCAGGCAGAACAAAAACTTTGTGACACGCAGGCACAACAAAGACTTTGTGACACGCAGGCAGAACAGACTTTGTGACACGCGCGTGGGAAAAAGACTTTGTGACACGCAGGCAGAACAGACTTTGTGACACGCGTGTGGGAAAAAGACTTTGTGACACGCAGGCACAACAAAGACTTTGTGACACGCGCGTGGGAAAAAGACTTTGTGACACGCAGGCACAACAAAGACTTTGTGACACGCGCGTGGAAAAAGACTTTGTGACACGCAGGCAGAACAGACTTTTTGACACGCGCGTGGGAAAAAGACTTTGTGACACGCAGGCAGAACAGACTTTGTGACACGGCGTGGGAGAAAGACTTTGTGACAGGCAGGCAGAAGAGACTTTGTGACACGCGCGTGGGAAAAAGACTTGGTGACACGCAAGCACAACAAAGACTTTGTGACACGCAGGCACAACAAAGACTTGCTGACACGCGCGCGCGGGAAAAAGACTTTGTGACACGCAGGCACAACAAAGACTTTGTGACACGCAGGCAGAACAAAGACTTTGTGACACGCACGCGCGGGAAAAAGACTTTGTGACACGCAGGCACAACAAAGACTTTGTGACACGCGCGTGGGAAAAAGACTTTGTGACACGCAGGCACAACAAAGACTTTCTGACACGTAGGCACAACAAAGACTTTGTGACACGCGCGTGGGAAAAAGACTTTGTGACACGCAGGCACAACAAAGACTTTGTGACACGTAGGCACAACAAAGACTTTGTGACACGCGCGTGGGAAAAAGACTTTATGACACGCAGGCAGAACAGACTTTGTGACACGGCGTGGGAAAAAGACTTTGTGACACGCAGGCAGAACAGACTTTTTGACACGCGTGTGGGAAAAAGACTTTGTGACACGCGCGTGGGAAAAAGACTTTGTGACACGCAGGCAGAACAGACTTTGTGACACTCGCGTGGGAAAAAGACGTTGTGACACGCAGGCAAAACAAAGACTTTGTGACACGCGCGTGGGAAAAAGACGTTGTGACACGCAGGCAGAACAAAGACTTTGTGACACGCGCGTGGGAAAAAGACTTTGTGACACGCAGGCAGAACAGACTTTGTGACACGCGCGTGGAAAAAGACTTTGTGACACGCAGGCAGAACAGACTTTGTGACACGCGTGTGGGAAAAAGACTTTGTGACACGCAGGCACAACAAAGACTTTGTGACACGCGCGTGGGAAAAAGACTTTGTGACACGCAGGCAGAATAAAAACTTTGTGACACGCAGGCAGAACAAAAACTTTGTGACACGCAGGCACAACAAAGACTTTGTGACACGCAGGCAGAACAGACTTTGTGACACGCGCGTGGGAAAAAGACTTTGTGACACGCAGGCAGAACAGACTTTGTGACACGCGTGTGGGAAAAAGACTTTGTGACACGCAGGCACAACAAAGACTTTGTGACACGCGCGTGGGAAAAAGACTTTGTGACACGCAGGCAGAATAAAAACTTTGTAACACGCAGGCAGAACAAAAACTTTGTGACACGCAGGCACAACAAAGACTTTGTGACACGCAGGCAGAACAGACTTTGTGACACGCGCGTGGGAAAAAGACTTTGTGACACGCAGGCAGAACAGACTTTGTGACACGCGTGTGGGAAAAAGACTTTGTGACACGCAGGCACAACAAAGACTTTGTGACACGCGCGTGGGAAAAAGACTTTGTGACACGCAGGCACAACAAAGACTTTGTGACACGCGCGTGGAAAAAGACTTTGTGACACGCAGGCAGAACAGACTTTTTGACACGCGCGTGGGAAAAAGACTTTGTGACACGCAGGCAGAACAGACTTTGTGACACGGCGTGGGAGAAAGACTTTGTGACAGGCAGGCAGAAGAGACTTTGTGACACGCGCGTGGGAAAAAGACTTGGTGACACGCAAGCACAACAAAGACTTTGTGACACACACGCGGGAAAAAGACTTTGTGACACGCAGGCACAACAAAGACTTTGTGACACGCACGCGGGAAAAAGACTTTGTGACACGCAGGCACAACAAAGACTTTGTGACACGCAGGCACAACAAAGACTTGCTGACACGCGCGCGCGGGAAAAAGACTTTGTGACACGCAGGCACAACAAAGACTTTGTGACACGCAGGCAGAACAAAGACTTTGTGACACGCACGCGCGGGAAAAAGACTTTGTGACACGCAGGCACAACAAAGACTTTGTGACACGCGCGTGGGAAAAAGACTTTGTGACACGCAGGCACAACAAAGACTTTCTGACACGTAGGCACAACAAAGACTTTGTGACACGCGCGTGGGAAAAAGACTTTGTGACACGCAGGCACAACAAAGACTTTGTGACACGTAGGCACAACAAAGACTTTGTGACACGCGCGTGGGAAAAAGACTTTATGACACGCAGGCAGAACAGACTTTGTGACACGGCGTGGGAAAAAGACTTTGTGACACGCAGGCAGAACAGACTTTTTGACACGCGTGTGGGAAAAAGACTTTGTGACACGCGCGTGGGAAAAAGACTTTGTGACACGCAGGCAGAACAAAGACTTTGTGACACGCGCGTGGGAAAAAGACTTTGTGACACGCAGGCAGAACAGACTTTGTGACACGCGCGTGGGAAAAAG
Organism: Perissodus microlepis; assembly: GCF_051167445.1. Taxonomy (NCBI): domain Eukaryota; kingdom Metazoa; phylum Chordata; class Actinopteri; order Cichliformes; family Cichlidae; genus Perissodus; species Perissodus microlepis. The sequence goes on along the minus strand of NC_140466.1, from coordinate 29,187,625 downwards.
ACTTTGTGACACGCAGGCAGAACAAAGACTTTGTGACACGCGCGTGGGAAAAAGACTTTGTGACACGCAGGCAGAACAAAGACTTTGTGACACGCAGGCAGAAGAAAGACTTTGTGACACGCACGCGGGAAAAAGACGTTGTGACACGCAGGCACAACAAAGACTTTGTGACACGCGCGTGGGAAAAAGACTTTGTGACACGCAGGCAGAACAGACTTTGTGACACGCAGGCAGAAAAAGACTTTGTGACACGCAGGCAGAAGAACGACTTTGTGACACGCAGGCAGAACAAAGACTTTGTGACACGCACGCGGGAAAAAGACGTTGTGACACGCGCGCGCGGGAAAAAGACTTTGTGACACGCAGGCACAACAAAGACTTTGTGACACGCGCGTGGGAAAAAGACTTTGTGACACGCAGGCACAACAAAGACTTTGTGACACGTATGCACAACAAAGACTTTGTGACACGCAGGCAGAAGAAAGACTTTGTGACACGCAGGCAGAACAAAGACTTTGTGACACGCGCGTGGGAAAAAGACTGTGACACGCAGGCAGAACAAAGACTTTGTGACACGCAGGCAGAACAAAGACTTTGTGACACGCAGGCAGAACAAAGACTTTGTGACACGCAGGCAGAACAAAAACTTTGTGACACGCAGGCACAACAAAGACTTTGTGACACGCAGGCAGAACAGACTTTGTGACACGCGCGTGGAAAAAGACTTTGTGACACGCGCGCGGGAAAAAGACTTTGTGACACGCAGGCACAACAAAGACTTTGTGACACGCGCGTGGAAAAAGACTTTGTGACACGCAGGCAGAACAGACTTTTTGACACGCGCGTGGGAAAAAGACTTTGTGACACGCAGGCAGAACAGACTTTGTGACACGGCGTGGGAGAAAGACTTTGTGACAGGCAGGCAGAAGAGACTTTGTGACACGCGCGTGGGAAAAAGACTTGGTGACACGCAAGCACAACAAAGACTTTGTGACACACACGCGGGAAAAAGACTTTGTGACACGCAGGCACAACAAAGACTTTGTGACACGCACGCGGGAAAAAGACTTTGTGACACGCAGGCACAACAAAGACTTTGTGACACGCAGGCACAACAAAGACTTGCTGACACGCGCGCGCGGGAAAAAGACTTTGTGACACGCAGGCACAACAAAGACTTTGTGACACGCAGGCAGAACAAAGACTTTGTGACACGCACGCGCGGGAAAAAGACTTTGTGACACGCAGGCACAACAAAGACTTTGTGACACGCGCGTGGGAAAAAGACTTTGTGACACGCAGGCACAACAAAGACTTTCTGACACGTAGGCACAACAAAGACTTTGTGACACGCGCGTGGGAAAAAGACTTTGTGACACGCAGGCACAACAAAGACTTTGTGACACGTAGGCACAACAAAGACTTTGTGACACGCGCGTGGGAAAAAGACTTTATGACACGCAGGCAGAACAGACTTTGTGACACGGCGTGGGAAAAAGACTTTGTGACACGCAGGCAGAACAGACTTTTTGACACGCGTGTGGGAAAAAGACTTTGTGACACGCGCGTGGGAAAAAGACTTTGTGACACGCAGGCAGAACAGACTTTGTGACACTCGCGTGGGAAAAAGACGTTATGACACGCAGGCAGAACAAAGACTTTGTGACACGCGCGTGGGAAAAAGACTTTGTGACACGCAGGCACAACAAAGACTTTGTGACACGCAGGCAGAACAGACTTTGTGACACGCGCGTGGAAAAAGACTTTGTGACACGCAGGCAGAACAGACTTTGTGACACGCGTGTGGGAAAAAGACTTTGTGACACGCAGGCACAACAAAGACTTTGTGACACGCGCGTGGGAAAAAGACTTTGTGACACGCAGGCAGAATAAAAACTTTGTGACACGCAGGCAGAACAAAAACTTTGTGACACGCAGGCACAACAAAGACTTTGTGACACGCAGGCAGAACAGACTTTGTGACACGCGCGTGGGAAAAAGACTTTGTGACACGCAGGCAGAACAGACTTTGTGACACGCGTGTGGGAAAAAGACTTTGTGACACGCAGGCACAACAAAGACTTTGTGACACGCGCGTGGGAAAAAGACTTTGTGACACGCAGGCACAACAAAGACTTTGTGACACGCGCGTGGAAAAAGACTTTGTGACACGCAGGCAGAACAGACTTTTTGACACGCGCGTGGGAAAAAGACTTTGTGACACGCAGGCAGAACAGACTTTGTGACACGGCGTGGGAGAAAGACTTTGTGACAGGCAGGCAGAAGAGACTTTGTGACACGCGCGTGGGAAAAAGACTTGGTGACACGCAAGCACAACAAAGACTTTGTGACACACACGCGGGAAAAAGACTTTGTGACACGCAGGCACAACAAAGACTTTGTGACACGCAGGCACAACAAAGACTTGCTGACACGCGCGCGCGGGAAAAAGACTTTGTGACACGCAGGCACAACAAAGACTTTGTGACACGCAGGCAGAACAAAGACTTTGTGACACGCACGCGCGGGAAAAAGACTTTGTGACACGCAGGCACAACAAAGACTTTGTGACACGCGCGTGGGAAAAAGACTTTGTGACACGCAGGCACAACAAAGACTTTCTGACACGTAGGCACAACAAAGACTTTGTGACACGCGCGTGGGAAAAAGACTTTGTGACACGCAGGCACAACAAAGACTTTGTGACACGTAGGCACAACAAAGACTTTGTGACACGCGCGTGGGAAAAAGACTTTATGACACGCAGGCAGAACAGACTTTGTGACACGGCGTGGGAAAAAGACTTTGTGACACGCAGGCAGAACAGACTTTTTGACACGCGTGTGGGAAAAAGACTTTGTGACACGCGCGTGGGAAAAAGACTTTGTGACACGCAGGCAGAACAGACTTTGTGACACTCGCGTGGGAAAAAGACATTGTGACACGCAGGCAAAACAAAGACTTTGTGACACGCGCGTGGGAAAAAGACGTTGTGACACGCAGGCAGAACAAAGACTTTGTGACACGCGCGTGGGAAAAAGACTTTGTGACACGCAGGCACAACAAAGACTTTGTGACACGTAGGCACAACAAAGACTTTGTGACACGTGCGTGGGAAAAAGACTTTGTGACACGCAGGCAGAACAAAGACTTCATGACACGCGCGTGGGAAAAAGACTTTGTGACACGCAGGCAGAACAGACTTTGTGACACGCAGGCAGAACAAGACTTTGTGACACGCAGGCAGAACAAAGACTTTGTGACACGCATGCAGAACAAGACTTTGTGACACGCAGGCAGAACTAGACTTTGTGACACGCATGCAGAAAAAGACTTTGTGACACGCAGGCAGAACTAGACTTTGTGACACGCATGCAGAACTAGAGTTTGTGACACGCATGCAGAACAAGACTTTGTGACACGCAGGCAGAACAGACTTTGTGACACGCAGGCAGAAAAAGACTTTGTGACACGCAGGCAGAACAAAGACTTTGTGACACGCAGGCAGAACAAAGACTTTGTGACACGCGCGTGGGAAAAAGACTTTGTGACACGCAGGCAGAACAAAGACTTTGTGACACGCAGGCAGAAGAAAGACTTTGTGACACGCACGCGGGAAAAAGACGTTGTGACACGCAGGCACAACAAAGACTTTGTGACACGCGCGTGGGAAAAAGACTTTGTGACACGCAGGCAGAACAGACTTTGTGAAACGCAGGCAGAAAAAGACTTTGTGACACGCAGGCAGAAGAAAGACTTTGTGACACGCAGGCAGAACAAAGACTTTGTGACACGCGCGTGGGAAAAAGACTTTGTGACACGCAGGTAGAACAAAGACTTTGTGACACGCAGGCAGAAGAAAGACTTTGTGACACGCACGCGGGAAAAAGACTTTGTGACACGCGCGCGCGGGAAAAAGACTGTGACACGCAGGCAGAAGAAAGACTTTGTGACACGCAGGCAGAACAAAGACTTTGTGACACGCGCGTGGGAAAAAGACTTTGTGACACGCAGGCAGAACAAAGACTTTGTCACACGCAGGCAGAAGAAAGACTTTGTGACACGCACGCGGGAAAAAGACTTTGTGACACGCGCGCGCGGGAAAAAGACTGTGACACGCAGGCAGAACAAAGACTTTGTGACACGCAGGCAGAAGAAAGACTTTGTGACACGCACGCGGGAAAAAGACGTTGTGACACGCAGGCACAACAAAGACTTTGTGACACGCGCGTGGGAAAAAGACGTTGTGACACGCAGGCACAACAAAGACTTTGTGACACGCGCGTGGGAAAAAGACTTTGTGACACGCAGGCAGAAGAAAGACTTTGTGACACGCAGGCAGAACAAAGACTTTGTGACACGCGCGTGGGAAAAAGACTTTGTGACACGCAGGCAGAAGAAAGACTTTGTGACACGCAGGCAGAAGAAAGACTTTGTGACACGCACGCGGGAAAAAGACGTTGTGACACGCAGGCACAACAAAGACTTTGTGACACGCGCGTGGGAAAAAGACTTTGTGACACGCAGGCAGAACAGACTTTGTGACACGCAGGCAGAAAAAGACTTTGTGACACGCAGGCAGAAGAAAGACTTTGTGACACGCAGGCAGAACAAAGACTTTGTGACACGCGCGTGGGAAAAAGACTTTGTGACACGCAGGCAGAACAGACTTTGTGACACTCGCGTGGGAAAAAGACGTTGTGACACGCAGGCAAAACAAAGACTTTGTGTCACACGCGCGTGGGAAAAAGACGTTGTGACACGCAGGCAGAACAAAGACTTTGTGACACGCGCGTGGGAAAAAGACTTTGTGACACGCAGGCAGAACAAAGACTTTGTGACACGCGCGTGGGAAAAAGACTTTGTGACACGCAGGCAGAACAGACTTTGTGACACGCGCGTGGGAAAAAGACTGTGACACGCAGGCAGAACAAAGACTTTGTGACACGCAGGCAGAACAAAGACTTTGTGACACGCAGGCAGAACAAAGACTTTGTGACACGCAGGCAGAACAAAAACTTTGTGACACGCAGGCACAACAAAGACTTTGTGACACGCAGGCAGAACAGACTTTGTGACACGTGCGTGGAAAAAGACTTTGTGACACGCGCGCGGGAAAAAGACTTTGTGACACGCAGGCACAACAAAGACTTTGTGACACGCGCGTGGGAAAAAGACGTTGTGGCACGCAGGCAAAACAAAGACTTTGTGACACGTAGGCACAACAAAGACTTTGTGACACGCGCGTGGGAAAAAGACTTTGTGACACGCAGGCAGAACAGACTTTGTGACACTCGCGTGGGAAAAAGACGTTGTGACACGCAGGCAAAACAAAGACTTTGTGACACGCGCGTGGGAAAAAGACGTTGTGACACGCAGGCAGAACAAAGACTTTGTGACACGCGCGTGGGAAAAAGACTTTGTGACACGCAGGCAGAACAAAGACTTTGTGACACGCGCGTGGGAAAAAGACTTTGTGACACGCAGGCAGAACAGACTTTGTGACACGCGCGTGGGAAAAAGACTTTGTGACACGCAGGCAGAACAAAGACTTTGTGACACGCGCGTGGGAAAAAGACTTTGTGACACGCAGGCAGAACAAAGACTTTGTGACACGCAGGCAGAAGAAAGACTTTGTGACACGCACGCGGGAAAAAGACTTTGTGACACGCGCGCGCGGGAAAAAGACTGTGACACGCAGGCAGAACAAAGACTTTGTGACACGCAGGCAGAACAAAGACTTTGTGACACGCAGGCAGGACAGACTTTGTGACACTCGCGTGGGAAAAAGACTTTGTGACACGCAGGCAGAAAAAGACTTTGTGACACGTGCGTGGGAAAAAGACGTTGTGACACGCAGGCACAACAAAGACTTTGTGACACGCGCGTGGGAAAAAGACTTTGTGACACGCAGGCAGAAGAAAGACTTTGTGACACGCAGGCAGAACAAAGACATTGTGACACGCGCGTGGGATAAAGACTTTGTGACACGCAGGCAGAACAAAGACTTTGTGACACGCAGGCAGAAGAAAGACTTTGTGACACGCACGCGGGAAAAAGACGTTGTGACACGCAGGCACAACAAAGACTTTGTGACACGCGCGTGGGAAAAAGACTTTGTGACACGCAGGCAGAACAGACTTTGTGACACGCAGGCAGAAAAAGACTTTGTGACACGCAGGCAGAAGAAAGACTTTGTGACACGCAGGCAGAACAAAGACTTTGTGACACGCGCGTGGGAAAAAGACTTTGTGACACGCAGGCAGAACAGACTTTGTGACACTCGCGTGGGAAAAAGACGTTGTGACACGCAGGCAAAACAAAGACTTTGTGTCACACGCGCGTGGGAAAAAGACGTTGTGACACGCAGGCAGAACAAAGACTTTGTGACACGCGCGTGGGAAAAAGACTTTGTGACACGCAGGCAGAACAAAGACTTTGTGACACGCGCGTGGGAAAAAGACTTTGTGACACGCAGGCAGAACAGACTTTGTGACACGCGCGTGGGAAAAAGACTTTGTGACACGCAGGCAGAACAAAGACTTTGTGACACGCGCGTGGGAAAAAGACTTTGTGACACGCAGGCAGAACAAAGACTTTGTGACACGCAGGCAGAAGAAAGACTTTGTGACACGCACGCGGGAAAAAGACGTTGTGACACGCAGGCACAACAAAGACTTTGTGACACGCGCGTGGGAAAAAGACTTTGTGACACGCAGGCAGAACAGACTTTGTGACACGCAGGCAGAAAAAGACTTTGTGACACGCAGGCAGAAGAACGACTTTGTGACACGCAGGCAGAACAAAGACTTTGTGACACGCACGCGGGAAAAAGACGTTGTGACACGCGCGCGCGGGAAAAAGACTTTGTGACACGCAGGCACAACAAAGACTTTGTGACACGCGCGTGGGAAAAAGACTTTGTGACACGCAGGCACAACAAAGACTTTGTGACACGTATGCACAACAAAGACTTTGTGACACGCAGGCAGAAGAAAGACTTTGTGACACGCAGGCAGAACAAAGACTTTGTGACACGCGCGTGGGAAAAAGACTGTGACACGCAGGCAGAACAAAGACTTTGTGACACGCAGGCAGAACAAAGACTTTGTGACACGCAGGCAGAACAAAGACTTTGTGACACGCAGGCAGAACAAAAACTTTGTGACACGCAGGCACAACAAAGACTTTGTGACACGCAGGCAGAACAGACTTTGTGACACGCGCGTGGAAAAAGACTTTGTGACACGCGCGCGGGAAAAAGACTTTGTGACACGCAGGCACAACAAAGACTTTGTGACACGCGCGTGGGAAAAAGACGTTGTGGCACGCAGGCAAAACAAAGACTTTGTGACACGTAGGCACAACAAAGACTTTGTGACACGCGCGTGGGAAAAAGACTTTGTGACACGCAGGCAGAACAGACTTAGTGACACTCGCGTGGGAAAAAGACGTTGTGAAACGCAGGCAAAACAAAGACTTTGTGACACGCGCGTGGGAAAAAGACGTTGTGACACGCAGGCAGAACAAAGACTTTGTGACACGCGCGTGGGAAAAAGACTTTGTGACACGAAGGCAGAACAAAGACTTTGTGACACGCGCGTGGGAAAAAGACTTTGTGACACGCAGGCAGAACAGACTTTGTGACACGCGCGTGGGAAAAAGACTTTGTGACACGCAGGCAGAACAAAGACTTTGTGACACGCGCGTGGGAAAAAGACGTTGTGACACGCAGGCACAACAAAGACTTTGTGACACGCGCGTGGGAAAAAGACTTTGTGACACGCAGGCAGAACAGACTTTGTGACACGCAGGCAGAAAAAGACTTTGTGACACGCAGGCAGAAGAAAGACTTTGTGACACGCAGGCAGAACAAAGACTTTGTGACACGCGCGTGGGAAAAAGACTTTGTGACACGCAGGCAGAACAAAGACTTTGTGACACGCAGGCAGAAGAAAGACTTTGTGACACGCACGCGGGAAAAAGACTTTGTGACACGCGCGCGCGGGAAAAAGACTGTGACACGCAGGCAGAACAAAGACTTTGTGACACGCAGGCAGAACAAAGACTTTGTGACACGCAGGCAGGACAGACTTTGTGACACTCGCGTGGGAAAAAGACTTTGTGACACGCAGGCAGAAAAAGACTTTGTGACACGTGCGTGGGAAAAAGACGTTGTGACACGCAGGCACAACAAAGACTTTGTGACACGCGCGTGGGAAAAAGACTTTGTGACACGCAGGCAGAAGAAAGACTTTGTGACACGCAGGCAGAACAAAGACTTTGTGACACGCGCGTGGGAAAAAGACTTTGTGACACGCAGGCAGAACAAAGACTTTGTGACACGCAGGCAGAAGAAAGACTTTGTGACACGCACGCGGGAAAAAGACGTTGTGACACGCAGGCACAACAAAGACTTTGTGACACGCGCGTGGGAAAAAGACTTTGTGACACGCAGGCAGAACAGACTTTGTGACACGCAGGCAGAAAAAGACTTTGTGACACGCAGGCAGAAGAAAGACTTTGTGACACGCAGGCAGAACAAAGACTTTGTGACACGCGCGTGGGAAAAAGACTTTGTGACACGCAGGCAGAACAGACTTTGTGACACTCGCGTGGGAAAAAGACGTTGTGACACGCAGGCAAAACAAAGACTTTGTGTCACACGCGCGTGGGAAAAAGACGTTGTGACACGCAGGCAGAACAAAGACTTTGTGACACGCGCGTGGGAAAAAGACTTTGTGACACGCAGGCAGAACAAAGACTTTGTGACACGCGCGTGGGAAAAAGACTTTGTGACACGCAGGCAGAACAGACTTTGTGACACGCGCGTGGGAAAAAGACTGTGACACGCAGGCAGAACAAAGACTTTGTGACACGCAGGCAGAACAAAGACTTTGTGACACGCAGGCAGAACAAAGACTTTGTGACACGCAGGCAGAACAAAAACTTTGTGACACGCAGGCACAACAAAGACTTTGTGACACGCAGGCAGAACAGACTTTGTGACACGCGCGTGGAAAAAGACTTTGTGACACGCGCGCGGGAAAAAGACTTTGTGACACGCAGGCACAACAAAGACTTTGTGACACGCGCGTGGGAAAAAGACGTTGTGGCACGCAGGCAAAACAAAGACTTTGTGACACGTAGGCACAACAAAGACTTTGTGACACGCGCGTGGGAAAAAGACTTTGTGACACGCAGGCAGAACAGACTTTGTGACACTCGCGTGGGAAAAAGACGTTGTGACACGCAGGCAAAACAAAGACTTTGTGACACGCGCGTGGGAAAAAGACGTTGTGACACGCAGGCAGAACAAAGACTTTGTGACACGCGCGTGGGAAAAAGACTTTGTGACACGCAGGCAGAACAAAGACTTTGTGACACGCGCGTGGGAAAAAGACTTTGTGACACGCAGGCAGAACAGACTTTGTGACACGCGCGTGGGAAAAAGACTTTGTGACACGCAGGCAGAACAAAGACTTTGTGACACGCGCGTGGGAAAAAGACTTTGTGACACGCAGGCAGAACAAAGACTTTGTGACACGCAGGCAGAAGAAAGACTTTGTGACACGCACGCGGGAAAAAGACTTTGTGACACGCGCGCGCGGGAAAAAGACTGTGACACGCAGGCAGAACAAAGACTTTGTGACACGCAGGCAGAACAAAGACTTTGTGACACGCAGGCAGGACAGACTTTGTGACACTCGCGTGGGAAAAAGACTTTGTGACACGCAGGCAGAAAAAGACTTTGTGACACGTGCGTGGGAAAAAGACGTTGTGACACGCAGGCACAACAAAGACTTTGTGACACGCGCGTGGGAAAAAGACTTTGTGACACGCAGGCAGAAGAAAGACTTTGTGACACGCAGGCAGAACAAAGACTTTGTGACACGCGCGTGGGAAAAAGACTTTGTGACACGCAGGCAGAACAAAGACTTTGTGACACGCAGGCAGAAGAAAGACTTTGTGACACGCACGCGGGAAAAAGACGTTGTGACACGCAGGCACAACAAAGACTTTGTGACACGCGCGTGGGAAAAAGACTTTGTGACACGCAGGCAGAACAGACTTTGTGACACGCAGGCAGAAAAAGACTTTGTGACACGCAGGCAGAAGAAAGACTTTGTGACACGCAGGCAGAACAAAGACTTTGTGACACGCGCGTGGGAAAAAGACTTTGTGACACGCAGGCAGAACAGACTTTGTGACACTCGCGTGGGAAAAAGACGTTGTGACACGCAGGCAAAACAAAGACTTTGTGTCACACGCGCGTGGGAAAAAGACGTTGTGACACGCAGGCAGAACAAAGACTTTGTGACACGCGCGTGGGAAAAAGACTTTGTGACACGCAGGCAGAACAAAGACTTTGTGACACGCGCGTGGGAAAAAGACTTTGTGACACGCAGGCAGAACAGACTTTGTGACACGCGCGTGGGAAAAAGACTTTGTGACACGCAGGCAGAACAAAGACTTTGTGACACGCAGGCAGAAGAAAGACTTTGTGACACGCACGCGGGAAAAAGACGTTGTGACACGCAGGCACAACAAAGACTTTGTGACACGCGCGTGGGAAAAAGACTTTGTGACACGCAGGCAGAACAAAGACTTTGTGACACGCGCGTGGGAAAAAGACTTTGTGACACGCAGGCAGAACAGACTTTGTGACACGCGCGTGGGAAAAAGACTGTGACACGCAGGCAGAACAAAGACTTTGTGACACGCAGGCAGAACAAAGACTTTGTGACACGCAGGCAGAACAAAGACTTTGTGACACGCAGGCAGAACAAAAACTTTGTGACACGCAGGCACAACAAAGACTTTGTGACACGCAGGCAGAACAGACTTTGTGACACGCGCGTGGAAAAAGACTTTGTGACACGCGCGCGGGAAAAAGACTTTGTGACACGCAGGCACAACAAAGACTTTGTGACACGCGCGTGGGAAAAAGACGTTGTGGCACGCAGGCAAAACAAAGACTTTGTGACACGTAGGCACAACAAAGACTTTGTGACACGCGCGTGGGAAAAAGACTTTGTGACACGCAGGCAGAACAGACTTTGTGACACTCGCGTGGGAAAAAGACGTTGTGACACGCAGGCAAAACAAAGACTTTGTGACACGCGCGTGGGAAAAAGACGTTGTGACACGCAGGCAGAACAAAGACTTTGTGACACGCGCGTGGGAAAAAGACTTTGTGACACGCAGGCAGAACAAAGACTTTGTGACACGCGCGTGGGAAAAAGACTTTGTGACACGCAGGCAGAACAGACTTTGTGACACGCGCGTGGGAAAAAGACTTTGTGACACGCAGGCAGAACAAAGACTTTGTGACACGCGCGTGGGAAAAAGACTTTGTGACACGCAGGCAGAACAAAGACTTTGTGACACGCAGGCAGAAGAAAGACTTTGTGACACGCACGCGGGAAAAAGACTTTGTGACACGCGCGCGCGGGAAAAAGACTGTGACACGCAGGCAGAACAAAGACTTTGTGACACGCAGGCAGAACAAAGACTTTGTGACACGCAGGCAGGACAGACTTTGTGACACTCGCGTGGGAAAAAGACTTTGTGACACGCAGGCAGAAAAAGACTTTGTGACACGTGCGTGGGAAAAAGACGTTGTGACACGCAGGCACAACAAAGACTTTGTGACACGCGCGTGGGAAAAAGACTTTGTGACACGCAGGCAGAAGAAAGACTTTGTGACACGCAGGCAGAACAAAGACTTTGTGACACGCGCGTGGGAAAAAGACTTTGTGACACGCAGGCAGAACAAAGACTTTGTGACACGCAGGCAGAAGAAAGACTTTGTGACACGCACGCGGGAAAAAGACGTTGTGACACGCAGGCACAACAAAGACTTTGTGACACGCGCGTGGGAAAAAGACTTTGTGACACGCAGGCAGAACAGACTTTGTGACACGCAGGCAGAAAAAGACTTTGTGACACGCAGGCAGAAGAAAGACTTTGTGACACGCAGGCAGAACAAAGACTTTGTGACACGCGCGTGGGAAAAAGACTTTGTGACACGCAGGCAGAACAGACTTTGTGACACTCGCGTGGGAAAAAGACGTTGTGACACGCAGGCAAAACAAAGACTTTGTGTCACACGCGCGTGGGAAAAAGACGTTGTGACACGCAGGCAGAACAAAGACTTTGTGACACGCGCGTGGGAAAAAGACTTTGTGACACGCAGGCAGAACAAAGACTTTGTGACACGCGCGTGGGAAAAAGACTTTGTGACACGCAGGCAGAACAGACTTTGTGACACGCGCGTGGGAAAAAGACTTTGTGACACGCAGGCAGAACAAAGACTTTGTGACACGCAGGCAGAAGAAAGACTTTGTGACACGCACGCGGGAAAAAGACGTTGTGACACGCAGGCACAACAAAGACTTTGTGACACGCGCGTGGGAAAAAGACTTTGTGACACGCAGGCAGAACAGACTTTGTGACACGCAGGCAGAAAAAGACTTTGTGACACGCAGGCAGAAGAACGACTTTGTGACACGCAGGCAGAACAAAGACTTTGTGACACGCACGCGGGAAAAAGACGTTGTGACACGCGCGCGCGGGAAAAAGACTTTGTGACACGCAGGCACAACAAAGACTTTGTGACACGCGCGTGGGAAAAAGACTTTGTGACACGCAGGCACAACAAAGACTTTGTGACACGTAGGCACAACAAAGACTTTGTGACACGCGCGTGGGAAAAAGACTTTGTGACACGCAAGCAGAACAAAGACTTTGTGACACGTAGGCACAACAAAGACTTTGTGACACGCGCGTGGGAAAAAGACTTTGTGACACGCAGGCAGAACAAAGACTTTGTGACACGCGCGTGGGAAAAAGACTTTGTGACACGCAGGCAGAACAAAGACTTTGTGACACGCAGGCAAAACAAAGACTTTGTGACACGCAGGCAGAACAAAAACTTTGTGACACGCAGGCACAACAAAGACTTTGTGACACGCAGGCAGAACAGACTTTGTGACACGCGCGTGGAAAAAGACTTTGTGACACGCGCGCGCGGGAAAAAGACTTTGTGACACGCAGGCACAACAAAGACTTTGTGACACGCGCGTGGGAAAAAGACTTTGTGACACGCAGGCACAACAAAGACTTTGTGACACGTAGGCACAACAAAGACTTTGTGACACGCGCGTGGGAAAAAGACTTTGTGACACGCAGGCACAACAAAGACTTTGTGACACGTAGGCACAACAAAGACTTTGTGACACGCGCGTGGGAAAAAGACTTTGTGACACGCAGGCAGAACAGACTTTTTGACACGCGTGTGGGAAAAAGACTTTGTGACACGCGCGTGGGAAAAAGACTTTGTGACACGCAGGCAGGACAGACTTTGTGACACTCGCGTGGGAAAAAGACGTTGTGACACGCAGGCAAAACAAAGACTTTGTGACACAAACGCGGGAAAAAGACTTTGTGACACGCAGGCAAAACAAAGACTTTGTGACACGCGCGTGGGAAAAAGACGTTGTGACACGAAGGCAGAACAAAGACTTTGTGACACGCGCGTGGGAAAAAGACTTTGTGACACGCAGGCAGAACAAAGACTTTGTGACACGCGGGCACAACAAAGACTTTGTGACACGCGCGTGGGAAAAAGACTTTGTGACACGCAGGCAGAACAGACTTTGTGACACGCAGGCAGAAAAAGACTTTGTGACACGCAGGCAGAAGAAAGACTTTGTGACACGCAGGCAGAACAAAGACTTTGTGACACGCGCGTGGGAAAAAGACTTTGTGACACGCAGGCAGAACAAAGACTTTGTGACACGCAGGCAGAAGAAAGACTTTGTGACACGCACGCGGGAAAAAGACGTTGTGACACGCAGGCACAACAAAGACTTTGTGACACGCGCGTGGGAAAAAGACTTTGTGACACGCAGGCAGAACAGACTTTGTGACACGCAGGCAGAAAAAGACTGTGACACGCAGGCAGAAGAAAGACTTTGTGACACGCAGGCAGAACAAAGACTTTGTGACACGCGCGTGGGAAAAAGACTTTGTGACACGCAGGCAGAAAAAGACTGTGACACGCAGGCAGAAGAAAGACTTTGTGACACGCAGGCACAACAAAGACTTTGTGACACGCAGGCAGAACAGACTTTTTGACACGCGTGTGGGAAAAAGACTTTGTGACACGCGCGTGGGAAAAAGACTTTGTGACACGCAGGCAGAACAGACTTTGTGACACTCGCGTGGGAAAAAGACGTTGTGACACGCAGGCAAAACAAAGACTTTGTGACACGCGCGTGGGAAAAAGACTTTGTGACACGCAGGCAGAAAAAGACTTTGTGACACGCAGGCAGAAGAAAGACTTTGTGACACGCAGGCAGAACAAAGACTTTGTGACACGCGCGTGGGAAAAAGACTTTGTGACACGCAGGCAGAACAGACTTTGTGACACTCGCGTGGGAAAAAGACGTTGTGACACGCAGGCAAAACAAAGACTTTGTGACACGCGCGTGGGAAAAAGACGTTGTGACACGGAGGCAGAACAAAGACTTTGTGACACGCGCGTGGGAAAAAGACTTTGTGACACGCAGGCAGAACAAAGACTTTGTGACACGCGCGTGGGAAAAAGACTTTGTGACACGCAGGCAGAACAGACTTTGTGACACGCGCGTGGGAAAAAGACTTTGTGACACGCAGGCAGAACAAAGACTTTGTGACACGCGCGTGGGAAAAAGACTTTGTGACACGCAGGCAGAACAAAGACTTTGTGACACGCAGGCAGAAGAAAGACTTTGTGACACGCACGCGGGAAAAAGACGTTGTGACACGCAGGCACAACAAAGACTTTGTGACACGCGCGTGGGAAAAAGACTTTGTGACACGCAGGCAGAACAGACTTTGTTACACGCAGGCAGAAAAAGACTTTGTGACACGCAGGCAGAAGAAAGACTTTGTGACACGCAGGCAGAACAAAGACTTTGTGACACGCAGGCAGAAGAAAGACTTTGTGACACGCACGCGGGAAAAAGACTTTGTGACACGCGCGCGCGGGAAAAAGACTTTGTGACACGCAGGCACAACAAAGACTTTGTGACACGCGCGTGGGAAAAAGACTTTGTGACACGCAGGCACAACAAAGACTTTGTGACACGTAGGCACAACAAAGACTTTGTGACACGCGCGTGGGAAAAAGACTTTGTGACACGCAGGCACAACAAAGACTTTGTGACACGCGCGTGGGAAAAAGACTTTATGACACGCAGGCAGAACAGACTTTGTGACACGCAGGCAGAAAAAGACTTTGTGACACGCAGGCAGAACAGACTTTTTGACACGCAGGCAGAACAAAGACTTTGTGACACGCAGGCACAACAAAGACTTTGTGACACGCGCGTGGGAAAAAGACTTTGTGACACGCAGGCAGAACAGACTTTGTTACACGCAGGCAGAAAAAGACTTTGTGACACGCAGGCAGAAGAAAGACTTTGTGACACGCAGGCAGAACAAAGACTTTGTGACACGCAGGCAGAAGAAAGACTTTGTGACACGCACGCGGGAAAAAGACTTTGTGACACGCGCGCGCGGGAAAAAGACTTTGTGACACGCAGGCACAACAAAGACTTTGTGACACGCGCGTGGGAAAAAGACTTTGTGACACGCAGGCACAACAAAGACTTTGTGACACGTAGGCACAACAAAGACTTTGTGACACGCGCGTGGGAAAAAGACTTTGTGACACGCAGGCACAACAAAGACTTTGTGACACGTAGGCACAACAAAGACTTTGTGACACGCGCGTGGGAAAAAGACTTTGTGACACGCAGGCACAACAAAGACTTTGTGACACGCGCGTGGGAAAAAGACTTTATGACACGCAGGCAGAACAGACTTTGTGACACGCAGGCAGAAAAAGACTTTGTGACACGCAGGCAGAACAGACTTTTTGACACGCAGGCAGAACAAAGACTTTGTGACACGCAGGCACAACAAAGACTTTGTGACACGCAGGCAGAACAAAGACTTTGTGACACGCAGGC
Source organism: Perissodus microlepis (assembly GCF_051167445.1). Classification (NCBI taxonomy): domain Eukaryota; kingdom Metazoa; phylum Chordata; class Actinopteri; order Cichliformes; family Cichlidae; genus Perissodus; species Perissodus microlepis. The sequence continues at coordinate 29,171,603 of NC_140466.1, read as the reverse complement.
AGAACAAAGACTTTGTGACACGCGCGTGGGAAAAAGACTGTGACACGCAGGCAGAAGAAAGACTTTGTGACACGCAGGCAGAAGAAAGACTTTGTGACACGCACGCGGGAAAAAGACGTTGTGACACGCAGGCACAACAAAGACTTTGTGACACGCGCGTGGGAAAAAGACTTTGTGACACGCAGGCAGAACAGACTTTGTGACACGCAGGCAGAAAAAGACTTTGTGACACGCAGGCAGAAGAACGACTTTGTGACACGCAGGCAGAACAAAGACTTTGTGACACGCAGGCAGAAGAAAGACTTTGTGACACGCACGCGGGAAAAAGACTTTGTGACACGCGCGCGCGGGAAAAAGACTGTGACACGCAGGCACAACAAAGACTTTGTGACACGCGCGTGGGAAAAAGACTTTGTGACACGCAGGCACAACAAAGACTTTGTGACACGTAGGCACAACAAAGACTTTGTGACACGCGCGTGGGAAAAAGACTTTGTGACACGCAGGCAGAACAGACTTTGTGACACTCGCGTGGGAAAAAGACGTTGTGACACGCAGGCAAAACAAAGACTTTGTGACACGCGCGTGGGAAAAAGACGTTGTGACACGGAGGCAGAACAAAGACTTTGTGACACGCGCGTGGGAAAAAGACTTTGTGACACGCAGGCAGAACAAAGACTTTGTGACACGCGCGTGGGAAAAAGACTTTGTGACACGCAGGCAGAACAGACTTTGTGACACGCGCGTGGGAAAAAGACTTTGTGACACGCAGGCAGAACAAAGACTTTGTGACACGCGCGTGGGAAAAAGACTTTGTGACACGCAGGCAGAACAAAGACTTTGTGACACGCAGGCAGAAGAAAGACTTTGTGACACGCACGCGGGAAAAAGACGTTGTGACACGCAGGCACAACAAAGACTTTGTGACACGCGCGTGGGAAAAAGACTTTGTGACACGCAGGCAGAACAGACTTTGTGACACGCAGGCAGAAAAAGACTTTGTGACACGCAGGCAGAAGAAAGACTTTGTGACACGCAGGCAGAACAAAGACTTTGTGACACGCAGGCAGAAGAAAGACTTTGTGACACGCACGCGGGAAAAAGACTTTGTGACACGCGCGCGCGGGAAAAAGACTTTGTGACACGCAGGCACAACAAAGACTTTGTGACACGTAGGCACAACAAAGACTTTGTGACACGCGCGTGGGAAAAAGACTTTGTGACACGCAAGCACAACAAAGACTTTGTGACACGTAGGCACAACAAAGACTTTGTGACACGCGCGTGGGAAAAAGACTTTGTGACACGCAGGCAAAACAAAGACTTTGTGACACGCGCGTGGGAAAAAGACGTTGTGACACGAAGGCAGAACAAAGACTTTGTGACACGCGCGTGGGAAAAAGACTTTGTGACACGCAGGCAGAACAAAGACTTTGTGACACGCGGGCACAACAAAGACTTTGTGACACGCGCGTGGGAAAAAGACTTTGTGACACGCAGGCAGAACAGACTTTGTGACACGCAGGCAGAAAAAGACTTTGTGACACGCAGGCAGAAGAAAGACTTTGTGACACGCAGGCAGAACAAAGACTTTGTGACACGCGCGTGGGAAAAAGACTTTGTGACACGCAGGCAGAACAAAGACTTTGTGACACGCAGGCAGAAGAAAGACTTTGTGACACGCACGCGGGAAAAAGACGTTGTGACACGCAGGCACAACAAAGACTTTGTGACACGCGCGTGGGAAAAAGACTTTGTGACACGCAGGCAGAACAGACTTTGTGACACGCAGGCAGAAAAAGACTGTGACACGCAGGCAGAAGAAAGACTTTGTGACACGCAGGCAGAACAAAGACTTTGTGACACGCGCGTGGGAAAAAGACTTTGTGACACGCAGGCAGAACAAAGACTTTGTGACACGCAGGCAGAACAAAGACTTTGTGACACGCACGCGGGAAAAAGACTTTGTGACACGCGCGCGCGGGAAAAAGACTGTGACACGGAGGCAGAACAAAGACTTTGTGACACGCAGGCAGAACAAAGACTTTGTGACACGCAGGCAGAACAAAAACTTTGTGACACGCAGGCACAACAAAGACTTTGTGACACGCAGGCAGAACAGACTTTTTGACACGCGTGTGGGAAAAAGACTTTGTGCCACGCGCGTGGGAAAAAGACTTTGTGACACGCAGGCAGAACAGACTTTGTGACACTCGCGTGGGAAAAAGACGTTGTGACACGCAGGCAAAACAAAGACTTTGTGACACGCGCGTGGGAAAAAGACTTTGTGACACGCAGGCAGAAAAAGACTTTGTGACACGCAGGCAGAAGAAAGACTTTGTGACACGCAGGCAGAACAAAGACTTTGTGACACGCGCGTGGGAAAAAGACTTTGTGACACGCAGGCAGAACAGACTTTGTGACACTCGCGTGGGAAAAAGACGTTGTGACACGCAGGCAGAACAAAGACTTTGTGACACGCAGGCAGAAGAAAGACTTTGTGACACGCACGCGGGAAAAAGACGTTGTGACACGCAGGCACAACAAAGACTTTGTGACACGCGCGTGGGAAAAAGACTTTGTGACACGCAGGCAGAACAGACTTTGTGACACGCAGGCAGAAAAAGACTGTGACACGCAGGCAGAAGAAAGACTTTGTGACACGCAGGCAGAACAAAGACTTTGTGACACGCGCGTGGGAAAAAGACTTTGTGACACGCAGGCAGAACAAAGACTTTGTGACACGCAGGCAGAACAAAGACTTTGTGACACGCACGCGGGAAAAAGACTTTGTGACACGCGCGCGCGGGAAAAAGACTGTGACACGGAGGCAGAACAAAGACTTTGTGACACGCAGGCAGAACAAAGACTTTGTGACACGCAGGCAGAAATAAAACTTTGTGACACGCAGGCACAACAAAGACTTTGTGACACGCAGGCAGAACAGACTTTTTGACACGCGTGTGGGAAAAAGACTTTGTGCCACGCGCGTGGGAAAAAGACTTTGTGACACGCAGGCAGAACAGACTTTGTGACACTCGCGTGGGAAAAAGACGTTGTGACACGCAGGCAAAACAAAGACTTTGTGACACGCGCGTGGGAAAAAGACTTTGTGACACGCAGGCAGAAAAAGACTTTGTGACACGCAGGCAGAAGAAAGACTTTGTGACACGCAGGCAGAACAAAGACTTTGTGACACGCGCGTGGGAAAAAGACTTTGTGACACACAGGCAGAACAGACTTTGTGACACTCGCGTGGGAAAAAGACGTTGTGACACGCAGGCAAAACAAAGACTTTGTGACACGCGCGTGGGAAAAAGACGTTGTGACACGGAGGCAGAACAAAGACTTTGTGACACGCGCGTGGGAAAAAGACTTTTTTGACACGCAGGCAGAACAAAGACTTTGTGACACGCGCGTGGGAAAAAGACTTTGTGACACGCAGGCAGAACAGACTTTGTGACACGCGCGTGGGAAAAAGACTTTGTGACACGCAGGCAGAACAAAGACTTTGTGACACGCAGGCAGAACAAAGACTTTGTGACACGCACGCGGGAAAAAGACTTTGTGACACGCGCGCGCGGGAAAAAGACTGTGACACGGAGGCAGAACAAAGACTTTGTGACACGCAGGCAGAACAAAGACTTTGTGACACGCAGGCAGAAATAAAACTTTGTGACACGCAGGCACAACAAAGACTTTGTGACACGCAGGCAGAACAGACTTTTTGACACGCGTGTGGGAAAAAGACTTTGTGCCACGCGCGTGGGAAAAAGACTTTGTGACACGCAGGCAGAACAGACTTTGTGACACTCGCGTGGGAAAAAGACGTTGTGACACGCAGGCAAAACAAAGACTTTGTGACACGCGCGTGGGAAAAAGACTTTGTGACACGCAGGCAGAAAAAGACTTTGTGACACGCAGGCAGAAGAAAGACTTTGTGACACGCAGGCAGAACAAAGACTTTGTGACACGCGCGTGGGAAAAAGACTTTGTGACACACAGGCAGAACAGACTTTGTGACACTCGCGTGGGAAAAAGACGTTGTGACACGCAGGCAAAACAAAGACTTTGTGACACGCGCGTGGGAAAAAGACGTTGTGACACGGAGGCAGAACAAAGACTTTGTGACACGCGCGTGGGAAAAAGACTTTTTTGACACGCAGGCAGAACAAAGACTTTGTGACACGCGCGTGGGAAAAAGACTTTGTGACACGCAGGCAGAACAGACTTTGTGACACGCGCGTGGGAAAAAGACTTTGTGACACGCAGGCAGAACAAAGTCTTTGTGACACGCGCGTGGGAAAAAGACTTTGTGACACGCAGGCAGAACAAAGACTTTGTGACACGCAGGCAGAAGAAAGACTTTGTGACACGCACGCGGGAAAAAGACGTTGTGACACGCAGGCACAACAAAGACTTTGTGACACGCGCGTGGGAAAAAGACTTTGTGACACGCAGGCAGAACAGACTTTGTGACACGCAGGCAGAAAAAGACTTTGTGACACGCAGGCAGAAGAAAGACTTTGTGACACGCAGGCAGAACAAAGACTTTGTGACACGCAGGCAGAAGAAAGACTTTGTGACACGCACGCGGGAAAAAGACTTTGTGACACGCGCGCGCGGGAAAAAGACTTTGTGACACGCAGGCACAACAAAGACTTTGTGACACGCGCGTGGGAAAAAGACTTTGTGACACGCAGGCACAACAAAGACTTTGTGACACGTAGGCACAACAAAGACTTTGTGACACGCGCGTGGGAAAAAGACTTTGTGACACGCAAGCAGAACAAAGACTTTGTGACACGCGCGTGGGAAAAAGACTTTGTGACACGCAGGCAGAACAGACTTTGTGACACTCGCGTGGGAAAAAGACGTTGTGACACGCAGGCAGAACAAAGACTTTGTGACACGCAGGCAGAAGAAAGACTTTGTGACACGCACGCGGGAAAAAGACGTTGTGACACGCAGGCACAACAAAGACTTTGTGACACGCGCGTGGGAAAAAGACTTTGTGACACGCAGGCAGAACAGACTTTGTGACACGCAGGCAGAAAAAGACTGTGACACGCAGGCAGAAGAAAGACTTTGTGACACGCAGGCAGAACAAAGACTTTGTGACACGCGCGTGGGAAAAAGACTTTGTGACACGCAGGCAGAACAAAGACTTTGTGACACGCAGGCAGAACAAAGACTTTGTGACACGCACGCGGGAAAAAGACTTTGTGACACGCGCGCGCGGGAAAAAGACTGTGACACGGAGGCAGAACAAAGACTTTGTGACACGCAGGCAGAACAAAGACTTTGTGACACGCAGGCAGAAATAAAACTTTGTGACACGCAGGCACAACAAAGACTTTGTGACACGCAGGCAGAACAGACTTTTTGACACGCGTGTGGGAAAAAGACTTTGTGCCACGCGCGTGGGAAAAAGACTTTGTGACACGCAGGCAGAACAGACTTTGTGACACTCGCGTGGGAAAAAGACGTTGTGACACGCAGGCAAAACAAAGACTTTGTGACACGCGCGTGGGAAAAAGACTTTGTGACACGCAGGCAGAAAAAGACTTTGTGACACGCAGGCAGAAGAAAGACTTTGTGACACGCAGGCAGAACAAAGACTTTGTGACACGCGCGTGGGAAAAAGACTTTGTGACACACAGGCAGAACAGACTTTGTGACACTCGCGTGGGAAAAAGACGTTGTGACACGCAGGCAAAACAAAGACTTTGTGACACGCGCGTGGGAAAAAGACGTTGTGACACGGAGGCAGAACAAAGACTTTGTGACACGCGCGTGGGAAAAAGACTTTTTTGACACGCAGGCAGAACAAAGACTTTGTGACACGCGCGTGGGAAAAAGACTTTGTGACACGCAGGCAGAACAGACTTTGTGACACGCGCGTGGGAAAAAGACTTTGTGACACGCAGGCAGAACAAAGTCTTTGTGACACGCGCGTGGGAAAAAGACTTTGTGACACGCAGGCAGAACAAAGACTTTGTGACACACAGGCAGAAGAAAGACTTTGTGACACGCACGCGGGAAAAAGACGTTGTGACACGCAGGCACAACAAAGACTTTGTGACACGCGCGTGGGAAAAAGACTTTGTGACACGCAGGCAGAACAGACTTTGTGACACGCAGGCAGAAAAAGACTTTGTGACACGCAGGCAGAAGAAAGACTTTGTGACACGCAGGCAGAACAAAGACTTTGTGACACGCAGGCAGAAGAAAGACTTTGTGACACGCACGCGGGAAAAAGACTTTGTGACACGCGCGCGCGGGAAAAAGACTTTGTGACACGCAGGCACAACAAAGACTTTGTGACACGCGCGTGGGAAAAAGACTTTGTGACACGCAGGCACAACAAAGACTTTGTGACAGGTAGGCACAACAAAGACTTTGTGACACGCGCGTGGGAAAAAGACTTTGTGACACGCAAGCAGAACAAAGACTTTGTGACACGTAGGCACAACAAAGACTTTGTGACACGCGCGTGGGAAAAAGACTTTGTGACACGCAGGCAGAACAAAGACTTTGTGACACGCGCGTGGGAAAAAGACTTTGTGACACGCAGGCAGAACAAAGACTTTGTGACACGCAGGCAGAAGAAAGACTTTGTGACACGCACGCGGGAAAAAGACGTTGTGACACGCAGGCACAACAAAGACTTTGTGACACGCGCGTGGGAAAAAGACTTTGTGACACGCAGGCAGAACAGACTTTGTGACACGCAGGCAGAACAAAGACTTTGTGACACGCGCGTGGGAAAAAGACTTTGTGACACGCAGGCAGAACAAAGACTTTGTGACACGCAGGCAGAACAAAGACTTTGTGACACGCACGCGGGAAAAAGACTTTGTGACACGCGCGCGCGGGAAAAAGACTGTGACACGGAGGCAGAACAAAGACTTTGTGACACGCAGGCAGAACAAAGACTTTGTGACACGCAGGCAGAACAAAAACTTTGTGACACGCAGGCACAACAAAGACTTTGTGACACGCAGGCAGAACAGACTTTTTGACACGCGTGTGGGAAAAAGACTTTGTGCCACGCGCGTGGGAAAAAGACTTTGTGACACGCAGGCAGAACAGACTTTGTGACACTCGCGTGGGAAAAAGACGTTGTGACACGCAGGCAAAACAAAGACTTTGTGACACGCGCGTGGGAAAAAGACTTTGTGACACGCAGGCAGAAAAAGACTTTGTGACACGCAGGCAGAAGAAAGACTTTGTGACACGCAGGCAGAACAAAGACTTTGTGACACGCGCGTGGGAAAAAGACTTTGTGACACGCAGGCAGAACAGACTTTGTGACACTCGCGTGGGAAAAAGACGTTGTGACACGCAGGCAAAACAAAGACTTTGTGACACGCGCGTGGGAAAAAGACGTTGTGACACGGAGGCAGAACAAAGACTTTGTGACACGCGCGTGGGAAAAAGACTTTTTTGACACGCAGGCAGAACAAAGACTTTGTGACACGCGCGTGGGAAAAAGACTTTGTGACACGCAGGCAGAAAAAAGACTTTGTGACACGCAGGCAGAAGAAAGACTTTGTGACACGCACGCGGGAAAAAGACGTTGTGACACGCAGGCACAACAAAGACTTTGTGACACGCGCGTGGGAAAAAGACTTTGTGACACGCAGGCAGAACAGACTTTGTGACACTCGCGTGGGAAAAAGACGTTGTGACACGCAGGCAAAACAAAGACTTTGTGACACGCGCGTGGGAAAAAGACGTTGTGACACGGAGGCAGAAAAAAGACTTTGTGACACGCGCGTGGGAAAAAGACTTTGTGACACGCAGGCAGAACAGACTTTGTGACACGCGCGTGGGAAAAAGACTTTGTGACACGCAGGCAGAACAAAGACTTTGTGACACGCGCGTGGGAAAAAGACTTTGTGACACGCAGGCAGAACAAAGACTTTGTGACACGCAGGCAGAAGAAAGACTTTGTGACACGCACGTGGGAAAAAGACGTTGTGACAGGCAGGCACAACAAAGACTTTGTGACACGCGCGTGGGAAAAAGACTTTGTGACACGCAGGCAGAACAGACTTTGTGACACGCAGGCAGAAAAAGACTTTGTGACACGCAGGCAGAAGAAAGACTTTGTGACACGCAGGCAGAACAAAGACTTTGTGACACGCGCGTGGGAAAAAGACTTTGTGACACGCAGGCAGAACAAAGACTTTGTGACACGCAGGCAGAAGAAAGACTTTGTGACACGCACGCGGGAAAAAGACGTTGTGACACGCAGGCACAACAAAGACTTTGTGACACGCGCGTGGGAAAAAGACTTTGTGACACGCAGGCAGAACAGACTTTGTGACACGCAGGCAGAAAAAGACTGTGACACGCAGGCAGAAGAAAGACTTTGTGACACGCAGGCAGAACAAAGACTTTGTGACACGCGCGTGGGAAAAAGACTTTGTGACACGCAGGCAGAACAAAGACTTTGTGACACGCAGGCAGAACAAAGACTTTGTGACACGCACGCGGGAAAAAGACTTTGTGACACGCGCGCGCGGGAAAAAGACTGTGACACGCAGGCAGAACAAAGACTTTGTGACACGCAGGCAGAACAAAGACTTTGTGACACGCAGGCAGAACAAAAACTTTGTGACACGCAGGCACAACAAAGACTTTGTGACACGCAGGCAGAACAGACTTTTTGACACGCGTGTGGGAAAAAGACTTTGTGACACGCGCGTGGGAAAAAGACTTTGTGACACGCAGGCAGAACAGACTTTGTGACACTCGCGTGGGAAAAAGACGTTGTGACACGCAGGCAAAACAAAGACTTTGTGACACTCGCGTGGGAAAAAGACGTTGTGACACGCAGGCAGAAAAAGACTTTGTGACACGCAGGCAGAACAGACTTTTTGACACGCAGGCAGAAAAAGACTTTGTGACACGCAGGCAGAAGAAAGACTTTGTGACACGCAGGCAGAACAAAGACTTTGTGACACGCGCGTGGGAAAAAGACTTTGTGACACGCAGGCAGAACAGACTTTGTGACACTCGCGTGGGAAAAAGACGTTGTGACACGCAGGCAAAACAAAGACTTTGTGACACGCGCGTGGGAAAAAGACGTTGTGACACGGAGGCAGAACAAAGACTTTGTGACACGCGCGTGGGAAAAAGACTTTGTGACACGCAGGCAGAACAAAGACTTTGTGACACGCGCGTGGGAAAAAGACTTTGTGACACGCAGGCAGAACAGACTTTGTGACACGCGCGTGGGAAAAAGACTTTGTGACACGCAGGCAGAACAAAGACTTTGTGACACGCAGGCAGAAGAAAGACTTTGTGACACGCACGCGGGAAAAAGACGTTGTGACACGCAGGCACAACAAAGACTTTGTGACACGCGCGTGGGAAAAAGACTTTGTGACACGCAGGCAGAACAGACTTTGTTACACGCAGGCAGAAAAAGACTTTGTGACACGCAGGCAGAAGAAAGACTTTGTGACACGCAGGCAGAACAAAGACTTTGTGACACGCAGGCAGAAGAAAGACTTTGTGACACGCACGCGGGAAAAAGACTTTGTGACACGCGCGCGCGGGAAAAAGACTTTGTGACACGCAGGCACAACAAAGACTTTGTGACACGCGCGTGGGAAAAAGACTTTGTGACACGCAGGCACAACAAAGACTTTGTGACACGTAGGCACAACAAAGACTTTGTGACACGCGCGTGGGAAAAAGACTTTGTGACACGCAGGCACAACAAAGACTTTGTGACACGCGCGTGGGAAAAAGACTTTATGACACGCAGGCAGAACAGACTTTGTGACACGCAGGCAGAAAAAGACTTTGTGACACGCAGGCAGAACAGACTTTTTGACACGCAGGCAGAACAAAGACTTTGTGACACGCAGGCACAACAAAGACTTTGTGACACGCAGGCAGAACAAAGACTTTGTGACACGCAGGCACAACAAAGACTTTGTGACACGCAGGCAGAACAAAGACTTTGTGACACGCAGGCAGAACAAAGACTTTGTGACACGCGCGTGGGAAAAAGACTGTGACACGCAGGCAGAAGAAAGACTTTGTGACACGCAGGCAGAAGAAAGACTTTGTGACACGCACGCGGGAAAAAGACGTTGTGACACGCAGGCACAACAAAGACTTTGTGACACGCGCGTGGGAAAAAGACTTTGTGACACGCAGGCAGAACAGACTTTGTGACACGCAGGCAGAAAAAGACTTTGTGACACGCAGGCAGAAGAACGACTTTGTGACACGCAGGCAGAACAAAGACTTTGTGACACGCAGGCAGAAGAAAGACTTTGTGACACGCACGCGGGAAAAAGACTTTGTGACACGCGCGCGCGGGAAAAAGACTGTGACACGCAGGCACAACAAAGACTTTGTGACACGCGCGTGGGAAAAAGACTTTGTGACACGCAGGCACAACAAAGACTTTGTGACACGTAGGCACAACAAAGACTTTGTGACACGCGCGTGGGAAAAAGACTTTGTGACACGCAGGCAGAACAGACTTTGTGACACTCGCGTGGGAAAAAGACGTTGTGACACGCAGGCAAAACAAAGACTTTGTGACACGCGCGTGGGAAAAAGACGTTGTGACACGGAGGCAGAACAAAGACTTTGTGACACGCGCGTGGGAAAAAGACTTTGTGACACGCAGGCAGAACAAAGACTTTGTGACACGCGCGTGGGAAAAAGACTTTGTGACACGCAGGCAGAACAGACTTTGTGACACGCGCGTGGGAAAAAGACTTTGTGACACGCAGGCAGAACAAAGACTTTGTGACACGCGCGTGGGAAAAAGACTTTGTGACACGCAGGCAGAACAAAGACTTTGTGACACGCAGGCAGAAGAAAGACTTTGTGACACGCACGCGGGAAAAAGACGTTGTGACACGCAGGCACAACAAAGACTTTGTGACACGCGCGTGGGAAAAAGACTTTGTGACACGCAGGCAGAACAGACTTTGTGACACGCAGGCAGAAAAAGACTTTGTGACACGCAGGCAGAAGAAAGACTTTGTGACACGCAGGCAGAACAAAGACTTTGTGACACGCAGGCAGAAGAAAGACTTTGTGACACGCACGCGGGAAAAAGACTTTGTGACACGCGCGCGCGGGAAAAAGACTTTGTGACACGCAGGCACAACAAAGACTTTGTGACACGCGCGTGGGAAAAACACTTTGTGACACGCAGGCACAACAAAGACTTTGTGACACGTAGGCACAACAAAGACTTTGTGACACGCGCGTGGGAAAAAGACTTTGTGACACGCAAGCACAACAAAGACTTTGTGACACGTAGGCACAACAAAGACTTTGTGACACGCGCGTGGGAAAAAGACTTTGTGACACGCAGGCAAAACAAAGACTTTGTGACACGCGCGTGGGAAAAAGACGTTGTGACACGAAGGCAGAACAAAGACTTTGTGACACGCGCGTGGGAAAAAGACTTTGTGACACGCAGGCAGAACAAAGACTTTGTGACACGCGGGCACAACAAAGACTTTGTGACACGCGCGTGGGAAAAAGACTTTGTGACACGCAGGCAGAACAGACTTTGTGACACGCAGGCAGAAAAAGACTTTGTGACACGCAGGCAGAAGAAAGACTTTGTGACACGCAGGCAGAACAAAGACTTTGTGACACGCAGGCAGAAGAAAGACTTTGTGACACGCACGCGGGAAAAAGACGTTGTGACACGCAGGCACAACAAAGACTTTGTGACACGCGCGTGGGAAAAAGACTTTGTGACACGCAGGCAGAACAGACTTTGTGACACGCAGGCAGAAAAAGACTGTGACACGCAGGCAGAAGAAAGACTTTGTGACACGCAGGCAGAACAAAGACTTTGTGACACGCGCGTGGGAAAAAGACTTTGTGACACGCAGGCAGAACAAAGACTTTGTGACACGCAGGCAGAACAAAGACTTTGTGACACGCACGCGGGAAAAAGACTTTGTGACACGCGCGCGCGGGAAAAAGACTGTGACACGGAGGCAGAACAAAGACTTTGTGACACGCAGGCAGAACAAAGACTTTGTGACACGCAGGCAGAACAAAAACTTTGTGACACGCAGGCACAACAAAGACTTTGTGACACGCAGGCAGAACAGACTTTTTGACACGCGTGTGGGAAAAAGACTTTGTGCCACGCGCGTGGGAAAAAGACTTTGTGACACGCAGGCAGAACAGACTTTGTGACACTCGCGTGGGAAAAAGACGTTGTGACACGCAGGCAAAACAAAGACTTTGTGACACGCGCGTGGGAAAAAGACTTTGTGACACGCAGGCAGAAAAAGACTTTGTGACACGCAGGCAGAAGAAAGACTTTGTGACACGCAGGCAGAACAAAGACTTTGTGACACGCGCGTGGGAAAAAGACTTTGTGACACGCAGGCAGAACAGACTTTGTGACACTCGCGTGGGAAAAAGACTTTGTGACACGCAGGCACAACAAAGACTTTGTGACACGTAGGCAGAAGAAAGACTTTGTGACACGCAGGCAGAACAAAGACTTTGTGACACGCAGGCAGAAGAAAGACTTTGTGACACGCACGCGGGAAAAAGACGTTGTGACACGCAGGCACAACAAAGACTTTGTGACACGCGCGTGGGAAAAAGACTTTGTGACACGCAGGCAGAACAGACTTTGTTACACGCAGGCAGAAAAAGACTTTGTGACACGCAGGCAGAAGAAAGACTTTGTGACACGCAGGCAGAACAAAGACTTTGTGACACGCAGGCAGAAGAAAGACTTTGTGACACGCACGCGGGAAAAAGACTTTGTGACACGCGCGCGCGGGAAAAAGACTTTGTGACACGCAGGCACAACAAAGACTTTGTGACACGCGCGTGGGAAAAAGACTTTGTGACACGCAGGCACAACAAAGACTTTGTGACACGTAGGCACAACAAAGACTTTGTGACACGCGCGTGGGAAAAAGACTTTGTGACACGCAGGCACAACAAAGACTTTGTGACACGCGCGTGGGAAAAAGACTTTATGACACGCAGGCAGAACAGACTTTGTGACACGCAGGCAGAAAAAGACTTTGTGACACGCAGGCAGAACAGACTTTTTGACACGCAGGCAGAACAAAGACTTTGTGACACGCAGGCACAACAAAGACTTTGTGACACGCAGGCAGAACAAAGACTTTGTGACACGCAGGCACAACAAAGACTTTGTGACACGCAGGCAGAACAAAGACTTTGTGACACGCAGGCAGAACAAAGACTTTGTGACACGCGCGTGGGAAAAAGACTGTGACACGCAGGCAGAAGAAAGACTTTGTGACACGCAGGCAGAAGAAAGACTTTGTGACACGCACGCGGGAAAAAGACGTTGTGACACGCAGGCACAACAAAGACTTTGTGACACGCGCGTGGGAAAAAGACTTTGTGACACGCAGGCAGAACAGACTTTGTGACACGCAGGCAGAAAAAGACTTTGTGACACGCAGGCAGAAGAACGACTTTGTGACACGCAGGCAGAACAAAGACTTTGTGACACGCAGGCAGAAGAAAGACTTTGTGACACGCACGCGGGAAAAAGACTTTGTGACACGCGCGCGCGGGAAAAAGACTGTGACACGCAGGCACAACAAAGACTTTGTGACACGCGCGTGGGAAAAAGACTTTGTGACACGCAGGCACAACAAAGACTTTGTGACACGTAGGCACAACAAAGACTTTGTGACACGCGCGTGGGAAAAAGACTTTGTGACACGCAGGCAGAACAGACTTTGTGACACTCGCGTGGGAAAAAGACGTTGTGACACGCAGGCAAAACAAAGACTTTGTGACACGCGCGTGGGAAAAAGACGTTGTGACACGGAGGCAGAACAAAGACTTTGTGACACGCGCGTGGGAAAAAGACTTTGTGACACGCAGGCAGAACAAAGACTTTGTGACACGCGCGTGGGAAAAAGACTTTGTGACACGCAGGCAGAACAGACTTTGTGACACGCGCGTGGGAAAAAGACTTTGTGACACGCAGGCAGAACAAAGACTTTGTGACACGCGCGTGGGAAAAAGACTTTGTGACACGCAGGCAGAACAAAGACTTTGTGACACGCAGGCAGAAGAAAGACTTTGTGACACGCACGCGGGAAAAAGACGTTGTGACACGCAGGCACAACAAAGACTTTGTGACACGCGCGTGGGAAAAAGACTTTGTGACACGCAGGCAGAACAGACTTTGTGACACGCAGGCAGAAAAAGACTTTGTGACACGCAGGCAGAAGAAAGACTTTGTGACACGCAGGCAGAACAAAGACTTTGTGACACGCAGGCAGAAGAAAGACTTTGTGACACGCACGCGGGAAAAAGACTTTGTGACACGCGCGCGCGGGAAAAAGACTTTGTGACACGCAGGCACAACAAAGACTTTGTGACACGCGCGTGGGAAAAACACTTTGTGACACGCAGGCACAACAAAGACTTTGTGACACGTAGGCACAACAAAGACTTTGTGACACGCGCGTGGGAAAAAGACTTTGTGACACGCAAGCACAACAAAGACTTTGTGACACGTAGGCACAACAAAGACTTTGTGACACGCGCGTGGGAAAAAGACTTTGTGACACGCAGGCAAAACAAAGACTTTGTGACACGCGCGTGGGAAAAAGACGTTGTGACACGAAGGCAGAACAAAGACTTTGTGACACGCGCGTGGGAAAAAGACTTTGTGACACGCAGGCAGAACAAAGACTTTGTGACACGCGGGCACAACAAAGACTTTGTGACACGCGCGTGGGAAAAAGACTTTGTGACACGCAGGCAGAACAGACTTTGTGACACGCAGGCAGAAAAAGACTTTGTGACACGCAGGCAAAAGAAAGACTTTGTGACACGCAGGCAGAACAAAGACTTTGTGACACGCAGGCAGAAGAAAGACTTTGTGACACGCACGCGGGAAAAAGACGTTGTGACACGCAGGCACAACAAAGACTTTGTGACACGCGCGTGGGAAAAAGACTTTGTGACACGCAGGCAGAACAGACTTTGTGACACGCAGGCAGAAAAAGACTGTGACACGCAGGCAGAAGAAAGACTTTGTGACACGCAGGCAGAACAAAGACTTTGTGACACGCGCGTGGGAAAAAGACTTTGTGACACGCAGGCAGAACAAAGACTTTGTGACACGCAGGCAGAACAAAGACTTTGTGACACGCACGCGGGAAAAAGACTTTGTGACACGCGCGCGCGGGAAAAAGACTGTGACACGGAGGCAGAACAAAGACTTTGTGACACGCAGGCAGAACAAAGACTTTGTGACACGCAGGCAGAACAAAAACTTTGTGACACGCAGGCACAACAAAGACTTTGTGACACGCAGGCAGAACAGACTTTTTGACACGCGTGTGGGAAAAAGACTTTGTGCCACGCGCGTGGGAAAAAGACTTTGTGACACGCAGGCAGAACAGACTTTGTGACACTCGCGTGGGAAAAAGACGTTGTGACACGCAGGCAAAACAAAGACTTTGTGACACGCGCGTGGGAAAAAGACTTTGTGACACGCAGGCAGAAAAAGACTTTGTGACACGCAGGCAGAAGAAAGACTTTGTGACACGCAGGCAGAACAAAGACTTTGTGACACGCGCGTGGGAAAAAGACTTTGTGACACGCAGGCAGAACAGACTTTGTGACACTCGCGTGGGAAAAAGACGTTGTGACACGCAGGCAAAACAAAGACTTTGTGACACGCGCGTGGGAAAAAGACGTTGTGACACGGAGGCAGAACAAAGACTTTGTGACACGCGCGTGGGAAAAAGACTTTTTTGACACGCAGGCAGAACAAAGACTTTGTGACACGCGCGTGGGAAAAAGACTTTGTGACACGCAGGCAGAACAGACTTTGTGACACGCGCGTGGGAAAAAGACTTTGTGACACGCAGGCAGAACAAAGACTTTGTGACACGCGCGTGGGAAAAAGACTTTGTGACACGCAGGCAGAACAAAGACTTTGTGACACGCAGGCAGAAGAAAGACTTTGTGACACGCACGCGGGAAAAAGACGTTGTGACACGCAGGCACAACAAAGACTTTGTGACACGCGCGTGGGAAAAAGACTTTGTGACACGCAGGCAGAACAGACTTTGTGACACGCAGGCAGAAAAAGACTTTGTGACACGCAGGCAGAAGAAAGACTTTGTGACAAGCAGGCAGAACAAAGACTTTGTGACACGCAGGCAGAAGAAAGACTTTGTGACACGCACGCGGGAAAAAGACTTTGTGACACGCGCGCGCGGGAAAAAGACTTTGTGACACGCAGGCACAACAAAGACTTTGTGACACGCGCGTGGGAAAAACACTTTGTGACACGCAGGCACAACAAAGACTTTGTGACACGTAGGCACAACAAAGACTTTGTGACACGCGCGTGGGAAAAAGACTTTGTGACACGCAGGCAGAACAGACTTTGTGACACGCAGGCAGAAAAAGACTTTGTGACACGCAGGCAGAAGAAAGACTTTGTGACACGCAGGCAGAACAAAGACTTTGTGACACGCACGCGGGAAAAAGACTTTGTGACACGCGCGCGCGGGAAAAAGACTGTGACACGGAGGCAGAACAAAGACTTTGTGACACGCAGGCAGAACAAAGACTTTGTGACACGCAGGCAGAACAAAAACTTTGTGACACGCAGGCACAACAAAGACTTTGTGACACGCAGGCAGAACAGACTTTTTGACACGCGTGTGGGAAAAAGACTTTGTGCCACGCGCGTGGGAAAAAGACTTTGTGACACGCAGGCAGAACAGACTTTGTGACACTCGCGTGGGAAAAAGACTTTGTGACACGCAGGCAAAACAAAGACTTTGTGACACGCGCGTGGGAAAAAGACTTTGTGACACGCAGGCAGAAAAAGACTTTGTGACACGCAGGCAGAAGAAAGACTTTGTGACACGCAGGCAGAACAAAGACTTTGTGACACGCGCGTGGGAAAAAGACTTTGTGACACGCAGGCAGAACAGACTTTGTGACACTCGCGTGGGAAAAAGACGTTGTGACACGCAGGCAAAACAAAGACTTTGTGACACGCGCGTGGGAAAAAGACGTTGTGACACGGAGGCAGAACAAAGACTTTGTGACACGCGCGTGGGAAAAAGACTTTTTTGACACGCAGGCAGAACAAAGACTTTGTGACACGCGCGTGGGAAAAAGACTTTGTGACACGCAGGCAGAACAGACTTTGTGACACGCGCGTGGGAAAAAGACTTTGTGACACGCAGGCAGAACAAAGACTTTGTGACACGCGCGTGGGAAAAAGACTTTGTGACACGCAGGCAGAACAAAGACTTTGTGACACGCAGGCAGAAGAAAGACTTTGTGACACGCACGCGGGAAAAAGACGTTGTGACACGCAGGCACAACAAAGACTTTGTGACACGCGCGTGGGAAAAAGACTTTGTGACACGCAGGCAGAACAGACTTTGTGACACGCAGGCAGAAAAAGACTTTGTGACACGCAGGCAGAAGAAAGACTTTGTGACAAGCAGGCAGAACAAAGACTTTGTGACACGCAGGCAGAAGAAAGACTTTGTGACACGCACGCGGGAAAAAGACTTTGTGACACGCGCGCGCGGGAAAAAGACTTTGTGACACGCAGGCACAACAAAGACTTTGTGACACGCGCGTGGGAAAAACACTTTGTGACACGCAGGCACAACAAAGACTTTGTGACACGTAGGCACAACAAAGACTTTGTGACACGCGCGTGGGAAAAAGACTTTGTGACACGCAGGCAGAACAGACTTTGTGACACGCAGGCAGAAAAAGACTTTGTGACACGCAGGCAGAAGAAAGACTTTGTGACACGCAGGCAGAACAAAGACTTTGTGACACGCGCGTGGGAAAAAGACTTTGTGACACGCAGGCAGAACAAAGACTTTGTGACACGCAGGCAGAAGACAGACTTTGTGACACGCACGCGGGAAAAAGACGTTGTGACACGCAGGCACAAAAAAGACTTTGTGACACGCGCGTGGGAAAAAGACTTTGTGACACGCAGGCAGAACAGACTTTGTGACACGCAGGCAGAAAAAGACTGTGACACGCAGGCAGAAGAAAGACTTTGTGACACGCAGGCAGAACAAAGACTTTGTGACACGCGCGTGGGAAAAAGACTTTGTGACACGCAGGCAGAACAAAGACTTTGTGACACGCAGGCAGAACAAAGACTTTGTGACACGCACGCGGGAAAAAGACTTTGTGACACGCGCGCGCGGGAAAAAGACTGTGACACGCAGGCAGAACAAAGACTTTGTGACACGCAGGCAGAACAAAGACTTTGTGACACGCAGGCAGAACAAAGACTTTGTGACACGCAGGCAGAACAAAAACTTTGTGACACGCAGGCACAACAAAGACTTTGTGACACGCAGGCAGAACAGACTTTGTGACACGCGCGTGGAAAAAGACTTTGTGACACGCACGCGCGGGAAAAAGACTTTGTGACACGCAGGCAGAACAGACTTTGTGACACTCGCGTGGGAAAAAGACGTTGTGACACGCAGGCAAAACAAAGACTTTGTGACACGCGCGTGGGAAAAAGACTTTGTGACACGCAGGCAGAAAAAGACTTTGTGACACGCAGGCAGAACAAAGACTTTGTGACACGCAGGCAGAACAAAGACTTTGTGACACGCGCGTGGGAAAAAGACTTTGTGACACGCAGGCAGAACAAAGACTTTGTGACACGCAGGCAGAAGAAAGACTTTGTGACACGCACGCGGGAAAAAGACGTTGTGACACGCAGGCACAACAAAGACTTTGTGACACGCGCGTGGGAAAAAGACTTTGTGACACGCAGGCAGAACAAAGACTTTGTGACACGCAGGCAGAAGAAAGACTTTGTGACACGCACGCGGGAAAAAGACTTTGTGACACGCGCGCGCGGGAAAAAGACTGTGACACGCAGGCAGAACAAAGACTTTGTGACACGCAGGCAGAACAAAGACTTTGTGACACGCAGGCAGAACAAAGACTTTGTGACACGCAGGCAGAACAAAAACTTTGTGACACGCAGGCACAACAAAGACTTTGTGACACGCAGGCAGAACAAAAACTTTGTGACACGCAGGCACAACAAAGACTTTGTGACACGCAGGCAGAACAGACTTTGTGACACGCGCGTGGAAAAAGACTTTGTGACACGCAGGCAGAAGAACGACTTTGTGACACGCAGGCAGAACAAAGACTTTGTGACACGAAGGCAGAAGAAAGACTTTGTGACACGCACGCGGGAAAAAGACTTTGTGACACGCGCGCGCGGGAAAAAGACTTTGTGACACGCAGGCACAACAAAGACTTTGTGACACGTAGGCACAACAAAGACTTTGTGACACGCGCGTGGGAAAAAGACTTTGTGACACGCAGGCAGAACAGACTTTGTGACACTCGCGTGGGAAAAAGACTTTGTGACACGCAGGTAGAAGAAAGACTTTGTGACACGCAGGCAGAACAAAGACTTTGTGACACGCGCGTGGGAAAAAGACTTTGTGACACGCAGGCAGAACAAAGACTTTGTGACACGCAGGCAGAAGAAAGACTTTGTGACACGCACGCGGGAAAAAGACTTTGTGACACGCGCGCGCGGGAAAAAGACTGTGACACGCAGGCAGAACAAAGACTTTGTGACACGCAGGCAGAACAAAGACTTTGTGACACGCAGGCAGAACAAAGACTTTGTGACACGCAGGCAGAACAAAAACTTTGTGACACGCAGGCACAACAAAGACTTTGTGACACGCAGGCAGAACAAAAACTTTGTGACACGCAGGCACAACAAAGACTTTGTGACACGCAGGCAGAACAGACTTTGTGACACGCGCGTGGAAAAAGACTTTGTGACACGCCTGCAGAAGAACGACTTTGTGACACGCAGGCAGAACAAAGACTTTGTGACACGAAGGCAGAAGAAAGACTTTGTGACACGCACGCGGGAAAAAGACTTTGTGACACGCGCGCGCGGGAAAAAGACTTTGTGACACGCAGGCACAACAAAGACTTTGTGACACGTAGGCACAACAAAGACTTTGTGACACGCGCGTGGGAAAAAGACTTTGTGACACGCAGGCAGAACAGACTTTGTGACACTCGCGTGGGAAAAAGACGTTGTGACACGCAGGCAAAACAAAGACTTTGTGACACGCGCGTGGGAAAAACACTTTGTGACACGCAGGCACAACAAAGACTTTGTGACACGTAGGCACAACAAAGACTTTGTGACACGCGCGTGGGAAAAAGACTTTGTGACACGCAGGCAGAACAGACTTTGTGACACGCAGGCAGAAAAAGACTTTGTGACACGCAGGCAGAAGAAAGACTTTGTGACACGCAGGCAGAACAAAGACTTTGTGACACGCGCGTGGGAAAAAGACTTTGTGACACGCAGGCAGAACAAAGACTTTGTGACACGCAGGCAGAAGACAGACTTTGTGACACGCACGCGGGAAAAAGACGTTGTGACACGCAGGCACAAAAAAGACTTTGTGACACGCGCGTGGGAAAAAGACTTTGTGACACGCAGGCAGAACAGACTTTGTGACACGCAGGCAGAAAAAGACTGTGACACGCAGGCAGAAGAAAGACTTTGTGACACGCAGGCAGAACAAAGACTTTGTGACACGCGCGTGGGAAAAAGACTTTGTGACACGCAGGCAGAACAAAGACTTTGTGACACGCAGGCAGAACAAAGACTTTGTGACACGCACGCGGGAAAAAGACTTTGTGACACGCGCGCGCGGGAAAAAGACTGTGACACGCAGGCAGAACAAAGACTTTGTGACACGCAGGCAGAACAAAGACTTTGTGACACGCAGGCAGAACAAAGACTTTGTGACACGCAGGCAGAACAAAAACTTTGTGACACGCAGGCACAACAAAGACTTTGTGACACGCAGGCAGAACAGACTTTGTGACACGCGCGTGGAAAAAGACTTTGTGACACGCACGCGCGGGAAAAAGACTTTGTGACACGCAGGCAGAACAGACTTTGTGACACTCGCGTGGGAAAAAGACGTTGTGACACGCAGGCAAAACAAAGACTTTGTGACACGCGCGTGGGAAAAAGACTTTGTGACACGCAGGCAGAAAAAGACTTTGTGACACGCAGGCAGAACAAAGACTTTGTGACACGCAGGCAGAACAAAGACTTTGTGACACGCGCGTGGGAAAAAGACTTTGTGACACGCAGGCAGAACAAAGACTTTGTGACACGCAGGCAGAAGAAAGACTTTGTGACACGCACGCGGGAAAAAGACGTTGTGACACGCAGGCACAACAAAGACTTTGTGACACGCGCGTGGGAAAAAGACTTTGTGACACGCAGGCAGAACAAAGACTTTGTGACACGCAGGCAGAAGAAAGACTTTGTGACACGCACGCGGGAAAAAGACTTTGTGACACGCGCGCGCGGGAAAAAGACTGTGACACGCAGGCAGAACAAAGACTTTGTGACACGCAGGCAGAACAAAGACTTTGTGACACGCAGGCAGAACAAAGACTTTGTGACACGCAGGCAGAACAAAAACTTTGTGACACGCAGGCACAACAAAGACTTTGTGACACGCAGGCAGAACAAAAACTTTGTGACACGCAGGCACAACAAAGACTTTGTGACACGCAGGCAGAACAGACTTTGTGACACGCGCGTGGAAAAAGACTTTGTGACACGCAGGCAGAAGAACGACTTTGTGACACGCAGGCAGAACAAAGACTTTGTGACACGAAGGCAGAAGAAAGACTTTGTGACACGCACGCGGGAAAAAGACTTTGTGACACGCGCGCGCGGGAAAAAGACTTTGTGACACGCAGGCACAACAAAGACTTTGTGACACGTAGGCACAACAAAGACTTTGTGACACGCGCGTGGGAAAAAGACTTTGTGACACGCAGGCAGAACAGACTTTGTGACACTCGCGTGGGAAAAAGACTTTGTGACACGCAGGTAGAAGAAAGACTTTGTGACACGCAGGCAGAACAAAGACTTTGTGACACGCGCGTGGGAAAAAGACTTTGTGACACGCAGGCAGAACAAAGACTTTGTGACACGCAGGCAGAAGAAAGACTTTGTGACACGCACGCGGGAAAAAGACTTTGTGACACGCGCGCGCGGGAAAAAGACTGTGACACGCAGGCAGAACAAAGACTTTGTGACACGCAGGCAGAACAAAGACTTTGTGACACGCAGGCAGAACAAAGACTTTGTGACACGCAGGCAGAACAAAAACTTTGTGACACGCAGGCACAACAAAGACTTTGTGACACGCAGGCAGAACAAAAACTTTGTGACACGCAGGCACAACAAAGACTTTGTGACACGCAGGCAGAACAGACTTTGTGACACGCGCGTGGAAAAAGACTTTGTGACACGCAGGCAGAAGAACGACTTTGTGACACGCAGGCAGAACAAAGACTTTGTGACACGAAGGCAGAAGAAAGACTTTGTGACACGCACGCGGGAAAAAGACTTTGTGACACGCGCGCGCGGGAAAAAGACTTTGTGACACGCAGGCACAACAAAGACTTTGTGACACGTAGGCACAACAAAGACTTTGTGACACGCGCGTGGGAAAAAGACTTTGTGACACGCAGGCAGAACAGACTTTGTGACACTCGCGTGGGAAAAAGACGTTGTGACACGCAGGCAAAACAAAGACTTTGTGACACGCGCGTGGGAAAAAGACGTTGTGACACGGAGGCAGAACAAAGACTTTGTGACACGCGCGTGGGAAAAAGACTTTGTGACACGCAGGCAGAACAAAGACTTTGTGACACGCGCGTGGGAAAAAGACTTTGTGACACGCAGGCAGAACAGACTTTGTGACACGCGCGTGGGAAAAAGACTGTGACACGCAGGCAGAACAAAGACTTTGTGACACGCAGGCAGAACAAAGACTTTGTGACACGCAGGCAGAACAAAGACTTTGTGACACGCAGGCAGAACAGACTTTGTGACACGCGCGTGGAAAAAGACTTTGTGACACGCGCGCGCGGGAAAAAGACTTTGTGACACGCAGGCACAACAGAGACTTTGTGACACGCGCGTGGGAAAAAGACTTTGTGACACGCAGGCACAACAAAGACTTTGTGACACGTAGGCACAACAAAGACTTTGTGACACGCGCGTGGGAAAAAGACTTTGTGACACGCAGGCACAACAAAGACTTTGTGACACGTAGGCACAACAAAGACTTTGTGACACGCGCGTGGGAAAAAGACTTTGTGACACGCAGGCAGAACAGACTTTTTGACACGCGTGTGGGAAAAAGACTTTGTGACACGCGCGTGGGAAAAAGACTTTGTGACACGCAGGCAGGACAGACTTTGTGACACTCGCGTGGGAAAAAGACGTTGTGACACGCAGGCAAAACAAAGACTTTGTGACACGCGCGTGGGAAAAAGACTGTGACACGCAGGCAGAAAAAGACTTTGTGACACGCAGGCAGAAGAAAGACTTTGTGACACGCAGGCAGAACAAAGACTTTGTGACACGCGCGTGGGAAAAAGACTTTGTGACACGCAGGCAGAACAAAGACTTTGTGACACGCAGGCAGAAGAAAGACTTTGTGACACGCACGCGGGAAAAAGACGTTGTGACACGCAGGCACAACAAAGACTTTGTGACACGCGCGTGGGAAAAAGACTTTGTGACACGCAGGCAGAAAAAGACTTTGTGACACGCAGGCAGAACAAAGACTTTGTGACACGCAGGCAGAACAAAGACTTTGTGACACGCGCGTGGGAAAAAGACTTTGTGACACGCAGGCAGAACAAAGACTTTGTGACACGCGCGTGGGAAAAAGACTTTGTGACACGCAGGCAGAACAAAGACTTTGTGACACGCAGGCAGAAGAAAGACTTTGTGACACGCACGCGGGAAAAAGACGTTGTGACACGCAGGCACAACAAAGACTTTGTGAAACGCGCGTGGGAAAAAGACTTTGTGACACGCAGGCAGAACAGACTTTGTGACACGCAGGCAGAAAAAGACTTTGTGACACGCAGGCAGAAGAAAGACTTTGTGACACGCAGGCAGAACAAAGACTTTGTGACACGCAGGCAGAAGAAAGACTTTGTGACACGCACGCGGGAAAAAGACTTTGTGACACGCGCGCGCGGAAAAAAGACTTTGTGACACGCAGGCACAACAAAGACTTTGTGACACGCGCGTGGGAAAAAGACTTTGTGACACGCAGGCACAACAAAGACTTTGTGACACATAGGCACAACAAAGACTTTGTGACACGCGCGTGGGAAAAAGACTTTGTGACACGCAGGCAGAACAGACTTTGTGACACTCGCGTGGGAAAAAGACGTTGTGACACGCAGGCAAAACAAAGACTTTGTGACACGCGCGTGGGAAAAAGACGTTGTGACACGCAGGCAGAACAAAGACTTTGTGACACGCGCGTGGGAAAAAGACTTTGTGACACGCAGGCACAACAAAGACTTTGTGACACGTAGGCACAACAAAGACTTTGTGACACGTAGGCACAACAAAGACTTTGTGACACGCGCGTGGGAAAAAGACTTTGTGACACGCAGGCAGAACAGACTTTTTGACACGCGTCTGGGAAAAAGACTTTGTGACACGCGCGTGGGAAAAAGACTTTGTGACACGCAGGCAGAACAGACTTTGTGACACTCGCGTGGGAAAAAGACGTTGTGACACGCAGGCAAAACAAAGACTTTGTGACACGCGCGTGGGAAAAAGACTTTGTGACACGCAGGCAGAAAAAGACTTTGTGACACGCAGGCAGAAGAAAGACTTTGTGACACGCAGGCAGAAGAAAGACTTTGTGACACGCGCGTGGGAAAAAGACTTTGTGACACGCAGGCAGAACAAAGACTTTGTGACACGCAGGCAGAAGAAAGACTTTGTGACACGCAGGCAGAAGAAAGACTTTGTGACACGCAAGCGGGAAAAAGACTTTGTGACACGCGCGCGCGGGAAAAAGACTGTGACACGCAGGCAGAACAAAGACTTTGTGACACGCAGGCAGAACAAAGACTTTGTGACACGCAGGCAGAACAAAGACTTTGTGACACGCAGGCAGAACAAAAACTTTGTGACACGCAGGCACAACAAAGACTTTGTGACACGCAGGCAGAACAGACTTTGTGACACGCGCGTGGAAAAAGACTTTGTGACACGCGCGCGCGGGAAAAAGACTTTGTGACACGCAGGCACAACAAAGACTTTGTGACATGCGCGTGGGAAAAAGACTTTGTGACACGCAGGCACAACAAAGACTTTGTGACACAAAGGCACAACAAAGACTTTGTGACACGCGCGTGGGAAAAAGACTTTGTGACACGCAGGCACAACAAAGACTTTGTGACACGTAGGCACAACAAAGACTTTGTGACACGCGCGTGGGAAAAAGACTTTGTGACACGCAGGCAGAACAGACTTTTTGACACGCGTGTGGGAAAAAGACTTTGTGACACGCAGGCAGAACAGACTTTTTGACACGCGTGTGGGAAAAAGACTTTGTGACACGCGCGTGGGAAAAAGACTTTGTGACACGCAGGCAGAACAGACTTTGTGACACTCGCGTGGGAAAAAGACGTTGTGACACGCAGGCAAAACAAAGACTTTGTGACACGCGCGTGGGAAAAAGACGTTGTGACACGCAGGGAGAACAAAGACTTTGTGACACGCGCGTGGGAAAAAGACTGTGACACGCAGGCAGAACAAAGACTTTGTGACACGCGCGTGGGAAAAAGACTTTGTGACACGCAGGCACAACAAAGACTTTGTGACACGCGCGTGGGAAAAAGACTTTGTGACACGCAGGCAGAACAAAGACTTTGTGACACGCAGGCACAACAAAGACTTTGTGACACGCAGGCAGAACAGACTTTGTGACACGCGCGTGGAAAAAGACTTTGTGACACGCGCGCGCGGGAAAAAGACTTTGTGACACGCAGGCACAACAAAGACTTTGTGACACGTAGGCACAACAAAGACTTTGTGACACGCGCGTGGGAAAAAGACTTTGTGACACGCAGGCAGAACAGACTTTTTGACACGCGTGTGGGAAAAAGACTTTGTGACACGCGCGTGGGAAAAAGACTTTGTGACACGCAGGCAGAACAGACTTTGTGACACTCGCGTGGGAAAAAGACGTTGTGACACGCAGGCAAAACAAAGACTTTGTGACACGCGCGTGGGAAAAAGACGTTGTGACACGCAGAGAGAACAAAGACTTTGTGACACGCGCGTGGGAAAAAGACTTTGTGACACGCAGGCAGAACAAAGACTTTGTGACACGCGCGTGGGAAAAAGACTTTGTGACACGCAGGCACAACAAAGACTTTGTGACACGCGCGTGGGAAAAAGACTTTGTGACACGCAGGCACAACAAAGACTTTGAGACACGTAGGCACAACAAAGACTTTGTGACACACGCGTGGGAAAAAGACTTTGTGACACGTAGGCACAACAAAGACGTTGTGACACGCGCGTGGGAAAAAGACTTTGTGACACGCAGGCACAACAAAGACTTTGTGACACGTAGGCACAACAAAGACTTTGTGACACGCGCGTGGGAAAAAGACTTTGTGACACGTAGGCACAACAAAGACTTTGTGACACGCGCGTGGGAAAAAGACTTTGTGACACGCAGGCACAACAAAGACTTTGTGACACGTAGGCACAACAAAGACTTTGTGACACGCGCGTGGGAAAAAGACTTTGTGACACGCAGGCAGAACAAAGACTTTGTGACACGCGCGTGGGAAAAAGACGTTGTGACACGCAGGCAGAACAGACTTTGTGACACGCAGGCAGAAAAAGACTTTGTGACACGCAGGCAGAAGAAAGACTTTGTGACACGTGCGTGGGAAAAAGACTTTGTGACACGCAGGCAGAACAAAGACTTTGTGACACGCAGGCAGAAGAAAGACTTTGTGACATGCACGCGGGAAAAAGACTTTGTGACACGCGCGCGCGGGAAAAAGACTGTGACACGCAGGCAGAACAAAGACTTTGTGACACGCAGGTAGAACAAAGACTTTGTGACACGCAGGCAGAACAAAGACTTTGTGACACGCAGGCACAACAAAGACTTTGTGACACGCAGGCAGAACAGACTTTGTGACACGCGCGTGGAAAAAGACTTTGTGACACGCGCGCGCGGGAAAAAGACTTTGTGACACGCAGGCACAACAAAGACTTTGTGACACGTAGGCACAACAAAGACTTTGTGACACGCGCGTGGGAAAAAGACTTTGTGACACGCAGGCAGAACAGACTTTTTGACACGCGTGTGGGAAAAAGACTTTGTGACACGCGCGTGGGAAAAAGACTTTGTGACACGCAGGCAGAACAGACTTTGTGACACTCGCGTGGGAAAAAGACGTTGTGACACGCAGGCAAAACAAAGACTTTGTGACACGCGCGTGGGAAAAAGACGTTGTGACACGCAGGGAGAACAAAGACTTTGTGACACGCGCGTGGGAAAAAGACTTTGTGACACGCAGGCACAACAAAGACTTTGTGACACGCGCGTGGGAAAAACACTTTGTGACACGCAGGCACAACAAAGACTTTGTGACACGTAGGCACAACAAAGACTTTGTGACACGCGCGTGGGAAAAAGACTTTGTGACACGCAGGCAGAACAGACTTTGTGACACGCAGGCAGAAAAAGACTTTGTGACACGCAGGCAGAACAAAGACTTTGTGACACGCGCGTGGGAAAAAGACTTTGTGACACGCAGGCACAACAAAGACTTTGAGACACGTAGGCACAACAAAGACTTTGTGACACGCGCGTGGGAAAAAGACTTTGTGACACGCAGGCACAACAAAGACTTTGTGACACGTAGGCACAACAAAGACTTTGTGACACGCGCGTGGGAAAAAGACTTTGTGACACGCAGGCAGAACAGACTTTTTGACACGCGTGTGGGAAAAAGACTTTGTGACACGCGCGTGGGAAAAAGACTTTGTGACACACAGGCAGAACAGACTTTGTGACACTCGCGTGGGAAAAAGACGTTGTGACACGCAGGCAAAACAAAGACTTTGTGACACGCGCGTGGGAAAAAGACTTTGTGACACGCAGGCAGAACAGACTTTTTGACACGCGTGTGGGAAAAAGACTTTGTGACACGCGCGTGGGAAAAAGACTTTGTGACACGCAGGCAGAACAAAGACTTTGTGACACGCGCGTGGGAAAAAGACTTTGTGACACGCAGGCACAACAAAGACTTTGTGACACGTAGGCATAACAAAGACTTTGTGACACGCGCGTGGGAAAAAGACTTTGTGACACGCAGGCAGAACAAAGACTTTATGACACGCGCGTGGGAAAAAGACTTTGTGACACGCAGGCAGAACAGACTTTGTGACACGCGCGTGGGAAAAAGACGTGACACGCAGGCAAAACAAAGACTTTGTGACACGCAGGCAGAACAAAGACTTTGAGACACGTAGGCACAACAAAGACTTTGTGACACGTAGGCACAACAAAGACTTTGTGACACGCGCGTGGGAAAAAGACTTTGTGACACGCAGGCAGAACTGACTTTTTGACACGCGTGTGGGAAAAAGACTTTGTGACACGCGCGTGGGAAAAAGACTTTGTGACACGCAGGCAGAACAGACTTTGTGACACTCGCGTGGGAAAAAGACGTTGTGACACGCAGGCAAAACAAAGACTTTGTGACACGCGCGTGGGAAAAAGACGTTGTGACACGCAGGCAGAACAAAGACTTTGTGACACGCGCGTGGGAAAAAGACTTTGTGACACGCAGGCAGAACAAAGACTTTGTGACACGTAGGCACAACAAAGACTTTGTGACACGCGCGTGGGAAAAAGACTTTGTGACACGCAGGCAGAACAGACTTTTTGACACGCGTGTGGGAAAAAGACTTTGTGACACGCGCGTGGGAAAAAGACTTTGTGACACACAGGTAGAACAGACTTTGTGACACTCGCGTGGGAAAAAGACGTTGTGACACGCAGGCAAAACAAAGACTTTGTGACACGCGCGTGGGAAAAAGACTTTGTGACACGCAGGCAGAACAGACTTTTTGACACGCGTGTGGGAAAAAGACTTTGTGACACGCGCGTGGGAAAAAGACTTTGTGACACGCAGGCAGAACAAAGACTTTGTGACACGCGCGTGGGAAAAAGACTTTGTGACACGCAGGCACAACAAAGACTTTGTGACACGTAGGCACAACAAAGACTTTGTGACACGCGCGTGGGAAAAAGACTTTGTGACACGCAGGCAGAACAAAGACTTTATGACACGCGCGTGGGAAAAAGACTTTGTGACACGCAGGCAGAACAGACTTTGTGACACGCGCGTGGGAAAAAGACGTGACACGCAGGCAAAACAAAGACTTTGTGACACGCAGGCAGAACAAAGACTTTGAGACACGTAGGCACAACAAAGACTTTGTGACACGCGCGTGGGAAAAAGACTTTGTGACACGCAGGCACAACAAAGACTTTGTGACACGCGCGTGGGAAAAAGACTTTGTGACACGCAGGCAGAACTGACTTTTTGACACGCGTGTGGGAAAAAGACTTTGTGACACGCGCGTGGGAAAAAGACTTTGTGACACGCAGGCAGAACAGACTTTGTGACACTCGCGTGGGAAAAAGACGTTGTGACACGCAGGCAAAACAAAGACTTTGTGACACGCGCGTGGGAAAAAGACGTTGTGACACGCAGGCAGAACAAAGACTTTGTGACGCGCGTGGGAAAAAGACTTTGTGACACGCAGGCAGAACAAAGACTTTGTGACACGCGCGTGGGAAAAAGACTTTGTGACACGCAGGCACAACAAAGACTTTGTGACACGTAGGCACAACAAAGACTTTGTGACACGCGTGTGGGAAAAAGACTTTGTGACACGCAGGCAGAACCGACTTTTTGACACGCGCGTGGGAAAAAGACTTTGTGACACGCAGGCAGAACAAAGACTTTGTGACACGCGCGTGGGAAAAAGACTTTGTGACACGCAGGCACAACAAAGACTTTGTGACACGTAGGCACAACAAAGACTTTGTGACACTCGCGTGGGAAAAAGACGTTGTGACACGCAGGCAAAACAAAGACTTTGTGACACGCGCGTGGGAAAAAGACGTTGTGACACGCAGGCAGAACAAAGACTTTGTGACACGCGCGTGGGAAAAAGACGTGACACGCAGGCACAACAAAAACTTTGTGACACACACGCGGGAAAAAGACTTTGTGACACGCAGGCACAACAAAGACTTTGTGACACGCACGCGGGAAAAAGACTTTGTGACACGCAGACAGAACAAAGACTTTGTGACACGCAGGCACAACAAAGACTTTCTGACACGTAGGCACAACAAAGACTTTGTGACACGTAGGCACAACAAAGACTTTGTGACACGCGCGTGGGAAAAAGACTTTGTGACACGCAGGCACAACAAAGACTTTGTGACACGTAGGCACAACAAAGACTTTGACACGCGCGTGGGAAAAAGACTTTGTGACACGCAGGCACAACAAAGACTTTGTGACACGCAGGCACAACAAAGACTTTGTGACACGTAGGCACAACAAAGACTTTGTGACACGCACGCGGGAAAAAGACTTTGTGACACGCAGGCACAACAAAGACTTTGTGACACGCACGCGGGAAAAAGACTTTGTGACACGCAGGCACAACAAAGACTTTGTGACACGTAGGCACAACAAAGACTTTGTGACACGCGCGTGGGAAAAAGACTTTGTGACACGCAGGCAGAACAGACTTTTTGACACGCGTGTGGGAAAAAGACTTTGTGACACGCGCGTGGGAAAAAGACTTTGTGACACGCAGGCAGAACAGACTTTGTGACACTCGCGTGGGAAAAAGACGTTGTGACACGCAGGCAAAACAAAGACTTTGTGACACGCGCGTGGGAAAAAGACGTTGTGACACGCAGGGAGAACAAAGACTTTGTGACACGCGCGTGGGAAAAAGACTTTGTGACACGCAGGCAGAACAAAGACTTTGTGACACGCGCGTGGGAAAAAGACTTTGTGACACGCAGGCACAACAAAGACTTTGTGACACGCGCGTGGGAAAAAGACTTTGTGACACGCAGGCAGAACAAAGACTTTGTGACACGCGCGTGGGAAAAAGACGTTGTGACACGCAGGCAGAACAGACTTTGTGACACGCAGGCAGAAAAAGACTTTGTGACACGCAGGCAGAAGAAAGACTTTGTGACACGTGCGTGGGAAAAAGACTTTGTGACACGCAGGCAGAACAAAGACTTTGTGACACGCAGGCAGAAGAAAGACTTTGTGACACGCAGGCAGAACAAAGACTTTGTGACACGCAGGCACAACAAAGACTTTGTGACACGCAGGCACAACAAAGACTTTGTGACACGCAGGCAGAACAGACTTTGTGACACGCGCGTGGAAAAAGACTTTGTGACACGCGCGCGCGGGAAAAAGACTGTGACACGCAGGCAGAACAAAGACTTTGTGACACGCAGGTAGAACAAAGACTTTGTGACACGCAGGCAAAACAAAGACTTTGTGACACGCAGGCACAACAAAGACTTTGTGACACGCAGGCAGAACAGACTTTGTGACACGCGCGTGGAAAAAGACTTTGTGACACGCGCGCGCGGGAAAAAAGACTTTGTGACACGCAGGCACAACAAAGACTTTGTGACACGTAGTCACAACAAAGACTTTGTGACACGCGCGTGGGAAAAAGACTTTGTGACACGCAGGCAGAACAGACTTTTTGACACGCGTGTGGGAAAAAGACTTTGTGACACGCGCGTGGGAAAAAGACTTTGTGACACGCAGGCAGAACAGACTTTGTGACACTCGCGTGGGAAAAAGACGTTGTGACACGCAGGCAAAACAAAGACTTTGTGACACGCGCGTGGGAAAAAGACGTTGTGACACGCAGGGAGAACAAAGACTTTGTGACACGCGCGTGGGAAAAAGACTTTGTGACACGCAGGCAGAACAAAGACTTTGTGACACGCGCGTGGGAAAAAGACTTTGTGACACGCAGGCAGAACAAAGACTTTGTGACACGCGCGTGGGAAAAAGACTTTGTGACACGCAGGCACAACAAAGACTTTGAGACACGTAGGCACAACAAAGACTTTGTGACACGCGCGTGGGAAAAAGACTTTGTGACACGCAGGCACAACAAAGACTTTGTGACACGTAGGCACAACAAAGACTTTGTGACACGCGCGTGGGAAAAAGACTTTGTGACACGCAGGCAGAACAGACTTTTTGACACGCGTGTGGGAAAAAGACTTTGTGACACGCGCGTGGGAAAAAGACTTTGTGACACACAGGCAGAACAGACTTTGTGACACTCGCGTGGGAAAAAGACGTTGTGACACGCAGGCAAAACAAAGACTTTGTGACACGCGCGTGGGAAAAAGACTTTGTGACACGCAGGCAGAACAGACTTTTTGACACGCGTGTGGGAAAAAGACTTTGTGACACGCGCGTGGGAAAAAGACTTTGTGACACGCAGGCAGAACAAAGACTTTGTGACACGCGCGTGGGAAAAAGACTTTGTGACACGCAGGCACAACAAAGACTTTGTGACACGTAGGCAGAACAAAGACTTTGTGACACGCGCGTGGGAAAAAGACTTTGTGACACGCAGGCAGAACAAAGACTTTATGACACGCGCGTGGGAAAAAGACTTTGTGACACGCAGGCAGAACAGACTTTGTGACACGCGCGTGGGAAAAAGACGTGACACGCAGGCAAAACAAAGACTTTGTGACACGCAGGCAGAACAAAGACTTTGAGACACGTAGGCAGAAAAGACTTTGTGACACGCGCGTGGGAAAAAGACTTTGTGACACGCAGGCAGAACAAAGACTTTGTGACACGTAGGCACAACAAAGACTTTGTGACACGCGCGTGGGAAAAAGACTTTGTGACACGCAGGCAGAACAGACTTTTTGACACGCGTGTGGGAAAAAGACTTTGTGACACGCGCGTGGGAAAAAGACTTTGTGACACACAGGCAGAACAGACTTTGTGACACTCGCGTGGGAAAAAGACGTTGTGACACGCAGGCAAAACAAAGACTTTGTGACACGCGCGTGGGAAAAAGACTTTGTGACACGCAGGCAGAACAGACTTTTTGACACGCGTGTGGGAAAAAGACTTTGTGACACGCGCGTGGGAAAAAGACTTTGTGACACGCAGGCAGAACAAAGACTTTGTGACACGCGCGTGGGAAAAAGACTTTGTGACACGCAGGCACAACAAAGACTTTGTGACACGTAGGCACAACAAAGACTTTGTGACACGCGCGTGGGAAAAAGACTTTGTGACACGCAGGCAGAACAAAGACTTTATGACACGCGCGTGGGAAAAAGACTTTGTGACACGCAGGCAGAACAGACTTTGTGACACGCGCGTGGGAAAAAGACGTGACACGCAGGCAAAACAAAGACTTTGTGACACGCAGGCAGAACAAAGACTTTGAGACACGTAGGCACAACAAAGACTTTGTGACACGCGCGTGGGAAAAAGACTTTGTGACACGCAGGCACAACAAAGACTTTGTGACACGCGCGTGGGAAAAAGACTTTGTGACACGCAGGCAGAACTGACTTTTTGACACGCGTGTGGGAAAAAGACTTTGTGACACGCGCGTGGGAAAAAGACTTTGTGACACGCAGGCAGAACAGACTTTGTGACACTCGCGTGGGAAAAAGACGTTGTGACACGCAGGCAAAACAAAGACTTTGTGACACGCGCGTGGGAAAAAGACGTTGTGACACGCAGGCAGAACAAAGACTTTGTGACGCGCGTGGGAAAAAGACTTTGTGACACGCAGGCAGAACAAAGACTTTGTGACACGCGCGTGGGAAAAAGACTTTGTGACACGCAGGCACAACAAAGACTTTGTGACACGTAGGCACAACAAAGACTTTGTGACACGCGTGTGGGAAAAAGACTTTGTGACACGCAGGCAGAACCGACTTTTTGACACGCGCGTGGGAAAAAGACTTTGTGACACGCAGGCAGAACAAAGACTTTGTGACACGCGCGTGGGAAAAAGACTTTGTGACACGCAGGCACAACAAAGACTTTGTGACACGTAGGCACAACAAAGACTTTGTGACACTCGCGTGGGAAAAAGACGTTGTGACACGCAGGCAAAACAAAGACTTTGTGACACGCGCGTGGGAAAAAGACGTTGTGACACGCAGGCAGAACAAAGACTTTGTGACACGCGCGTGGGAAAAAGACGTGACACGCAGGCACAACAAAAACTTTGTGACACACACGCGGGAAAAAGACTTTGTGACACGCAGGCACAACAAAGACTTTGTGACACGCACGCGGGAAAAAGACTTTGTGACACGCAGACAGAACAAAGACTTTGTGACACGCAGGCACAACAAAGACTTTCTGACACGTAGGCACAACAAAGACTTTGTGACACGTAGGCACAACAAAGACTTTGTGACACGCGCGTGGGAAAAAGACTTTGTGACACGCAGGCACAACAAAGACTTTGTGACACGTAGGCACAACAAAGACTTTGACACGCGCGTGGGAAAAAGACTTTGTGACACGCAGGCACAACAAAGACTTTGTGACACGCACGCGGGAAAAAGACTTTGTGACACGCAGGCACAACAAAGACTTTGTGACACGTAGGCACAACAAAGACTTTGTGACACGCACGCGGGAAAAAGACTTTGTGACACGCAGGCACAACAAAGACTTTGTGACACGCACGCGGGAAAAAGACTTTGTGACACGCAGGCACAACAAAGACTTTGTGACACGTAGGCACAACAAAGACTTTGTGACACGCGCGTGGGAAAAAGACTTTGTGACACGCAGGCAGAACAGACTTTTTGAGACGCGTGTGGGAAAAAGACTTTGTGACACGCGCGTGGGAAAAAGACTTTGTGACACGCAGGCAGAACAGACTTTGTGACACTCGCGTGGGAAAAAGACGTTGTGACACGCAGGCAAAACAAAGACTTTGTGACACGCGCGTGGGAAAAAGACGTTGTGACACGCAGGGAGAACAAAGACTTTGTGACACGCGCGTGGGAAAAAGACTTTGTGACACGCAGGCAGAACAAAGACTTTGTGACACGCGCGTGGGAAAAAGACTTTGTGACACGCAGGCACAACAAAGACTTTGTGACACGCGCGTGGGAAAAAGACTTTGTGACACGCAGGCAGAACAAAGACTTTGTGACACGCGCGTGGGAAAAAGACGTTGTGACACGCAGGCAGAACAGACTTTGTGACACGCAGGCAGAAAAAGACTTTGTGACACGCAGGCAGAAGAAAGACTTTGTGACACGTGCGTGGGAAAAAGACTTTGTGACACGCAGGCAGAACAAAGACTTTGTGA
Organism: Perissodus microlepis; assembly: GCF_051167445.1. Lineage (NCBI taxonomy): Eukaryota > Metazoa > Chordata > Actinopteri > Cichliformes > Cichlidae > Perissodus > Perissodus microlepis. Next base: position 29,136,214 of record NC_140466.1, on the reverse strand, counting down.
CACGCAGGCAGAAGAAAGACTTTGTGACATGCACGCGGGAAAAAGACTTTGTGACACGCGCGCGCGGGAAAAAGACTGTGACACGCAGGCAGAACAAAGACTTTGTGACACGCAGGTAGAACAAAGACTTTGTGACACGCAGGCAGAACAAAGACTTTGTGACACGCAGGCACAACAAAGACTTTGTGACACGCAGGCAGAACAGACTTTGTGACACGCGCGTGGAAAAAGACTTTGTGACACGCGCGCGCGGGAAAAAAGACTTTGTGACACGCAGGCACAACAAAGACTTTGTGACACGTAGTCACAACAAAGACTTTGTGACACGCGCGTGGGAAAAAGACTTTGTGAAACGCAGGCAGAACAGACTTTTTGACACGCGTGTGGGAAAAAGACTTTGTGACACGCGCGTGGGAAAAAGACTTTGTGACACGCAGGCAGAACAGACTTTGTGACACTCGCGTGGGAAAAAGACGTTGTGACACGCAGGCAAAACAAAGACTTTGTGACACGCGCGTGGGAAAAAGACGTTGTGACACGCAGGGAGAACAAAGACTTTGTGACACGCGCGTGGGAAAAAGACTTTGTGACACGCAGGCAGAACAAAGACTTTGTGACACGCGCGTGGGAAAAAGACTTTGTGACACGCAGGCAGAACAAAGACTTTGTGACACGCGCGTGGGAAAAAGACTTTGTGACACGCAGGCACAACAAAGACTTTGAGACACGTAGGCACAACAAAGACTTTGTGACACGCGCGTGGGAAAAAGACTTTGTGACACGCAGGCACAACAAAGACTTTGTGACACGTAGGCACAACAAAGACTTTGTGACACGCGCGTGGGAAAAAGACTTTGTGACACGCAGGCAGAACAGACTTTTTGACACGCGTGTGGGAAAAAGACTTTGTGACACGCGCGTGGGAAAAAGACTTTGTGACACACAGGCAGAACAGACTTTGTGACACTCGCGTGGGAAAAAGACGTTGTGACACGCAGGCAAAACAAAGACTTTGTGACACGCGCGTGGGAAAAAGACTTTGTGACACGCAGGCAGAACAGACTTTTTGACACGCGTGTGGGAAAAAGACTTTGTGACACGCGCGTGGGAAAAAGACTTTGTGACACGCAGGCAGAACAAAGACTTTGTGACACGCGCGTGGGAAAAAGACTTTGTGACACGCAGGCACAACAAAGACTTTGTGACACGTAGGCAGAACAAAGACTTTGTGACACGCGCGTGGGAAAAAGACTTTGTGACACGCAGGCAGAACAAAGACTTTATGACACGCGCGTGGGAAAAAGACTTTGTGACACGCAGGCAGAACAGACTTTGTGACACGCGCGTGGGAAAAAGACGTGACACGCAGGCAAAACAAAGACTTTGTGACACGCAGGCAGAACAAAGACTTTGAGACACGTAGGCAGAACAGACTTTGTGACACGCGCGTGGGAAAAAGACTTTGTGACACGCAGGCAGAACAGACTTTGTGACACTCGCGTGGGAAAAAGACGTTGTGACACGCAGGCAAAACAAAGACTTTGTGACACGCGCGTGGGAAAAAGACGTTGTGACACGCAGGCAGAACAAAGACTTTGTGACACGCGCGTGGGAAAAAGACTTTGTGACACGCAGGCACAACAAAGACTTTGTGACACGTAGGCACAACAAAGACTTTGTGACACGCGCGTGGGAAAAAGACTTTGTGACACGCAGGCAGAACAGACTTTTTGACACGCGTGTGGGAAAAAGACTTTGTGACACGCGCGTGGGAAAAAGACTTTGTGACACACAGGCAGAACAGACTTTGTGACACTCGCGTGGGAAAAAGACGTTGTGACACGCAGGCAAAACAAAGACTTTGTGACACGCGCGTGGGAAAAAGACTTTGTGACACGCAGGCAGAACAGACTTTTTGACACGCGTGTGGGAAAAAGACTTTGTGACACGCGCGTGGGAAAAAGACTTTGTGACACGCAGGCAGAACAAAGACTTTGTGACACGCGCGTGGGAAAAAGACTTTGTGACACGCAGGCACAACAAAGACTTTGTGACACGTAGGCAGAACAAAGACTTTGTGACACGCGCGTGGGAAAAAGACTTTGTGACACGCAGGCAGAACAAAGACTTTATGACACGCGCGTGGGAAAAAGACTTTGTGACACGCAGGCAGAACAGACTTTGTGACACGCGCGTGGGAAAAAGACGTGACACGCAGGCAAAACAAAGACTTTGTGACACGCAGGCAGAACAAAGACTTTGAGACACGTAGGCACAACAAAGACTTTGTGACACGCGCGTGGGAAAAAGACTTTGTGACACGCAGGCACAACAAAGACTTTGTGACACGTAGGCACAACAAAGACTTTGTGACACGCGCGTGGGAAAAAGACTTTGTGACACGCAGGCAGAACTGACTTTTTGACACGCGTGTGGGAAAAAGACTTTGTGACACGCGCGTGGGAAAAAGACTTTGTGACACGCAGGCAGAACAGACTTTGTGACACTCGCGTGGGAAAAAGACGTTGTGACACGCAGGCAAAACAAAGACTTTGTGACACGCGCGTGGGAAAAAGACGTTGTGACACGCAGGCAGAACAAAGACTTTGTGACGCGCGTGGGAAAAAGACTTTGTGACACGCAGGCAGAACAAAGACTTTGTGACACGCGCGTGGGAAAAAGACTTTGTGACACGCAGGCAGAACAAAGACTTTGTGACACGCGCGTGGGAAAAAGACTTTGTGACACGCAGGCACAACAAAGACTTTGTGACACGTAGGCACAACAAAGACTTTGTGACACTCGCGTGGGAAAAAGACGTTGTGACACGCAGGCAAAACAAAGACTTTGTGACACGCGCGTGGGAAAAAGACGTTGTGACACGCAGGCAGAACAAAGACTTTGTGACACGCGCGTGGGAAAAAGACGTGACACGCAGGCACAACAAAAACTTTGTGACACACACGCGGGAAAAAGACTTTGTGACACGCAGGCACAACAAAGACTTTGTGACACGCACGCGGGAAAAAGACTTTGTGACACGCAGACAGAACAAAGACTTTGTGACACGCAGGCACAACAAAGACTTTCTGACACGTAGGCACAACAAAGACTTTGTGACACGTAGGCACAACAAAGACTTTGTGACACGCGCGTGGGAAAAAGACTTTGTGACACGCAGGCACAACAAAGACTTTGTGACACGTAGGCACAACAAAGACTTTGTGACACGCGCGTGGGAAAAAGACTTTGTGACACGCAGGCACAACAAAGACTTTGTGACACGCACGCGGGAAAAAGACTTTGTGACACGCAGGCACAACAAAGACTTTGTGACACGTAGGCACAACAAAGACTTTGTGACACGCACGCGGGAAAAAGACTTTGTGACACGCAGGCACAACAAAGACTTTGTGACACGCACGCGGGAAAAAGACTTTGTGACACGCAGGCACAACAAAGACTTTGTGACACGTAGGCACAACAAAGACTTTGTGACACGCGCGTGGGAAAAAGACTTTGTGACACGCAGGCAGAACAGACTTTTTGACACGCGTGTGGGAAAAAGACTTTGTGACACGCGCGTGGGAAAAAGACTTTGTGACACGCAGGCAGAACAGACTTTGTGACACTCGCGTGGGAAAAAGACGTTGTGACACGCAGGCAAAACAAAGACTTTGTGACACGCGCGTGGGAAAAAGACGTTGTGACACGCAGGGAGAACAAAGACTTTGTGACACGCGCGTGGGAAAAAGACTTTGTGACACGCAGGCAGAACAAAGACTTTGTGACACGCGCGTGGGAAAAAGACTTTGTGACACGCAGGCACAACAAAGACTTTGTGACACGCGCGTGGGAAAAAGACTTTGTGACACGCAGGCACAACAAAGACTTTGAGACACGTAGGCACAACAAAGACTTTGTGACACGCGCGTGGGAAAAAGACTTTGTGACACGCAGGCACAACAAAGACTTTGTGACACGTAGGCACAACAAAGACTTTGTGACACGCGCGTGGGAAAAAGACTTTGTGACACGCAGGCAGAACAGACTTTTTGACACGCGTGTGGGAAAAAGACTTTGTGACACGCGCGTGGGAAAAAGACTTTGTGACACACAGGCAGAACAGACTTTGTGACACTCGCGTGGGAAAAAGACGTTGTGACACGCAGGCAAAACAAAGACTTTGTGACACGCGCGTGGGAAAAAGACTTTGTGACACGCAGGCAGAACAGACTTTTTGACACGCGTGTGGGAAAAAGACTTTGTGACACGCGCGTGGGAAAAAGACTTTGTGACACGCAGGCAGAACAAAGACTTTGTGACACGCGCGTGGGAAAAAGACTTTGTGACACGCAGGCACAACAAAGACTTTGTGACACGTAGGCAGAACAAAGACTTTGTGACACGCGCGTGGGAAAAAGACTTTGTGACACGCAGGAAGAACAAAGACTTTATGACACGCGCGTGGGAAAAAGACTTTGTGACACGCAGGCACAACAAAGACTTTGAGACACGTAGGCACAACAAAGACTTTGTGACACGCGCATGGGAAAAAGACTTTGTGACACGCAGGCACAACAAAGACTTTGTGACACGTAGGCACAACAAAGACTTTGTGACACGCGCGTGGGAAAAAGACTTTGTGACACGCAGGCAGAACTGTCTTTTTGACACGCGTCTGGGAAAAAGACTTTGTGACACGCGCGTGGGAAAAAGACTTTGTGACACGCAGGCAGAACAGACTTTGTGACACTCGCGTGGGAAAAAAACGTTGTGACACGCAGGCAAAACAAAGACTTTGTGACACGCGCGTGGGAAAAAGACGTTGTGACACGCAGGCAGAACAAAGACTTTGTGACACGCGCGTGGGAAAAAGACTTTGTGACACGCAGGCAGAACAAAGACTTTGTGACACGCGCGTGGGAAAAAGACTTTGTGACACGCAGGCACAACAAAGACTTTGTGACACGTAGGCACAACAAAGACTTTGTGACACGCGCGTGGGAAAAAGACTTTGTGACACGCAGGCAGAACAAAGACTTTATGACACGCGCGTGGGAAAAAGACTTTGTGACACGCAGGCAGAACAGACTTTGTGACACGCGCGTGGGAAAAAGACGTGACACGCAGGCAAAACAAAGACTTTGTGACACACACGCGGGAAAAAGACTTTGTGACACGCAGGCACAACAAAGACTTTGTGACACGCACGCGGGAAAAAGACTTTGTGACACGCAGGCACAACAAAGACTTTGTGACACGCAGGCACAACAAAGACTTTCTGACACGCGCGCGCGGGAAAAAGATTTTGTGACACGCAGGCACAACAAAGACTTTGTGACACGCAGGCAGAACAAAGACTTTGTGACACGCGCGTGGGAAAAAGACTTTGTGACACGCAGGCACAACAAAGACTTTGTGACACGTAGGCACAACAAAGACTTTGTGACACGCGCGTGGGAAAAAGACTTTATGACACGCAGGCAGAACAGACTTTGTGACACGGCGTGGGAAAAAGACTTTGTGACACGCAGGCAGAACAGACTTTTTGACACGCGTGTGGGAAAAAGACTTTGTGACACGCGCGTGGGAAAAAGACTTTGTGACACGCAGGCAGAACAGACTTTGTGACACTCGCGTGGGAAAAAGACGTTGTGACACGCAGGCAAAACAAAGATTTTGTGACACGCGCGTGGGAAAAAGACGTTGTGACACGCAGGCAGAACAAAGACTTTGTGACACGCGCGTGGGAAAAAGACTTTGTGACACGCAGGCAGAACAAAGACTTTGTGACACGCGCGTGGGAAAAAGACTTTGTGACACGCAGGCACAACAAAGACTTTGTGACACGTAGGCACAACAAAGACTTTGTGACACGCGCGTGGGAAAAAGACTTTGTGACACGCAGGCACAACAAAGACTTTGTGACACGCGCGTGGGAAAAAGACTTTATGACACGCAGGCAGAACAGACTTTGTGACACGGCGTGGGAAAAAGACGTGACACGCAGGCAAAAGAAAGACTTTGTGACACGCGCGTGGGAAAAAGACGTTGTGACACGCAGGCACAACAAAGACTTTGTGACACGCGCGCGCGGGAAAAAGACTTTGTGACACGCAGGCAGAACAAAGACTTTGTGACACGCACGTGGGAAAAAGACTTTATGACACGCAGGCAGAACAGACTTTGTGACACGCAGGCAGAAAAAGACTTTGTGACACGCAGGCAGAACAGACTTTTTGACACGCAGGCAGAACAAAGACTTTGTGACACGCAGGCACAACAAAGACATTGTGACACGCAGGCAGAACAAAGACTTTGTGACACGCAGGCAGAAGAAAGACTTTGTGACACGCACGCGGGAAAAAGACTTTGTGACACGCAGGCAGAACAAAGACTTTGTGACACGCAGGCAGAAGAAAGACTTTGTGACACGCACGCGGGAAAAAGACTTTGTGACACGCGCGCGCAGGAAAAAGACTGTGACACGCAGGCAGAACAAAGACTTTGTGACACTTAGGCAGAACAAAGACTTTGCTACACGCAGGCAGAACAAAGACTTTGTGACACGCAGGCAGAACAAAGACTTTGTGACACGCAGGCAGAATAAAGACTTTGTGACACGCAGGCACAACAAAGACTTTGTGACACGCAGGCAGAAGAAAGACTTTGTGACACGCAGGCAGAAGAAACACTTTGTGACACGCACGCGGGAAAAAGACTTTGTGACACGCGCGCGCGGGAAAAAGACTTTGTGACACGCAGGCACAACAAAGACTTTGTGACACGCGCGTGGGAAAAAGACTTTGTGACACGCAGGCACAACAAAGACTTTGTGACACGTAGGCACAACAAAGACTTTGTGACACGCGCGTGGGAAAAAGACTATGTGACACGCAGGCACAACAAAGACTTTGTGACACGTAGGCACAACAAAGACTTTGTGACACGCGCGTGGGAAAAAGACTTTGTGACACGCAGGCAGAACAGACTTTTTGACACGCGTGTGGGAAAAAGACTTTGTGACACGCGCGTGGGAAAAAGACTTTGTGACACGCAGGCAGAACAGACTTTGTGACACTCGCGTGGGAAAAAGACGTTGTGACACGCAGGCAAAACAAAGACTTTGTGACACGCGCGTGGGAAAAAGACGTTGTGACACGCAGGCAGAACAAAGACTTTGTGACACGCGCGTGGGAAAAAGACGTGACACGCAGGCACAACAAAAACTTTGTGACACACACGCGGAAAAAAGACTTTGTGACACGCAGGCACAACAAAGACTTTGTGACACGCACGCGGGAAAAAGACTTTTTCTGACACGCAGGCACAACAAAGACTTTCTGACACGCGCGCGCGGGAAAAAGACTTTGTGACACGCAGGCACAACAAAGACTTTGTGACACGCAGGCAGAACAAAGACTTTGTGACACGCGCGCGCGGGAAAAAGACTTTGTGACACGCAGGCACAACAAAGACTTTGTGACACGCGCGTGGGAAAAAGACTTTGTGACACGCGCGTGGGAAAAAGACGTTGTGACACGCAGGCAGAACAAAGACTTTGTGACACGCGCGTGGGAAAAAGACGTGACACGCAGGCACAACAAAAACTTTGTGACACACACGCGGAAAAAAGACTTTGTGACACGCAGGCACAACAAAGACTTTGTGACACGCACGCGGGAAAAAGACTTTTTCTGACACGCAGGCACAACAAAGACTTTCTGACACGCGCGCGCGGGAAAAAGACTTTGTGACACGCAGGCACAACAAAGACTTTGTGACACGCAGGCAGAACAAAGACTTTGTGACACGCGCGCGCGGGAAAAAGACTTTGTGACACGCAGGCACAACAAAGACTTTGTGACACGCGCGTGGGAAAAAGACTTTGTGACACGCAGGCAGAACAGACTTTGTGACACGGCGTGGGAAAAAGACTTTGTGACACGCAGGCAGAACAGACTTTTTGACACGCGTGTGGGAAAAAGACTTTGTGACACGCGCGTGGGAAAAAGACGTTGTGACACGCAGGCAAAACAAAGACTTTGTGACACGCGCGTGGGAAAAAGACGTTGTGACACGCAGGCAGAACAAAGACTTTGTGACACGCGCGTGGCAAAAAAGACTTTGTGACACGCAGGCAGAACAAAGACTTTGTGACACTCGCGTGGGAAAAAGACGTTGTGACACGCAGGCAGAAAAAAGACTTTGTGACACGCACGTGGGAAAAAGACTTTGTGACACGCAGGCACAACAAAGACTTTGTGACACGTAGGCACAACAAAGACTTTGTGACACGCGCGTGGGAAAAAGACTTTGTGACACGCAGGCACAACAAAGACTTTGTGACACGCGCGTGGGAAAAAGACTTTATGACACGCAGGCAGAACAGACTTTGTGACACGCAGGCAGAAAAAGACTGTGACACGCAGGCAGAACAGACTTTTTGACACGCAGGCAGAACAAAGACTTTGTGAAACGCAGGCACAACAAAGACTTTGTGACACGCAGGCAGAAGAAAGACTTTGTGACACGCAGGCAGAAGAAAGACTTTGTGACACGCAGGCAGAAGAAAGACTTTGTGACACGCACGCGGGAAAAAGACTTTGTGACGCGCGCGCGCGGGAAAAAGACTGTGACACGCAGGCAGAAGAAAGACTTTGTGACACGCAGGCAGAACAAAGACTTTGTGACACGCAGGCAGAAGAAAGACTTTGTGACACGCACGCGGGAAAAAGACTTTGTGACACGCGCGCGCGGGAAAAAGACTGTGACACGCAGGCAGAACAAAGACTTTGTGACACGCAGGCAGAACAAAGACTTTGTGACACGCAGGCAGAACAAAGACTTTGTGACACGCAGGCAGAACAAAGACTTTGTGACGCGCGTGGGAAAAAGACTTTGTCACACGCAGGCAGAACAAAGACTTTGTGACACGCACGTGGGAAAAAGACTTTGTGACACGCAGGCAGACCAGACTTTGTGATACGGCGTGGGAAAAAGAATTTGTGACACGCACGCGGGTAAAAGACTTCCACCACTGAAAAAGCACAAAGGCCAACTTTGACATTAAAACAAGTACAAGATATTTACAATAAGCAGACCTCAGTGCAAGAAAGAGTCTTTACAACACTGAAAAAGCACAGAGGCCAACTTTGACATTGAAACAAGTACAAGATATTTACAGTAAGCAGACCTCAGTGCAAGAAAGAGTCTTTCCAACACTGAAAAAGCACAGAGGCCAACTTTGACATGAAAAGGTGTAAAAACAAGTACAAGATATTTACAATAAGCAGACCTCAGTGCAAGAAAGAGTCTTTACAACACTGAAAAAGCACAGAGGCCAACTTTGACATTAAAAGGTGTAAAAACAAGTACAAGATATTTACAATAAGCAGACCTCAGTGCAAGAAAGAGTCTTTCCAACACTGAAAAAGCACAAAGGCCAACTTTGACATTAAAAGGTGTAAAAACAAGTACAAGATATTTACAATAAGCAGACCTCAGTGCAAGAAAGAGTCTTTCCACCACTGAAAAAGCACAAAGGCCAAATTTGACATTAAAACAAGTACAAGATATTTACAATAAGCAGACCTCAGTGCAAGAAAGAGTCTTTACAACACTGAAAAAGCACAGAGGCCAACTTTGACCTTAAAACCAGTACAAGATATTTACAATAAGCAGACCTCAGTGCAAGAAAGAGTCTTTCCACCACTGAAAAAGCACAGAGGCCAAATTTGACATGAAAAGGTGTAAAAACAAGTACAAGATATTTACAATAAGCAGACCTCAGTGCAAGAAAGAGTCTTTCCACCACTGAAAAGGCACAAAGGCCAACTTTGACATTAAAACAAGTACAAGATATTTACAATAAGCAGACCTCAGTGCAAGAAAGTGTCTTTCCACCACTGAAAAAGCACAAAGGCCAACTTTGACATTAAAAGGTGTAAAAACAAGTACAAGATATTTACAATAAGCAGACCTCAGTGCAAGAAAGAGTCTTTCCACCACTGAAAAAGCACAAAGGCCAACTTTGACATTAAAACAAGTACAAGATATTTACAATAAGCAGACCTCAGTGCAAGAAAGTGTCTTTCCACCACTGAAAAAGCACAAAGGCCAACTTTGACATTGAAACAAGTACAAGATATTTACAGTAAGCAGACCTCAGTGCAAGAAAGAGTCTTTCCACCACTGTAAAAGCACAAAGGCCAACTTTGACATTGAAACAAGTACAAGATATTTACAATAAGCAGACCTCAGTGCAAGAAAGTGTCTTTCCACCACTGAAAAAGCACAAAGGCCAACTTTGACATTAAAAGGTGTAAAAACAAGTACAAGTTATTTACAATAAGCAGACCTCAGTGCAAGAAAGAGTCTTTCCACCACTGAAAAAGCACAAAGGCCAACTTTGACATTAAAACAAGTACAAGATATTTACAGTAAGCAGACCTCAGTGCAAGAAAGAGTCTTTACAACACTGAAAAAGCACAAAGGCCAACTTTGACATTAAAACAAGTACAAGATATTTACAGTAAGCAGACCTCAGTGCAAGAAAGAGTCTTTCCAACACTGAAAAAGCACAAAGGCCAAATTTGACATTAAAACAAGTACAAGATATTTACAATAAGCAGACCTCAGTGCAAGAAAGAGTCTTTACAACACTGAAAAAGCACAGAGGCCAACTTTGACCTTAAAACCAGTACAAGATATTTACAATAAGCAGACCTCAGTGCAAGAAAGAGTCTTTCCACCACTGAAAAAGCACAGAGGCCAAATTTGACATGAAAAGGTGTAAAAACAAGTACAAGATATTTACAATAAGCAGACCTCAGTGCAAGAAAGAGTCTTTCCACAACTGAAAAGGCACAAAGGCCAACTTTGACATTAAAACAAGTACAAGATATTTACAATAAGCAGACCTCAGTGCAAGAAAGTGTCTTTCCACCACTGAAAAAGCACAAAGGCCAACTTTGACATTAAAAGGTGTAAAAACAAGTACAAGATATTTACAATAAGCAGACCTCAGTGCAAGAAAGAGTCTTTCCACCACTGAAAAAGCACAAAGGCCAACTTTGACATTAAAACAAGTACAAGATATTTACAATAAGCAGACCTCACTGCAAGAAAGTGTCTTTCCACCACTGAAAAAGCACAAAGGCCAACTTTGACATTGAAACAAGTACAAGATATTTACAGTAAGCAGACCTCAGTGCAAGAAAGAGTCTTTCCACCACTGAAAAAGCACAAAGGCCAACTTTGACATTGAAAGGTGTAAAAACAAGTACAAGTTATTTACAATAAGCAGACCTCAGTGCAAGAAAGAGTCTTTCCACCACTGAAAAAGCACAAAGGCCAACTTTGACATTAAAACAAGTACAAGATATTTACAATAAGCAGACCTCAGTGCAAGAAAGAGTCTTTCCACCACTGAAAAAGCACAAAGGCCAAATTTGACATTAAAACAAGTACAAGATATTTACAATAAGCAGACCTCAGTGCAAGAAAGAGTCTTTACAACACTGAAAAAGCACAGAGGCCAACTTTGACCTTAAAACCAGTACAAGATATTTACAATCAGCAGACCTCAGTGCAAGAAAGTGTCTTTCCACCACTGAAAAAGCACAAAGGCCAACTTTGACATTGAAACAAGTACAAGATATTTACAATAAGCAGACCTCAGTGCAAGAAAGTGTCTTTCCACCACTGAAAAAGCACAAAGGCCAACTTTGACATTAAAAGGTGTAAAAACAAGTACAAGTTATTTACAATAAGCAGACCTCAGTGCAAGAAAGAGTCTTTCCACCACTGAAAAAGCACAAAGGCCAACTTTGACATTAAAACAAGTACAAGATATTTACAATAAGCAGACCTCAGTGCAAGAAAGAGTCTTTCCACCACTGAAAAAGCACAAAGGCCAAATTTGACATTAAAACAAGTACAAGATATTTACAATAAGCAGACCTCAGTGCAAGAAAGAGTCTTTACAACACTGAAAAAGCACAGAGGCCAACTTTGACCTTAAAACCAGTACAAGATATTTACAATAAGCAGACCTCAGTGCAAGAAAGAGTCTTTCCACCACTGAAAAAGCACAGAGGCCAAATTTGACATGAAAAGGTGTAAAAACAAGTACAAGATATTTACAATAAGCAGACCTCAGTGCAAGAAAGAGTCTTTCCACAACTGAAAAGGCACAAAGGCCAACTTTGACATTAAAACAAGTACAAGATATTTACAATAAGCAGACCTCAGTGCAAGAAAGTGTCTTTCCACCACTGAAAAAGCACAAAGGCCAACTTTGACATTAAAAGGTGTAAAAACAAGTACAAGATATTTACAATAAGCAGACCTCAGTGCAAGAAAGAGTCTTTCCACCACTGAAAAAGCACAAAGGCCAACTTTGACATTAAAACAAGTACAAGATATTTACAATAAGCAGACCTCACTGCAAGAAAGTGTCTTTCCACCACTGAAAAAGCACAAAGGCCAACTTTGACATTGAAACAAGTACAAGATATTTACAGTAAGCAGACCTCAGTGCAAGAAAGAGTCTTTCCACCACTGAAAAAGCACAAAGGCCAACTTTGACATTGAAACAAGTACAAGATATTTACAATAAGCAGACCTCAGTGCAAGAAAGTGTCTTTCCACCACTGAAAAAGCACAAAGGCCAACTTTGACATTAAAAGGTGTAAAAACAAGTACAAGTTATTTACAATAAGCAGACCTCAGTGCAAGAAAGAGTCTTTCCACCACTGAAAAAGCACAAAGGCCAACTTTGACATTAAAACAAGTACAAGATATTTACAATAAGCAGACCTCAGTGCAAGAAAGAGTCTTTCCACCACTGAAAAAGCACAAAGGCCAACTTTGACATTAAAACAAGTACAAGATATTTACAATAAGCAGACCTCAGTGCAAGAAAGAGTCTTTACAACACTGAAAAAGCACAGAGGCCAACTTTGACCTTAAAACCAGTACAAGATATTTACAATCAGCAGACCTCAGTGCAAGAAAGTGTCTTTCCACCACTGAAAAAGCACAAAGGCCAACTTTGACATTAAAACAAGTACAAGATATTTACAGTAAGCAGACCTCAGTGCAAGAAAGAGTCTTTCCACCACTGAAAAAGCACAAAGGCCAACTTTGACATTAAAACAAGTACAAGATATTTACAGTAAGCAGACCTCAGTGCAAGAAAGAGTCTTTCCACCACTGAAAAAGCACAAAGGCCAACTTTGACATTGAAACAAGTACAAGATATTTACAATAAGCAGACCTCAGTGCAAGAAAGTGTCTTTCCACCACTGAAAAAGCACAAAGGCCAACTTTGACATTAAAAGGTGTAAAAACAAGTACAAGTTATTTACAATAAGCAGACCTCAGTGCAAGAAAGAGTCTTTCCACCACTGAAAAAGCACAAAGGCCAACTTTGACATTAAAACAAGTACAAGATATTTACAATAAGCAGACCTCAGTGCAAGAAAGAGTCTTTCCACCACTGAAAAAGCACAAAGGCCAAATTTGACATTAAAACAAGTACAAGATATTTACAATAAGCAGACCTCAGTGCAAGAAAGAGTCTTTACAACACTGAAAAAGCACAGAGGCCAACTTTGACCTTAAAACCAGTACAAGATATTTACAATAAGCAGACCTCAGTGCAAGAAAGAGTCTTTCCACCACTGAAAAAGCACAGAGGCCAAATTTGACATGAAAAGGTGTAAAAACAAGTACAAGATATTTACAATAAGCAGACCTCAGTGCAAGAAAGAGTCTTTCCACCACTGAAAAGGCACAAAGGCCAACTTTGACATTAAAACAAGTACAAGATATTTACAATAAGCAGACCTCAGTGCAAGAAAGTGTCTTTCCACCACTGAAAAAGCACAAAGGCCAACTTTGACATTAAAAGGTGTAAAAACAAGTACAAGATATTTACAATAAGCAGACCTCAGTGCAAGAAAGAGTCTTTCCACCACTGAAAAAGCACAAAGGCCAACTTTGACATTAAAACAAGTACAAGATATTTACAATAAGCAGACCTCACTGCAAGAAAGTGTCTTTCCACCACTGAAAAAGCACAAAGGCCAACTTTGACATTGAAACAAGTACAAGATATTTACAGTAAGCAGACCTCAGTGCAAGAAAGAGTCTTTCCACCACTGAAAAAGCACAAAGGCCAACTTTGACATTGAAACAAGTACAAGATATTTACAATAAGCAGACCTCAGTGCAAGAAAGTGTCTTTCCACCACTGAAAAAGCACAAAGGCCAACTTTGACATTAAAAGGTGTAAAAACAAGTACAAGTTATTTACAATAAGCAGACCTCAGTGCAAGAAAGAGTCTTTCCACCACTGAAAAAGCACAAAGGCCAACTTTGACATTAAAACAAGTACAAGATATTTACAATAAGCAGACCTCAGTGCAAGAAAGAGTCTTTCCACCACTGAAAAAGCACAAAGGCCAAATTTGACATTAAAACAAGTACAAGATATTTACAATAAGCAGACCTCAGTGCAAGAAAGAGTCTTTACAACACTGAAAAAGCACAGAGGCCAACTTTGACCTTAAAACCAGTACAAGATATTTACAATCAGCAGACCTCAGTGCAAGAAAGAGTCTTTCCACCACTGAAAAAGCACAAAGGCCAACTTTGACATTAAAACAAGTACAAGATATTTACAATAAGCAGACCTCAGTGCAAGAAAGAGTCTTTCCACCACTGAAAAAGCACAAAGGCCAACTTTGACATTAAAACAAGTACAAGATATTTACAGTAAGCAGACCTCAGTGCAAGAAAGAGTCTTTCCACCACTGAAAAAGCACAAAGGCCAACTTTGACATTGAAACAAGTACAAGATATTTACAATAAGCAGACCTCAGTGCAAGAAAGTGTCTTTCCACCACTGAAAAAGCACAAAGGCCAACTTTGACATTAAAAGGTGTAAAAACAAGTACAAGTTATTTACAATAAGCAGACCTCAGTGCAAGAAAGAGTCTTTCCACCACTGAAAAAGCACAAAGGCCAACTTTGACATTAAAACAAGTACAAGATATTTACAATAAGCAGACCTCAGTGCAAGAAAGAGTCTTTCCACCACTGAAAAAGCACAAAGGCCAAATTTGACATTAAAACAAGTACAAGATATTTACAATAAGCAGACCTCAGTGCAAGAAAGAGTCTTTACAACACTGAAAAAGCACAGAGGCCAACTTTGACCTTAAAACCAGTACAAGATATTTACAATAAGCAGACCTCAGTGCAAGAAAGAGTCTTTCCACCACTGAAAAAGCACAGAGGCCAAATTTGACATGAAAAGGTGTAAAAACAAGTACAAGATATTTACAATAAGCAGACCTCAGTGCAAGAAAGAGTCTTTCCACCACTGAAAAGGCACAAAGGCCAACTTTGACATTAAAACAAGTACAAGATATTTACAATAAGCAGACCTCAGTGCAAGAAAGTGTCTTTCCAACACTGAAAAAGCACAAAGGCCAACTTTGACACGCGAGCGCGGGAAAAAGACTTTGTGACACGCAGGCAGAAGAAAGACTTTATGACACGCGCGTGGGAAAAAGAATTTGTCACACGCAGGCAGAACAGACTTTGTGACACGCGCGCGCGGGAAAAAGACTTTGTGACACTCAGGCAGAACAGACTTTTTGACACGCGCGTGGGAAAAAGACTTTGTGACACGCAGGCAGAACAGACTTTGTGACACGGCGTGGGAAAAAGACTTTGTGACACGCAGGCAGAACAGACTTTTTGACATGCGCGTGGGAAAAAGACTTTGTGACACGCGCGTGGGAAAAAGACTTTGTGACACGCAGGCAAAAGAAAGACTTTGTGACACGCGCGTGGGAACAAGACGTTGTGACACGCAGGCAAAACAAAGACTTTGTGACACGCGCGTGGGAAAAAGACGTTGTGACACGCAGGCAAAACAAAGACTTTGTGACACGCGCGTGGGAAAAAGACTTTGTGACACGCAGGCAGAACAAAGACTTTGTGACACGCGCGTGGGAAAAAGACGTTGTGACACGCAGGCAGAACAAAGACTTTGTGACACACGCGTGGGAAAAAGACGTTGTGACACGCAGGCAGAAAAAGACTTTGTGACACGCACGCGGGAAAAAGACTTTGTGACACGCAGGTAGAACAGACTTTGTGACACGCGCGTGGGAAAAAGACGTTGTGACACGCAGGCAGAACAAAGACTTTGTGACACGCGCGTGGGAAAAAGACTTTGTGACACGCAGGCAAAACAAAGACTTTGTGACACGCGCGTGGGAAAAAGACTTTGTGACACGCAGGCAGAACAAAGACTTTGTGACACGCGCGTGGGAAAAAGACGTTGTGACACGCAGGCAGAACAAAGACTTTGTGACACACGCGTGGGAAAAAGACGTTGTGACACGCAGGCAGAAAAAGACTTTGTGACACGCACGCGGGAAAAAGACTTTGTGACACGCAGGTAGAACAGACTTTGTGACACGCGCGTGGGAAAAAGACTTTGTGACACGCAGGCAGAACAGACTTTGTGACAAGCGCGTGGGAAAAAGACTTTGTGACACGCAGGCACAACAAAGACGTTGTGACACGCGCGTGGGAAAAAGATTTTGTGACACGCAGGCAGAACAAAGACTTTGTGACACGCGCGTAGGAAAAAGACTTTGTGACACGCAGGCAGAACAGACTTTGTGACACGGCGTGGGAAAAAGACTTTGTAAGAAGCAGGCAGAACAGACTTTGTGACACGCACGCGGGAAAAAGACTTTGTGACACGCAGGCACAACGAAGACTTTGTGACGCGCGTGGGAAAAAGACTTTGTCACACGCAGGCAGAACAAAGACTTTGTGACACGCACGTGGGAAAAAGACTTTGTGACACGCAGGCAGACCAGACTTTGTGATACGGCGTGGGAAAAAGACTTTGTGACACGCAGGCAGAACAAAGACTTTGTGACACGCACGTGGGAAAAAGACTTTGTGACACGCAGGCAGAACAGACTTTGTGACACGGCGTGGGAAAAAGAATTTGTGACACGCACGCGGGAAAAAGACTTCCACCACTGAAAAAGCACAAAGGCCAACTTTGACATTAAAACAAGTACAAGATATTTACAATAAGCAGACCTCAGTGCAAGAAAGAGTCTTTACAACACTGAAAAACCACAGAGGCCAACTTTGACATTAAAACAAGTACAAGATATTTACAATAAGCAGACCTCAGTGCAAGAAAGAGTCTTTCCATCACTGAAAAAGCACAAAGGCCAAATTTGACATTAAAACAAGTACAAGATATTTACAATAAGCAGACCTCAGTGCAAGAAAGAGTCTTTACAACACTGAAAAAGCACAGAGGCCAACTTTGACCTTAAAACCAGTACAAGATATTTACAATAAGCAGACCTCAGTGCAAGAAAGAGTCTTTCCACCACTGAAAAAGCACAGAGGCCAAATTTGACATGAAAAGGTGTAAAAACAAGTACAAGATATTTACAATAAGCAGACCTCAGTGCAAGAAAGAGTCTTTCCACAACTGAAAAGGCACAAAGGCCAACTTTGACATTAAAACAAGTACAAGATATTTACAATAAGCAGACCTCAGTGCAAGAAAGTGTCTTTCCACCACTGAAAAAGCACAAAGGCCAACTTTGACATTAAAAGGTGTAAAAACAAGTACAAGATATTTACAATAAGCAGACCTCAGTGCAAGAAAGAGTCTTTCCACCACTGAAAAAGCACAAAGGCCAACTTTGACATTAAAACAAGTACAAGATATTTACAATAAGCAGACCTCACTGCAAGAAAGTGTCTTTCCACCACTGAAAAAGCACAAAGGCCAACTTTGACATTGAAACAAGTACAAGATATTTACAGTAAGCAGACCTCAGTGCAAGAAAGAGTCTTTCCACCACTGAAAAAGCACAAAGGCCAACTTTGACATTGAAACAAGTACAAGATATTTACAATAAGCAGACCTCAGTGCAAGAAAGTGTCTTTCCACCACTGAAAAAGCACAAAGGCCAACTTTGACATTAAAAGGTGTAAAAACAAGTACAAGTTATTTACAATAAGCAGACCTCAGTGCAAGAAAGAGTCTTTCCACCACTGAAAAAGCACAAAGGCCAACTTTGACATTAAAACAAGTACAAGATATTTACAATAAGCAGACCTCAGTGCAAGAAAGAGTCTTTCCACCACTGAAAAAGCACAAAGGCCAACTTTGACATTAAAACAAGTACAAGATATTTACAATAAGCAGACCTCAGTGCAAGAAAGAGTCTTTACAACACTGAAAAAGCACAGAGGCCAACTTTGACCTTAAAACCAGTACAAGATATTTACAATCAGCAGACCTCAGTGCAAGAAAGTGTCTTTCCACCACTGAAAAAGCACAAAGGCCAACTTTGACATTAAAACAAGTACAAGATATTTACAATAAGCAGACCTCAGTGCAAGAAAGAGTCTTTCCACCACTGAAAAAGCACAAAGGCCAACTTTGACATTAAAACCAGTACAAGATATTTACAGTAAGCAGACCTCAGTGCAAGAAAGAGTCTTTCCACCACTGAAA
This sequence comes from Perissodus microlepis, assembly GCF_051167445.1. Classification (NCBI taxonomy): domain Eukaryota; kingdom Metazoa; phylum Chordata; class Actinopteri; order Cichliformes; family Cichlidae; genus Perissodus; species Perissodus microlepis. The sequence goes on along the minus strand of NC_140466.1, from coordinate 29,117,622 downwards.
AAGCACAAAGGCCAACTTTGACATTGAAACAAGTACAAGATATTTACAATAAGCAGACCTCAGTGCAAGAAAGTGTCTTTCCACCACTGAAAAAGCACAAAGGCCAACTTTGACATTAAAAGGTGTAAAAACAAGTACAAGTTATTTACAATAAGCAGACCTCAGTGCAAGAAAGAGTCTTTCCACCACTGAAAAAGCACAAAGGCCAACTTTGACATTAAAACAAGTACAAGATATTTACAATAAGCAGACCTCAGTGCAAGAAAGAGTCTTTCCACCACTGAAAAAGCACAAAGGCCAAATTTGACATTAAAACAAGTACAAGATATTTACAATAAGCAGACCTCAGTGCAAGAAAGAGTCTTTACAACACTGAAAAAGCACAGAGGCCAACTTTGACCTTAAAACCAGTACAAGATATTTACAATAAGCAGACCTCAGTGCAAGAAAGAGTCTTTCCACCACTGAAAAAGCACAGAGGCCAAATTTGACATGAAAAGGTGTAAAAACAAGTACAAGATATTTACAATAAGCAGACCTCAGTGCAAGAAAGAGTCTTTCCACCACTGAAAAGGCACAAAGGCCAACTTTGACATTAAAACAAGTACAAGATATTTACAATAAGCAGACCTCAGTGCAAGAAAGTGTCTTTCCACCACTGAAAAAGCACAAAGGCCAACTTTGACATTAAAAGGTGTAAAAACAAGTACAAGATATTTACAATAAGCAGACCTCAGTGCAAGAAAGAGTCTTTCCACCACTGAAAAAGCACAAAGGCCAACTTTGACATTAAAACAAGTACAAGATATTTACAATAAGCAGACCTCACTGCAAGAAAGTGTCTTTCCACCACTGAAAAAGCACAAAGGCCAACTTTGACATTGAAACAAGTACAAGATATTTACAGTAAGCAGACCTCAGTGCAAGAAAGAGTCTTTCCACCACTGAAAAAGCACAAAGGCCAACTTTGACATTGAAACAAGTACAAGATATTTACAATAAGCAGACCTCAGTGCAAGAAAGTGTCTTTCCACCACTGAAAAAGCACAAAGGCCAACTTTGACATTAAAAGGTGTAAAAACAAGTACAAGTTATTTACAATAAGCAGACCTCAGTGCAAGAAAGAGTCTTTCCACCACTGAAAAAGCACAAAGGCCAACTTTGACATTAAAACAAGTACAAGATATTTACAATAAGCAGACCTCAGTGCAAGAAAGAGTCTTTCCACCACTGAAAAAGCACAAAGGCCAAATTTGACATTAAAACAAGTACAAGATATTTACAATAAGCAGACCTCAGTGCAAGAAAGAGTCTTTACAACACTGAAAAAGCACAGAGGCCAACTTTGACCTTAAAACCAGTACAAGATATTTACAATCAGCAGACCTCAGTGCAAGAAAGAGTCTTTCCACCACTGAAAAAGCACAAAGGCCAACTTTGACATTAAAACAAGTACAAGATATTTACAATAAGCAGACCTCAGTGCAAGAAAGAGTCTTTCCACCACTGAAAAAGCACAAAGGCCAACTTTGACATTAAAACAAGTACAAGATATTTACAGTAAGCAGACCTCAGTGCAAGAAAGAGTCTTTCCACCACTGAAAAAGCACAAAGGCCAACTTTGACATTGAAACAAGTACAAGATATTTACAATAAGCAGACCTCAGTGCAAGAAAGTGTCTTTCCACCACTGAAAAAGCACAAAGGCCAACTTTGACATTAAAAGGTGTAAAAACAAGTACAAGTTATTTACAATAAGCAGACCTCAGTGCAAGAAAGAGTCTTTCCACCACTGAAAAAGCACAAAGGCCAACTTTGACATTAAAACAAGTACAAGATATTTACAATAAGCAGACCTCAGTGCAAGAAAGAGTCTTTCCACCACTGAAAAAGCACAAAGGCCAAATTTGACATTAAAACAAGTACAAGATATTTACAATAAGCAGACCTCAGTGCAAGAAAGAGTCTTTACAACACTGAAAAAGCACAGAGGCCAACTTTGACCTTAAAACCAGTACAAGATATTTACAATAAGCAGACCTCAGTGCAAGAAAGAGTCTTTCCACCACTGAAAAAGCACAGAGGCCAAATTTGACATGAAAAGGTGTAAAAACAAGTACAAGATATTTACAATAAGCAGACCTCAGTGCAAGAAAGAGTCTTTACAACACTGAAAAAGCACAGAGGCCAACTTTGACATGAAAAGGTGTAAAAACAAGTACAAGATATTTACAATAAGCAGACCTCAGTGCAAGAAAGAGTCTTTACAACACTGAAAAAGCACAGAGGCCAACTTTGACATTAAAAGGTGTAAAAACAAGTACAAGATATTTACAATAAGCAGACCTCAGTGCAAGAAAGAGTCTTTCCAACACTGAAAAAGCACAAAGGCCAACTTTGACATTAAAAGGTGTAAAAACAAGTAGAAGATATTTACAATAAGCAGACCTCAGTGCAAGAAAGAGTCTTTACAACACTGAAAAAGCACAGAGGCCAACTTTGACATTAAAAGGTGTAAAAACAAGTACAAGATATTTACAATAAGCAGACCTCAGTGCAAGAAAGTGTCTTTCCAACACTGAAAAAGAACAGAGGCCAACTTTGACATTAAAAGGTGTAAAAACAAGTACAAGATATTTACAATAAGCAGACCTCAGTGCAAGAAAGAGTCTTTACAACAATGAAAAAGCACAGAGGCCAACTTTGACATTAAAACAAGTACAAGATATTTACAATAAGCAGACCTCAGTGCAAGAAAGAGTCTTTCCACCACTGAAAAAGCACAAAGGCCAAATTTGACATTAAAACAAGTACAAGATATTTACAATAAGCAGACCTCAGTGCAAGAAAGAGTCTTTACAACACTGAAAAAGCACAAAGGCCAAATTTGACATTAAAACAAGTACAAGATATTTACAATAAGCAGACCTCAGTGCAAGAAAGAGTCTTTACAACACTGAAAAAGCACAGAGGCCAACTTTGACATGAAAAGGTGTAAAAACAAGTACAAGATATTTACAATAAGCAGACCTCAGTGCAAAAAAAGAGTCTTTACAACACTGAAAAAGCACAGAGGCCAACTTTGACATGAAAAGGTGTAAAAACAAGTACAAGATATTTACAATAAGCAGACCTCAGTGCAAGAAAGAGTCTTTACAACACTGAAAAAGCACAGAGGCCAACTTTGACATTAAAAGGTGTAAAAACAAGTACAAGATATTTACAATAAGCAGACCTCAGTGCAAGAAAGAGTCTTTCCAACACTGAAAAAGCACAAAGGCCAACTTTGACATTAAAAGGTGTAAAAACAAGTACAAGATATTTACAATAAGCAGACCTCAGTGCAAGAAAGAGTCTTTACAACACTGAAAAAGCACAGAGGCCAACTTTGACATTAAAAGGTGTAAAAACAAGTACAAGATATTTACAATAAGCAGACCTCAGTGCAAGAAAGTGTCTTTCCAACACTGAAAAAGAACAGAGGCCAACTTTGACATTAAAAGGTGTAAAAACAAGTACAAGATATTTACAATAAGCAGACCTCAGTGCAAGAAAGAGTCTTTCCACCACTGAAAAAGCACAAAGGCCAAATTTGACATTAAAACAAGTACAAGATATTTACAATAAGCAGACCTCAGTGCAAGAAAGAGTCTTTACAACACTGAAAAAGCACAGAGGCCAACTTTGACATTAAAACAAGTACAAGATATTTACAATAAGCAGACCTCAGTGCAAGAAAGAGTCTTTCCACCACTGAAAAAGCACAAAGGCCAAATTTGACATTAAAACAAGTACAAGATATTTACAATAAGCAGACCTCAGTGCAAGAAAGAGTCTTTACAACACTGAAAAAGCACAGAGCCCAACTTTGACCTTAAAACCAGTACAAGATATTTACAATAAGCAGACCTCAGTGCAAGAAAGAGTCTTTACAACACTGAAAAAGCACAGAGGCCAACTTTGACCTTAAAACCAGTACAAGATATTTACAATAAGCAGACCTCAGTGCAAGAAAGAGTCTTTCCACCACTGAAAAAGCACAGAGGCCAAATTTGACATGAAAAGGTGTAAAAACAAGTACAAGATATTTACAATAAGCAGACCTCAGTGCAAGAAAGAGTCTTTCCACCACTGAAAAGGCACAAAGGCCAACTTTGACATTAAAACAAGTACAAGATATTTACAATAAGCAGACCTCAGTGCAAGAAAGTGTCTTTCCAACACTGAAAAAGCACAAAGGCCAACTTTGACACGCGAGCGCGGGAAAAAGACTTTGTGACACGCAGGCAGAAGAAAGACTTTATGACACGCGCGTGGGAAAAAGAATTTGTCACACGCAGGCAGAACAGACTTTGTGACACGCGCGCGCGGGAAAAAGACTTTGTGACACTCAGGCAGAACAGACTTTTTGACACGCGCGTGGGAAAAAGACTTTGTGACACGCAGGCAGAACAGACTTTGTGACACGGCGTGGGAAAAAGACTTTGTGACACGCAGGCAGAACAGACTTTTTGACATGCGCGTGGGAAAAAGACTTTGTTACACGCGCGTGGGAAAAAGACTTTGTGACACGCAGGCACAACAAAGACTTTGTGACACGCGCGTGGGAAAAAGACTTTGTGACACGCAGGCAGAACAGACTTTGTGACACGCGCGTGGGAAAAAGACGTTGTGACACGCAGGCAGAACAGACTTTGTGACACGCGCGTGGGAAAAAGACTTTGTGACACGCAGGCAGAACAGACTTTGTGACACGCGCGTGGGAAAAAGACTTTGTGACACGCGCGCGCGGGAAAAAGATTGTGACACGCAGGCAGAACAAAGACTTTGTGACTCGCAGGCAGAACAAAGACTTTGTGACACGCAGGCAGAACAAAGACTTTGTGACACGCAGGCAGAACAAAGACTTTGTGACACGCAGGCAGAAAAAAGACATTGTGACACGCAGGCACAACAAAGACTTTGTGACACGCGCGTGGGAAAAAGACTTTGTGAGACGCAGGCACAACAAAGACTTTGTGACACGCGCGTGGGAAAAAGACTTTGTGACACGCAGGCAGAACAAAGACTTTGTGACACGCGGCAGAACAGACTTTGTGACACGCGCGTGGGAAAAAGACTTTGTGACACGCAGGCAGAACAGACTTTGTGACACGGCGTGGGAAAAAGACTTTGTGACACGCAGGCACAACAAAGACTTTATGACACGCGCGTGGGAAAAAGACTTTGTGACACGCAGGCAGAACAGACTTTGTGACACGGCGTGGGAAAAAGACTTTGTGACACGCAGACAGAACAGACTTTTTGACACGCGCGTGGGAAAAAGACTTTGTGACACGCAGGCAGAACAGACTTTGTGACACGCGCGTGGGAAAAAGACGTTGTGACACGCAGGCACAACAAAGACTTTGTGACACGCGCGTGGGAAAAAGACTTTGTGACACGCAGGCACAACAAAGACTTTGTGACACGCGCGTGGGAAAAAGACGTTGTGACACGCAGGCACAACAAAGACTTTGTGACACGCGCGTGGGAAAAAGACTTTGTGACACACAGGCACAACAAAGACTTTGTGACACGCGCGTGGGAAAAAGACTTTGTGACACGCAGGCACAACAAAGACTTTGTGACACGCGCGTGGGAAAAAGACTTTGTGACACGCAGACAGAACAGACTTTTTGACACGCGCGTGGGAAAAAGACTTTGTGACACGCAGGCAGAACAGACTTTGTGACACGCGCGTGGGAAAAAGACGTTGTGACACGCAGGCAGAACAGACTTTGTGACACGCGCGTGGGAAAAAGACTTTGTGACACGCAGGCAGAACAGACTTTGTGACACGCGCGTGGGAAAAAGACTTTGTGACACGCAGGCAGAACAGACTTTGTGACACGCGCGTGGGAAAAAGACGTTGTGACACGCAGGCAAAACAAAGACTTTGTGACACGCGCGTGGGAAAAAGACTTTGTGACACGCAGGAAGAACAAAGACTTTGTGACAAGCGCGTGGGAAAAAGACTTTGTGACACGCAGGCAGAACAGACTTTGTGACACGCGCGTGGGAAAAAGACTTTGTGACACGCGCGCGCGGGAAAAAGATTGTGACACGCAGGCAGAACAAAGACTTTGTGACTCGCAGGCAGAACAAAGACTTTGTGACACGCAGGCAGAACAAAGACTTTGTGACACGCAGGCAGAACAAAGACTTTGTGACACGCAGGCAGAAAAAAGACATTGTGACACGCAGGCACAACAAAGACTTTGTGACACGCGCGTGGGAAAAAGACTTTGTGAGACGCAGGCACAACAAAGACTTTGTGACACGCGCGTGGGAAAAAGACTTTGTGACACGCAGGCAGAACAAAGACTTTGTGACACGCGGCAGAACAGACTTTGTGACACGCGCGTGGGAAAAAGACTTTGTGACACGCAGGCAGAACAGACTTTGTGACACGGCGTGGGAAAAAGACTTTGTGACACGCAGGCACAACAAAGACTTTATGACACGCGCGTGGGAAAAAGACTTTGTCACACGCAGGCAGAACAAAGACTTTGTGACACGCACGTGGGAAAAAGACTTTGTGACACGCAGGCAGAACAAAGACTTTGTGACACGCGCGTAGGAAAAAGACTTTGTGACACGCAGGCAGAACAGACTTTGTGACACGGCGTGGGAAAAAGACTTTGTAACACGCAGGCAGAACAGACTTTGTGACACGCACGCGGGAAAAAGACTTTGTGACACGCAGGCACAACGAAGACTTTGTGACGCGCGTGGGAAAAAGACTTTGTCACACGCAGGCAGAACAAAGACTTTGTGACACGCACGTGGGAAAAAGACTTTGTGACACGCAGGCAGACCAGACTTTGTGATACGGCGTGGGAAAAAGACTTTGTGACACGCAGGCAGAACAAAGACTTTGTGACACGCACGTGGGAAAAAGACTTTGTGACACGCAGGCAGAACAGACTTTGTGACACGGCGTGGGAAAAAGAATTTGTGACACGCACGCGGGAAAAAGACTTCCACCACTGAAAAAGCACAAAGGCCAACTTTGACATTAAAACAAGTACAAGATATTTACAATAAGCAGACCTCAGTGCAAGAAAGAGTCTTTACAACACTGAAAAAGCACAGAGGCCAACTTTGACATTAAAACAAGTACAAGATATTTACAATAAGCAGACCTCAGTGCAAGAAAGAGTCTTTCCATCACTGAAAAAGCACAAAGGCCAACTTTGACATTGAAACAAGTACAAGATATTTACAGTAAGCAGACCTCAGTGCAAGAAAGAGTCTTTCCACCACTGAAAAAGCACAAAGGCCAAATTTGACATTAAAACAAGTACAAGATATTTACAATAAGCAGACCTCAGTGCAAGAAAGAGTCTTTACAACACTGAAAAAGCACAGAGGCCAACTTTTACATGAAAAGGTGTAAAAACAAGTACAAGATATTTACAATAAGCAGACCTCAGTGCAAGAAAGAGTCTTTACAACACTGAAAAAGCACAGAGGCCAACTTTGACATTAAAAGGTGTAAAAACAAGTACAAGATATTTACAATAAGCAGACCTCAGTGCAAGAAAGAGTCTTTCCAACACTGAAAAAGCACAAAGGCCAACTTTGACATTAAAAGGTGTAAAAACAAGTACAAGATATTTACAATAAGCAGACCTCAGTGCAAGAAAGAGTCTTTACAACACTGAAAAAGCACAGAGGCCAACTTTGACATTAAAAGGTGTAAAAACAAGTACAAGATATTTACAATAAGCAGACCTCAGTGCAAGAAAGTGTCTTTCCAACACTGAAAAAGAACAGAGGCCAACTTTGACATTAAAAGGTGTAAAAACAAGTACAAGATATTTACAATAAGCAGACCTCAGTGCAAGAAAGAGTCTTTCCACCACTGAAAAAGCACAAAGGCCAAATTTGACATTAAAACAAGTACAAGATATTTACAATAAGCAGACCTCAGTGCAAGAAAGAGTCTTTACAACACTGAAAAAGCACAGAGGCCAACTTTGACATTAAAACAAGTACAAGATATTTACAATAAGCAGACCTCAGTGCAAGAAAGAGTCTTTCCACCACTGAAAAAGCACAAAGGCCAAATTTGACATTAAAACAAGTACAAGATATTTACAATAAGCAGACCTCAGTGCAAGAAAGAGTCTTTACAACACTGAAAAAGCACAGAGCCCAACTTTGACCTTAAAACCAGTACAAGATATTTACAATAAGCAGACCTCAGTGCAAGAAAGAGTCTTTCCACCACTGAAAAAGCACAAAGGCCAAATTTGACATTAAAACAAGTACAAGATATTTACAATAAGCAGACCTCAGTGCAAGAAAGAGTCTTTCCACCACTGAAAAAGCACAAAGGCCAAATTTGACATTAAAACAAGTACAAGATATTTACAATAAGCAGACCTCAGTGCAAGAAAGAGTCTTTCCACCACTGAAAAAGCACAGAGGCCAAATTTGACATGAAAAGGTGTAAAAACAAGTACAAGATATTTACAATAAGCAGACCTCAGTGCAAGAAAGAGTCTTTCCACCACTGAAAAGGCACAAAGGCCAACTTTGACATTAAAACAAGTACAAGATATTTACAATAAGCAGACCTCAGTGCAAGAAAGTGTCTTTCCACCACTGAAAAAGCACAAAGGCCAACTTTGACATTAAAAGGTGTAAAAACAAGTACAAGATATTTACAATAAGCAGACCTCAGTGCAAGAAAGTGTCTTTCCACCACTGAAAAAGCACAAAGGCCAACTTTGACATTAAAAGGTGTAAAAACAAGTACAAGATATTTACAATAAGCAGACCTCAGTGCAAGAAAGTGTCTTTCCACCACTGAAAAAGCACAAAGGCCAACTTTGACATTGAAACAAGTACAAGATATTTACAGTAAGCAGACCTCAGTGCAAGAAAGAGTCTTTCCACCACTGAAAAAGCACAAAGGCCAACTTTGACATTGAAACAAGTACAAGATATTTACAGTAAGCAGACCTCAGTGCAAGAAAGAGTCTTTCCACCACTGAAAAAGCACAAAGGCCAACTTTGACATTGAAACAAGTACAAGATATTTACAATAAGCAGACCTCAGTGCAAGAAAGTGTCTTTCCACCACTGAAAAAGCACAAAGGCCAACTTTGACATTAAAAGGTGTAAAAACAAGTACAAGTTATTTACAATAAGCAGACCTCAGTGCAAGAAAGAGTCTTTCCACCACTGAAAAAGAACAAAGGCCAACTTTGACATTAAAACAAGTACAAGATATTTACAATAAGCAGACCTCAGTGCAAGAAAGAGTCTTTCCACCACTGAAAAAGCACAAAGGCCAAATTTGACATTAAAACAAGTACAAGATATTTACAATAAGCAGACCTCAGTGCAAGAAAGAGTCTTTCCACCACTGAAAAAGCACAAAGGCCAAATTTGACATTAAAACAAGTACAAGATATTTACAATAAGCAGACCTCAGTGCAAGAAAGAGTCTTTACAACACTGAAAAAGCACAGAGGCCAACTTTGACCTTAAAACCAGTACAAGATATTTACAATAAGCAGACCTCAGTGCAAGAAAGAGTCTTTCCAACACTGAAAAAGCACAGAGGCCAAATTTGACATGAAAAGGTGTAAAAACAAGTACAAGATATTTACAATAAGCAGACCTCAGTGCAAGAAAGAGTCTTTCCACCACTGAAAAAGCACAAAGGCCAACTTTGACATTAAAACAAGTACAAGATATTTACAATAAGCAGACCTCAGTGCAAGAAAGAGTCTTTCCACCACTGAAAAAGCACAAAGGCCAAATTTGACATTAAAACAAGTACAAGATATTTACAATAAGCAGACCTCAGTGCAAGAAAGAGTCTTTACAACACTGAAAAAGCACAGAGGCCAACTTTGACCTTAAAACCAGTACAAGATATTTACAATAAGCAGACCTCAGTGCAAGAAAGAGTCTTTCCACCACTGAAAAAGCACAAAGGCCAACTTTGACATTAAAACAAGTACAAGATATTTACAATAAGCAGACCTCAGTGCAAGAAAGAGTCTTTCCACCACTGAAAAAGCACAAAGGCCAACTTTGACATTAAAACAAGTACAAGATATTTACAGTAAGCAGACCTCAGTGCAAGAAAGAGTCTTTCCACCACTGAAAAAGCACAAAGGCCAACTTTGACATTGAAACAAGTACAAGATATTTACAATAAGCAGACCTCAGTGCAAGAAAGTGTCTTTCCACCACTGAAAAAGCACAAAGGCCAACTTTGACATTAAAAGGTGTAAAAACAAGTACAAGTTATTTACAATAAGCAGACCTCAGTGCAAGAAAGAGTCTTTCCACCACTGAAAAAGCACAAAGGCCAACTTTGACATTAAAACAAGTACAAGATATTTACAATAAGCAGACCTCAGTGCAAGAAAGAGTCTTTCCACCACTGAAAAAGCACAAAGGCCAACTTTGACATTAAAACAAGTACAAGATATTTACAGTAAGCAGACCTCAGTGCAAGAAAGAGTCTTTCCACCACTGAAAAAGCACAGAGGCCAAATTTGACATGAAAAGGTGTAAAAACAAGTACAAGATATTTACAATAAGCAGACCTCAGTGCAAGAAAGAGTCTTTCCACCACTGAAAAAGCACAAAGGCCAACTTTGACATTAAAACAAGTACAAGATATTTACAATAAGCAGACCTCAGTGCAAGAAAGAGTCTTTCCACCACTGAAAAAGCACAAAGGCCAAATTTGACATTAAAACAAGTACAAGATATTTACAATAAGCAGACCTCAGTGCAAGAAAGAGTCTTTACAACACTGAAAAAGCACAGAGGCCAACTTTGACCTTAAAACCAGTACAAGATATTTACAATCAGCAGACCTCAGTGCAAGAAAGAGTCTTTCCACCACTGAAAAAGCACAAAGGCCAACTTTGACATTAAAACAAGTACAAGATATTTACAATAAGCAGACCTCAGTGCAAGAAAGAGTCTTTCCACCACTGAAAAAGCACAAAGGCCAACTTTGACATTAAAACAAGTACAAGATATTTACAATAAGCAGACCTCAGTGCAAGAAAGAGTCTTTCCACCACTGAAAAAGCACAAAGGCCAACTTTGACATTGAAACAAGTACAAGATATTTACAATAAGCAGACCTCAGTGCAAGAAAGTGTCTTTCCACCACTGAAAAAGCACAAAGGCCAACTTTGACATTAAAAGGTGTAAAAACAAGTACAAGTTATTTACAATAAGCAGACCTCAGTGCAAGAAAGAGTCTTTCCACCACTGAAAAAGCACAAAGGCCAACTTTGACATTAAAACAAGTACAAGATATTTACAATAAGCAGACCTCAGTGCAAGAAAGAGTCTTTCCACCACTGAAAAAGCACAAAGGCCAAATTTGACATTAAAACAAGTACAAGATATTTACAATAAGCAGACCTCAGTGCAAGAAAGAGTCTTTACAACACTGAAAAAGCACAGAGGCCAACTTTGACCTTAAAACCAGTACAAGATATTTACAATAAGCAGACCTCAGTGCAAGAAAGAGTCTTTCCACCACTGAAAAAGCACAGAGGCCAAATTTGACATGAAAAGGTGTAAAAACAAGTACAAGATATTTACAATAAGCAGACCTCAGTGCAAGAAAGAGTCTTTCCACCACTGAAAAGGCACAAAGGCCAACTTTGACATTAAAACAAGTACAAGATATTTACAATAAGCAGACCTCAGTGCAAGAAAGTGTCTTTCCAACACTGAAAAAGCACAAAGGCCAACTTTGACACGCGAGCGCGGGAAAAAGACTTTGTGACACGCAGGCAGAAGAAAGACTTTATGACACGCGCGTGGGAAAAAGAATTTGTCACACGCAGGCAGAACAGACTTTGTGACACGCGCGCGCGGGAAAAAGACTTTGTGACACTCAGGCAGAACAGACTTTTTGACACGCGCGTGGGAAAAAGACTTTGTGACACGCAGGCAGAACAGACTTTGTGACACGGCGTGGGAAAAAGACTTTGTGACACGCAGGCAGAACAGACTTTTTGACATGCGCGTGGGAAAAAGACTTTGTGACACGCGCGTGGGAAAAAGACTTTGTGACACGCAGGCAAAAGAAAGACTTTGTGACACGCGCGTGGGAACAAGACGTTGTGACACGCAGGCAAAACAAAGACTTTGTGACACGCGCGTGGGAAAAAGACGTTGTGACACGCAGGCAGAACAAAGACTTTGTGACACGCGCGTGGGAAAAAGACTTTGTGACACGCAGGCAAAACAAAGACTTTGTGACACGCGCGTGGGAAAAAGACTTTGTGACACGCAGGCAGAACAAAGACTTTGTGACACGCGCGTGGGAAAAAGACGTTGTGACACGCAGGCAGAACAAAGACTTTGTGACACACGCGTGGGAAAAAGACGTTGTGACACGCAGGCAGAAAAAGACTTTGTGACACGCACGCGGGAAAAAGACTTTGTGACACGCAGGTAGAACAGACTTTGTGACACGCGCGTGGGAAAAAGACTTTGTGACACGCAGGCAGAACAGACTTTGTGACAAGCGCGTGGGAAAAAGACTTTGTGACACGCAGGCACAACAAAGACGTTGTGACACGCGCGTGGGAAAAAGATTTTGTGACACGCAGGCAGAACAAAGACTTTGTGACACGCGCGTAGGAAAAAGACTTTGTGACACGCAGGCAGAACAGACTTTGTGACACGGCGTGGGAAAAAGACTTTGTAAGAAGCAGGCAGAACAGACTTTGTGACACGCACGCGGGAAAAAAACTTTGTGACACGCAGACACAACGAAGACTTTGTGACGCGCGTGGGAAAAAGACTTTGTCACACGCAGGCAGAACAAAGACTTTGTGACACGCACGTGGGAAAAAGACTTTGTGACACGCAGGCAGACCAGACTTTGTGATACGGCGTGGGAAAAAGACTTTGTGACACGCAGGCAGAACAAAGACTTTGTGACACGCACGTGGGAAAAAGACTTTGTGACACGCAGGCAGAACAGACTTTGTGACACGGCGTGGGAAAAAGAATTTGTGACACGCACGCGGGAAAAAGACTTCCACCACTGAAAAAGCACAAAGGCCAACTTTGACATTAAAACAAGTACAAGATATTTACAATAAGCAGACCTCAGTGCAAGAAAGAGTCTTTACAACACTGAAAAACCACAGAGGCCAACTTTGACATTAAAACAAGTACAAGATATTTACAATAAGCAGACCTCAGTGCAAGAAAGAGTCTTTCCATCACTGAAAAAGCACAAAGGCCAACTTTGACATTGAAACAAGTACAAGATATTTACAGTAAGCAGACCTCAGTGCAAGAAAGAGTCTTTCCACCACTGAAAAAGCACAAAGGCCAACTTTGACATTAAAACAAGTACAAGATATTTACAATAAGCAGACCTCAGTGCAAGAAAGAGTCTTTACAACACTGAAAAAGCACAGAGGCCAACTTTGACATGAAAAGGTGTAAAAACAAGTACAAGATATTTACAATAAGCAGACCTCAGTGCAAGAAAGAGTCTTTACAACACTGAAAAAGCACAGAGGCCAACTTTGACATTAAAAGGTGTAAAAACAAGTACAAGATATTTACAATAAGCAGACCTCAGTGCAAGAAAGAGTCTTTCCAACACTGAAAAAGCACAAAGGCCAACTTTGACATTAAAAGGTGTAAAAACAAGTAGAAGATATTTACAATAAGCAGACCTCAGTGCAAGAAAGAGTCTTTACAACACTGAAAAAGCACAGAGGCCAACTTTGACATTAAAAGGTGTAAAAACAAGTACAAGATATTTACAATAAGCAGACCTCAGTGCAAGAAAGTGTCTTTCCAACACTGAAAAAGAACAGAGGCCAACTTTGACATTAAAAGGTGTAAAAACAAGTACAAGATATTTACAATAAGCAGACCTCAGTGCAAGAAAGAGTCTTTACAACAATGAAAAAGCACAGAGGCCAACTTTGACATTAAAACAAGTACAAGATATTTACAATAAGCAGACCTCAGTGCAAGAAAGAGTCTTTCCACCACTGAAAAAGCACAAAGGCCAAATTTGACATTAAAACAAGTACAAGATATTTACAATAAGCAGACCTCAGTGCAAGAAAGAGTCTTTACAACACTGAAAAAGCACAAAGGCCAAATTTGACATTAAAACAAGTACAAGATATTTACAATAAGCAGACCTCAGTGCAAGAAAGAGTCTTTACAACACTGAAAAAGCACAGAGGCCAACTTTGACATGAAAAGGTGTAAAAACAAGTACAAGATATTTACAATAAGCAGACCTCAGTGCAAGAAAGAGTCTTTACAACACTGAAAAAGCACAGAGGCCAACTTTGACATGAAAAGGTGTAAAAACAAGTACAAGATATTTACAATAAGCAGACCTCAGTGCAAGAAAGAGTCTTTACAACACTGAAAAAGCACAGAGGCCAACTTTGACATTAAAAGGTGTAAAAACAAGTACAAGATATTTACAATAAGCAGACCTCAGTGCAAGAAAGAGTCTTTCCAACACTGAAAAAGCACAAAGGCCAACTTTGACATTAAAAGGTGTAAAAACAAGTAGAAGATATTTACAATAAGCAGACCTCAGTGCAAGAAAGAGTCTTTACAACACTGAAAAAGCACAGAGGCCAACTTTGACATTAAAAGGTGTAAAAACAAGTACAAGATATTTACAATAAGCAGACCTCAGTGCAAGAAAGTGTCTTTCCAACACTGAAAAAGAACAGAGGCCAACTTTGACATTAAAAGGTGTAAAAACAAGTACAAGATATTTACAATAAGCAGACCTCAGTGCAAGAAAGAGTCTTTACAACAATGAAAAAGCACAGAGGCCAACTTTGACATTAAAACAAGTACAAGATATTTACAATAAGCAGACCTCAGTGCAAGAAAGAGTCTTTCCACCACTGAAAAAGCACAAAGGCCAAATTTGACATTAAAACAAGTACAAGATATTTACAATAAGCAGACCTCAGTGCAAGAAAGAGTCTTTACAACACTGAAAAAGCACAAAGGCCAAATTTGACATTAAAACAAGTACAAGATATTTACAATAAGCAGACCTCAGTGCAAGAAAGAGTCTTTACAACACTGAAAAAGCACAGAGGCCAACTTTGACATGAAAAGGTGTAAAAACAAGTACAAGATATTTACAATAAGCAGACCTCAGTGCAAGAAAGAGTCTTTACAACACTGAAAAAGCACAGAGGCCAACTTTGACATGAAAAGGTGTAAAAACAAGTACAAGATATTTACAATAAGCAGACCTCAGTGCAAGAAAGAGTCTTTACAACACTGAAAAAGCACAGAGGCCAACTTTGACATTAAAAGGTGTAAAAACAAGTACAAGATATTTACAATAAGCAGACCTCAGTGCAAGAAAGAGTCTTTCCAACACTGAAAAAGCACAAAGGCCAACTTTGACATTAAAAGGTGTAAAAACAAGTACAAGATATTTACAATAAGCAGACCTCAGTGCAAGAAAGAGTCTTTACAACACTGAAAAAGCACAGAGGCCAACTTTGACATTAAAAGGTGTAAAAACAAGTACAAGATATTTACAATAAGCAGACCTCAGTGCAAGAAAGTGTCTTTCCAACACTGAAAAAGAACAGAGGCCAACTTTGACATTAAAAGGTGTAAAAACAAGTACAAGATATTTACAATAAGCAGACCTCAGTGCAAGAAAGAGTCTTTCCACCACTGAAAAAGCACAAAGGCCAAATTTGACATTAAAACAAGTACAAGATATTTACAATAAGCAGACCTCAGTGCAAGAAAGAGTCTTTACAACACTGAAAAAGCACAGAGGCCAACTTTGACATTAAAACAAGTACAAGATATTTACAATAAGCAGACCTCAGTGCAAGAAAGAGTCTTTCCACCACTGAAAAAGCACAAAGGCCAAATTTGACATTAAAACAAGTACAAGATATTTACAATAAGCAGACCTCAGTGCAAGAAAGAGTCTTTACAACACTGAAAAAGCACAGAGGCCAACTTTGACCTTAAAACCAGTACAAGATATTTACAATAAGCAGACCTCAGTGCAAGAAAGAGTCTTTACAACACTGAAAAAGCACAGAGGCCAACTTTGACCTTAAAACCAGTACAAGATATTTACAATAAGCAGACCTCAGTGCAAGAAAGAGTCTTTCCACCACTGAAAAAGCACAGAGGCCAAATTTGACATGAAAAGGTGTAAAAACAAGTACAAGATATTTACAATAAGCAGACCTCAGTGCAAGAAAGAGTCTTTCCACCACTGAAAAGGCACAAAGGCCAACTTTGACATTAAAACAAGTACAAGATATTTACAATAAGCAGACCTCAGTGCAAGAAAGTGTCTTTCCAACACTGAAAAAGCACAAAGGCCAACTTTGACACGCGAGCGCGGGAAAAAGACTTTGTGACACGCAGGCAGAAGAAAGACTTTATGACACGCGCGTGGGAAAAAGAATTTGTCACACGCAGGCAGAACAGACTTTGTGACACGCGCGCGCGGGAAAAAGACTTTGTGACACTCAGGCAGAACAGACTTTTTGACACGCGCGTGGGAAAAAGACTTTGTGACACGCAGGCAGAACAGACTTTTTGACATGCGCGTGGGAAAAAGACTTTGTGACACGCGCGTGGGAAAAAGACTTTGTGACACGCAGGCACAACAAAGACTTTGTGACACGCGCGTGGGAAAAAGACTTTGTGACACGCAGGCAGAACAGACTTTGTGACACGCGCGTGGGAAAAAGACGTTGTGACACGCAGGCAGAACAGACTTTGTGACACGCGCGTGGGAAAAAGACTTTGTGACACGCAGGCAGAACAGACTTTGTGACACGCGCGTGGGAAAAAGACTTTGTGACACGCAGGCAGAACAGACTTTGTGACACGCGCGTGGGAAAAAGACTTTGTGACACGCGCGCGCGGGAAAAAGATTGTGACACGCAGGCAGAACAAAGACTTTGTGACTCGCAGGCAGAACAAAGACTTTGTGACACGCAGGCAGAACAAAGACTTTGTGACACGCAGGCAGAACAAAGACTTTGTGACACGCAGGCAGAAAAAAGACATTGTGACACGCAGGCACAACAAAGACTTTGTGACACGCGCGTGGGAAAAAGACTTTGTGAGACGCAGGCACAACAAAGACTTTGTGACACGCGCGTGGGAAAAAGACTTTGTGACACGCAGGCAGAACAAAGACTTTGTGACACGCGGCAGAACAGACTTTGTGACACGCGCGTGGGAAAAAGACTTTGTGACACGCAGGCAGAACAGACTTTGTGACACGGCGTGGGAAAAAGACTTTGTGACACGCAGGCACAACAAAGACTTTATGACACGCGCGTGGGAAAAAGACTTTGTGACACGCAGGCAGAACAGACTTTGTGACACGGCGTGGGAAAAAGACTTTGTGACACGCAGACAGAACAGACTTTTTGACACGCGCGTGGGAAAAAGACTTTGTGACACGCAGGCAGAACAGACTTTGTGACACGCGCGTGGGAAAAAGACGTTGTGACACGCAGGCACAACAAAGACTTTGTGACACGCGCGTGGGAAAAAGACTTTGTGACACGCAGGCACAACAAAGACTTTGTGACACGCGCGTGGGAAAAAGACGTTGTGACACGCAGGCACAACAAAGACTTTGTGACACGCGCGTGGGAAAAAGACTTTGTGACACGCAGGCACAACAAAGACTTTGTGACACGCGCGTGGGAAAAAGACTTTGTGACACGCAGGCACAACAAAGACTTTGTGACACGCGCGTGGGAAAAAGACTTTGTGACACGCAGACAGAACAGACTTTTTGACACGCGCGTGGGAAAAAGACTTTGTGACACGCAGGCAGAACAGACTTTGTGACACGCGCGTGGGAAAAAGACGTTGTGACACGCAGGCAGAACAGACTTTGTGACACGCGCGTGGGAAAAAGACTTTGTGACACGCAGGCAGAACAGACTTTGTGACACGCGCGTGGGAAAAAGACTTTGTGACACGCAGGCAGAACAGACTTTGTGACACGCGCGTGGGAAAAAGACGTTGTGACACGCAGGCAAAACAAAGACTTTGTGACACGCGCGTGGGAAAAAGACTTTGTGACACGCAGGAAGAACAAAGACTTTGTGACAAGCGCGTGGGAAAAAGACTTTGTGACACGCAGGCAGAACAGACTTTGTGACACGCGCGTGGGAAAAAGACTTTGTGACACGCGCGCGCGGGAAAAAGATTGTGACACGCAGGCAGAACAAAGACTTTGTGACTCGCAGGCAGAACAAAGACTTTGTGACACGCAGGCAGAACAAAGACTTTGTGACACGCAGGCAGAACAAAGACTTTGTGACACGCAGGCAGAAAAAAGACATTGTGACACGCAGGCACAACAAAGACTTTGTGACACGCGCGTGGGAAAAAGACTTTGTGAGACGCAGGCACAACAAAGACTTTGTGACACGCGCGTGGGAAAAAGACTTTGTGACACGCAGGCAGAACAAAGACTTTGTGACACGCGGCAGAACAGACTTTGTGACACGCGCGTGGGAAAAAGACTTTGTGACACGCAGGCAGAACAGACTTTGTGACACGGCGTGGGAAAAAGACTTTGTGACACGCAGGCACAACAAAGACTTTATGACACGCGCGTGGGAAAAAGACTTTGTCACACGCAGGCAGAACAAAGACTTTGTGACACGCACGTGGGAAAAAGACTTTGTGACACGCAGGCACAACAAAGACTTTATGACACGCGCGTGGGAAAAAGACTTTGTGACACGCAGGCACAACAAAGACTTTATGACACGCGCGTGGGAAAAAGACTTTGTCACACGCAGGCAGAACAAAGACTTTGTGACACGCACGTGGGAAAAAGACTTTGTCACACGCAGGCAGAACAAAGACTTTGTGACACGCGCGTAGGAAAAAGACTTTGTGACACGCAGGCAGAACAGACTTTGTGACACGGCGTGGGAAAAAGACTTTGTAACACGCAGGCAGAACAGACTTTGTGACACGCACGCGGGAAAAAGACTTTGTGACACGCAGGCACAACGAAGACTTTGTGACGCGCGTGGGAAAAAGACTTTGTCACACGCAGGCAGAACAAAGACTTTGTGACACGCACGTGGGAAAAAGACTTTGTGACACGCAGGCAGACCAGACTTTGTGATACGGCGTGGGAAAAAGACTTTGTGACACGCAGGCAGAACAAAGACTTTGTGACACGCACGTGGGAAAAAGACTTTGTGACACGCAGGCAGAACAGACTTTGTGACACGGCGTGGGAAAAAGAATTTGTGACACGCACGCGGGAAAAAGACTTCCACCACTGAAAAAGCACAAAGGCCAACTTTGACATTAAAACAAGTACAAGATATTTACAATAAGCAGACCTCAGTGCAAGAAAGAGTCTTTACAACACTGAAAAAGCACAGAGGCCAACTTTGACATTAAAACAAGTACAAGATATTTACAATAAGCAGACCTCAGTGCAAGAAAGAGTCTTTCCATCACTGAAAAAGCACAAAGGCCAACTTTGACATTGAAACAAGTACAAGATATTTACAGTAAGCAGACCTCAGTGCAAGAAAGAGTCTTTCCACCACTGAAAAAGCACAAAGGCCAAATTTGACATTAAAACAAGTACAAGATATTTACAATAAGCAGACCTCAGTGCAAGAAAGAGTCTTTACAACACTGAAAAAGCACAGAGGCCAACTTTTACATGAAAAGGTGTAAAAACAAGTACAAGATATTTACAATAAGCAGACCTCAGTGCAAGAAAGAGTCTTTACAACACTGAAAAAGCACAGAGGCCAACTTTGACATTAAAAGGTGTAAAAACAAGTACAAGATATTTACAATAAGCAGACCTCAGTGCAAGAAAGAGTCTTTCCAACACTGAAAAAGCACAAAGGCCAACTTTGACATTAAAAGGTGTAAAAACAAGTACAAGATATTTACAATAAGCAGACCTCAGTGCAAGAAAGAGTCTTTACAACACTGAAAAAGCACAGAGGCCAACTTTGACATTAAAAGGTGTAAAAACAAGTACAAGATATTTACAATAAGCAGACCTCAGTGCAAGAAAGTGTCTTTCCAACACTGAAAAAGAACAGAGGCCAACTTTGACATTAAAAGGTGTAAAAACAAGTACAAGATATTTACAATAAGCAGACCTCAGTGCAAGAAAGAGTCTTTCCACCACTGAAAAAGCACAAAGGCCAAATTTGACATTAAAACAAGTACAAGATATTTACAATAAGCAGACCTCAGTGCAAGAAAGAGTCTTTACAACACTGAAAAAGCACAGAGGCCAACTTTGACATTAAAACAAGTACAAGATATTTACAATAAGCAGACCTCAGTGCAAGAAAGAGTCTTTCCACCACTGAAAAAGCACAAAGGCCAAATTTGACATTAAAACAAGTACAAGATATTTACAATAAGCAGACCTCAGTGCAAGAAAGAGTCTTTACAACACTGAAAAAGCACAGAGCCCAACTTTGACCTTAAAACCAGTACAAGATATTTACAATAAGCAGACCTCAGTGCAAGAAAGAGTCTTTCCACCACTGAAAAAGCACAAAGGCCAAATTTGACATTAAAACAAGTACAAGATATTTACAATAAGCAGACCTCAGTGCAAGAAAGAGTCTTTCCACCACTGAAAAAGCACAAAGGCCAAATTTGACATTAAAACAAGTACAAGATATTTACAATAAGCAGACCTCAGTGCAAGAAAGAGTCTTTCCACCACTGAAAAAGCACAGAGGCCAAATTTGACATGAAAAGGTGTAAAAACAAGTACAAGATATTTACAATAAGCAGACCTCAGTGCAAGAAAGAGTCTTTCCACCACTGAAAAGGCACAAAGGCCAACTTTGACATTAAAACAAGTACAAGATATTTACAATAAGCAGACCTCAGTGCAAGAAAGTGTCTTTCCACCACTGAAAAAGCACAAAGGCCAACTTTGACATTAAAAGGTGTAAAAACAAGTACAAGATATTTACAATAAGCAGACCTCAGTGCAAGAAAGTGTCTTTCCACCACTGAAAAAGCACAAAGGCCAACTTTGACATTAAAAGGTGTAAAAACAAGTACAAGATATTTACAATAAGCAGACCTCAGTGCAAGAAAGTGTCTTTCCACCACTGAAAAAGCACAAAGGCCAACTTTGACATTGAAACAAGTACAAGATATTTACAGTAAGCAGACCTCAGTGCAAGAAAGAGTCTTTCCACCACTGAAAAAGCACAAAGGCCAACTTTGACATTGAAACAAGTACAAGATATTTACAGTAAGCAGACCTCAGTGCAAGAAAGAGTCTTTCCACCACTGAAAAAGCACAAAGGCCAACTTTGACATTGAAACAAGTACAAGATATTTACAATAAGCAGACCTCAGTGCAAGAAAGTGTCTTTCCACCACTGAAAAAGCACAAAGGCCAACTTTGACATTAAAAGGTGTAAAAACAAGTACAAGTTATTTACAATAAGCAGACCTCAGTGCAAGAAAGAGTCTTTCCACCACTGAAAAAGAACAAAGGCCAACTTTGACATTAAAACAAGTACAAGATATTTACAATAAGCAGACCTCAGTGCAAGAAAGAGTCTTTCCACCACTGAAAAAGCACAAAGGCCAAATTTGACATTAAAACAAGTACAAGATATTTACAATAAGCAGACCTCAGTGCAAGAAAGAGTCTTTCCACCACTGAAAAAGCACAAAGGCCAAATTTGACATTAAAACAAGTACAAGATATTTACAATAAGCAGACCTCAGTGCAAGAAAGAGTCTTTACAACACTGAAAAAGCACAGAGGCCAACTTTGACCTTAAAACCAGTACAAGATATTTACAATAAGCAGACCTCAGTGCAAGAAAGAGTCTTTCCAACACTGAAAAAGCACAGAGGCCAAATTTGACATGAAAAGGTGTAAAAACAAGTACAAGATATTTACAATAAGCAGACCTCAGTGCAAGAAAGAGTCTTTCCACCACTGAAAAAGCACAAAGGCCAACTTTGACATTAAAACAAGTACAAGATATTTACAATAAGCAGACCTCAGTGCAAGAAAGAGTCTTTCCACCACTGAAAAAGCACAAAGGCCAAATTTGACATTAAAACAAGTACAAGATATTTACAATAAGCAGACCTCAGTGCAAGAAAGAGTCTTTACAACACTGAAAAAGCACAGAGGCCAACTTTGACCTTAAAACCAGTACAAGATATTTACAATAAGCAGACCTCAGTGCAAGAAAGAGTCTTTCCACCACTGAAAAAGCACAAAGGCCAACTTTGACATTAAAACAAGTACAAGATATTTACAATAAGCAGACCTCAGTGCAAGAAAGAGTCTTTCCACCACTGAAAAAGCACAAAGGCCAACTTTGACATTAAAACAAGTACAAGATATTTACAGTAAGCAGACCTCAGTGCAAGAAAGAGTCTTTCAACCACTGAAAAAGCACAAAGGCCAACTTTGACATTGAAACAAGTACAAGATATTTACAATAAGCAGACCTCAGTGCAAGAAAGTGTCTTTCCACCACTGAAAAAGCACAAAGGCCAACTTTGACATTAAAAGGTGTAAAAACAAGTACAAGTTATTTACAATAAGCAGACCTCAGTGCAAGAAAGAGTCTTTCCACCACTGAAAAAGCACAAAGGCCAACTTTGACATTAAAACAAGTACAAGATATTTACAATAAGCAGACCTCAGTGCAAGAAAGAGTCTTTCCACCACTGAAAAAGCACAAAGGCCAACTTTGACATTAAAACAAGTACAAGATATTTACAGTAAGCAGACCTCAGTGCAAGAAAGAGTCTTTCCACCACTGAAAAAGCACAGAGGCCAAATTTGACATGAAAAGGTGTAAAAACAAGTACAAGATATTTACAATAAGCAGACCTCAGTGCAAGAAAGAGTCTTTCCACCACTGAAAAGGCACAAAGGCCAACTTTGACATTAAAACAAGTACAAGATATTTACAATAAGCAGACCTCAGTGCAAGAAAGTGTCTTTCCACCACTGAAAAAGCACAAAGGCCAACTTTGACATTAAAAGGTGTAAAAACAAGTACAAGATATTTACAATAAGCAGACCTCAGTGCAAGAAAGAGTCTTTCCACCACTGAAAAAGCACAAAGGCACACTTTGACATTAAAACAAGTACAAGATATTTACAATAAGCAGACCTCAGTGCAAGAAAGAGTCTTTCCACCACTGAAAAAGCACAGAGGCCAACTTTGACCTTAAAACCAGTACAAGATATTTACAATCAGCAGACCTCAGTGCAAGAAAGAGTCTTTCCACCACTGAAAAAGCACAAAGGCCAACTTTGACATTAAAACAAGTACAAGATATTTACAATAAGCAGACCTCAGTGCAAGAAAGAGTCTTTCCACCACTGAAAAAGCACAAAGGCCAACTTTGACATTGAAACAAGTACAAGATATTTACAGTAAGCAGACCTCAGTGCAAGAAAGTGTCTTTCCACCACTGAAAAAGCACAAAGGCCAACTTTGACATTGAAACAAGTACAAGATATTTACAATAAGCAGACCTCAGTGCAAGAAAGAGTCTTTCCACCACTGAAAAAGCACAAAGGCCAACTTTGACATTAAAACAAGTACAAGATATTTACAGTAAGCAGACCTCAGTGCAAGAAAGAGTCTTTCCACCACTGAAAAAGCACAAAGGCCAACTTTGACATTGAAACAAGTACAAGATATTTACAATAAGCAGACCTCAGTGCAAGAAAGTGTCTTTCCACCACTGAAAAAGCACAAAGGCCAACTTTGACATTAAAAGGTGTAAAAACAAGTACAAGTTATTTACAATAAGCAGACCTCAGTGAAAGAAAGAGTCTTTCCACCACTGAAAAAGCACAAAGGCCAAATTTGACATTAAAACAAGTACAAGATATTTACAATAAGCAGACCTCAGTGCAAGAAAGAGTCTTTCCACCACTGAAAAAGCACAAAGGCCAAATTTGACATTAAAACAAGTACAAGATATTTACAATAAGCAGACCTCAGTGCAAGAAAGAGTCTTTACAACACTGAAAAAGCACAGAGGCCAACTTTGACCTTAAAACCAGTACAAGATATTTACAATAAGCAGACCTCAGTGCAAGAAAGAGTCTTTCCACCACTGAAAAAGCACAAAGGCCAACTTTGACATTAAAACAAGTACAAGATATTTACAATAAGCAGACCTCAGTGCAAGAAAGAGTCTTTCCACCACTGAAAAAGCACAAAGGCCAACTTTGACATTAAAACAAGTACAAGATATTTACAGTAAGCAGACCTCAGTGCAAGAAAGAGTCTTTCCACCACTGAAAAAGCACAAAGGCCAACTTTGACATTGAAACAAGTACAAGATATTTACAATAAGCAGACCTCAGTGCAAGAAAGTGTCTTTCCACCACTGAAAAAGCACAAAGGCCAACTTTGACATTAAAAGGTGTAAAAACAAGTACAAGTTATTTACAATAAGCAGACCTCAGTGCAAGAAAGAGTCTTTCCACCACTGAAAAAGAACAAAGGCCAACTTTGACATTAAAACAAGTACAAGATATTTACAATAAGCAGACCTCAGTGCAAGAAAGAGTCTTTCCACCACTGAAAAAGCACAAAGGCCAAATTTGACATTAAAACAAGTACAAGATATTTACAATAAGCAGACCTCAGTGCAAGAAAGAGTCTTTCCACCACTGAAAAAGCACAAAGGCCAAATTTGACATTAAAACAAGTACAAGATATTTACAATAAGCAGACCTCAGTGCAAGAAAGAGTCTTTACAACACTGAAAAAGCACAGAGGCCAACTTTGACCTTAAAACCAGTACAAGATATTTACAATAAGCAGACCTCAGTGCAAGAAAGAGTCTTTCCACCACTGAAAAAGCACAAAGGCCAACTTTGACATTGAAACAAGTACAAGATATTTACAGTAAGCAGACCTCAGTGCAAGAAAGAGTCTTTCCACCACTGAAAAAGCACAAAGGCCAACTTTGACATTGAAACAAGTACAAGATATTTACAATAAGCAGACCTCAGTGCAAGAAAGTGTCTTTCCACCACTGAAAAAGCACAAAGGCCAACTTTGACATTAAAAGGTGTAAAAACAAGTACAAGTTATTTACAATAAGCAGACCTCAGTGCAAGAAAGAGTCTTTCCACCACTGAAAAAGAACAAAGGCCAACTTTGACATTAAAACAAGTACAAGATATTTACAATAAGCAGACCTCAGTGCAAGAAAGAGTCTTTCCACCACTGAAAAAGCACAAAGGCCAAATTTGACATTAAAACAAGTACAAGATATTTACAATAAGCAGACCTCAGTGCAAGAAAGAGTCTTTCCACCACTGAAAAAGCACAAAGGCCAAATTTGACATTAAAACAAGTACAAGATATTTACAATAAGCAGACCTCAGTGCAAGAAAGAGTCTTTACAACACTGAAAAAGCACAGAGGCCAACTTTGACCTTAAAACCAGTACAAGATATTTACAATAAGCAGACCTCAGTGCAAGAAAGAGTCTTTCCAACACTGAAAAAGCACAGAGGCCAAATTTGACATGAAAAGGTGTAAAAACAAGTACAAGATATTTACAATAAGCAGACCTCAGTGCAAGAAAGAGTCTTTCCACCACTGAAAAAGCACAAAGGCCAACTTTGACATTAAAACAAGTACAAGATATTTACAATAAGCAGACCTCAGTGCAAGAAAGAGTCTTTCCACCACTGAAAAAGCACAAAGGCCAAATTTGACATTAAAACAAGTACAAGATATTTACAATAAGCAGACCTCAGTGCAAGAAAGAGTCTTTACAACACTGAAAAAGCACAGAGGCCAACTTTGACCTTAAAACCAGTACAAGATATTTACAATAAGCAGACCTCAGTGCAAGAAAGAGTCTTTCCACCACTGAAAAAGCACAAAGGCCAACTTTGACATTAAAACAAGTACAAGATATTTACAATAAGCAGACCTCAGTGCAAGAAAGAGTCTTTCCACCACTGAAAAAGCACAAAGGCCAACTTTGACATTAAAACAAGTACAAGATATTTACAGTAAGCAGACCTCAGTGCAAGAAAGAGTCTTTCCACCACTGAAAAAGCACAAAGGCCAACTTTGACATTGAAACAAGTACAAGATATTTACAATAAGCAGACCTCAGTGCAAGAAAGTGTCTTTCCACCACTGAAAAAGCACAAAGGCCAACTTTGACATTAAAAGGTGTAAAAACAAGTACAAGTTATTTACAATAAGCAGACCTCAGTGCAAGAAAGAGTCTTTCCACCACTGAAAAAGCACAAAGGCCAACTTTGACATTAAAACAAGTACAAGATATTTACAATAAACAGACCTCAGTGCAAGAAAGAGTCTTTCCACCACTGAAAAAGCACAAAGGCCAAATTTGACATTAAAACAAGTACAAGATATTTACAATAAGCAGACCTCAGTGCAAGAAAGAGTCTTTACAACACTGAAAAAGCACAGAGGCCAACTTTGACCTTAAAACCAGTACAAGATATTTACAATAAGCAGACCTCAGTGCAAGAAAGAGTCTTTCCACCACTGAAAAAGCACAGAGGCCAAATTTGACATGAAAAGGTGTAAAAACAAGTACAAGATATTTACAATAAGCAGACCTCAGTGCAAGAAAGAGTCTTTCCACCACTGAAAAGGCACAAAGGCCAACTTTGACATTAAAACAAGTACAAGATATTTACAATAAGCAGACCTCAGTGCAAGAAAGTGTCTTTCCAACACTGAAAAAGCACAAAGGCCAACTTTGACATTAAAAGATGTAAAAACAAGTACAAGATATTTACAATAAGCAGACCTCAGTGCAAGAAAGAGTCTTTCCACCACTGAAAAAGAACAAAGGCCAACTTTTACATTGAAACAAGTACAAGATATTTACAGTAAGCAGACCTCAGTGCAAGAAAGAGTCTTTCCACCACTGAAAAAGCACAAAGGCCAACTTTGACATTGAAACAAGTACAAGATATTTACAATAAGCAGACCTCAGTGCAAGAAAGTGTCTTTCCACCACTGAAAAAGCACAAAGGCCAACTTTGACATTAAAAGGTGTAAAAACAAGTACAAGTTATTTACAATAAGCAGACCTCAGTGCAAGAAAGAGTCTTTCCACCACTGAAAAAGCACAAAGGCCAACTTTGACATTAAAACAAGTACAAGATATTTACAATAAGCAGACCTCAGTGCAAGAAAGAGTCTTTACAACACTGAAAAAGCACAGAGGCCAACTTTGACCTTAAAACCAGTACAAGATATTTACAATAAGCAGACCTCAGTGCAAGAAAGAGTCTTTCCACCACTGAAAAAGCACAGAGGCCAAATTTGACATGAAAAGGTGTAAAAACAAGTACAAGATATTTACAATAAGCAGACCTCAGTGCAAGAAAGAGTCTTTCCACCACTGAAAAGGCACAAAGGCCAACTTTGACATTAAAACAAGTACAAGATATTTACAATAAGCAGACCTCAGTGCAAGAAAGTGTCTTTCCACCACTGAAAAAGCACAAAGGCCAACTTTGACATTAAAAGGTGTAAAAACAAGTACAAGATATTTACAATAAGCAGACCTCAGTGCAAGAAAGTGTCTTTCCACCACTGAAAAAGCACAAAGGCCAACTTTGACATTAAAAGGTGTAAAAACAAGTACAAGATATTTACAATAAGCAGACCTCAGTGCAAGAAAGTGTCTTTCCACCACTGAAAAAGCACAAAGGCCAACTTTGACATTGAAACAAGTACAAGATATTTACAGTAAGCAGACCTCAGTGCAAGAAAGAGTCTTTCAACCACTGAAAAAGCACAAAGGCCAACTTTGACATTGAAACAAGTACAAGATATTTACAGTAAGCAGACCTCAGTGCAAGAAAGAGTCTTTCCACCACTGAAAAAGCACAAAGGCCAACTTTGACATTGAAACAAGTACAAGATATTTACAATAAGCAGACCTCAGTGCAAGAAAGTGTCTTTCCACCACTGAAAAAGCACAAAGGCCAACTTTGACATTAAAAGGTGTAAAAACAAGTACAAGTTATTTACAATAAGCAGACCTCAGTGCAAGAAAGAGTCTTTCCACCACTGAAAAAGAACAAAGGCCAACTTTGACATTAAAACAAGTACAAGATATTTACAATAAGCAGACCTCAGTGCAAGAAAGAGTCTCTCCACCACTGAAAAAGCACAAAGGCCAAATTTGACATTAAAACAAGTACAAGATATTTACAATAAGCAGACCTCAGTGCAAGAAAGAGTCTTTACAACACTGAAAAAGCACAGAGGCCAACTTTGACCTTAAAACCAGTACAAGATATTTACAATAAGCAGACCTCAGTGCAAGAAAGAGTCTTTCCACCACTGAAAAAGCACAAAGGCCAACTTTGACATTAAAACAAGTACAAGATATTTACAATAAGCAGACCTCAGTGCAAGAAAGAGTCTTTCCACCACTGAAAAAGCACAAAGGCCAACTTTGACATTAAAACAAGTACAAGATATTTACAGTAAGCAGACCTCAGTGCAAGAAAGAGTCTTTCCACCACTGAAAAAGCACAAAGGCCAACTTTGACATTGAAACAAGTACAAGATATTTACAATAAGCAGACCTCAGTGCAAGAAAGTGTCTTTCCACCACTGAAAAAGCACAAAGGCCAACTTTGACATTAAAAGGTGTAAAAACAAGTACAAGTTATTTACAATAAGCAGACCTCAGTGCAAGAAAGAGTCTTTCCACCACTGAAAAAGCACAAAGGCCAACTTTGACATTAAAACAAGTACAAGATATTTACAATAAGCAGACCTCAGTGCAAGAAAGAGTCTTTCCACCACTGAAAAAGCACAAAGGCCAAATTTGACATTAAAACAAGTACAAGATATTTACAATAAGCAGACCTCAGTGCAAGAAAGAGTCTTTACAACACTGAAAAAGCACAGAGGCCAACTTTGACCTTAAAACCAGTACAAGATATTTACAATAAGCAGACCTCAGTGCAAGAAAGAGTCTTTCCACCACTGAAAAAGCACAGAGGCCAAATTTGACATGAAAAGGTGTAAAAACAAGTACAAGATATTTACAATAAGCAGACCTCAGTGCAAGAAAGAGTCTTTCCACCACTGAAAAGGCACAAAGGCCAACTTTGACATTAAAACAAGTACAAGATATTTACAATAAGCAGACCTCAGTGCAAGAAAGTGTCTTTCCAACAATGAAAAAGCACAAAGGCCAACTTTGACATTAAAAGATGTAAAAACAAGTACAAGATATTTACAATAAGCAGACCTCAGTGCAAGAAAGAGTCTTTCCACCACTGAAAAAGAACAAAGGCCAACTTTTACATTGAAACAAGTACAAGATATTTACAGTAAGCAGACCTCAGTGCAAGAAAGAGTCTTTCCACCACTGAAAAAGCACAAAGGCCAACTTTGACATTGAAACAAGTACAAGATATTTACAATAAGCAGACCTCAGTGCAAGAAAGTGTCTTTCCACCACTGAAAAAGCACAAAGGCCAACTTTGACATTAAAAGGTGTAAAAACAAGTACAAGTTATTTACAATAAGCAGACCTCAGTGCAAGAAAGAGTCTTTCCACCACTGAAAAAGCACAAAGGCCAACTTTGACATTAAAACAAGTACAAGATATTTACAATAAGCAGACCTCAGTGCAAGAAAGAGTCTTTACAACACTGAAAAAGCACAGAGGCCAACTTTGACCTTAAAACCAGTACAAGATATTTACAATAAGCAGACCTCAGTGCAAGAAAGAGTCTTTCCACCACTGAAAAAGCACAGAGGCCAAATTTGACATGAAAAGGTGTAAAAACAAGTACAAGATATTTACAATAAGCAGACCTCAGTGCAAGAAAGAGTCTTTCCACCACTGAAAAGGCACAAAGGCCAACTTTGACATTAAAACAAGTACAAGATATTTACAATAAGCAGACCTCAGTGCAAGAAAGTGTCTTTCCACCACTGAAAAAGCACAAAGGCCAACTTTGACATTAAAAGGTGTAAAAACAAGTACAAGATATTTACAATAAGCAGACCTCAGTGCAAGAAAGTGTCTTTCCACCACTGAAAAAGCACAAAGGCCAACTTTGACATTAAAAGGTGTAAAAACAAGTACAAGATATTTACAATAAGCAGACCTCAGTGCAAGAAAGTGTCTTTCCACCACTGAAAAAGCACAAAGGCCAACTTTGACATTGAAACAAGTACAAGATATTTACAGTAAGCAGACCTCAGTGCAAGAAAGAGTCTTTCAACCACTGAAAAAGCACAAAGGCCAACTTTGACATTGAAACAAGTACAAGATATTTACAGTAAGCAGACCTCAGTGCAAGAAAGAGTCTTTCCACCACTGAAAAAGCACAAAGGCCAACTTTGACATTGAAACAAGTACAAGATATTTACAATAAGCAGACCTCAGTGCAAGAAAGTGTCTTTCCACCACTGAAAAAGCACAAAGGCCAACTTTGACATTAAAAGGTGTAAAAACAAGTACAAGTTATTTACAATAAGCAGACCTCAGTGCAAGAAAGAGTCTTTCCACCACTGAAAAAGAACAAAGGCCAACTTTGACATTAAAACAAGTACAAGATATTTACAATAAGCAGACCTCAGTGCAAGAAAGAGTCTTTCCACCACTGAAAAAGCACAAAGGCCAAATTTGACATTAAAACAAGTACAAGATATTTACAATAAGCAGACCTCAGTGCAAGAAAGAGTCTTTCCACCACTGAAAAAGCACAAAGGCCAAATTTGACATTAAAACAAGTACAAGATATTTACAATAAGCAGACCTCAGTGCAAGAAAGAGTCTTTACAACACTGAAAAAGCACAGAGGCCAACTTTGACCTTAAAACCAGTACAAGATATTTACAATAAGCAGACCTCAGTGCAAGAAAGAGTCTTTCCAACACTGAAAAAGCACAGAGGCCAAATTTGACATGAAAAGGTGTAAAAACAAGTACAAGATATTTACAATAAGCAGACCTCAGTGCAAGAAAGAGTCTTTCCACCACTGAAAAAGCACAAAGGCCAACTTTGACATTAAAACAAGTACAAGATATTTACAATAAGCAGACCTCAGTGCAAGAAAGAGTCTTTCCACCACTGAAAAAGCACAAAGGCCAAATTTGACATTAAAACAAGTACAAGATATTTACAATAAGCAGACCTCAGTGCAAGAAAGAGTCTTTACAACACTGAAAAAGCACAGAGGCCAACTTTGACCTTAAAACCAGTACAAGATATTTACAATAAGCAGACCTCAGTGCAAGAAAGAGTCTTTCCACCACTGAAAAAGCACAAAGGCCAACTTTGACATTAAAACAAGTACAAGATATTTACAATAAGCAGACCTCAGTGCAAGAAAGAGTCTTTCCACCACTGAAAAAGCACAAAGGCCAACTTTGACATTAAAACAAGTACAAGATATTTACAGTAAGCAGACCTCAGTGCAAGAAAGAGTCTTTCCACCACTGAAAAAGCACAAAGGCCAACTTTGACATTGAAACAAGTACAAGATATTTACAATAAGCAGACCTCAGTGCAAGAAAGTGTCTTTCCACCACTGAAAAAGCACAAAGGCCAACTTTGACATTAAAAGGTGTAAAAACAAGTACAAGTTATTTACAATAAGCAGACCTCAGTGCAAGAAAGAGTCTTTCCACCACTGAAAAAGCACAAAGGCCAAATTTGACATTAAAACAAGTACAAGATATTTACAATAAGCAGACCTCAGTGCAAGAAAGAGTCTTTCCACCACTGAAAAAGCACAAAGGCCAAATTTGACATTAAAACAAGTACAAGATATTTACAATAAGCAGACCTCAGTGCAAGAAAGAGTCTTTACAACACTGAAAAAGCACAGAGGCCAACTTTGACCTTAAAACCAGTACAAGATATTTACAATAAGCAGACCTCAGTGCAAGAAAGAGTCTTTCCACTACTGAAAAAGCACAGAGGCCAAATTTGACATGAAAAGGTGTAAAAACAAGTACAAGATATTTACAATAAGCAGACCTCAGTGCAAGAAAGAGTCTTTCCACCACTGAAAAGGCACAAAGGCCAACTTTGACATTAAAACAAGTACAAGATATTTACAATAAGCAGACCTCAGTGCAAGAAAGTGTCTTTCCAACACTGAAAAAGCACAAAGGCCAACTTTGACATTAAAAGATGTAAAAACAAGTACAAGATATTTACAATAAGCAGACCTCAGTGCAAGAAAGAGTCTTTCCACCACTGAAAAAGCACAAAGGCACACTTTGACATTAAAACAAGTACAAGATATTTACAGTAAGCAGACCTCAGTGCAAGAAAGAGTCTTTCCACCACTGAAAAAGCACAAAGGCCAACTTTGACATTGAAACAAGTACAAGATATTTACAATAAGCAGACCTCAGTGCAAGAAAGTGTCTTTCCACCACTGAAAAAGCACAAAGGCCAACTTTGACATTAAAAGGTGTAAAAACAAGTACAAGTTATTTACAATAAGCAGACCTCAGTGCAAGAAAGAGTCTTTCCACCACTGAAAAAGCACAAAGGCCAAATTTGACATTAAAACAAGTACAAGATATTTACAATAAGCAGACCTCAGTGCAAGAAAGAGTCTTTCCACCACTGAAAAAGCACAAAGGCCAAATTTGACATTAAAACAAGTACAAGATATTTACAATAAGCAGACCTCAGTGCAAGAAAGAGTCTTTACAACACTGAAAAAGCACAGAGGCCAACTTTGACCTTAAAACCAGTACAAGATATTTACAATAAGCAGACCTCAGTGCAAGAAAGAGTCTTTCCACCACTGAAAAAGCACAGAGGCCAAATTTGACATGAAAAGGTGTAAAAACAAGTACAAGATATTTACAATAAGCAGACCTCAGTGCAAGAAAGAGTCTTTCCACCACTGAAAAGGCACAAAGGCCAACTTTGACATTAAAACAAGTACAAGATATTTACAATAAGCAGACCTCAGTGCAAGAAAGTGTCTTTCCAACACTGAAAAAGCACAAAGGCCAACTTTGACATTAAAAGATGTAAAAACAAGTACAAGATATTTACAATAAGCAGACCTCAGTGCAAGAAAGAGTCTTTCCACCACTGAAAAAGAACAAAGGCCAACTTTTACATTGAAACAAGTACAAGATATTTACAGTAAGCAGACCTCAGTGCAAGAAAGAGTCTTTCCACCACTGAAAAAGCACAAAGGCCAACTTTGACATTGAAACAAGTACAAGATATTTACAATAAGCAGACCTCAGTGCAAGAAAGTGTCTTTCCACCACTGAAAAAGCACAAAGGCCAACTTTGACATTAAAAGGTGTAAAAACAAGTACAAGTTATTTACAATAAGCAGACCTCAGTGCAAGAAAGAGTCTTTCCACCACTGAAAAAGCACAAAGGCCAACTTTGACATTAAAACAAGTACAAGATATTTACAATAAGCAGACCTCAGTGCAAGAAAGAGTCTTTACAACACTGAAAAAGCACAGAGGCCAACTTTGACCTTAAAACCAGTACAAGATATTTACAATAAGCAGACCTCAGTGCAAGAAAGAGTCTTTCCACCACTGAAAAAGCACAAAGGCCAACTTTGACATTAAAACAAGTACAAGATATTTACAATAAGCAGACCTCAGTGCAAGAAAGAGTCTTTCCACCACTGAAAAAGCACAAAGGCCAACTTTGACATTAAAACAACTACAAGATATTTACAGTAAGCAGACCTCAGTGCAAGAAAGAGTCTTTCCACCACTGAAAAAGCACAAAGGCCAACTTTGACATTGAAACGAGTACAAGATATTTACAATAAGCAGACCTCAGTGCAAGAAAGTGTCTTTCCACCACTGAAAAAGCACAAAGGCCAACTTTGACATTAAAAGGTGTAAAAACAAGTACAAGTTATTTACAATAAGCAGACCTCAGTGCAAGAAAGAGTCTTTCCACCACTGAAAAAGCACAAAGGCCAACTTTGACATTAAAACAAGTACAAGATATTTACAATAAGCAGACCTTAGTGCAAGAAAGAGTCTTTCCACCACTGAAAAAGCACAAAGGCCAAATTTGACATTAAAACAAGTACAAGATATTTACAATAAGCAGACCTCAGTGCAAGAAAGAGTCTTTCCACCACTGAAAAAGCACAGAGGCCAAATTTGACATGAAAAGGTGTAAAAACAAGTACAAGATATTTACAATAAGCAGACCTCAGTGCAAGAAAGTGTCTTTCCACCACTGAAAAAGCACAAAGGCCAACTTTGACATTAAAAGGTGTAAAAACAAGTACAAGATATTTACAATAAGCAGACCTCAGTGCAAGAAAGAGTCTTTCCACCACTGAAAAAGCACAAAGGCCAACTTTGACATTAAAAGGTGTAAAAACAAGTACAAGATATTTACAATAAGCAGACCTCAGTGCAAGAAAGAGTCTTTCCACCACTGAAAAAGCACAAAGGCCAAATTTGACATTAAAACAAGTACAAGATATTTACAATAAGCAGACCTCAGTGCAAGAAAGAGTCTTTACAACACTGAAAAAGCACAAAGGCCAACTTTGACATTAAAACGTGTAAAAACAAGTACAAGATATTTACAATAAGCAGACCTCAGTGCAAGAAAGAGTCTTTCCACCACTGAAAAAGCATAAAGGCCAACTTTGACATTAAAACGTGTAAAAACAAGTACAAGATATTTACAATAAGCAAACCTCAGTGCAAGAAAGAGTCTTTCCACCACTGAAAAAGCACAAAGGCCAACTTTGACATTAAAACGTGTAAAAACAAGTACAAGATATTTACAATAAGCAGACCTCAGTGCAAGAAAGAGTCTTTCCAACACTGAAAAAGCACAGAGGCCAACTTTGACATTAAAAGGTGTAAAAACAAGTACAAGATATTTACAATAAGCAGACCTCGGTGCAAGAAAGAGTCTTTCCAACACTGAAAAAGCACAAAGGCCAACTTTGACATTAAAAGGTGTAAAAACAAGTACAAGATATTTACAATAAGCAGACCTCAGTGCAAGAAAGAGTCTTTCCAACACTGAAAAAGCACAGAGGCCAACTTTGACATTAAAAGGTGTAAAAACAAGTACAAGATATTTACAATAAGCAGACCTCAGTGCAAGAAAGAGTCTTTCCACCACTGAAAAAGCACAAAGGCCAACTTTGACATTAAAACGTGTAAAAACAAGTACAAGATATTTACAATAAGCAGACCTCAGTGCAAGAAAGAGTCTTTCCACCACTGAAAAAGCACAAAGGCCAACTTTGACATTAAAACGTGTAAAAACAAGTACAAGATATTTACAATAAGCAGACCTCAGTGCAAGAAAGAGTCTTTACAACACTGAAAAAGCACAGAGGTCAACTTTGACATGAAAAGGTGTAAAAACAAGTACAAGATATTTACAATAAGCAGACCTCAGTGCAAGAAAGAGTCTTTACAACACTGAAAAAGCACAAAGGCCAAATTTGACATTAAAACAAGTACAAGAATATTTACAATAAGCAGACCTCAGTGCAAGAAAGAGTCTTTCCACCACTGAAAAAGCACAAAGGCCAAATTTGACATTAAAACAAGTACAAGATATTTACAATAAGCAGACCTCAGTGCAAGAAAGAGTCTTTACAACACTGAAAAAGCACAGAGGCCAACTTTGACATTGAAACAAGTACAAGATATTTACAATAAGCAGACCTCAGTGCAAGAAAGAGTCTTTCCACCACTGAAAAAGCACAAAGGCCAACTTTGACATTAAAAGGTGTAAAAACAAGTACAAGATATTTACAATAAGCAGACCTCAGTGCAAGAAAGAGTCTTTCCACCACTGAAAAAGCACAAAGGCCAACTTTGACATTAAAACAAGTACAAGATATTTACAATAAGCAGACCTCAGTGCAAGAAAGTGTCTTTCCACCACTGAAAAAGCACAAAGGCCAACTTTGACATTGAAACAAGTACAAGATATTTACAGTAAGCAGACCTCAGTGCAAGAAAGAGTCTTTCCACCACTGAAAAAGCACAAAGGCCAACTTTGACATTGAAACAAGTACAAGATATTTACAATAAGCAGACCTCAGTGCAAGAAAGTGTCTTTCCACCACTGAAAAAGCACAAAGGCCAACTTTGACATTAAAAGGTGTAAAAACAAGTACAAGTTATTTACAATAAGCAGACCTCAGTGCAAGAAAGAGTCTTTACAACACTGAAAAAGAACAGAGGCCAACTTTGACATGAAAAGGTGTAAAAACAAGTACAAGATATTTACAATAAGCAGACCTCAGTGCAAGAAAGAGTCTTTACAACACTGAAAAAGCACAGAGGCCAAATTTGACATTAAAACAAGTACAAGATATTTACAATAAGCAGACCTCAGTGCAAGAAAGAGTCTTTCCACCACTGAAAAAGCACAAAGGCCAAATTTGACATTAAAACAAGTACAAGATATTTACAATAAGCAGACCTCAGTGCAAGAAAGAGTCTTTACAACACTGAAAAAGCACAGAGGCCAACTTTGACATGAAAAGGTGTAAAAACAAGTACAAGATATTTACAATAAGCAGACCTCAGTGCAAGAAAGAGTCTTTCCACCACTGAAAAAGCACAAAGGCCAAATTTGACATTAAAAGAAGTACAAGATATTTACAATAAGCAGACCTCAGTGCAAGAAAGAGTCTTTACAACACTGAAAAAGCACAAAGGCCAACTTTGACATTAAAACGTGTAAAAACAAGTACAAGATATTTACAATAAGCAGACCTCAGTGCAAGAAAGAGTCTTTCCACCACTGAAAAAGCACAAAGGCCAACTTTGACATTAAAACGTGTAAAAACAAGTACAAGATATTTACAATAAGCAGACCTCAGTGCAAGAAAGAGTCTTTCCACCACTGAAAAAGCACAAAGGCCAACTTTGACATTAAAACGTGTAAAAACAAGTACAAGATATTTACAATAAGCAGACCTCAGTGCAAGAAAGTGTCTTTCCACCACTGAAAAAGCACAAAGGCCAACTTTGACATTAAAAGGTGTAAAAACAAGTACAAGTTATTTACAATAAGCAGACCTCAGTGCAAGAAAGAGTCTTTACAACACTGAAAAAGAACAGAGGCCAACTTTGACATGAAAAGGTGTAAAAACAAGTACAAGATATTTACAATAAGCAGACCTCAGTGCAAGAAAGAGTCTTTACAACACTGAAAAAGCACAGAGGCCAAATTTGACATTAAAACAAGTACAAGATATTTACAATAAGCAGACCTCAGTGCAAGAAAGAGTCTTTCCACCACTGAAAAAGCACAAAGGCCAAATTTGACATTAAAACAAGTACAAGATATTTACAATAAGCAGACCTCAGTGCAAGAAAGAGTCTTTACAACACTGAAAAAGCACAGAGGCCAACTTTGACATGAAAAGGTGTAAAAACAAGTACAAGATATTTACAATAAGCAGACCTCAGTGCAAGAAAGAGTCTTTCCACCACTGAAAAAGCACAAAGGCCAAATTTGACATTAAAACAAGTACAAGATATTTACAATAAGCAGACCTCAGTGCAAGAAAGAGTCTTTACAACACTGAAAAAGCACAGAGGCCAACTTTGACATTGAAACAAGTACAAGATATTTACAATAAGCAGACCTCAGTGCAAGAAAGAGTCTTTCCACCACTGAAAAAGCACAAAGGCCAACTTTGACATTAAAAGGTGTAAAAACAAGTACAAGATATTTACAATAAGCAGACCTCAGTGCAAGAAAGAGTCTTTCCACCACTGAAAAAGCACAAAGGCCAACTTTGACATTAAAACAAGTACAAGATATTTACAATAAGCAGACCTCAGTGCAAGAAAGTGTCTTTCCACCACTGAAAAAGCACAAAGGCCAACTTTGACATTGAAACAAGTACAAGATATTTACAGTAAGCAGACCTCAGTGCAAGAAAGAGTCTTTCCACCACTGAAAAAGCACAAAGGCCAACTTTGACATTAAAACGTGTAAAAACAAGTACAAGATATTTACAATAAGCAGACCTCAGTGCAAGAAAGTGTCTTTCCACCACTGAAAAAGCACAAAGGCCAACTTTGACATTAAAAGGTGTAAAAACGAGTACAAGATATTTACAATAAGCAGACCTCAGTGCAAGAAAGAGTCTTTACAACACTGAAAAAGAACAGAGGCCAACTTTGACATGAAAAGGTGTAAAAACAAGTACAAGATATTTACAATAAGCAGACCTCAGTGCAAGAAAGAGTCTTTACAACACTGAAAAAGCACAGAGGCCAAATTTGACATTAAAACAAGTACAAGATATTTACAATAAGCAGACCTCAGTGCAAGAAAGAGTCTTTCCACCACTGAAAAAGCACAAAGGCCAAATTTGACATTAAAACAAGTACAAGATATTTACAATAAGCAGACCTCAGTGCAAGAAAGAGTCTTTACAACACTGAAAAAGCACAGAGGCCAACTTTGACATGAAAAGGTGTAAAAACAAGTACAAGATATTTACAATAAGCAGACCTCAGTGCAAGAAAGAGTCTTTCCACCACTGAAAAAGCACAAAGGCCAAATTTGACATTAAAACAAGTACAAGATATTTACAATAAGCAGACCTCAGTGCAAGAAAGAGTCTTTACAACACTGAAAAAGCACAAAGGCCAACTTTGACACTAAAACGTGTAAAAACAAGTACAAGATATTTACAATAAGCAGACCTCAGTGCAAGAAAGAGTCTTTCCACCACTGAAAAAGCACAAAGGCCAACTTTGACATTAAAACGTGTAAAAACAAGTACAAGATATTTACAATAAGCAGACCTCAGTGCAAGAAAGAGTCTTTCCACCACTGAAAAAGCACAAAGGCCAAATTTGACATTAAAACGTGTAAAAACAAGTACAAGATATTTACAATAAGCAGACCTCAGTGCAAGAAAGAGTCTTTCCACCACTGAAAAAGCACAGAGGCCAACTTTGACATTAAAAGGTGTAAAAACAAGTACAAGATATTTACAATAAGCAGACCTCGGTGCAAGAAAGAGTCTTTCCAACACTGAAAAAGCACAAAGGCCAACTTTGACATTAAAAGGTGTAAAAACAAGTACAAGATATTTACAATAAGCAGACCTCAGTGCAAGAAAGAGTCTTTCCAACACTGAAAAAGCACAGAGGCCAACTTTGACATTAAAAGGTGTAAAAACAAGTACAAGATATTTACAATAAGCAGACCTCAGTGCAAGAAAGAGTCTTTCCACCACTGAAAAAGCACAAAGGCCAACTTTGACATTAAAACGTGTAAAAACAAGTACAAGATATTTACAATAAGCAGACCTCAGTGCAAGAAAGAGTCTTTCCACCACTGAAAAAGCACAAAGGCCAACTTTGACATTAAAACGTGTAAAAACAAGTACAAGATATTTACAATAAGCAGACCTCAGTGCAAGAAAGAGTCTTTACAACACTGAAAAAGCACAGAGGTCAACTTTGACATGAAAAGGTGTAAAAACAAGTACAAGATATTTACAATAAGCAGACCTCAGTGCAAGAAAGAGTCTTTACAACACTGAAAAAGCACAAAGGCCAAATTTGACATTAAAACAAGTACAAGATATTTACAATAAGCAGACCTCAGTGCAAGAAAGAGTCTTTACAAAACTGAAAAAGCACAGAGGCCAACTTTGACATGAAAAGGTGTAAAAACAAGTACAAGATATTTACAATAAGCAGACCTCAGTGCAAGAAAGAGTCTTTCCACCACTGAAAAAGCACAAAGGCCAACTTTGACATTGAAACAAGTACAAGATATTTACAGTAAGCAGACCTCAGTGCAAGAAAGAGTCTTTCCAACACTGAAAAAGCACAAAGGCCAACTTTGACATTAAAAGGTGTAAAAACAAGTACAAGATATTTACAATAAGCAGACCTCAGTGCAAGAAAGAGTCTTTCCACCACTGAAAAAGCACAAAGGCCAAATTTGACATTAAAACAAGTACAAGATATTTACAATAAGCAGACCTCAGTGCAAGAAAGAGTCTTTACAACACTGAAAAAGCACAGAGGCCAACTTTGACATGAAAAGGTGTAAAAACAAGTACAAGATATTTACAATAAGCAGACCTCAGTGCAAGAAAGAGTCTTTACAACACTGAAAAAGCACAGAGGCCAACTTTGACATGAAAAGGTGTAAAAACAAGTACAAGATATTTACAATAAGCAGACCTCAGTGCAAGAAAGAGTCTTTACAACACTGAAAAAGAACAGAGGCCAACTTTGACATGAAAAGGTGTAAAAACAAGTACAAGATATTTACAATAAGCAGACCTCAGTGCAAGAAAGAGTCTTTCCACCACTGAAAAAGCACAGAGGCCAACTTTGACATTAAAAGGTGTAAAAACAAGTACAAGATATTTACAATAAGCAGACCTCGGTGCAAGAAAGAGTCTTTCCAACACTGAAAAAGCACAAAGGCCAACTTTGACATTAAAACGTGTAAAAACAAGTACAAGATATTTACAATAAGCAGACCTCAGTGCAAGAAAGAGTCTTTCCACCACTGAAAAAGCACAAAGGCCAACTTTGACATTAAAACGTGTAAAAACAAGTACAAGATATTTACAATAAGCAGACCTCAGTGCAAGAAAGAGTCTTTCCACCACTGAAAAAGCACAAAGGCCAACTTTGACATTAAAACGTGTAAAAACAAGTACAAGATATTTACAATAAGCAGACCTCAGTGCAAGAAAGAGTCTTTACAACACTGAAAAAGCACAGAGGTCAACTTTGACATGAAAAGGTGTAAAAACAAGTACAAGATATTTACAATAAGCAGACCTCAGTGCAAGAAAGAGTCTTTACAACACTGAAAAAGCACAAAGGCCAAATTTGACATTAAAACAAGTACAAGATATTTACAATAAGCAGACCTCAGTGCAAGAAAGAGTCTTTACAAAACTGAAAAAGCACAGAGGCCAACTTTGACATGAAAAGGTGTAAAAACAAGTACAAGATATTTACAATAAGCAGACCTCAGTGCAAGAAAGAGTCTTTCCACCACTGAAAAAGCACAAAGGCCAACTTTGACATTGAAACAAGTACAAGATATTTACAGTAAGCAGACCTCAGTGCAAGAAAGAGTCTTTCCAACACTGAAAAAGCACAAAGGCCAACTTTGACATTAAAAGGTGTAAAAACAAGTACAAGATATTTACAATAAGCAGACCTCAGTGCAAGAAAGAGTCTTTCCACCACTGAAAAAGCACAAAGGCCAAATTTGACATTAAAACAAGTACAAGATATTTACAATAAGCAGACCTCAGTGCAAGAAAGAGTCTTTACAACACTGAAAAAGCACAAAGGCCAACTTTGACATTAAAACGTGTAAAAACAAGTACAAGATATTTACAATAAGCAGACCTCAGTGCAAGAAAGAGTCTTTCCACCACTGAAAAAGCACAAAGGCCAACTTTGACATTAAAACGTGTAAAAACAAGTACAAGATATTTACAATAAACAGACCTCAGTGCAAGAAAGAGTCTTTCCACCACTGAAAAAGCACAAAGGCCAACTTTGACATTAAAACGTGTAAAAACAAGTACAAGATATTTACAATAAACAGACCTCAGTGCAAGAAAGAGTCTTTCCACCACTGAAAAAGCACAAAGGCCAACTTTGACATTAAAACGTGTAAAAACAAGTACAAGATATTTACAATAAGCAGACCTCAGTGCAAGAAAGAGTCTTTCCACCACTGAAAAAGCACAAAGGCCAACTTTGACATTAAAACGTGTAAAAACAAGTACAAGATATTTACAATAAGCAGACCTCAGTGCAAGAAAGAGTCTTTCCACCACTTAAAAAGCACAGAGGCCAACTTTGACATGAAAAGGTGTAAAAACAAGTACAAGATATTTACAATAAGCAGACCTCAGTGCAAGAAAGAGTCTTTACAACACTGAAAAAGCACAAAGGCCAACTTTGACATTAAAAGGTGTAAAAACAAGTACAAGATATTTACAATAAGCAGACCTCAGTGCAAGAAAGAGTCTTTACAACACTGAAAAAGCACAGAGGCCAACTTTGACATGAAAAGGTGTAAAAAAAAGTACAAGATATTTACAATAAGCAGACCTCAGTGCAAGAAAGAGTCTTTCCAACACTGAAAAAGCACAAAGGCCAACTTTGACATTAAAACGTGTAAAAACAAGTACAAGATATTTACAATAAGCAGACCTCAGTGCAAGAAAGAGTCTTTCCAACACTGAAAAAGCACAGAGGCCAACTTTGACATTAAAAGGTGTAAAAACAAGTACAAGATATTTACAATAAGCAGACCTCAGTGCAAGAAAGAGTCTTTCCACCACTGAAAAAGCACAAAGGCCAACTTTGACATTAAAACGTGTAAAAACAAGTACAAGATATTTACAATAAGCAGACCTCAGTGCAAGAAAGAGTCTTTCCACCACTGAAAAAGCACAGAGGCCAACTTTGACATGAAAAGGTGTAAAAACAAGTACAAGATATTTACAATAAGCAGACCTCGGTGCAAGAAAGAGTCTTTACAACACTGAAAAAGCACAAAGGCCAACTTTGACATTAAAAGGTGTAAAAACAAGTACAAGATATTTACAATAAGCAGACCTCAGTGCAAGAAAGAGTCTTTCCAACACTGAAAAAGCACAGAGGCCAACTTTGACATTAAAAGGTGTAAAAACAAGTACAAGATATTTACAATAAGCAGACCTCAGTGCAAGAAAGAGTCTTTACAACACTGAAAAAGCACAGAGGCCAACTTTGACATTAAAAGGTGTAAAAACAAGTACAAGATATTTACAATAAGCAGACCTCAGTGCAAGAAAGAGTCTTTCCACCACTGAAAAAGCACAAAGGCCAACTTTGACATTAAAACGTGTAAAAACAAGTACAAGATATTTACAATAAGCAGACCTCAGTGCAAGAAAGAGTCTTTCCACCACTGAAAAAGCACA
This sequence comes from Perissodus microlepis, assembly GCF_051167445.1. Classification (NCBI taxonomy): domain Eukaryota; kingdom Metazoa; phylum Chordata; class Actinopteri; order Cichliformes; family Cichlidae; genus Perissodus; species Perissodus microlepis. The sequence goes on along the minus strand of NC_140466.1, from coordinate 29,074,538 downwards.
AAGGCCAACTTTGACATTAAAACGTGTAAAAACAAGTACAAGATATTTACAATAAGCAGACCTCAGTGCAAGAAAGAGTCTTTACAACACTGAAAAAGCACAGAGGCCAACTTTGACATGAAAAGGTGTAAAAACAAGTACAAGATATTTACAATAAGCAGACCTCAGTGCAAGAAAGAGTCTTTACAACACTGAAAAAGCACAGAGGCCAAATTTGACATTAAAACAAGTACAAGATATTTACAATAAGCAGACCTCAGTGCAAGAAAGAGTCTTTCCACCACTGAAAAAGCACAAAGGCCAAATTTGACATTAAAACAAGTACAAGATATTTACAATAAGCAGACCTCAGTGCAAGAAAGAGTCTTTACAACACTGAAAAAGCACAAAGGCCAACTTTGACATTAAAAGGTGTAAAAACAAGTACAAGATATTTACAATAAGCAGACCTCAGTGCAAGAAAGAGTCTTTACAACACTGAAAAAGCACAGAGGCCAACTTTGACATGAAAAGGTGTAAAAAAAAGTACAAGATATTTACAATAAGCAGACCTCAGTGCAAGAAAGAGTCTTTCCAACACTGAAAAAGCACAAAGGCCAACTTTGACATTAAAACGTGTAAAAACAAGTACAAGATATTTACAATAAGCAGACCTCAGTGCAAGAAAGAGTCTTTCCAACACTGAAAAAGCACAGAGGCCAACTTTGACATTAAAAGGTGTAAAAACAAGTACAAGATATTTACAATAAGCAGACCTCAGTGCAAGAAAGAGTCTTTCCACCACTGAAAAAGCACAAAGGCCAACTTTGACATTAAAACGTGTAAAAACAAGTACAAGATATTTACAATAAGCAGACCTCAGTGCAAGAAAGAGTCTTTCCACCACTGAAAAAGCACAGAGGCCAACTTTGACATGAAAAGGTGTAAAAACAAGTACAAGATATTTACAATAAGCAGACCTCGGTGCAAGAAAGAGTCTTTACAACACTGAAAAAGCACAAAGGCCAACTTTGACATTAAAAGGTGTAAAAACAAGTACAAGATATTTACAATAAGCAGACCTCAGTGCAAGAAAGAGTCTTTCCAACACTGAAAAAGCACAGAGGCCAACTTTGACATTAAAAGGTGTAAAAACAAGTACAAGATATTTACAATAAGCAGACCTCAGTGCAAGAAAGAGTCTTTACAACACTGAAAAAGCACAGAGGCCAACTTTGACATTAAAAGGTGTAAAAACAAGTACAAGATATTTACAATAAGCAGACCTCAGTGCAAGAAAGAGTCTTTCCACCACTGAAAAAGCACAAAGGCCAACTTTGACATTAAAACGTGTAAAAACAAGTACAAGATATTTACAATAAGCAGACCTCAGTGCAAGAAAGAGTCTTTCCACCACTGAAAAAGCACAAAGGCCAACTTTGACATTAAAACGTGTAAAAACAAGTACAAGATATTTACAATAAGCAGACCTCAGTGCAAGAAAGAGTCTTTACAACACTGAAAAAGCACAGAGGCCAACTTTGACATGAAAAGGTGTAAAAACAAGTACAAGATATTTACAATAAGCAGACCTCAGTGCAAGAAAGAGTCTTTACAACACTGAAAAAGCACAGAGGCCAAATTTGACATTAAAACAAGTACAAGATATTTACAATAAGCAGACCTCAGTGCAAGAAAGAGTCTTTCCACCACTGAAAAAGCACAAAGGCCAAATTTGACATTAAAACAAGTACAAGATATTTACAATAAGCAGACCTCAGTGCAAGAAAGAGTCTTTACAACACTGAAAAAGCACAGAGGCCAACTTTGACATGAAAAGGTGTAAAAACAAGTACAAGATATTTACAATAAGCAGACCTCAGTGCAAGAAAGAGTCTTTCCACCACTGAAAAAGCACAAAGGCCAAATTTGACATTAAAACAAGTACAAGATATTTACAATAAGCAGACCTCAGTGCAAGAAAGAGTCTTTACAACACTGAAAAAGCACAAAGGCCAACTTTGACATTAAAACGTGTAAAAACAAGTACAAGATATTTACAATAAGCAGACCTCAGTGCAAGAAAGAGTCTTTCCACCACTGAAAAAGCACAAAGGCCAACTTTGACATTAAAACGTGTAAAAACAAGTACAAGATATTTACAATAAGCAGACCTCAGTGCAAGAAAGAGTCTTTCCACCACTGAAAAAGCACAGAGGCCAACTTTGACATGAAAAGGTGTAAAAACAAGTACAAGATATTTACAATAAGCAGACCTCGGTGCAAGAAAGAGTCTTTCCAACACTGAAAAAGCACAAAGGCCAACTTTGACATTAAAAGGTGTAAAAACAAGTACAAGATATTTACAATAAGCAGACCTCAGTGCAAGAAAGAGTCTTTCCAACACTGAAAAAGCACAGAGGCCAACTTTGACATTAAAAGGTGTAAAAACAAGTACAAGATATTTACAATAAGCAGACCTCAGTGCAAGAAAGAGTCTTTCCACCACTGAAAAAGCACAGAGGCCAACTTTGACATTAAAAGGTGTAAAAACAAGTACAAGATATTTACAATAAGCAGACCTCAGTGCAAGAAAGAGTCTTTACAACACTGAAAAAGCACAGAGGCCAAATTTGACATTAAAACAAGTACAAGATATTTACAATAAGCAGACCTCAGTGCAAGAAAGAGTCTTTCCACCACTGAAAAAGCACAAAGGCCAAATTTGACATTAAAACAAGTACAAGATATTTACAATAAGCAGACCTCAGTGCAAGAAAGAGTCTTTACAACACTGAAAAAGCACAGAGGCCAACTTTGACATGAAAAGGTGTAAAAACAAGTACAAGATATTTACAATAAGCAGACCTCAGTGCAAGAAAGAGTCTTTCCACCACTGAAAAAGCACAAAGGCCAAATTTGACATTAAAACAAGTACAAGATATTTACAATAAGCAGACCTCAGTGCAAGAAAGAGTCTTTCCACCACTGAAAAAGCACAAAGGCCAAATTTGACATTAAAACAAGTACAAGATATTTACAATAAGCAGACCTCAGTGCAAGAAAGAGTCTTTACAACACTGAAAAAGCACAAAGGCCAACTTTGACATTAAAACGTGTAAAAACAAGTACAAGATATTTACAATAAGCAGACCTCAGTGCAAGAAAGAGTCTTTACAACACTGAAAAAGCACAGAGGCCAAATTTGACATTAAAACAAGTACAAGATATTTACAATAAGCAGACCTCAGTGCAAGAAAGAGTCTTTCCACCACTGAAAAAGCACAAAGGCCAACTTTGACATTAAAACAAGTACAAGATATTTACAATAAGCAGACCTCAGTGCAAGAAAGAGTCTTTCCACCACTGAAAAAGCACAAAGGCCAAATTTGACATTAAAACAAGTACAAGATATTTACAATAAGCAGACCTCAGTGCAAGAAAGAGTCTTTACAACACTGAAAAAGCAAAGAGGCCAACTTTGACATGAAAAGGTGTAAAAACAAGTACAAGATATTTACAATAAGCAGACCTCAGTGCAAGAAAGAGTCTTTCCACCACTGAAAACGCACAAAGGCCAAATTTGACATTAAAACAAGTACAAGATATTTACAATAAGCAGACCTCAGTGCAAGAAAGAGTCTTTACAACACTGAAAAAGCACAAAGGCCAACTTTGACATTAAAACGTGTAAAAACGAGTACAAGATATTTACAATAAGCAGACCTCAGTGCAAGAAAGAGTCTTTCCACCACTGAAAAAGCACAAAGGCCAACTTTGACATTAAAACGTGTAAAAACAAGTACAAGATATTTACAATAAGCAGACCTCAGTGCAAGAAAGAGTCTTTCCACCACTGAAAAAGCACAAAGGCCAAATTTGACATTAAAACAAGTACAAGATATTTACAATAAGCAGACCTCAGTGCAAGAAAGAGTCTTTCCACCACTGAAAAAGCACAGAGGCCAACTTTGACATGAAAAGGTGTAAAAACAAGTACAAGATATTTACAATAAGCAGACCTCAGTGCAAGAAAGAGTCTTTCCACCACTGAAAAAGCACAGAGGCCAACTTTGACATGAAAAGGTGTAAAAACAAGTACAAGATATTTACAATAAGCAGACCTCAGTGCAAGAAAGAGTCTTTCCACCAGTGAAAAAGCACAGAGGCCAACTTTGACATGAAAAGGTGTAAAAACAAGTACAAGATATTTACAATAAGCAGACCTCAGTGCAAGAAAGAGTCTTTACAACACTGAAAAAGCACAGAGGCCAAATTTGACATTAAAACAAGTACAAGATATTTACAATAAGCAGACCTCAGTGCAAGAAAGAGTCTTTCCACCACTGAAAAAGCACAAAGGCCAAATTTGACATTAAAACAAGTACAAGATATTTACAATAAGCAGACCTCAGTGCAAGAAAGAGTCTTTACAACACTGAAAAAGCACAGAGGCCAACTTTGACATGAAAAGGTGTAAAAACAAGTACAAGATATTTACAATAAGCAGACCTCAGTGCAAGAAAGAGTCTTTCCACCACTGAAAAAGCACAAAGGCCAAATTTGACATTGAAACAAGTACAAGATATTTACAATAAGCAGACCTCAGTGCAAGAAAGAGTCTTTCCACCACTGAAAAAGCACAAAGGCCAAATTTGACATTAAAACAAGTACAAGATATTTACAATAAGCAGACCTCAGTGCAAGAAAGAGTCTTTACAACACTGAAAAAGCACAGAGGCCAACTTTGACATGAAAAGGTGTAAAAACAAGTACAAGATATTTACAATAAGCAGACCTCAGTGCAAGAAAGAGTCTTTACAACACTGAAAAAGCACAAAGGCCAACTTTGACATTAAAACGTGTAAAAACAAGTACAAGATATTTACAATAAGCAGACCTCAGTGCAAGAAAGAGTCTTTCCACCACTGAAAAAGCACAAAGGCCAACTTTGACATTAAAACGTGTAAAAACAAGTACAAGATATTTACAATAAGCAGACCTCAGTGCAAGAAAGAGTCTTTCCACCACTGAAAAAGCACAGAGGCCAACTTTGACATGAAAAGGTATAAAAACAAGTACAAGATATTTACAATAAGCAGACCTCGGTGCAAGAAAGAGTCTTTCCAACACTGAAAAAGCACAAAGGCCAACTTTGACATTAAAAGGTGTAAAAACAAGTACAAGATATTTACAATAAGCAGACCTCAGTGCAAGAAAGAGTCTTTCCAACACTGAAAAAGCACAGAGGCCAACTTTGACATTAAAAGGTGTAAAAACAAGTACAAGATATTTACAATAAGCAGACCTCAGTGCAAGAAAGAGTCTTTCCACCACTGAAAAAGCACAGAGGCCAACTTTGACATGAAAAGGTGTAAAAACAAGTACAAGATATTTACAATAAGCAGACCTCAGTGCAAGAAAGAGTCTTTACAACACTGAAAAAGCACAGAGGCCAAATTTGACATTAAAACAAGTACAAGATATTTACAATAAGCAGACCTCAGTGCAAGAAAGAGTCTTTCCACCACTGAAAAAGCACAAAGGCCAAATTTGACATTAAAACAAGTACAAGATATTTACAATAAGCAGACCTCAGTGCAAGAAAGAGTCTTTACAACACTGAAAAAGCAAAGAGGCCAACTTTGACATGAAAAGGTGTAAAAACAAGTACAAGATATTTACAATAAGCAGACCTCAGTGCAAGAAAGAGTCTTTCCACCACTGAAAAAGCACAAAGGCCAACTTTGACATTAAAACAAGTACAAGATATTTACAATAAGCAGACCTCAGTGCAAGAAAGAGTCTTTACAACACTGAAAAAGCACAAAGGCCAACTTTGACATTAAAACGTGTAAAAACGAGTACAAGATATTTACAATAAGCAGACCTCGGTGCAAGAAAGAGTCTTTCCACCACTGAAAAAGCACAAAGGCCAACTTTGACATTAAAACGTGTAAAAACAAGTACAAGATATTTACAATAAGCAGACCTCAGTGCAAGAAAGAGTCTTTCCACCACTGAAAAAGCACAAAGGCCAAATTTGACATTAAAACAAGTACAAGATATTTACAATAAGCAGACCTCAGTGCAAGAAAGAGTCTTTACAACACTGAAAAAGCACAAAGGCCAACTTTGACATTAAAACGTGTAAAAACGAGTACAAGATATTTACAATAAGCAGACCTCAGTGCAAGAAAGAGTCTTTCCACCACTGAAAAAGCACAAAGGCCAACTTTGACATTAAAACGTGTAAAAACAAGTACAAGATATTTACAATAAGCAGACCTCAGTGCAAGAAAGAGTCTTTACAACACTGAAAAAGCACAGAGGCCAAATTTGACATTAAAACAAGTACAAGATATTTACAATAAGCAGACCTCAGTGCAAGAAAGAGTCTTTCCACCACTGAAAAAGCACAAAGGCCAAATTTGACATTAAAACAAGTACAAGATATTTACAATAAGCAGACCTCAGTGCAAGAAAGAGTCTTTACAACACTGAAAAAGCACAAAGGCCAACTTTGACATTAAAACGTGTAAAAACGAGTACAAGATATTTACAATAAGCAGACCTCAGTGCAAGAAAGAGTCTTTCCACCACTGAAAAAGCACAGAGGCCAAATTTGACATTAAAACAAGTACAAGATATTTACAATAAGCAGACCTCAGTGCAAGAAAGAGTCTTTCCACCACTGAAAAAGCACAAAGGCCAAATTTGACATTAAAACAAGTACAAGATATTTACAATAAGCAGACCTCAGTGCAAGAAAGAGTCTTTACAACACTGAAAAAGAACAGAGGCCAACTTTGACATGAAAAGGTGTAAAAACAAGTACAAGATATTTACAATAAGCAGACCTCAGTGCAAGAAAGAGTCTTTCCACCACTGAAAAAGCACAAAGGCCAAATTTGACATTAAAACAAGTACAAGATATTTACAATAAGCAGACCTCAGTGCAAGAAAGAGTCTTTCCAACACTGAAAAAGCACAAAGGCCAACTTTGACATTAAAACGTGTAAAAACAAGTACAAGATATTTACAATAAGCAGACCTCAGTGCAAGAAAGAGTCTTTCCACCACTGAAAAAGCACAGAGGCCAACTTTGACATGAAAAGGTGTAAAAACAAGTACAAGATTTTAACAATAAGCAGACCTCGGTGCAAGAAAGAGTCTTTCCAACACTGAAAAAGCACAGAGGCCAAATTTGACATTAAAACAAGTACAAGATATTTACAATAAGCAGACCTCAGTGCAAGAAAGAGTCTTTCCACCACTGAAAAAGCACAAAGGCCAAATTTGACATTAAAACAAGTACAAGATATTTACAATAAGCAGACCTCAGTGCAAGAAAGAGTCTTTACAACACTGAAAAAGCACAGAGGCCAACTTTGACATGAAAAGGTGTAAAAACAAGTACAAGATATTTACAATAAGCAGACCTCAGTGCAAGAAAGAGTCTTTACAACACTGAAAAAGCACAGAGGCCAAATTTGACATTAAAACAAGTACAAGATATTTACAATAAGCAGACCTCAGTGCAAGAAAGAGTCTTTCCACCACTGAAAAAGCACAAAGGCCAAATTTGACATTAAAACAAGTACAAGATATTTACAATAAGCAGACCTCAGTGCAAGAAAGAGTCTTTACAACACTGAAAAAGCACAGAGGCCAACTTTGACATGAAAAGGTGTAAAAACAAGTACAAGATATTTACAATAAGCAGACCTCAGTGCAAGAAAGAGTCTTTCCACCACTGAAAAAGCACAAAGGCCAAATTTGACATTAAAACAAGTACAAGATATTTACAATAAGCAGACCTCAGTGCAAGAAAGAGTCTTTACAACACTGAAAAAGCACAGAGGCCAACTTTGACATGAAAAGGTGTAAAAACAAGTACAAGATATTTACAATAAGCAGACCTCAGTGCAAGAAAGAGTCTTTCCACCACTGAAAAAGCACAAAGGCCAAATTTGACATTAAAACAAGTACAAGATATTTACAATAAGCAGACCTCAGTGCAAGAAAGAGTCTTTACAACACTGAAAAAGCACAAAGGCCAACTTTGACATTAAAACGTGTAAAAACGAGTACAAGATATTTACAATAAGCAGACCTCAGTGCAAGAAAGAGTCTTTCCACCACTGAAAAAGCACAAAGGCCAACTTTGACATTGAAACGTGTAAAAACAAGTACAAGATATTTACAATAAGCAGACCTCAGTGCAAGAAAGAGTCTTTCCACCACTGAAAAAGCACAAAGGCCAACTTTGACATTAAAACGTGTAAAAACGAGTACAAGATATTTACAATAAGCAGACCTCAGTGCAAGAAAGAGTCTTTCCACCACTGAAAAAGCACAAAGGCCAACTTTGACATTGAAAGGTGTAAAAACAAGTACAAGATATTTACAATAAGCAGACCTCAGTGCAAGAAAGAGTCTTTCCACCACTGAAAAAGCACAGAGGCCAACTTTGACATGAAAAGGTGTAAAAACAAGTACAAGATATTTACAATAAGCAGACCTCGGTGCAAGAAAGAGTCTTTCCACCACTGAAAAAGCACAGAGGCCAACTTTGACATTAAAAGGTGTAAAAACAAGTACAAGATATTTACAATAAGCAGACCTCAGTGCAAGAAAGAGTCTTTCCACCACTGAAAAAGCACAAAGGCCAACTTTGACATTAAAACGTGTAAAAACAAGTACAAGATATTTACAATAAGCAGACCTCAGTGCAAGAAAGAGTCTTTACAACACTGAAAAAGCACAGAGGCCAACTTTGACATGAAAAGGTGTAAAAACAAGTACAAGATATTTACAATAAGCAGACCTCAGTGCAAGAAAGAGTCTTTCCAACACTGAAAAAGCACAAAGGCCAACTTTGACATTAAAAGGTGTAAAAACAAGTACAAGATATTTACAATAAGCAGACCTCAGTGCAAGAAAGAGTCTTTCCACCACTGAAAAAGCACAGAGGCCAACTTTGACATGAAAAGGTGTAAAAACAAGTACAAGATTTTAACAATAAGCAGACCTCGGTGCAAGAAAGAGTCTTTCCAACACTGAAAAAGCACAGAGGCCAACTTTGACATTAAAAGGTGTAAAAACAAGTACAAGATATTTACAATAAGCAGACCTCAGTGCAAGAAAGAGTCTTTCCAACACTGAAAAAGCACAGAGGCCAACTTTGACATTAAAAGGTGTAAAAGCAAGTACAAGATATTTACAATAAGCAGACCTCAGTGCAAGAAAGAGTCTTTCCACCACTGAAGAAGCACAGAGGCCAACTTTGACATTAAAAGGTGTAAAAACAAGTACAAGATATTTACAATAAGCAGACCTCAGTGCAAGAAAGAGTCTTTACAACACTGAAAAAGCACAGAGGCCAAATTTGACATTAAAACAAGTACAAGATATTTACAATAAGCAGACCTCAGTGCAAGAAAGAGTCTTTCCACCACTGAAAAAGCACAAAGGCCAAATTTGACATTAAAACAAGTACAAGATATTTACAATAAGCAGACCTCAGTGCAAGAAAGAGTCTTTACAACACTGAAAAAGCACAAAGGCCAACTTTGACATTAAAACGTGTAAAAACGAGTACAAGATATTTACAATAAGCAGACCTCAGTGCAAGAAAGAGTCTTTCCACCACTGAAAAAGCACAGAGGCCAAATTTGACATTAAAACAAGTACAAGATATTTACAATAAGCAGACCTCAGTGCAAGAAAGAGTCTTTCCACCACTGAAAAAGCACAAAGGCCAAATTTGACATTAAAACAAGTACAAGATATTTACAATAAGCAGACCTCAGTGCAAGAAAGAGTCTTTACAACACTGAAAAAGCACAGAGGCCAACTTTGACATGAAAAGGTGTAAAAACAAGTACAAGATATTTACAATAAGCAGACCTCAGTGCAAGAAAGAGTCTTTCCACCACTGAAAAAGCACAAAGGCCAAATTTGACATTAAAACAAGTACAAGATATTTACAATAAGCAGACCTCAGTGCAAGAAAGAGTCTTTCCAACACTGAAAAAGCACAAAGGCCAACTTTGACATTAAAACGTGTAAAAACAAGTACAAGATATTTACAATAAGCAGACCTCAGTGCAAGAAAGAGTCTTTCCACCACTGAAAAAGCACAGAGGCCAACTTTGACATGAAAAGGTGTAAAAACAAGTACAAGATTTTAACAATAAGCAGACCTCGGTGCAAGAAAGAGTCTTTCCAACACTGAAAAAGCACAGAGGCCAACTTTGACATTAAAAGGTGTAAAAACAAGTACAAGATATTTACAATAAGCAGACCTCAGTGCAAGAAAGAGTCTTTCCAACACTGAAAAAGCACAGAGGCCAACTTTGACATTAAAAGGTGTAAAAACAAGTACAAGATATTTACAATAAGCAGACCTCAGTGCAAGAAAGAGTCTTTCCACCACTGAAGAAGCACAGAGGCCAACTTTGACATTAAAAGGTGTAAAAACAAGTACAAGATATTTACAATAAGCAGACCTCAGTGCAAGAAAGAGTCTTTACAACACTGAAAAAGCACAGAGGCCAAATTTGACATTAAAACAAGTACAAGATATTTACAATAAGCAGACCTCAGTGCAAGAAAGAGTCTTTCCACCACTGAAAAAGCACAAAGGCCAAATTTGACATTAAAACAAGTACAAGATATTTACAATAAGCAGACCTCAGTGCAAGAAAGAGTCTTTACAACACTGAAAAAGCACAGAGGCCAACTTTGACATGAAAAGGTGTAAAAACAAGTACAAGATATTTACAATAAGCAGACCTCAGTGCAAGAAAGAGTCTTTCCACCACTGAAAAAGCACAAAGGCCAAATTTGACATTAAAACAAGTACAAGATATTTACAATAAGCAGACCTCAGTGCAAGAAAGAGTCTTTACAACACTGAAAAAGCACAAAGGCCAACTTTGACATTAAAACGTGTAAAAACGAGTACAAGATATTTACAATAAGCAGACCTCAGTGCAAGAAAGAGTCTTTCCACCACTGAAAAAGCACAGAGGCCAAATTTGACATTAAAACAAGTACAAGATATTTACAATAAGCAGACCTCAGTGCAAGAAAGAGTCTTTCCACCACTGAAAAAGCACAAAGGCCAAATTTGACATTAAAACAAGTACAAGATATTTACAATAAGCAGACCTCAGTGCAAGAAAGAGTCTTTACAACACTGAAAAAGCACAAAGGCCAACTTTGACATTAAAACGTGTAAAAACGAGTACAAGATATTTACAATAAGCAGACCTCAGTGCAAGAAAGAGTCTTTCCACCACTGAAAAAGCATAAAGGCCAACTTTGACATTGAAACGTGTAAAAACAAGTACAAGATATTTACAATAAGCAGACCTCAGTGCAAGAAAGAGTCTTTACAACACTGAAAAAGCACAGAGGCCAACTTTGACATGAAAAGGTGTAAAAACAAGTACAAGATATTTACAATAAGCAGACCTCAGTGCAAGAAAGAGTCTTTCCACCACTGAAAAAGCACAAAGGCCAAATTTGACATTAAAACAAGTACAAGATATTTACAATAAGCAGACCTCAGTGCAAGAAAGAGTCTTTCCAACACTGAAAAAGCACAAAGGCCAACTTTGACATTAAAACGTGTAAAAACAAGTACAAGATATTTACAATAAGCAGACCTCAGTGCAAGAAAGAGTCTTTCCACCACTGAAAAAGCACAGAGGCCAACTTTGACATGAAAAGGTGTAAAAACAAGTACAAGATTTTAACAATAAGCAGACCTCGGTGCAAGAAAGAGTCTTTCCAACACTGAAAAAGCACAGAGGCCAACTTTGACATTAAAAGGTGTAAAAACAAGTACAAGATATTTACAATAAGCAGACCTCAGTGCAAGAAAGAGTCTTTCCAACACTGAAAAAGCACAGAGGCCAACTTTGACATTAAAAGGTGTAAAAACAAGTACAAGATATTTACAATAAGCAGACCTCAGTGCAAGAAAGAGTCTTTCCACCACTGAAGAAGCACAGAGGCCAACTTTGACATTAAAAGGTGTAAAAACAAGTACAAGATATTTACAATAAGCAGACCTCAGTGCAAGAAAGAGTCTTTACAACACTGAAAAAGCACAGAGGCCAAATTTGACATTAAAACAAGTACAAGATATTTACAATAAGCAGACCTCAGTGCAAGAAAGAGTCTTTCCACCACTGAAAAAGCACAAAGGCCAAATTTGACATTAAAACAAGTACAAGATATTTACAATAAGCAGACCTCAGTGCAAGAAAGAGTCTTTACAACACTGAAAAAGCACAGAGGCCAACTTTGACATGAAAAGGTGTAAAAACAAGTACAAGATATTTACAATAAGCAGACCTCAGTGCAAGAAAGAGTCTTTCCACCACTGAAAAAGCACAAAGGCCAAATTTGACATTAAAACAAGTACAAGATATTTACAATAAGCAGACCTCAGTGCAAGAAAGAGTCTTTACAACACTGAAAAAGCACAAAGGCCAACTTTGACATTAAAACGTGTAAAAACGAGTACAAGATATTTACAATAAGCAGACCTCAGTGCAAGAAAGAGTCTTTCCACCACTGAAAAAGCACAGAGGCCAAATTTGACATTAAAACAAGTACAAGATATTTACAATAAGCAGACCTCAGTGCAAGAAAGAGTCTTTCCACCACTGAAAAAGCACAAAGGCCAAATTTGACATTAAAACAAGTACAAGATATTTACAATAAGCAGATCTCAGTGCAAGAAAGAGTCTTTACAACACTGAAAAAGCACAAAGGCCAACTTTGACATTAAAACGTGTAAAAACGAGTACAAGATATTTACAATAAGCAGACCTCAGTGCAAGAAAGAGTCTTTCCACCACTGAAAAAGCACAGAGGCCAAATTTGACATTAAAACAAGTACAAGATATTTACAATAAGCAGACCTCAGTGCAAGAAAGAGTCTTTCCACCACTGAAAAAGCACAAAGGCCAACTTTGACATTAAAACAAGTACAAGATATTTACAATAAGCAGACCTCAGTGCAAGAAAGAGTCTTTCCACCACTGAAAAAGCACAAAGGCCAACTTTGACATTAAAACGTGTAAAAACGAGTACAAGATATTTACAATAAGCAGACCTCAGTGCAAGAAAGAGTCTTTCCACCACTGAAAAAGCACAAAGGCCAACTTTGACATTAAAACAAGTACAAGATATTTACAATAAGCAGACCTCAGTGCAAGAAAGAGTCTTTCCACCACTGAAAAAGCACAAAGGCCAACTTTGACATTAAAACAAGTACAAGATATTTACAATAAGCAGACCTCAGTGCAAGAAAGTGTCTTTCCACCACTGAAAAAGCACAGAGGCCAACTTTGACATTAAAAGGTGTAAAAACAAGTACAAGATATTTACAATAAGCAGACCTCAGTGCAAGAAAGAGTCTTTCCACCACTGAAAAAGCACAAAGGCCAAATTTGACATTAAAACAAGTACAAGATATTTACAATAAGCAGACCTCAGTGCAAGAAAGAGTCTTTACAACACTGAAAAAGCACAAAGGCCAACTTTGACATTAAAACGTGTAAAAACGAGTACAAGATATTTACAATAAGCAGACCTCAGTGCAAGAAAGAGTCTTTCCACCACTGAAAAAGCACAAAGGCCAAATTTGACATTAAAACAAGTACAAGATATTTACAATAAGCAGACCTCAGTGCAAGAAAGAGTCTTTACAACACTGAAAAAGCACAGAGGCCAACTTTGACATGAAAAGGTGTAAAAACAAGTACAAGATATTTACAATAAGCAGACCTCAGTGCAAGAAAGAGTCTTTCCACCACTGAAAAAGCACAAAGGCCAAATTTGACATTAAAACAAGTACAAGATATTTACAATAAGCAGACCTCAGTGCAAGAAAGAGTCTTTACAACACTGAAAAAGCACAAAGGCCAACTTTGACATTAAAACGTGTAAAAACGAGTACAAGATATTTACAATAAGCAGACCTCAGTGCAAGAAAGAGTCTTTCCACCACTGAAAAAGCACAGAGGCCAAATTTGACATTAAAACAAGTACAAGATATTTACAATAAGCAGACCTCAGTGCAAGAAAGAGTCTTTCCACCACTGAAAAAGCACAAAGGCCAAATTTGACATTAAAACAAGTACAAGATATTTACAATAAGCAGACCTCAGTGCAAGAAAGAGTCTTTCCACCACTGAAAAAGCACAAAGGCCAAATTTGACATTAAAACAAGTACAAGATATTTACAATAAGCAGACCTCAGTGCAAGAAAGAGTCTTTACAACACTGAAAAAGCACAGAGGCCAACTTTGACATGAAAAGGTGTAAAAACAAGTACAAGATATTTACAATAAGCAGACCTCAGTGCAAGAAAGAGTCTTTCCACCACTGAAAAAGCACAAAGGCCAAATTTGACATTAAAACAAGTACAAGATATTTACAATAAGCAGACCTCAGTGCAAGAAAGAGTCTTTACAACACTGAAAAAGCACAAAGGCCAACTTTGACATTAAAACGTGTAAAAACGAGTACAAGATATTTACAATAAGCAGACCTCAGTGCAAGAAAGAGTCTTTCCACCACTGAAAAAGCACAGAGGCCAAATTTGACATTAAAACAAGTACAAGATATTTACAATAAGCAGACCTCAGTGCAAGAAAGAGTCTTTCCACCACTGAAAAAGCACAAAGGCCAAATTTGACATTAAAACAAGTACAAGATATTTACAATAAGCAGATCTCAGTGCAAGAAAGAGTCTTTACAACACTGAAAAAGCACAAAGGCCAACTTTGACATTAAAACGTGTAAAAACGAGTACAAGATATTTACAATAAGCAGACCTCAGTGCAAGAAAGAGTCTTTCCACCACTGAAAAAGCACAGAGGCCAAATTTGACATTAAAACAAGTACAAGATATTTACAATAAGCAGACCTCAGTGCAAGAAAGAGTCTTTCCACCACTGAAAAAGCACAAAGGCCAAATTTGACATTAAAACAAGTACAAGATATTTACAATAAGCAGACCTCAGTGCAAGAAAGAGTCTTTACAACACTGAAAAAGCACAGAGGCCAACTTTGACATGAAAAGGTGTAAAAACAAGTACAAGATATTTACAATAAGCAGACCTCAGTGCAAGAAAGAGTCTTTCCACCACTGAAAAAGCACAAAGGCCAAATTTGACATTAAAACAAGTACAAGATATTTACAATAAGCAGACCTCAGTGCAAGAAAGAGTCTTTACAACACTGAAAAAGCACAAAGGCCAACTTTGACATTAAAACGTGTAAAAACGAGTACAAGATATTTACAATAAGCAGACCTCAGTGCAAGAAAGAGTCTTTCCACCACTGAAAAAGCACAAAGGCCAAATTTGACATTAAAACAAGTACAAGATATTTACAATAAGCAGACCTCAGTGCAAGAAAGAGTCTTTACAACACTGAAAAAGCACAGAGGCCAACTTTGACATGAAAAGGTGTAAAAACAAGTACAAGATATTTACAATAAGCAGACCTCAGTGCAAGAAAGAGTCTTTCCACCACTGAAAAAGCACAAAGGCCAAATTTGACATTAAAACAAGTACAAGATATTTACAATAAGCAGACCTCAGTGCAAGAAAGAGTCTTTACAACACTGAAAAAGCACAAAGGCCAACTTTGACATTAAAACGTGTAAAAACGAGTACAAGATATTTACAATAAGCAGACCTCAGTGCAAGAAAGAGTCTTTCCACCACTGAAAAAGCACAGAGGCCAAATTTGACATTAAAACAAGTACAAGATATTTACAATAAGCAGACCTCAGTGCAAGAAAGAGTCTTTCCACCACTGAAAAAGCACAAAGGCCAAATTTGACATTAAAACAAGTACAAGATATTTACAATAAGCAGACCTCAGTGCAAGAAAGAGTCTTTCCACCACTGAAAAAGCACAAAGGCCAAATTTGACATTAAAACAAGTACAAGATATTTACAATAAGCAGACCTCAGTGCAAGAAAGAGTCTTTACAACACTGAAAAAGCACAGAGGCCAACTTTGACATGAAAAGGTGTAAAAACAAGTACAAGATATTTACAATAAGCAGACCTCAGTGCAAGAAAGAGTCTTTCCACCACTGAAAAAGCACAAAGGCCAAATTTGACATTAAAACAAGTACAAGATATTTACAATAAGCAGACCTCAGTGCAAGAAAGAGTCTTTACAACACTGAAAAAGCACAAAGGCCAACTTTGACATTAAAACGTGTAAAAACGAGTACAAGATATTTACAATAAGCAGACCTCAGTGCAAGAAAGAGTCTTTCCACCACTGAAAAAGCACAGAGGCCAAATTTGACATTAAAACAAGTACAAGATATTTACAATAAGCAGACCTCAGTGCAAGAAAGAGTCTTTCCACCACTGAAAAAGCACAAAGGCCAAATTTGACATTAAAACAAGTACAAGATATTTACAATAAGCAGATCTCAGTGCAAGAAAGAGTCTTTACAACACTGAAAAAGCACAAAGGCCAACTTTGACATTAAAACGTGTAAAAACGAGTACAAGATATTTACAATAAGCAGACCTCAGTGCAAGAAAGAGTCTTTCCACCACTGAAAAAGCACAGAGGCCAAATTTGACATTAAAACAAGTACAAGATATTTACAATAAGCAGACCTCAGTGCAAGAAAGAGTCTTTCCACCACTGAAAAAGCACAAAGGCCAAATTTGACATTAAAACAAGTACAAGATATTTACAATAAGCAGACCTCAGTGCAAGAAAGAGTCTTTACAACACTGAAAAAGCACAGAGGCCAACTTTGACATGAAAAGGTGTAAAAACAAGTACAAGATATTTACAATAAGCAGACCTCAGTGCAAGAAAGAGTCTTTCCACCACTGAAAAAGCACAAAGGCCAAATTTGACATTAAAACAAGTACAAGATATTTACAATAAGCAGACCTCAGTGCAAGAAAGAGTCTTTACAACACTGAAAAAGCACAAAGGCCAACTTTGACATTAAAACGTGTAAAAACGAGTACAAGATATTTACAATAAGCAGACCTCAGTGCAAGAAAGAGTCTTTCCACCACTGAAAAAGCACAAAGGCCAACTTTGACATTGAAACGTGTAAAAACAAGTACAAGATATTTACAATAAGCAGACCTCAGTGCAAGAAAGAGTCTTTCCACCACTGAAAAAGCACAAAGGCCAACTTTGACATTAAAACGTGTAAAAACAAGTACAAGATATTTACAATAAGCAGACCTCAGTGCAAGAAAGAGTCTTTCCAACACTGAAAAAGCACAAAGGCCAACTTTGACATTAAAAGGTGTAAAAACAAGTACAAGATATTTACAATAAGCAGACCTCAGTGCAAGAAAGAGTCTTTCCAACACTGAAAAAGCACAGAGGCCAAATTTGACATTAAAACAAGTACAAGATATTTACAATAAGCAGACCTCAGTGCAAGAAAGAGTCTTTACAACACTGAAAAAGCACAGAGGCCAACTTTGACATGAAAAGGTGTAAAAACAAGTACAAGATATTTACAATAAGCAGACCTCAGTGCAAGAAAGAGTCTTTCCACCACTGAAAAAGCACAAAGGCCAAATTTGACATTAAAACAAGTACAAGATATTTACAATAAGCAGACCTCAGTGCAAGAAAGAGTCTTTACAACACTGAAAAAGCACAAAGGCCAACTTTGACATTAAAACGTGTAAAAACGAGTACAAGATATTTACAATAAGCAGACCTCAGTGCAAGAAAGAGTCTTTCCACCACTGAAAAAGCACAAAGGCCAACTTTGACATTGAAACGTGTAAAAACAAGTACAAGATATTTACAATAAGCAGACCTCAGTGCAAGAAAGAGTCTTTCCACCACTGAAAAAGCACAAAGGCCAACTTTGACATTAAAACGTGTAAAAACAAGTACAAGATATTTACAATAAGCAGACCTCAGTGCAAGAAAGAGTCTTTCCAACACTGAAAAAGCACAAAGGCCAACTTTGACATTAAAAGGTGTAAAAACAAGTACAAGATATTTACAATAAGCAGACCTCAGTGCAAGAAAGAGTCTTTCCAACACTGAAAAAGCACAGAGGCCAAATTTGACATTAAAACAAGTACAAGATATTTACAATAAGCAGACCTCAGTGCAAGAAAGAGTCTTTACAACACTGAAAAAGCACAGAGGCCAACTTTGACATGAAAAGGTGTAAAAACAAGTACAAGATATTTACAATAAGCAGACCTCAGTGCAAGAAAGAGTCTTTCCACCACTGAAAAAGCACAAAGGCCAAATTTGACATTAAAACAAGTACAAGATATTTACAATAAGCAGACCTCAGTGCAAGAAAGAGTCTTTACAACACTGAAAAAGCACAAAGGCCAACTTTGACATTAAAACGTGTAAAAACGAGTACAAGATATTTACAATAAGCAGACCTCAGTGCAAGAAAGAGTCTTTCCACCACTGAAAAAGCACAAAGGCCAACTTTGACATTGAAACGTGTAAAAACAAGTACAAGATATTTACAATAAGCAGACCTCAGTGCAAGAAAGAGTCTTTACAACACTGAAAAAGCACAGAGGCCAACTTTGACATGAAAAGGTGTAAAAACAAGTACAAGATATTTACAATAAGCAGACCTCAGTGCAAGAAAGAGTCTTTCCACCACTGAAAAAGCACAAAGGCCAAATTTGACATTAAAACAAGTACAAGATATTTACAATAAGCAGACCTCAGTGCAAGAAAGAGTCTTTCCAACACTGAAAAAGCACAAAGGCCAACTTTGACATTAAAACGTGTAAAAACAAGTACAAGATATTTACAATAAGCAGACCTCAGTGCAAGAAAGAGTCTTTCCACCACTGAAAAAGCACAGAGGCCAACTTTGACATGAAAAGGTGTAAAAACAAGTACAAGATTTTAACAATAAGCAGACCTCGGTGCAAGAAAGAGTCTTTCCAACACTGAAAAAGCACAGAGGCCAACTTTGACATTAAAAGGTGTAAAAACAAGTACAAGATATTTACAATAAGCAGACCTCAGTGCAAGAAAGAGTCTTTCCAACACTGAAAAAGCACAGAGGCCAACTTTGACATTAAAAGGTGTAAAAACAAGTACAAGATATTTACAATAAGCAGACCTCAGTGCAAGAAAGAGTCTTTCCACCACTGAAGAAGCACAGAGGCCAACTTTGACATTAAAAGGTGTAAAAACAAGTACAAGATATTTACAATAAGCAGACCTCAGTGCAAGAAAGAGTCTTTACAACACTGAAAAAGCACAGAGGCCAAATTTGACATTAAAACAAGTACAAGATATTTACAATAAGCAGACCTCAGTGCAAGAAAGAGTCTTTCCACCACTGAAAAAGCACAAAGGCCAAATTTGACATTAAAACAAGTACAAGATATTTACAATAAGCAGACCTCAGTGCAAGAAAGAGTCTTTACAACACTGAAAAAGCACAGAGGCCAACTTTGACATGAAAAGGTTTAAAAACAAGTACAAGATATTTACAATAAGCAGACCTCAGTGCAAGAAAGAGTCTTTCCACCACTGAAAAAGCACAAAGGCCAAATTTGACATTAAAACAAGTACAAGATATTTACAATAAGCAGACCTCAGTGCAAGAAAGAGTCTTTACAACACTGAAAAAGCACAAAGGCCAACTTTGACATTAAAACGTGTAAAAACGAGTACAAGATATTTACAATAAGCAGACCTCAGTGCAAGAAAGAGTCTTTCCACCACTGAAAAAGCACAGAGGCCAAATTTGACATTAAAACAAGTACAAGATATTTACAATAAGCAGACCTCAGTGCAAGAAAGAGTCTTTCCACCACTGAAAAAGCACAAAGGCCAAATTTGACATTAAAACAAGTACAAGATATTTACAATAAGCAGATCTCAGTGCAAGAAAGAGTCTTTACAACACTGAAAAAGCACAAAGGCCAACTTTGACATTAAAACGTGTAAAAACGAGTACAAGATATTTACAATAAGCAGACCTCAGTGCAAGAAAGAGTCTTTCCACCACTGAAAAAGCACAAAGGCCAAATTTGACATTAAAACAAGTACAAGATATTTACAATAAGCAGATCTCAGTGCAAGAAAGAGTCTTTACAACACTGAAAAAGCACAAAGGCCAACTTTGACATTAAAACGTGTAAAAACGCGTACAAGATATTTACAATAAGCAGACCTCAGTGCAAGAAAGAGTCTTTCCACCACTGAAAAAGCACAGAGGCCAAATTTGACATTAAAACAAGTACAAGATATTTACAATAAGCAGACCTCAGTGCAAGAAAGAGTCTTTCCACCACTGAAAAAGCACAAAGGCCAAATTTGACATTAAAACAAGTACAAGATATTTACAATAAGCAGACCTCAGTGCAAGAAAGAGTCTTTACAACACTGAAAAAGCACAGAGGCCAACTTTGACATGAAAAGGTGTAAAAACAAGTACAAGATATTTACAATAAGCAGACCTCAGTGCAAGAAAGAGTCTTTCCACCACTGAAAAAGCACAAAGGCCAAATTTGACATTAAAACAAGTACAAGATATTTACAATAAGCAGACCTCAGTGCAAGAAAGAGTCTTTACAACACTGAAAAAGCACAAAGGCCAACTTTGACATTAAAACGTGTAAAAACGAGTACAAGATATTTACAATAAGCAGACCTCAGTGCAAGAAAGAGTCTTTCCACCACTGAAAAAGCACAAAGGCCAACTTTGACATTGAAACGTGTAAAAACAAGTACAAGATATTTACAATAAGCAGACCTCAGTGCAAGAAAGAGTCTTTCCACCACTGAAAAAGCACAAAGGCCAACTTTGACATTAAAACGTGTAAAAACAAGTACAAGATATTTACAATAAGCAGACCTCAGTGCAAGAAAGAGTCTTTCCAACACTGAAAAAGCACAAAGGCCAACTTTGACATTAAAAGGTGTAAAAACAAGTACAAGATATTTACAATAAGCAGACCTCAGTGCAAGAAAGAGTCTTTCCAACACTGAAAAAGCACAGAGGCCAACTTTGACATTAAAAGGTGTAAAAACAAGTACAAGATATTTACAATAAGCAGACCTCAGTGCAAGAAAGAGTCTTTCCACCACTGAAAAAGCACAGAGGCCAACTTTGACATTAAAAGGTGTAAAAACAAGTACAAGATATTTACAATAAGCAGACCTCAGTGCAAGAAAGAGTCTTTCCACCACTGAAAAAGCACAGAGGCCAACTTTGACATTAAAAGGTGTAAAAACAAGTACAAGATATTTACAATAAGCAGACCTCAGTGCAAGAAAGAGTCTTTCCACCACTGAAAAAGCACAAAGGCCAACTTTGACATTAAAACGTGTAAAAACAAGTACAAGATATTTACAATAAGCAGACCTCAGTGCAAGAAAGAGTCTTTACACCACTGAAAAAGCACAGAGGCCAACTTTGACATGAAAAGGTGTAAAAACAAGTACAAGATATTTACAATAAGCAGACCTCAGTGCAAGAAAGAGTCTTTCCACCACTGAAGAAGCACAGAGGCCAACTTTGACATTAAAAGGTGTAAAAACAAGTACAAGATATTTACAATAAGCAGACCTCAGTGCAAGAAAGAGTCTTTACAACACTGAAAAAGCACAGAGGCCAAATTTGACATTAAAACAAGTACAAGATATTTACAATAAGCAGACCTCAGTGCAAGAAAGAGTCTTTCCACCACTGAAAAAGCACAAAGGCCAAATTTGACATTAAAACAAGTACAAGATATTTACAATAAGCAGACCTCAGTGCAAGAAAGAGTCTTTACAACACTGAAAAAGCACAGAGGCCAACTTTGACATGAAAAGGTGTAAAAACAAGTACAAGATATTTACAATAAGCAGACCTCAGTGCAAGAAAGAGTCTTTCCACCACTGAAAAAGCACAAAGGCCAAATTTGACATTAAAACAAGTACAAGATATTTACAATAAGCAGACCTCAGTGCAAGAAAGAGTCTTTACAACACTGAAAAAGCACAGAGGCCAACTTTGACATTAAAACGTGTAAAAACGAGTACAAGATATTTACAATAAGCAGACCTCAGTGCAAGAAAGAGTCTTTCCACCACTGAAAAAGCACAGAGGCCAAATTTGACATTAAAACAAGTACAAGATATTTACAATAAGCAGACCTCAGTGCAAGAAAGAGTCTTTCCACCACTGAAAAAGCACAAAGGCCAAATTTGACATTAAAACAAGTACAAGATATTTACAATAAGCAGACCTCAGTGCAAGAAAGAGTCTTTACAACACTGAAAAAGCACAGAGGCCAACTTTGACATGAAAAGGTGTAAAAACAAGTACAAGATATTTACAATAAGCAGACCTCAGTGCAAGAAAGAGTCTTTCCACCACTGAAAAAGCACAAAGGCCAAATTTGACATTAAAACAAGTACAAGATATTTACAATAAGCAGACCTCAGTGCAAGAAAGAGTCTTTCCAACACTGAAAAAGCACAAAGGCCAACTTTGACATTAAAACGTGTAAAAACAAGTACAAGATATTTACAATAAGCAGACCTCAGTGCAAGAAAGAGTCTTTCCACCACTGAAAAAGCACAAAGGCCAACTTTGACATTAAAACGTGTAAAAACAAGTACAAGATATTTACAATAAGCAGACCTCGGTGCAAGAAAGAGTCTTTCCAACACTGAAAAAGCACAGAGGCCAACTTTGACATTAAAAGGTGTAAAAACAAGTACAAGATATTTACAATAAGCAGACCTCAGTGCAAGAAAGAGTCTTTCCAACACTGAAAAAGCACAGAGGCCAACTTTGACATTAAAAGGTGTAAAAACAAGTACAAGATATTTACAATAAGCAGACCTCAGTGCAAGAAAGAGTCTTTCCACCACTGAAGAAGCACAGAGGCCAACTTTGACATTAAAAGGTGTAAAAACAAGTACAAGATATTTACAATAAGCAGACCTCAGTGCAAGAAAGAGTCTTTACAACACTGAAAAAGCACAAAGGCCAAATTTGACATTAAAACAAGTACAAGATATTTACAATAAGCAGACCTCAGTGCAAGAAAGAGTCTTTCCACCACTGAAGAAGCACAGAGGCCAACTTTGACATTAAAAGGTGTAAAAACAAGTACAAGATATTTACAATAAGCAGACCTCAGTGCAAGAAAGAGTCTTTACAACACTGAAAAAGCACAGAGGCCAAATTTGACATTAAAACAAGTACAAGATATTTACAATAAGCAGACCTCAGTGCAAGAAAGAGTCTTTCCACCACTGAAAAAGCACAAAGGCCAAATTTGACATTAAAACAAGTACAAGATATTTACAATAAGCAGACCTCAGTGCAAGAAAGAGTCTTTACAACACTGAAAAAGCACAGAGGCCAACTTTGACATGAAAAGGTGTAAAAACAAGTACAAGATATTTACAATAAGCAGACCTCAGTGCAAGAAAGAGTCTTTCCACCACTGAAAAAGCACAAAGGCCAAATTTGACATTAAAACAAGTACAAGATATTTACAATAAGCAGACCTCAGTGCAAGAAAGAGTCTTTACAACACTGAAAAAGCACAAAGGCCAACTTTGACATTAAAACGTGTAAAAACGAGTACAAGATATTTACAATAAGCAGACCTCAGTGCAAGAAAGAGTCTTTCCACCACTGAAAAAGCACAGAGGCCAAATTTGACATTAAAACAAGTACAAGATATTTACAATAAGCAGACCTCAGTGCAAGAAAGAGTCTTTCCACCACTGAAAAAGCACAAAGGCCAAATTTGACATTAAAACAAGTACAAGATATTTACAATAAGCAGACCTCAGTGCAAGAAAGAGTCTTTACAACACTGAAAAAGCACAAAGGCCAACTTTGACATTAAAACGTGTAAAAACGAGTACAAGATATTTACAATAAGCAGACCTCAGTGCAAGAAAGAGTCTTTCCACCACTGAAAAAGCACAGAGGCCAAATTTGACATTAAAACAAGTACAAGATATTTACAATAAGCAGACCTCAGTGCAAGAAAGAGTCTTTCCACCACTGAAAAAGCACAAAGGCCAAATTTGACATTAAAACAAGTACAAGATATTTACAATAAGCAGACCTCAGTGCAAGAAAGAGTCTTTACAACACTGAAAAAGCACAGAGGCCAACTTTGACATGAAAAGGTGTAAAAACAAGTACAAGATATTTACAATAAGCAGACCTCAGTGCAAGAAAGAGTCTTTCCACCACTGAAAAAGCACAAAGGCCAAATTTGACATTAAAACAAGTACAAGATATTTACAATAAGCAGACCTCAGTGCAAGAAAGAGTCTTTACAACACTGAAAAAGCACAAAGGCCAACTTTGACATTAAAACGTGTAAAAACGAGTACAAGATATTTACAATAAGCAGACCTCAGTGCAAGAAAGAGTCTTTCCACCACTGAAAAAGCACAAAGGCCAACTTTGACATTGAAACGTGTAAAAACAAGTACAAGATATTTACAATAAGCAGACCTCAGTGCAAGAAAGAGTCTTTCCACCACTGAAAAAG
This sequence comes from Perissodus microlepis, assembly GCF_051167445.1. Classification (NCBI taxonomy): domain Eukaryota; kingdom Metazoa; phylum Chordata; class Actinopteri; order Cichliformes; family Cichlidae; genus Perissodus; species Perissodus microlepis. The sequence goes on along the minus strand of NC_140466.1, from coordinate 29,049,990 downwards.
CACAAAGGCCAACTTTGACATTAAAACGTGTAAAAACAAGTACAAGATATTTACAATAAGCAGACCTCAGTGCAAGAAAGAGTCTTTCCACCACTGAAAAAGCACAGAGGCCAACTTTGACATGAAAAGGTGTAAAAACAAGTACAAGATATTTACAATAAGCAGACCTCAGTGCAAGAAAGAGTCTTTCCAACACTGAAAAAGCACAAAGGCCAACTTTGACATTAAAAGGTGTAAAAACAAGTACAAGATATTTACAATAAGCAGACCTCAGTGCAAGAAAGAGTCTTTCCAACACTGAAAAAGCACAGAGGCCAACTTTGACATTAAAAGGTGTAAAAACAAGTACAAGATATTTACAATAAGCAGACCTCAGTGCAAGAAAGAGTCTTTCCACCACTGAAAAAGCACAGAGGCCAACTTTGACATTAAAAGGTGTAAAAACAAGTACAAGATATTTACAATAAGCAGACCTCAGTGCAAGAAAGAGTCTTTCCAACACTGAAAAAGCACAGAGGCCAACTTTGACATTAAAAGGTGTAAAAACAAGTACAAGATATTTACAATAAGCAGACCTCAGTGCAAGAAAGAGTCTTTCCACCACTGAAAAAGCACAGAGGCCAACTTTGACATTAAAAGGTGTAAAAACAAGTACAAGATATTTACAATAAGCAGACCTCAGTGCAAGAAAGAGTCTTTCCACCACTGAAAAAGCACAAAGGCCAACTTTGACATTAAAACGTGTAAAAACAAGTACAAGATATTTACAATAAGCAGACCTCAGTGCAAGAAAGAGTCTTTACACCACTGAAAAAGCACAGAGGCCAACTTTGACATGAAAAGGTGTAAAAACAAGTACAAGATATTTACAATAAGCAGACCTCAGTGCAAGAAAGAGTCTTTCCAACACTGAAAAAGCACAAAGGCCAACTTTGACATTAAAAGGTGTAAAAACAAGTACAAGATATTTACAATAAGCAGACCTCAGTGCAAGAAAGAGTCTTTCCAACACTGAAAAAGCACAGAGGCCAACTTTGACATTAAAAGGTGTAAAAACAAGTACAAGATATTTACAATAAGCAGACCTCAGTGCAAGAAAGAGTCTTTCCACCACTGAAAAAGCACAGAGGCCAACTTTGACATTAAAAGGTGTAAAAACAAGTACAAGATATTTACAATAAGCAGACCTCAGTGCAAGAAAGAGTCTTTCCACCACTGAAAAAGCACAAAAGCCAACTTTGACATTAAAACAAGTACAAGATATTTACAATAAGCAGACCTCAGTGCAAGAAAGAGTCTTTCCACCACTGAAAAACCACAAAAAGGCCAACTTTGACATTGAAACAAGTACAAGATATTTACAGTAAGCAGACCTCAGTGCAAGAAAGACTCTTTCCACCACTGAAAAAGCACAAAGGCCAACTTTGACATTAAAAGGTGTAAAAACAAGTACAAGATATTTACAATAAGCAGACCTCAGTGCAAGAAAGAGTCTTTCCACCACTGAAAAAGCACAAAGGCCAACTTTGACATTAAAACAAGTACAAGATATTTACAATAAGCAGACCTCAGTGCAAGAAAGTGTCTTTCCACCACTGAAAAAGCACAAAGGCCAACTTTGACATTGAAACAAGTACAAGATATTTACAGTAAGCAGACCTCAGTGCAAGAAAGAGTCTTTCCACCACTGAAAAAGCACAGAGGCCAACTTTGACATTAAAAGGTGTAAAAACAAATACAAGTTATTTACAATAAGCAGACCTCAGTGCAAGAAAGAGTCTTTCCACCACTGAAAAAGCACAGAGGCCAACTTTGACATTAAAAGGTGTAAAAACAAGTACAAGATATTTACAATAAGCAGACCTCAGTGCAAGAAAGAGTCTTTCCACCACTGAAAAAGCACAAAAGCCAACTTTGACATTAAAACAAGTACAAGATATTTACAATAAGCAGACCTCAGTGCAAGAAAGAGTCTTTACAACACTGAAAAAGCACAAAAAGGCCAACTTTGACATTGAAACAAGTACAAGATATTTACAGTAAGCAGACCTCAGTGCAAGAAAGAGTCTTTCCACCACTGAAAAAGCACAAAGGCCAACTTTGACATTAAAGGTGTAAAAACAAGTACAAGATATTTACAATAAGCAGACCTCAGTGCAAGAAAGAGTCTTTCCACCACTGAAAAAGCACAAAGGCCAACTTTGACATTAAAAGGTGTAAAAACAAGTACAAGATATTTACAATAAGCAGACCTCAGTGCAAGAAAGAGTCTTTCCACCACTGAAAAAGCACAAAGGCCAACTTTGACATTAAAACAAGTACAAGATATTTACAATAAGCAGACCTCAGTGCAAGAAAGTGTCTTTCCACCACTGAAAAAGCACAAAGGCCAACTTTGACATTGAAACAAGTACAAGATATTTACAGTAAGCAGACCTCAGTGCAAGAAAGAGTCTTTCCACCACTGAAAAAGCACAGAGGCCAACTTTGACATTAAAAGGTGTAAAAACAAATACAAGTTATTTACAATAAGCAGACCTCAGTGCAAGAAAGAGTCTTTCCACCACTGAAAAAGCACAGAGGCCAACTTTGACATTAAAAGGTGTAAAAACAAGTACAAGATATTTACAATAAGCAGACCTCAGTGCAAGAAAGAGTCTTTCCACCACTGAAAAAGCACAAAAGCCAACTTTGACATTAAAACAAGTACAAGATATTTACAATAAGCAGACCTCAGTGCAAGAAAGAGTCTTTACAACACTGAAAAAGCACAAAAAGGCCAACTTTGACATTGAAACAAGTACAAGATATTTACAGTAAGCAGACCTCAGTGCAAGAAAGAGTCTTTCCACCACTGAAAAAGCACAAAGGCCAACTTTGACATTAAAGGTGTAAAAACAAGTACAAGATATTTACAATAAGCAGACCTCAGTGCAAGAAAGAGTCTTTCCACCACTGAAAAAGCACAAAGGCCAACTTTGACATTAAAAGGTGTAAAAACAAGTACAAGATATTTACAATAAGCAGACCTCAGTGCAAGAAAGAGTCTTTCCACCACTGAAAAAGCACAAAGGCCAACTTTGACATTAAAACAAGTACAAGATATTTACAATAAGCAGACCTCAGTGCAAGAAAGAGTCTTTCCACCACTGAAAAACCACAAAGGCCAACTTTGACATTGAAACAAGTACAAGATATTTACAGTAAGCAGACCTCAGTGCAAGAAAGAGTCTTTCCACCACTGAAAAAGCACAAAGGCCAACTTTGACATTAAAAGGTGTAAAAACAAGTACAAGATATTTACAATAAGCAGACCTCAGTGCAAGAAAGTGTCTTTCCACCACTGAAAAAGCACAAAGGCCAACTTTGACATTGAAACAAGTACAAGATATTTACAGTAAGCAGACCTCAGTGCAAGAAAGAGTCTTTCCACCACTGAAAAAGCACAAAGGCCAACTTTGACATTGAAACAAGTACAAGATATTTACAGTAAGCAGACCTCAGTGCAAGAAAGAGTCTTTCCACCACTGAAAAAGCACAAAGGCCAACTTTGACATTGAAACAAGTACAAGATATTTACAGTAAGCAGACCTCAGTGCAAGAAAGAGTCTTTCCACCACTGAAAAAGCACAAAGGCCAACTTTGACATTGAAACAAGTACAAGATATTTACAGTAAGCAGACCTCAGTGCAAGAAAGAGTCTTTCCACCACTGAAAAAGCACAAAGGCCAACTTTGACATTGAAACAAGTACAAGATATTTACAGTAAGCAGACCTCAGTGCAAGAAAGTGTCTTTCCACCACTGAAAAAGCACAAAGGCCAACTTTGACATTGAAACAAGTACAAGATATTTACAGTAAGCAGACCTCAGTGCAAGAAAGAGTCTTTCCACCACTGAAAAAGCACAAAGGCCAACTTTGACATTGAAACAAGTACAAGATATTTACAGTAAGCAGACCTCAGTGCAAGAAAGAGTCTTTCCACCACTGAAAAAGCACAAAGGCCAACTTTGACATTAAAACAAGTACAAGATATTTACAATAAGCAGACCTCAGTGCAAGAAAGTGTCTTTCCACCACTGAAAAAGCACAAAGGCCAACTTTGACATTGAAACAAGTACAAGATATTTACAGTAAGCAGACCTCAGTGCAAGAAAGAGTCTTTCCACCACTGAAAAACCACAAAGGCCAACTTTGACATTGAAACAAGTACAAGATATTTACAGTAAGCAGACCTCAGTGCAAGAAAGAGTCTTTCCACCACTGAAAAAGCACAAAGGCCAACTTTGACATTAAAAGGTGTAAAAACAAGTACAAGATATTTACAATAAGCAGACCTCAGTGCAAGAAAGTGTCTTTCCACCACTGAAAAAGCACAAAGGCCAACTTTGACATTGAAACAAGTACAAGATATTTACAATAAGCAGACCTCAGTGCAAGAAAGTGTCTTTCCACCACTGAAAAAGCACAAAGGCCAACTTTGACATTGAAACAAGTACAAGATATTTACAATAAGCAGACCTCAGTGCAAGAAAGAGTCTTTCCACCACTGAAAAAGCACAGAGGCCAACTTTGACATTAAAAGGTGTAAAAAAAGTACAAGATATTTACAATAAGCAGACCTCAGTGCAAGAAAGAGTCTTTCCACCACTGAAAAAGCACAAAGGCCAACTTTGACATTGAAACGTGTAAAAACAAGTACAAGATATTTACAATAAGCAGACCTCAGTGCAAGAAAGAGTCTTTCCACCACTGAAAAAGCACAAAGGCCAACTTTGACATTGAAAGGTGTAAAAACAAGTACAAGATATTTACAATAAGCAGACCTCAGTGCAAGAAAGAGTCTTTCCACCACTGAAAAAGCACAAAGGCCAACTTTGACATTAAAACGTGTAAAAACAAGTACAAGATATTTACAATAAGCAGACCTCAGTGCAAGAAAGAGTCTTTCCACCACTGAAAAAGCACAGAGGCCAACTTTGACATGAAAAGGTGTAAAAACAAGTACAAGATATTTACAATAAGCAGACCTCAGTGCAAGAAAGAGTCTTTCCAACACTGAAAAAGCACAAAGGCCAACTTTGACATTAAAAGGTGTAAAAACAAGTACAAGATATTTACAATAAGCAGACCTCAGTGCAAGAAAGAGTCTTTCCAACACTGAAAAACCACAGAGGCCAACTTTGACATTAAAAGGTGTAAAAACAAGTACAAGATATTTACAATAAGCAGACCTCAGTGCAAGAAAGAGTCTTTCCACCACTGAAAAAGCACAGAGGCCAACTTTGACATTAAAAGGTGTAAAAACAAGTACAAGATATTTACAATAAGCAGACCTCAGTGCAAGAAAGAGTCTTTCCAACACTGAAAAAGCACAAAGGCCAACTTTGACATTAAAAGGTGTAAAAACAAGTACAAGATATTTACAATAAGCAGACCTCAGTGCAAGAAAGAGTCTTTCCACCACTGAAAAAGCACAGAGGCCAACTTTGACATTAAAAGGTGTAAAAACAAGTACAAGATATTTACAATAAGCAGACCTCAGTGCAAGAAAGAGTCTTTCCACCACTGAAAAAGCACAAAGGCCAACTTTGACATTAAAACGTGTAAAAACAAGTACAAGATATTTACAATAAGCAGACCTCAGTGCAAGAAAGAGTCTTTACACCACTGAAAAAGCACAGAGGCCAACTTTGACATGAAAAGGTGTAAAAACAAGTACAAGATATTTACAATAAGCAGACCTCAGTGCAAGAAAGAGTCTTTCCAACACTGAAAAAGCACAGAGGCCAACTTTGACATTAAAAGGTGTAAAAACAAGTACAAGATATTTACAATAAGCAGACCTCAGTGCAAGAAAGAGTCTTTCCACCACTGAAAAAGCACAGAGGCCAACTTTGACATTAAAAGGTGTAAAAACAAGTACAAGATATTTACAATAAGCAGACCTCAGTGCAAGAAAGAGTCTTTCCACCACTGAAAAAGCACAAAAGCCAACTTTGACATTAAAACAAGTACAAGATATTTACAATAAGCAGACCTCAGTGCAAGAAAGAGTCTTTCCACCACTGAAAAACCACAAAAAGGCCAACTTTGACATTGAAACAAGTACAAGATATTTACAGTAAGCAGACCTCAGTGCAAGAAAGACTCTTTCCACCACTGAAAAAGCACAAAGGCCAACTTTGACATTAAAAGGTGTAAGAACAAGTACAAGATATTTACAATAAGCAGACCTCAGTGCAAGAAAGAGTCTTTCCACCACTGAAAAAGCACAAAGGCCAACTTTGACATTAAAACAAGTACAAGATATTTACAATAAGCAGACCTCAGTGCAAGAAAGTGTCTTTCCACCACTGAAAAAGCACAAAGGCCAACTTTGACATTGAAACAAGTACAAGATATTTACAGTAAGCAGACCTCAGTGCAAGAAAGAGTCTTTCCACCACTGAAAAAGCACAGAGGCCAACTTTGACATTAAAAGGTGTAAAAACAAATACAAGATATTTACAATAAGCAGACCTCAGTGCAAGAAAGAGTCTTTCCACCACTGAAAAAGCACAGAGGCCAACTTTGACATTAAAAGGTGTAAAAACAAGTACAAGATATTTACAATAAGCAGACCTCAGTGCAAGAAAGAGTCTTTCCACCACTGAAAAAGCACAAAAGCCAACTTTGACATTAAAACAAGTACAAGATATTTACAATAAGCAGACCTCAGTGCAAGAAAGAGTCTTTCCACCACTGAAAAAGCACAAAAAGGCCAACTTTGACATTGAAACAAGTACAAGATATTTACAGTAAGCAGACCTCAGTGCAAGAAAGAGTCTTTACAACACTGAAAAAGCACAAAGGCCAACTTTGACATTAAAAGGTGTAAAAACAAGTACAAGATATTTACAATAAGCAGACCTCAGTGCAAGAAAGAGTCTTTCCACCACTGAAAAAGCACAAAGGCCAACTTTGACATTAAAAGGTGTAAAAACAAGTACAAGATATTTACAATAAGCAGACCTCAGTGCAAGAAAGAGTCTTTCCACCACTGAAAAAGCACAAAGGCCAACTTTGACATTAAAACAAGTACAAGATATTTACAATAAGCAGACCTCAGTGCAAGAAAGAGTCTTTCCACCACTGAAAAACCACAGAGGCCAACTTTGACATTAAAAGGTGTAAAAACAAGTACAAGATACTTACAATAAGCAGACCTCAGTGCAAGAAAGAGTCTTTCCACCACTGAAAAAGCACAGAGGCCAACTTTGACATGAAAAGGTGTAAAAACAAGTACAAGATATTTACAATAAGCAGACCTCAGTGCAAGAAAGAGTCTTTCCACCACTGAAAAAGCAAAAAAGCCAACTTTGACATTAAAACAAGTACAAGATATTTACAATAAGCAGACCTCAGTGCAAGAAAGAGTCTTTCCACCACTGAAAAAGCACAGAGGCCAACTTTGACATTAAAACAAGTACAAGATATTTACAATAAGCAGACCTCAGTGCAAGAAAGAGTCTTTCCACCACTGAAAAAGCACAAAGGCCAACTTTGACATTAAAATGTGTAAAAACAAGTACAAGATATTTACAATAAGTAGACCTCAGTGCAAGAAAGAGTCTTTCCACCACTGAAAAAGCACAAAGGCCAACTTTGACATTAAAACAAGTACAAGATATTTACAATAAGCAGACCTCAGTGCAAGAAAGAGTCTTTACAACACCGAAAAAGCACAGAGGCCAACTTTGACATTAAAAGGTGTAAAAACAAGTACAAGATATTTACAATAAGCAGACCTCAGTGCAAGAAAGAGTCTTTACAACACCGAAAAAGCACAGAGGCCAACTTTGACATGAAAAGGTGTAAAAACAAGTACAAGATATTTACAATAAGCAGACCTCAGTGCAAGAAAGAGTCTTTCCAACACTGAAAAAGCACAGAGGCCAACTTTGACATTAAAAGGTGTAAAAACAAGTACAAGATATTTACAATAAGCAGACCTCAGTGCAAGAAAGAGTCTTTACAACACTGAAAAAGCACAAAGGCCAAATTTGACATTAAAACAAGTACAAGATATTTACAATAAGCAGACCTCAGTGCAAGAAAGAGTCTTTACAACACTGAAAAAGCACAAAGGCCAACTTTGACATTAAAACAAGTACAAGATATTTACAATAAGCAGACCTCAGTGCAAGAAAGAGTCTTTCCACCACTGAAAAAGCACAAAGGCCAACTTTGACATTAAAACAAGTACAAGATATTTACAATAAGCAGACCTCAGTGCAAGAAAGTGTCTTTCCACCACTGAAAAAGCACAAAGGCCAACTTTGACATTGAAACAAGTACAAGATATTTACAGTAAGCAGACCTCAGTGCAAGAAAGTGTCTTTCCACCACTGAAAAAGCACAAAGGCCAACTTTGACATTAAAACAAGTACAAGATATTTACAATAAGCAGACCTCAGTGCAAGAAAGAGTCTTTCCACCACTGAAAAAGCACAGAGGCCAACTTTGACATTAAAAGGTATAAAAACAAGTACAAGATTTTAACAATAAGCAGACCTCGGTGCAAGAAAGAGTCTTTCCAACACTGAAAAAGCACAAAGGCCAACTTTGACATTAAAAGGTGTAAAAACAAGTACAAGATATTTACAATAAGCAGACCTCGGTGCAAGAAAGAGTCTTTCCAACACTGAAAAAGCACAAAGGCCAACTTTGACATTAAAAGGTGTAAAAACAAGTACAAGATATTTACAATAAGCAGACCTCAGTGCAAGAAAGAGTCTTTCCAACACTGAAAAAGCACAGAGGCCAACTTTGACTTTAAAAGGTGTAAAAACAAGTACAAGATATTTACAATAAGCAGACCTCAGTGCAAGAAAGAGTCTTTCCACCACTGAAAAAGCACAGAGGCCAACTTTGACATTAAAAGGTGTAAAAACAAGTACAAGATATTTACAATAAGCAGACCTCAGTGCAAGAAAGAGTCTTTACAACACTGAAAAAGCACAGAGGCCAAATTTGACATTAAAACAAGTACAAGATATTTACAATAAGCAGACCTCAGTGCAAGAAAGAGTCTTTCCACCACTGAAAAAGCACAAAGGCCAAATTTGACATTAAAACAAGTACAAGATATTTACAATAAGCAGACCTCAGTGCAAGAAAGAGTCTTTACAACACTGAAAAAGCACAAAGGCCAACTTTGACATTAAAACGTGTAAAAACGAGTACAAGATATTTACAATAAGCAGACCTCAGTGCAAGAAAGAGTCTTTCCACCACTGAAAAAGCACAAAGGCCAAATTTGACATTAAAACAAGTACAAGATATTTACAATAAGCAGACCTCAGTGCAAGAAAGAGTCTTTACAACACTGAAAAAGCACAGAGGCCAACTTTGACATGAAAAGGTGTAAAAACAAGTACAAGATATTTACAATAAGCAGACCTCAGTGCAAGAAAGAGTCTTTCCACCACTGAAAAAGCACAAAGGCCAAATTTGACATTAAAACAAGTACAAGATATTTACAATAAGCAGACCTCGGTGCAAGAAAGAGTCTTTACAACACTGAAAAAGCACAAAGGCCAACTTTGACATTAAAACGTGTAAAAACGAGTACAAGATATTTACAATAAGCAGACCTCAGTGCAAGAAAGAGTCTTTCCACCACTGAAAAAGCACAAAGGCCAACTTTGACATTAAAACGTGTAAAAACAAGTACAAGATATTTACAATAAGCAGACCTCAGTGCAAGAAAGAGTCTTTCCACCACTGAAAAAGCACAAAGGCCAACTTTGACATTAAAACGTGTAAAAACAAGTACAAGATATTTACAATAAGCAGACCTCAGTGCAAGAAAGAGTCTTTCCACCACTGAAAAAGCACAGAGGCCAACTTTGACATGAAAAGGTGTAAAAACAAGTACAAGATATTTACAATAAGCAGACCTCGGTGCAAGAAAGAGTCTTTCCAACACTGAAAAAGCACAAAGGCCAACTTTGACATTAAAAGGTGTAAAAACAAGTACAAGATATTTACAATAAGCAGACCTCAGTGCAAGAAAGAGTCTTTCCACCACTGAAAAAGCACAAAGGCCAACTTTGACATTGAAACAAGTACAAGATATTTACAGTAAGCAGACCTCAGTGCAAGAAAGAGTCTTTCCAACACTGAAAAAGCACAAAGGCCAACTTTGACATTAAAAGGTGTAAAAACAAGTACAAGATATTTACAGTAAGCAGACCTCAGTGCAAGAAAGAGTCTTTCCACCACTGAAAAAGCACAAAGGCCAAATTTGACATTAAAACAAGTACAAGATATTTACAATAAGCAGACCTCGGTGCAAGAAAGAGTCTTTACAACACTGAAAAAGCACAAAGGCCAACTTTGACATTAAAAGGTGTAAAAACAAGTACAAGATATTTACAGTAAGCAGACCTCAGTGCAAGAAAGAGTCTTTCCACCACTGAAAAAGCACAAAGGCCAAATTTGACATTAAAACAAGTACAAGATATTTACAATAAGCAGACCTCGGTGCAAGAAAGAGTCTTTACAACACTGAAAAAGCACAAAGGCCAACTTTGACATTAAAACGTGTAAAAACGAGTACAAGATATTTACAATAAGCAGACCTCAGTGCAAGAAAGAGTCTTTCCACCACTGAAAAAGCACAAAGGCCAACTTTGACATTAAAACGTGTAAAAACAAGTACAAGATATTTACAATAAGCAGACCTCAGTGCAAGAAAGAGTCTTTCCACCACTGAAAAAGCACAGAGGCCAACTTTGACATGAAAAGGTGTAAAAACAAGTACAAGATATTTACAGTAAGCAGACCTCAGTGCAAGAAAGAGTCTTTCCACCACTGAAAAAGCACAAAGGCCAAATTTGACATTAAAACAAGTACAAGATATTTACAATAAGCAGACCTCGGTGCAAGAAAGAGTCTTTACAACACTGAAAAAGCACAAAGGCCAACTTTGACATTAAAACGTGTAAAAACGAGTACAAGATATTTACAATAAGCAGACCTCAGTGCAAGAAAGAGTCTTTCCACCACTGAAAAAGCACAAAGGCCAACTTTGACATGAAAAGGTGTAAAAACAAGTACAAGATATTTACAATAAGCAGACCTCGGTGCAAGAAAGAGTCTTTCCAACACTGAAAAAGCACAAAGGCCAACTTTGACATTAAAAGGTGTAAAAACAAGTACAAGATATTTACAATAAGCAGACCTCAGTGCAAGAAAGAGTCTTTTCACCACTGAAAAAGGACAAAGGCCAACTTTGACATTAAAATGTGTAAAAACAAGTACAAGATATTTACAATAAGCAGACCTCAGTGCAAGAAAGAGTCTTTCCACCACTGAAAAAGCACAAAGGCCAACTTTGACATTGAAACAAGTACAAGATATTTACAGTAAGCAGACCTCACTGCAAGAAAGAGTCTTTCCAACACTGAAAAAGCACAAAGGCCAACTTTGACATTAAAAGGTGTAAAAACAAGTACAAGATATTTACAGTAAGCAGACCTCAGTGCAAGAAAGAGTCTTTCCACCACTGAAAAAGCACAAAGGCCAACTTTGACATTAAAACGTGTAAAAACGAGTACAAGATATTTACAATAAGCAGACCTCAGTGCAAGAAAGAGTCTTTCCACCACTGAAAAAGCACAAAGGCCAACTTTGACATTAAAACGTGTAAAAACAAGTACAAGATATTTACAATAAGCAGACCTCAGTGCAAGAAAGAGTCTTTCCACCACTGAAAAAGCACAAAGGCCAACTTTGACATTAAAACGTGTAAAAACAAGTACAAGATATTTACAATAAGCAGACCTCAGTGCAAGAAAGAGTCTTTCCACCACTGAAAAAGCACAGAGGCCAACTTTGACATTAAAAGGTGTAAAAACAAGTACAAGATATTTACAATAAGCAGACCTCGGTGCAAGAAAGAGTCTTTCCAACACTGAAAAAGCACAAAGGCCAACTTTGACATGAAAAGGTGTAAAAACAAGTACAAGATATTTACAATAAGCAGACCTCAGTGCAAGAAAGAGTCTTTCCACCACTGAAAAAGCACAGAGGCCAACTTTGACCTTAAAACCAGTACAAGATATTTACAATAAGCAGACCTCAGTGCAAGAAAGAGTCTTTCCACCACTGAAAAAGCACAAAGGCCAACTTTGACATGAAAAGGTGTAAAAACAAGTACAAGATATTTACAATAAGCAGACCTCAGTGCAAGAAAGAGTCTTTCCACCACTGAAAAAGCACAGAGGCCAACTTTGACATGAAAAGGTGTAAAAACAAGTACAAGATATTTACAATAAGCAGACCTCAGTGCAAGAAAGAGTCTTTCCACCACTGAAAAAGCACAAAGGCCAACTTTGACATTGAAACAAGTACAAGATATTTACAATAAGCAGACCTCAGTGCAAGAAAGAGTCTTTCCACCACTGAAAAAGCACAAAGGCCAACTTTGACATTAAAAGGTGTAAAAACAAGTACAAGATATTTACATTAAGCAGACCTCAGTGCAAGAAAGAGTCTTTCCACCACTGAAAAAGCACAAAGGCCAAATTTGACATTAAAACAAGTACAAGATATTTACAATAAGCAGACCTCAGTGCAAGAAAGAGTCTTTACAACACTGAAAAAGCACAAAGGCCAACTTTGACATGAAAAGGTGTAAAAACAAGTACAAGATATTTACAATAAGCAGACCTCAGTGCAAGAAAGAGTCTTTACAACACTGAAAAAGCACAGAGGCAAAATTTGACATTAAAACAAGTACAAGATATTTACAATAAGCAGACCTCAGTGCAAGAAAGAGTCTTTCCACCACTGAAAAAGCACAAAGGCAAAATTTGACATTAAAACAAGTACAAGATATTTACAATAAGCAGACCTCAGTGCAAGAAAGAGTCTTTACAACACTGAAAAAGCACAAAGGCCAACTTTGACATTGAAACAAGTACAAGATATTTACAGTAAGCAGACCTCAGTGCAAGAAAGAGTCTTTCCACCACTGAAAAAGCACAGAGGCCAACTTTGACATGAAAAGGTGTAAAAACAAGTACAAGATATTTACAATAAGCAGACCTCAGTGCAAGAAAGAGTCTTTCCACCACTGAAAAAGCACAAAGGCCAACTTTGACATGAAAAGGTGTAAAAACAAGTACAAGATTTTAACAATAAGCAGACCTCAGTGCAAGAAAGAGTCTTTCCACCACTGAAAAAGCACAGAGGCCAACTTTAACATTAAAACGTGTAAAAACAAGTACAAGATATTTACAATAAGCAGACCTCAGTGCAAGAAAGAGTCTTTCCACCACTGAAAAAGCACAGAGGCCAACTTTGACATGAAAAGGTGTAAAAACAAGTACAAGATTTTAACAATAAGCAGACCTCAGTGCAAGAAAGAGTCTTTCCAACACTGAAAAAGCACAAAGGCCAACTTTGACATTAAAAGGTGTAAAAACAAGTACAAGATATTTACAATAAGCAGACCTCGGTGCAAGAAAGAGTCTTTCCAACACTGAAAAAGCACAAAGGCCAACTTTGACATTAAAAGGTGTAAAAACAAGTACAAGATATTTACAATAAGCAGACCTCGGTGCAAGAAAGAGTCTTTCCAACACTGAAAAAGCACAGAGGCCAACTTTGACATTAAAAGGTGTAAAAACAAGTACAAGATATTTACAATAAGCAGACCTCAGTGCAAGAAAGAGTCTTTCCACCACTGAAAAAGCACAGAGGCCAACTTTGACATTAAAAGGTGTAAAAACAAGTACAAGATATTTACAATAAGCAGACCTCAGTGCAAGAAAGAGTCTTTACAACACTGAAAAAGCACAGAGGCCAAATTTGACATTAAAACAAGTACAAGATATTTACAATAAGCAGACCTCAGTGCAAGAAAGAGTCTTTCCACCACTGAAAAAGCACAAAGGCCAAATTTGACATTAAAACAAGTACAAAATATTTACAATAAGCAGACCTCAGTGCAAGAAAGAGTCTTTACAACACTGAAAAAGCACAGAGGCCAACTTTGACATGAAAAGGTGTAAAAACAAGTACAAGATATTTACAATAAGCAGACCTCAGTGCAAGAAAGAGTCTTTCCACCACTGAAAAAGCACAAAGGCCAAATTTGACATTAAAACAAGTACAAGATATTTACAATAAGCAGACCTCAGTGCAAGAAAGAGTCTTTACAACACTGAAAAAGCACAAAGGCCAACTTTGACATTAAAACGTGTAAAAACGAGTACAAGATATTTACAATAAGCAGACCTCAGTGCAAGAAAGAGTCTTTCCACCACTGAAAAAGCACAAAGGCCAACTTTGACATTAAAACGTGTAAAAACAAGTACAAGATATTTACAATAAGCAGACCTCAGTGCAAGAAAGAGTCTTTCCACCACTGAAAAACCACAGAGGCCAACTTTGACATTAAAACGTGTAAAAACAAGTACAAGATATTTACAATAAGCAGACCTCAGTGCAAGAAAGAGTCTTTCCACCACTGAAAAAGCACCGAGGCCAACTTTGACATGAAAAGGTGTAAAAACAAGTACAAGATATTTACAATAAGCAGACCTCGGTGCAAGAAAGAGTCTTTCCAACACTGAAAAAGCACAAAGGCCAACTTTGACATTAAAAGGTGTAAAAACAAGTACAAGATATTTACAATAAGCAGACCTCAGTGCAAGAAAGAGTCTTTCCAACACTGAAAAAGCACAAAGGCCAACTTTGACATTAAAATGTGTAAAAACAAGTACAAGATATTTACAATAAGCAGACCTCAGTGCAAGAAAGAGTCTTTCCACCACTGAAAAAGCACAAAGGCCAACTTTGACATTAAAACAAGTACAAGATATTTACAATAAGCAGACCTCAGTGCAAGAAAGAGTCTTTCCACCACTGAAAAAGCACAAAGGCCAACTTTAACATTAAAACGTGTAAAAACAAGTACAAGATATTTACAATAAGCAGACCTCAGTGCAAGAAAGAGTCTTTCCACCACTGAAAAAGCACAGAGGCCAACTTTGACATGAAAAGGTGTAAAAACAAGTACAAGATATTTACAATAAGCAGACCTCAGTGCAAGAAAGAGTCTTTCCACCACTGAAAAAGCACAGAGGCCAAATTTGACATGAAAAGGTGTAAAAACAAGTACAAGATATTTACAATAAGCAGACCTCAGTGCAAGAAAGAGTCTTTCCACCACTGAAAAAGCACAAAGGCCAACTTTGACATGAAAAGGTGTAAAAACAAGTACAAGATATTTACAATAAGCAGACCTCAGTGCAAGAAAGAGTCTTTCCACCACTGAAAAAGCACAGAGGCCAACTTTGACATGAAAAGGTGTAAAAACAAGTACAAGATATTTACAATAAGCAGACCTCAGTGCAAGAAAGAGTCTTTCCAACACTGAAAAAGCACAAAGGCCAACTTTGACATTAAAAGGTGTAAAAACAAGTACAAGATATTTACAGTAAGCAGACCTCAGTGCAAGAAAGAGTCTTTCCACCACTGAAAAAGCACAAAGGCCAAATTTGACATTAAAACAAGTACAAGATATTTACAATAAGCAGACCTCAGTCCAAGAAAGAGTCTTTACAACACTGAAAAAGCACAAAGGCCAACTTTGACATGAAAAGGTGTAAAAACAAGTACAAGATATTTACAATAAGCAGACCTCAGTGCAAGAAAGAGTCTTTCCACCACTGAAAAAGCACAAAGGCCAACTTTGACATTAAAACAAGTACAAGATATTTACAATAAGCAGACCTCAGTGCAAGAAAGTGTCTTTCCACCACTGAAAAAGCACAAAGGCCAACTTTGACATTGAAACAAGTACAAGATATTAACAGTAAGCAGACCTCAGTGCAAGAAAGTGTCTTTCCACCACTGAAAAAGCACAAAGGCCAACTTTGACATTAAAAGGTGTAAAAACAAGTAGAAGATATTTACAATAAGCAGACCTCAGTGCAAGAAAGAGTCTTTCCACCACTGAAAAAGCACAGAGGCCAACTTTGACATGAAAAGGTCTAAAAACAAGTACAAGATATTTACAATAAGCAGACCTCAGTGCAAGAAAGAGTCTTTCCACCACTGAAAAAGCACAAAGGCAAAATTTGACATTAAAACAAGTACAAGATATTTACAATAAGCAGACCTGAGTGCAAGAAAGAGTCTTTCCACCACTGAAAAAGCACAGAGGCCAACTTTGACATGAAAAGGTCTAAAAACAAGTACAAGATATTTACAATAAGCAGACCTCAGTGCAAGAAAGAGTCTTTCCACCACTGAAAAAGCACAAAGGCCAACTTTGACATTAAAACAAGTACAAGATATTTACAATAAGCAGACCTCAGTGCAAGAAAGTGTCTTTCCACCACTGAAAAAGCACAAAGGCCAACTTTGACATTGAAACAAGTACAAGATATTAACAGTAAGCAGACCTCAGTGCAAGAAAGTGTCTTTCCACCACTGAAAAAGCACAAAGGCCAACTTTGACATTAAAAGGTGTAAAAACAAGTAGAAGATATTTACAATAAGCAGACCTCAGTGCAAGAAAGAGTCTTTCCACCACTGAAAACGCACAAAGGCAAAATTTGACATTAAAACAAGTACAAGATATTTACAATAAGCAGACCTGAGTGCAAGAAAGAGTCTTTCCACCACTGAAAAAGCACAGAGGCCAACTTTGACATTAAAAGGTGTAAAAACAAGTACAAGATATTTACAATAAGCAGACCTCAGTGCAAGAAAGAGTCTTTCCACCACTGAAAAAGCACAAAGGCCAACTTTGACATTAAAACAAGTACAAGATATTTACAATAAGCAGACCTCAGTGCAAGAAAGTGTCTTTCCACCACTGAAAAGGCACAAAGGCCAACTTTGACATTGAAACAAGTACAAGATATTTACAATAAGCAGACCTCAGTGCAAGAAAGTGTCTTTCCACCACTGAAAAAGCACAAAGGCCAACTTTGACATTAAAACAAGTACAAGATATTTACAATAAGCAGACCTCAGTGCAAGAAAGTGTCTTTCCACCACTGAAAAAGCACAAAGGCCAACTTTGACATTGAAACAAGTACAAGATATTTACAGTAAGCAGACCTCAGTGCAGGAAAGAGTCTTTCCACCACTGAAAAAGCACAGAGGCCAACTTTGACATTAAAAGGTGTAAAAACAAGTACAAGTTATTTACAATAAGCAGACCTCAGTGCAAGAAAGAGTCTTTCCACCACTGAAAAAGCACAAAGGCCAAATTTGACATTAAAACAAGTACAAGATATTTACAATAAGCAGACCTCAGTGCAAGAAAGAGTCTTTACAACACTGAAAAAGCACAGAGGCCAACTTTGACATGAAAAGGTGTAAAAACAAGTACAAGATATTTACAATAAGCAGACCTCAGTGCAAGAAAGTCTTTACAACACTGAAAAAGCACAGAGGCCAACTTTGACATGAAAAGGTGTAAAAACAAGTACAAGATATTTACAATAAGCAGACCTCAGTGCAAGAAAGAGTCTTTCCACCACTGAAAAAGCACAAAGGCCAACTTTGACATTAAAACAAGTACAAGATATTTACAATAAGCAGACCTCAGTGCAAGAAAGAGTCTTTCCACCACTGAAAAAGCACAAAGGCCAACTTTGACATTAAAACAAGTACAAGATATTTACAATAAGCAGACCTCAGTGCAAGAAAGAGTCTTTCCACCACTGAAAAAGCACAAAGGCCAAATTTGACATTAAAACAAGTACAAGATATTTACAATAAGCAGACCTCAGTGCAAGAAAGAGTCTTTCCAACACTGAAAAAGCACAAAGGCCAACTTTGACATGAAAAGGTGTAAAAACAAGTACAAGATATTTACAATAAGCAGACCTCAGTGCAAGAAAGTGTCTTTCCAACACTGAAAAAGCACAAAGGCCAACTTTGACATGAAAAGGTGTAAAAACAAGTACAAGATATTTACAATAAGCAGACCTCAGTGCAAGAAAGTGTCTTTCCACCACTGAAAAAGCACAAAGGCCAACTTTGAAATTAAAACAAGTACAAGATATTTACAATAAGCAGACCTCAGTGCAAGAAAGAGTCTTTCCACCACTGAAAAAGCACAAAGGCCAACTTTGACATTAAAACAAGTACAAGATATTTACAATAAGCAGACCTCAGTGCAAGAAAGACTCTTTCCACCACTGAAAAAGCACAGAGGCCAACTTTGACCTTAAAACCAGTACAAGATATTTACAATAAGCAGACCTCAGTGCAAGAAAGAGTCTTTCCACCACTGAAAAAGCACAGAGGCCAAATTTGACATGAAAAGGTGTAAAAACAAGTACAAGATATTTACAATAAGCAGACCTCAGTGCAAGAAAGAGTCTTTCCACCACTGAAAAAGCACAAAGGCCAACTTTGACATTAAAACAAGTACAAGATATTTACAATAAGCAGACCTCAGTGCAAGAAAGAGTCTTTCCACCACTGAAAAAGCACAAAGGCCAACTTTGACATTAAAACAAGTACAAGATATTTACAATAAGCAGACCTCAGTGCAAGAAAGTGTCTTTCCACCACTGAAAAAGCACAGAGGCCAACTTTGACATTAAAAGGTTTAAAAACAAGTACAAGATATGTACAATAAGCAGACCTCAGTGCAAGAAAGAGTCTTTCCACCACTGAAAAAGCACAGAGGCCAACTTTGACATTAAAAGGTGTAAAAACAAATACAAGATATTTACAATAAGCAGACCTCAGTGCAAGAAAGAGTCTTTCCACCACTGAAAAAGCACAAAGGCCAACTTTGGCATTAAAACAAGTACAAGATATTTACAATAAGCAGACCTCAGTGCAAGAAAGTGTCTTTCCACCACTGAAAAAGCACAGAGGCCAACTTTGACATTAAAAGGTGTAAAAACAAGTACAAGATATTTACAATAAGCAGACCTCAGTGCAAGAAAGAGTCTTTCCACCACTGAAAAAGCACAGAGGCCAACTTTGACATTAAAAGGTGTTCAAACAAGTACAAGATATTTACAATGAGCAGACCTCAGTGCAAGAAAGAGTCTTTCCACCACTGAAAAAGCACAAAGGCCAACTTTGACATTAAAACAAGTACAAGATATTTACAATAAGCAGACCTCAGTGCAAGAAAGACTCTTTCCACCACTGAAAAAGCACAGAGGCCAACTTTGACCTTAAAACCAGTACAAGATATTTACAATAAGCAGACCTCAGTGCAAGAAAGAGTCTTTCCACCACTGAAAAAGCACAGAGGCCAAATTTGACATGAAAAGGTGTAAAAACAAGTACAAGATATTTACAATAAGCAGACCTCAGTGCAAGAAAGAGTCTTTCCACCACTGAAAAAGCACAAAGGCCAACTTTGACATTAAAACAAGTACAAGATATTTACAATAAGCACACCTCAGTGCAAGAAAGAGTCTTTCCACCACTGAAAAAGCACAAAGGCCAACTTTGACATTAAAACAAGTACAAGATATTTACAATAAGCAGACCTCAGTGCAAGAAAGTGTCTTTCCACCACTGAAAAAGCACAGAGGCCAACTTTGACATTAAAAGGTTTAAAAACAAGTACAAGATATGTACAATAAGCAGACCTCAGTGCAAGAAAGAGTCTTTCCACCACTGAAAAAGCACAGAGGCCAACTTTGACATTAAAAGGTGTAAAAACAAATACAAGATATTTACAATAAGCAGACCTCAGTGCAAGAAAGAGTCTTTCCACCACTGAAAAAGCACAAAGGCCAACTTTGGCATTAAAACAAGTACAAGATATTTACAATAAGCAGACCTCAGTGCAAGAAAGTGTCTTTCCACCACTGAAAAAGCACAGAGGCCAACTTTGACATTAAAAGGTGTAAAAACAAGTACAAGATATTTACAATAAGCAGACCTCAGTGCAAGAAAGAGTCTTTCCACCACTGAAAAAGCACAGAGGCCAACTTTGACATTAAAAGGTGTTCAAACAAGTACAAGATATTTACAATGAGCAGACCTCAGTGCAAGAAAGAGTCTTTCCACCACTGAAAAAGCACAAAGGCCAACTTTGACATTAAAACAAGTACAAGATATTTACAATAAGCAGACCTCAGTGCAAGAAAGACTCTTTCCACCACTGAAAAAGCACAGAGGCCAACTTTGACCTTAAAACCAGTACAAGATATTTACAATAAGCAGACCTCAGTGCAAGAAAGAGTCTTTCCACCACTGAAAAAGCACAGAGGCCAAATTTGACATGAAAAGGTGTAAAAACAAGTACAAGATATTTACAATAAGCAGACCTCAGTGCAAGAAAGAGTCTTTCCACCACTGAAAAAGCACAAAGGCCAACTTTGACATTAAAACAAGTACAAGATATTTACAATAAGCAGACCTCAGTGCAAGAAAGAGTCTTTCCACCACTGAAAAAGCACAAAGGCCAACTTTGACATTAAAACAAGTACAAGATATTTACAATAAGCAGACCTCAGTGCAAGAAAGTGTCTTTCCACCACTGAAAAAGCACAGAGGCCAACTTTGACATTAAAAGGTGTAAAAACAAGTACAAGATATTTACAATAAGCAGACCTCAGTGCAAGAAAGAGTCTTTCCACCACTGAAAAAGCACAGAGGCCAACTTTGACATTAAAAGGTGTAAAAACAAGTACAAGATATTTACAATAAGCAGACCTCAGTGCAAGAAAGAGTCTTTCCACCACTGAAAAAGCACAAAGGCCAACTTTGGCATTAAAACAAGTACAAGATATTTACAGTAAGCAGACCTCAGTGCAAGAAAGTGTCTTTCCACCACTGAAAAAGCACAGAGGCCAACTTTGACATTAAAAGGTGTAAAAACAAGTACAAGATATTTACAATAAGCAGACCTCAGTGCAAGAAAGAGTCTTTCCACCACTGAAAAAGCACAGAGGCCAACTTTGACATTAAAAGGTGTTCAAACAAGTACAAGATATTTACAATGAGCAGACCTCAGTGCAAGAAAGAGTCTTTCCACCACTGAAAAAGCACAAAGGCCAACTTTGACATTAAAACAAGTACAAGATATTTACAATAAGCAGACCTCAGTGCAAGAAAGTGTCTTTCCACCACTGAAAAAGCACAAAGGCCAACTTTGACATTAAAACAAGTACAAGATATTTACAATAAGCAGACCTCAGTGCAAGAAAGAGTCTTTCCAACACTGAAAAAGCACGAAGGCCAACTTTGACATTAAAATGTGTAAAAACAAGTACAAGATATTTACAGTAAGCAGACCTCAGTGCAAGAAAGAGTCTTTCCACCACTGAAAAAGCACAAAGGCCAAATTTGACATTAAAACAAGTACAAGATATTTACAATAAGCAGACCTCAGTGCAAGAAAGAGTCTTTACAACACTGAAAAAGCACAAAGGCCAACTTTGACATGAAAAGGTGTAAAAACAAGTACAAGATATTTACAATAAGCAGACCTCAGTGCAAGAAAGAGTCTTTACAACACTGAAAAAGCACAGAGGCCAAATTTGACATTAAAACAAGTACAAGATATTTACAATAAGCAGACCTCAGTGCAAGAAAGAGTCTTTCCACCACTGAAAAAGCACAAAGGCAAAATTTGACATTAAAACAAGTACAAGATATTTACAATAAGCAGACCTCAGTGCAAGAAAGAGTCTTTCCACCACTGAAAAAGCACAAAGGCCAACTTTGACATTAAAACAAGTACAAGATATTTACAATAAGCAGACCTCAGTGCAAGAAAGAGTCTTTCCACCACTGAAAAAGCACAAAGGCCAACTTTGACATTGAAACAAGTACAAGATATTAACAGTAAGCAGACCTCAGTGCAAGAAAGTGTCTTTCCACCACTGAAAAAGCACAAAGGCCAACTTTGACATTGAAACAAGTACAAGATATTTACAATAAGCAGACCTCAGTGCAAGAAAGTGTCTTTCCACCACTGAAAAAGCACAGAGGCCAACTTTGACATTAAAAGGTGTAAAAACAAGTAGAAGATATTTACAATAAGCAGACCTCAGTGCAAGAAAGAGTCTTTCCACGACTGAAAAAGCACAAAGGCAAAATTTGACATTAAAACAAGTACAAGATATTTACAATAAGCAGACCTCAGTGCAAGAAAGAGTCTTTCCACCACTGAAAAAGCACAAAGGCAAAATTTGACATTAAAACAAGTAAAAGATATTTACAATAAGCAGACCTGAGTGCAAGAAAGAGTCTTTCCACCACTGAAAAAGCACAGAGGCCAACTTTGACATTAAAACAAGTACAAGATATTTACAATAAGCAGACCTCAGTGCAAGAAAGAGTCTTTACAACACTGAAAAAGCACAGAGGCCAACTTTGACATGAAAAGGTGTAAAAACAAGTACAAGATATTTACAATAAGCAGACCTCAGTGCAAGAAAGAGTCTTTCCACCACTGAAAAAGCACAAAGGCCAACTTTGACATTAAAACAAGTACAAGATATTTACAATAAGCAGACCTCAGTGCAAGAAAGTGTCTTTCCACCACTGAAAAGGCACAAAGGCCAACTTTGACATTGAAACAAGTACAAGATATTTACAATAAGCAGACCTCAGTCCAAGAAAGTGTCTTTCCACCACTGAAAAAGCACAAAGGCCAACTTTGACATTGAAACAAGTACAAGATATTTACAGTAAGCAGACCTCAGTGCAGGAAAGAGTCTTTCCACCACTGAAAAAGCACAGAGGCCAAATTTGACATGAAAAGGTGTAAAAACAAGTACAAGTTATTTACAATAAGCAGACCTCAGTGCAAGAAAGAGTCTTTCCACCACTGAAAAAGCACAAAGGCCAACTTTGACATTAAAACAAGTACAAGATATTTACAATAAGCAGACCTCAGTGCAAGAAAGTGTCTTTCCACCACTGAAAAGGCACAAAGGCCAACTTTGACATTGAAACAAGTACAAGATATTAACAGTAAGCAGACCTCAGTGCAAGAAAGTGTCTTTCCACCACTGAAAAAGCACAAAGGCCAACTTTGACATTGAAACAAGTACAAGATATTTACAATAAGCAGACCTCAGTGCAAGAAAGTGTCTTTCCACCACTGAAAAAGCACAGAGGCCAACTTTGACATTAAAAGGTGTAAAAACAAGTAGAAGATATTTACAATAAGCAGACCTCAGTGCAAGAAAGAGTCTTTCCACCACTGAAAAAGCACAAAGGCAAAATTTGACATTAAAACAAGTACAAGATATTTACAATAAGCAGACCTGAGTGCAAGAAAGAGTCTTTCCACCACTGAAAAAGCACAGAGGCCAACTTTGACATTAAAAGGTGTAAAAACAAGTACAAGATATTTACAATAAGCAGACCTCAGTGCAAGAAAGAGTCTTTCCACCACTGAAAAAGCACAAAGGCCAACTTTGACATTAAAACAAGTACAAGATATTTACAATAAGCAGACCTCAGTGCAAGAAAGTGTCTTTCCACCACTGAAAAGGCACAAAGGCCAACTTTGACATTGAAACAAGTACAAGATATTTACAATAAGCAGACCTCAGTGCAAGAAAGTGTCTTTCCACCACTGAAAAAGCACAAAGGCCAACTTTGACATTAAAACAAGTACAAGATATTTACAATAAGCAGACCTCAGTGCAAGAAAGAGTCTTTCCACCACTGAAAAAGCACAAAGGCCAACTTTGACATTAAAACAAGTACAAGATATTTACAATAAGCAGACCTCAGTGCAAGAAAGTGTCTTTCCACCACTGAAAAAGCACAGAGGCCAACTTTGACATTGAAACAAGTACAAGATATTTACAGTAAGCAGACCTCAGTGCAGGAAAGAGTCTTTCCACCACTGAAAAAGCACAGAGGCCAAATTTGACATGAAAAGGTGTAAAAACAAGTACAAGTTATTTACAATAAGCAGACCTCAGTGCAAGAAAGAGTCTTTCCACCACTGAAAAAGCACAAAGGCCAAATTTGACATTAAAACAAGTACAAGATATTTACAATAAGCAGACCTCAGTGCAAGAAAGAGTCTTTACAACACTGAAAAAGCACAGAGGCCAACTTTGACATGAAAAGGTGTAAAAACAAGTACAAGATATTTACAATAAGCAGACCTCAGTGCAAGAAAGAGTCTTTACAACACTGAAAAAGCACAGAGGCCAACTTTGACATGAAAAGGTGTAAAAACAAGTACAAGATATTTACAATAAGCAGACCTCAGTGCAAGAAAGAGTCTTTCCACCACTGAAAAAGCACAGAGGCCAACTTTGACATTAAAACGTGTAAAAACAAGTACAAGATATTTACAATAAGCAGACCTCAGTGCAAGAAAGAGTCTTTCCACCACTGAAAAAGCACAAAGGCCAAATTTGACATTAAAACAAGTACAAGATATTTACAATAAGCAGACCTCAGTGCAAGAAAGACTCTTTCCAACACTGAAAAAGCACAAAGGCCAACTTTGACATGAAAAGGTGTAAAAACAAGTACAAGATATTTACAATAAGCAGACCTCAGTGCAAGAAAGTGTCTTTCCAACAGTGAAAAAGCACAAAGGCCAACTTTGACATGAAAAGGTGTAAAAACAAGTACAAGATATTTACAATAAGCAGACCTCAGTGCAAGAAAGTGTCTTTCCAACAGTGAAAAAGCACAGAGGCCAACTTTGACATTAAAACAAGTACAACATATTTACAATAAGCACACCTCAGTGCAAGAAAGAGTCTTTCCACCACTGAAAAAGCACAAAGGCCAACTTTGACATTAAAACAAGTACAAGATATTTACAATAAGCAGACCTCAGTGCAAGAAAGAGTCTTTCCACCACTGAAAAAGCACAGAGGCCAAATTTGACATGAAAAGGTGTAAAAACAAGTACAAGATATTTACAATAAGCAGACCTCAGTGCAAGAAAGAGTCTTTCCACCACTGAAAAAGCACAAAGGCCAACTTTGACATTAAAAGGTGTAAAAACAAGTACAAGATATTTACAATAAGCAGACCTCAGTGCAAGAAAGAGTCTTTCCACCACTGAAAAAGCACAAAGGCCAACTTTGACATTAAAACAAGTACAA
This sequence comes from Perissodus microlepis, assembly GCF_051167445.1. NCBI lineage: Eukaryota > Metazoa > Chordata > Actinopteri > Cichliformes > Cichlidae > Perissodus > Perissodus microlepis. The sequence continues at coordinate 29,024,896 of NC_140466.1, read as the reverse complement.
GATATTTACAATAAGCAGACCTCAGTGCAAGAAAGAGTCTTTCCACCACTGAAAAAGCACAAAGGCCAATTTTGACATTAAAACAAGTACAAGATATTTACAATAAGCAGACCTCAGTGCAAGAAAGTGTCTTTCCACCACTGAAAAAGCACAGAGGCCAACTTTGACATTAAAAGGTGTAAAAACAAGTACAAGATATTTACAATAAGCAGACCTCAGTGCAAGAAAGAGTCTTTCCACCACTGAAAAAGCACAGAGGCCAACTTTGACATTAAAAGGTGTAAAAACAAGTACAAGATATTTACAATAAGCAGACCTCAGTGCAAGAAAGAGTCTTTCCACCACTGAAAAAGCACAGAGGCCAACTTTGACATTAAAAGGTGTAAAAACAAGTACAAGATATTTACAATAAGCAGACCTCAGTGCAAGAAAGAGTCTTTCCACCACTGAAAAAGCACAGAGGCCAACTTTGACATTAAAAGGTGTTCAAACAAGTACAAGATATTTACAATAAGCAGACCTCAGTGCAAGAAAGAGTCTTTCCACCACTGAAAAAGCACAAAGGCCAACTTTGACATTAAAACAAGTACAAGATATTTACAATAAGCAGACCTCAGTGCAAGAAAGAGTCTTTCCAACACTGAAAAAGCACAAAGGCCAACTTTGACATGAAAAGGTGTAAAAACAAGTACAAGATATTTACAATAAGCAGACCTCAGTGCAAGAAAGAGTCTTTCCACCACTGAAAAAGCACAAAGGCCAACTTTGACATGAAAAGGTGTAAAAACAAGTACAAGATATTTACAATAAGCAGACCTCAGTGCAAGAAAGTGTCTTTCCAACAGTGAAAAAGCACAGAGGCCAACTTTGACATTAAAACAAGTACAAGATATTTACAATAAGCAGACCTCAGTGCAAGAAAGAGTCTTTCCAACACTGAAAAAGCACAAAGGCCAACTTTGACATGAAAAGCTGTAAAAACAAGTACAAGATATTTACAATAAGCAGACCTCAGTGCAAGAAAGAGTCTTTCCACCACTGAAAAAGCACAAAGGCCAAATTTGACATTAAAACAAGTACAAGATATTTACAATAAGCAGACCTCAGTGCAAGAAAGAGTCTTTCCAACACTGAAAAAGCACAAAGGCCAACTTTGACATGAAAAGGTGTAAAAACAAGTACAAGATATTTACAATAAGCAGACCTCAGTGCAAGAAAGTGTCTTTCCAACAGTGAAAAAGCACAAAGGCCAACTTTGACATGAAAAGGTGTAAAAACAAGTACAAGATATTTACAATAAGCAGACCTCAGTGCAAGAAAGAGTCTTTCCACCACTGAAAAAGCACAGAGGCCAAATTTGACATGAAAAGGTGTAAAAACAAGTACAAGATATTTACAATAAGCAGACCTCAGTGCAAGAAAGAGTCTTTCCACCACTGAAAAAGCACAAAGGCCAAATTTGACATGAAAAGGTGTAAAAACAAGTACAAGATATTTACAATAAGCAGACCTCAGTGCAAGAAAGAGTCTTTCCACCACTGAAAAAGCACAGAGGCCAAATTTCACATGAAAAGGTGTAAAAACAAGTACAAGATATTTACAATAAGCAGACCTCAGTGCAAGAAAGAGTCTTTCCACCACTGAAAAAGCACAAAGGCCAACTTTGACATTAAAAGGTGTAAAAACAAGTACAAGATATTTACAATAAGCAGACCTCAGTGCAAGAAAGAGTCTTTCCACCACTGAAAAAGCACAAAGGCCAACTTTGACATTAAAACAAGTACAAGATATTTACAATAAGCAGACCTCAGTGCAAGAAAGAGTCTTTCCACCACTGAAAAAGCACAAAGGCCAACTTTGACATTAAAACAAGTACAAGATATTTACAATAAGCAGACCTCAGTGCAAGAAAGTGTCTTTCCACCACTGAAAAAGCACAGAGGCCAACTTTGACATTAAAAGGTGTAAAAACAAGTACAAGATATTTACAATAAGCAGACCTCAGTGCAAGAAAGAGTCTTTCCACCACTGAAAAAGCACAGAGGCCAACTTTGACATTAAAAGGTGTAAAAACAAGTACAAGATATTTACAATAAGCAGACCTCAGTGCAAGAAAGAGTCTTTCCACCACTGAAAAAGCACAGAGGCCAACTTTGACATTAAAAGGTGTAAAAACAAGTACAAGTTATTTACAATAAGCAGACCTCAGTGCAAGAAAGAGTCTTTCCACCACTGAAAAAGCACAGAGGCCAACTTTGACATTAAAAGGTGTTCAAACAAGTACAAGATATTTACAATAAGCAGACCTCAGTGCAAGAAAGAGTCTTTCCACCACTGAAAAAGCACAAAGGCCAACTTTGACATTAAAACAAGTACAAGATATTTACAATAAGCAGACCTCAGTGCAAGAAAGAGTCTTTCCACCACTGAAAAAGCACAAAGGCCAACTTTGACATTAAAACAAGTACAAGATATTTACAATAAGCAGACCTCAGTGCAAGAAAGAGTCTTTACAACACTGAAAAAGCACAGAGGCCAACTTTGACATTAAAAGGTGTAAAAACAAGTACAGGATATTTACAATAAGCTGACCTCAGTGCAAGAAAGAGTCTTTCCAACACTGAAAAAGCACAGAGGCCAACTTTGACATGAAAAGGTGTAAAAACAAGTACAAGATATTTACAATAAGCTGACCTCAGTGCAAGAAAGAGTCTTTCCACCACTGAAAAAGCACAAAGGCCAACTTTGACATAAAAACAAGTACAAGATATTTACAATAAGCAGACCTCAGTGCAAGAAAGTGTCTTTCCAACACTGAAAAAGCACAAAGGCCAACTTTGACATTAAAAGGTGTAAAAACAAGTACAAGATATTTACAGTAAGCAGACCTCAGTGCAAGAAAGAGTCTTTCCACCACTGAAAAAGCACAGAGGCCAACTTTGACATTAAAAGGTGTAAAAACAAGTACAAGATATTTACAGTAAGCAGACCTCAGTGCAAGAAAGAGTCTTTCCACCACTGAAAAAGCACAGAGGCCAACTTTGACATTAAAAGGTGTAAAAACAAGTACAAGATATTTACAGTAAGCAGACCTCAGTGCAAGAAAGTGTCTTTCCACCACTGAAAAAGCACAGAGGCCAACTTTGACATGAAAAGGTGTAAAAACAAGTACAAGATATTTACAATAAGCAGACCTCAGTGCAAGAAAGTGTCTTTCCACCACTGAAAAAGCACAAAGGCCAACTTTGACATTAAAAGGTGTAAAAACAAGTACAAGATATTTACAATAAGCAGACCTCAGTGCAAGAAAGAGTCTTTCCACCACTGAAAAAGCACAAAGGCCAACTTTGACATTAAAACAAGTACAAGATATTTACAATAAGCAGACCTCAGTGCAAGAAAGAGTCTTTACAACACTGAAAAAGCACAGAGGCCAACTTTGACATGAAAAGGTGTAAAAACAAGTACAGGATATTTACAATAAGCTGACCTCAGTGCAAGAAAGAGTCTTTCCACCACTGAAAAAGCACAGAGGCCAACTTTGACATGAAAAGGTGTAAAAACAAGTACAAGATATTTAAAATAATCAGACCGCAGTGCAAGAAAGAGTCTTTCCACCACTGAAAAAGCACAGAGGCCAACTTTGACATTAAAACAAGTACAAGATATTTACAATAAGCAGACCTCAGTGCGAGAAAGCGAGGTGGGGAGGGGGTACTCACCTTCCACTTCACTGACACGCATCAGCATCCAGTTCTTCATGAGAAGAGGGGTAGGATGAGAGGGCGATGTACTCACCTTTACTGACACGCTCGGTATCAGTGTCCCACGCTTCATCAGAAGAGATGGCGCTCAGGAGACTGTCATCAAGGATCCTGATGACTTCAGAAAGGTCTCATTCTTGGGACGTTCAACAATGTAGTCAAGACAGCCTGTAAGGAAACAAAGTTTAAAATAACAGTAGGAATGTAGTAAACACCCAGTGCTAAAGCTACAGGCTACATTCATATCAGACTGAATGACACTTTACTTGTTCATGTGAGAAGAAAACAAGATTTCAACTATGTCCACAATCATTAAGTGAAGCATGCAAATCTCTGCTAAGGCAGCTCACTCTGTGCACACTACACTTTTAAGGTAACAGTATTGTATTTTGTATACATTCATTTTGTTTATTTGTTCTTTTTAAACCTTTATGCAAACACTACGTTGGAGTAGCTAATGGATAATAGGTACTGATGTGTAAAGAACTGGACATGAATAGCATACTACAGTAAATTCATAAATAACTTCACAGCTCATTCCCGTACTTCTTTTTATTCTTTCATTAACAATGTAAAATATAACGCAACATTTAATCTCCCCATGTACCAATTCCATGTCCTAAATATTGCTAATACAAAAAAGGCAGTAGAACTCCAAGCACAATTTTAAAAATAAAACACATTTTTGTAACAGTTTGACTTCATGATTATTTTTGACTATGATTGATGTTTTCAATATTCTTTTTTATATTATTTCATTTTATTTTTTTATTTTTTTTATCATCACATATGTAGCTGGGAAAAAGTTATAGTTTATTTAAATGAAGCCTTTGATCCAGAGAAGAAAATGATGTCAGGACCTACAGGGGATCTGGTGTGTTTACTCCTATATGTTCTACCATTGTGAGGAGATTCTGTTACCATAGAAACCGATATACACATATACATATGTATATTTGGGGGACGGGGGCATTTTACGAATTTTAAGCTAATTTTAACCATTTCATTGGAAAAAAGTGTCAAATTTGAAGGCTTCAAATCAAACTAAAACCTTTTTTCACATTCATACACCAGTCGTAATAAATTCTACACCTCTCCTGGAAAATTTAAAGCATAAAAGCAATTTGCCAGGAAAAGTCTTGGAACACACTTATTTTGATCACATTAAAACGTGATATTCACACTGGAACCTGTAAAATTATTATATTCATCTAGTGACTCTTGAAATAATTGAAGAAATTTTGAAATGTACCAGGTGTCTGTCGACAGTCGGGGTCCACGATCTTCAAGCTTTGCTGTTATGATGAAACACAAGTACAAAAGATCCAAAGATGCAGTAGTTGTTGTCGCTTTGTAGTAAAATCCGCTTTCTGTAGAAATATTCTCCAAACGTTATCTTTCCACAAGCTGAGCTTGGAGCAGGTCAAGACAAGTCCAAGAGCAAGTGTAAAGGAACGGCTGGAACCTTGTGCAGCATTCATATACCAACAGCGGGCCGTGGTTACGGTTGCTAACATGCATGTGCACGTGATAGAACTATATGAACTGAGCCCATCAGTGTAATTTACAGTAAAGTTATGGTCATTTATAGTTACTGCCTTTGTCACCCTTTATGTGGGATGTCTAATAACCATGTAGGTATATCCAGAAATAAACACAGATATTAGAAAGCAGTAAGTCAGTACCTGAGATGTTTGTTTGAGTGAATAACATTAGCATAGCTCATGCTAATATTACAGCTTCACATTCTTCTTTTCAAAGGTAACAAAAACTTAGCGTTCTCGCTACTTACCATGCTGTAATACAGGTATATGCTAGCAATGACAACATTTAACAAATGTTTTTTAAAATGCTAGCCGTGCTAATTAGCCTTAGGATTGCTTGAGGTCTTGTTTCCAGCTCTAGTTGTCATAAGGGAACTTAGGCCTGTGCGAGCCTTTGGCACGAAAATGAGTCTCGTAAAGCTCACTATTAAACTGACAAAAAGCCTTAGAACCTAGAAACTATTATTCTTACAACTGTGCTGTGTTTATGTTATAACATATATAGGGCTTTGGAGCGTGATGTCACGGGAGATGGGCCACGCCCCCTTCCGCCATGACAGTAGGCCAGACAAACGATACCATTTCAGCTATGGATCCTACGTGTTGTGTTGTCGGTTGCAACGTTAGATCACACGATCGTGAAGGCAAGAAGCTGGATAATGGGCTCTCTTTTAATCGTTTTCCATCCTGGAGGCAACGTGAGGGATCCCATGTATCCGATATTACTAAACAAAGACGTCAGGCTTGGATTGCAGCGGTGAGATGAGCGGATATCGAGTTCTCTGCAATCCCCAGCTTTTTTTGGTTTGCTCACGGCATTTTCTTTCCGGTGAGTTCTAAATTAATTAATTTCACTCTTGAAAGGCTTTTAGTGTTATTTTCAATGTGCTGAGGTCATAGATAATGAGATAAAACATGCTAATGTGTGATGCTGCAGAACCACGTCATGTCGACTGAGTAGCTTATGATTTGGCATTATTGCAGGCAAACCAGCATATGAAATGGATGTAACAAATCCAGACTGGGCACCAACACTGCACATGGGGCACGACGACATACCTGTAACAGACTCGGATGGGCACTCAAGGCATACGCAACTGAAGCGAAAAAGAGCACCCATCGGAGGTAAACACCCCCCCTCTAAAAACATACTAAATTGCTATCACTGTACACTAATCCGCACATAACTTCCAGATGAATCACACACCTGTCATTGGAATATTGGTGTACATTTACCTTATGTCTAATTTTATCTTACAGGCTTTCGTTATGCAGCTGCAGAGTCTGAAGGTGTGCCCCGTGCAGAAGTGATCGATGAAGATCTGACAGAAGACCAACAACAAAATCACAATGTCATGGAGGCAGTGGACAGCAGTTGTGTTGGACAAGTGGAGGTTGAGGTACCAGCTGCAAATGTGGACAGTGGTGATCGGACAGACAGCGTCACGGAAGCTAAAGGGCAGACGAAGGATTGTGTGTGCAATGAACAGGGCAGAGCAGAAATAAACCGGCTGTTGGAGGAGAACAGACTGCTTCAATCACAGTTGCAAAAGACAGAGCTGAATGAACATTTCTTAAAGGATGATACTGAAAAAGTAAGATATTACACTGGACTACATTGTTATGCTGTCTTAATGTCCCTCTTCAACACTGTCAAAGATTTCCTGCCAATATCGAAGAAACTGACAGGTTTCCAAATGCTCTTACTCACACTAATGCGTCTGAGAGGGGGGGCGTGTATGGGCTCAAAATGTGGTCATAAATATTTTGTACTTGTAAAAAAGATTTGTATGTGTAAAAAAGATTTGTATGTGTAAAAAAGATTTGTGTGTGCGTAAAAAAGATTTGTATGTGTAAAAAGAATTTGTGTGTGCGTAAAAAAGATTTGTATGTGTAAAAAAGATTTGTATGTGTAAAAAAGATTTGTGTGTGCATAAAAAAGATTTGTGTGTGGACTTAGAAAAAAAACCCCTGCAAGTTACAAGTACGAATTTTGACCCTATTTTTCTTCCTTTCACCTGATTGGTCAATGTCATGTCAATCACAAATGTAACAATCCAATCAGAGAACAGATGGGTTTGGCTGTTGGAGGGGCGCTTTTTTTGAACTGCAGGTCTTTGAAGGGAATAAATGCCCTTTTACATGCCAACCCAGCGTTTTCCTTCATCACCACGAAGGAAAACAGTCTGTGGTCATCCGAGTTTGGTGATTTTTGTGTCACAGGTCTACGTGTTTAATATAGGGACTTCCACAGCCTTTTCAACAGCGCTGCGGACCGCGGGGTGGGGGCGGGCAGTGTTTTGGAAATGACAGTCTTCATTACAAAGCTTTCTTCGTTATGAATTAGCATACATGTTTTTATTGAACATTTGAAGAACCAGCAAAAAAAACAGAAACTCTTGTAGAGGACATAAAGTCAGAGATAGAAAAGACAAGGAGCAGGTGCATCTAGTACAGGTAGAGCTGCTGCAAAAACCCACAGAGCCCAGCAGCCAGCGTAACAAATTCTGGATCCTTTGCTTTTAGTTAGCAGTTAGCATTAGCAGCACATCCTGCGTCTGATGTGAAAGGACTTTTATGCTGCGCACTGTGACTCACAGCAATGGTCCTGGGTCAGCCCTGACTTTGTGTTAAACTAATCCTAAAGTAATAATGGTATTTCTAACCACTGATATACCACAACTTTTTCCTTTCAACAGCTACTGAAAGTTAGGGGACCTAGCTGCTATCGGATATTTATATAGAGATCCTCCAGCTTCAAACTGTATCACCCTTCAAGGACCTGCAGTTCAAAAAAGCGCCCCTCCGACAGCCAAACCCATCTGTTCTCTGATTGGATTGTTACATTTGTGATTGACATGACATTGACCAATCAGATGAAAGGAAGAAAAATGGGGTCAAAATTCGTACTTGTAACTTGCAGGGGTTTTTTTTCTAAGTCCACACACAAATCTTTTTTACGCACACACAAATCTTTTTTACACATACAAATCTTTTTTACGCACACACAAATCTTTTTTACACATACAAATCTTTTTTACGCACACACAAATTCTTTTTACACATACAAATCTTTTTTACGCACACACAAATCTTTTTTACACATACAAATCTTTATTACGCACACACAAATCTTTTTTACGCACACACAAATCTTTTTTACACATACAAATCTTTTTTACGCACACACAAATCTTTTTTACACATACAAATCTTTTTTACGCACACACAAATTCTTTTTACACATACAAATCTTTTTTACGCACACACAAATCTTTTTTACAAGTACAAAATATTTATGACCACATTTTGAGCCCATAGGCGTGCATCAGATAAACACATCACAGAGAAATGTGGCATTCTTCAAAAGCTGTTACCAGGGGACGTAGTATTGGCTGACAGAGGCTTTGACATCAGAGATGCTGTAGGAATGATGTGTGCGGAGGTCAAGATTCCAGCTTTCACAAAAGGCTACTGTCAACTTGATGCAAGGGACTTTGAACAAACGAGAGCAATTGCCCACCTGAGAATTCATGTTGAGCGAGTAATAGGTAGTTTGCGCAACAAGTTCAAAATGCTACACACTACAATGCCAATCCAATTACTCATATCATGTGAGGGTGAAGACACAACACTGCTTGATAAGATTGTTAAGGTTTGCTGTGTTTTGGTGAATATGTGCCCCAGTGTGGTTGTCAAACCAGTGCAAAATGAAACCTGCTCTTGTTGAGTATTCATAAAGCTGTTGTGTTGCATGTGTAGTTCATTGTAAATAATTGTACTTTGTGTGAAGTGGTTTCAATAAAACAGAAAAGAATAGTATATTTGTTTGTTTTTTTTTATTCTTGATCTGTTCACATGTACTTAGCAAGTACATAAAAATGAAATGCAAACTATTTACATGGCAACACACAGCTGGCATTAATCTTGAACCACAAAATGAAACATTACAGGCTATTTAGAGCAGCACGTTGTTTGGAGAAGTATTTCCCAACAAGTTCAGGAAGGCACACTTTAAGAAAGAAGTCTTGTGCTTGGTTTAAACGCGGTTCCCAGAAATCCACATCAGGGAAGATGCGTATCACAGCAAGGTCTCTCTGTGTCCACACAACGAGGTCACAGTGGTCGTCTGGGTTTCCACTCCACTTCCTTATTTCATACGGGTCCACATTACCGATGCACGCAATTTTTTCAAAGTACCGTCTCTTGGCGTCTGGGCGCAATCGGTCGCGATACAGCCCTTTGTCTTTTGCGCTGATTTTGAGCATGGTTCTGGCAGTCCCGATTCCAACACTCCAACACTGTGCGCTTGTTCTGCTTCCTGGCCTACTGACATGGCGCCGCGATCCCACAATGCACTGCGGCGTGATGTCAACTCCAAAGCCCTATAGCAAGAACCTATACCGATAATTGACATTTGACCTCACTGTATGATTATAGCAGCTGTGTGTTATGTTATGTCATGGCATGTTTTAAAAATGCCACCTGAAATTTAGGAGGTGGGTTCTTGAGAGTTTTGTACTTTCATCTGATAACGCATACTGTTTATGTATATTTAACACAACAGGCAAGGGATTGTGGTATAATTATAATTAACACAGATTGTGTAGTCTTTAAATAGACGAGCATTTTTAAAAGCACACATATTATTTGAACACTTCCATAACTTATTTTTAGTTTTGCTGCACATAAGTTGAATGCAATTAAATCTCATTACCTTTTATTATAATTGAACTTATTTCTAATTCAACACATAATATAAACACTGCTTATTTAAAAAATAATAATTAAAACACTCCTTGTAATGCGTTAAAATCAGCCCAACTTTTATTTTCAAATTTAAAGCATTTCAGCCAACATACTGGACACTGTTCTGCTGAACAACACACATATTTCCAATATTGTAGCTGGTGTTACTTAATAATTTATTATTTTATTTGTCACACACTTTAAAACTTTAATAACTTTTCAATAAAACAAAGTCTCAGATTTAATTATTCTGAAACTAAGTTTAAGCTTCCCATAACTCTTTATTGCAAGTTACATTACTAATATAATAAATGTAAAATGTTTTTATTGTTCATCCACAAGTGCAGTCTCTGGCTTGAACAACACAGAAGCTTGGTATGTTCGTTTGTCAGTCGAGGCATTACTGCTTGAGTGCCTGTCATGAATTTAGCTCATCCAAATGCAATTGTCTGAAGAAAGTCTTTAACATTGTCCCAACTTCCCTTAAGTACAGAGGCAGTAGATGTGGGCTGGAGATGCAATGACCTTGAACCTGCAGGTGACCACACCATCTGTGATGTAGGGCTCATCTCTCCTGGTGTCCTGCAAGGAAACAACAATATTCTTTAGAACACCAAGTTATATTTGATCTACTTATTTCATTTATCTGTGGCCGGGTTGTGGGGGCAGCAGCCTAAGCAGAGAACTCCAGACCTCCTTTTCCACACCCACCTCCTCCAGCTTATCTAGGGGAACTCCATCATGTCTTGGGTCTGATTCAGGGCCTCCTCCTGGTGGGAGCTTGGCCAGTACACCTCACCTAGGAGACGCCCAGGAGGAATCCTTGTCAGATGCCAGAACCACTTTAACCTGCTCCTTTTGATGTGGATGAGAGAAAAATACAGAAAAAACCCAATAATCATATGATTTCTAATGAGCATGCGCTTTGGCAACAGTGGGAAGGAAAAACTCCATTTTAAAAGAAAGAATCCTCCAGTAGCACCAGGCTGAGGAAGGGATAGCCATCTGCCACAACCTGTTGGGATGAGCAGAGGAAGACAGGACAAAAGATAAGCTGTGGAGGAGAGCCAGAGATTGATGATAAGTAATGATTCAATGCAGAGAGGTGTATAAACACATAGTGAGTTAGAAAGGTGACTGAAGAAGAAATACTCAGTGTATCATGGGAATCCGCCACCAGCCTACGCCTATTGTAGTATAACTAAGGGAGAATTCAGAGTCACCTGGTCCAGCCCTAACTATGTGCTTTAGCAAAAAGGAAAGTTTGAAGCCTAATCTTAAAAGCAGAGATAGTGTCTGTCTCCTGAATCCAAACTGGAAGCTGGTTCCACAGAAGAGGGGCCTGAAAACTGAAGGCTCTGCCTCCCATTCTACTTTTAAATACTCTAGGAACAACAAGTAGGCCTGCAGTGTGAGAGCAAAGTGCTCTAATAGGGTGATATGGTACTACAAGGTCATTAAGATAAGATGGGGCCTGATTATTTAAGACCTTGTATGTGAGGAGCAGGATTTTGAATTCAATTCTGGATTTAACAGGGAGCCATAGTCTGTCCCCCAGTGCATGTAGCAGGCATGGAGGAGATCCAGGCCCCAGACACCCAGAGGCTCCCAGAATGTGAGAGCCCAAGGAGGACCATCGGAGTTGCAGCCATGCCACCCTCCTGTGAAGCGCTGAGGAGAGCCCCAGATTAGAGGTCACCCAGCAGCCACGGAGCAGAAGCCACAGGGGGCCCGTGATGTGGCCGTGGGCTCTGCCGGCAGACAGCTGCACCAGAGTGACCTGAGCCACAGGCCCAGAGGCCAGAGGACTGAGAGCCCCCCACCCCCCGGAAGTGGCCTGACGGAGCCACGGGTGCCAGGCCCCGCCAAGCAGTCACTGGGAGTGAGCCGGTACATACCTGAGCGCCCAGCCCCGGACACCAGAACCACCCACATACCGACGCCTGAGGGCATCAGCCAACGGCAAGGAGTGTAGTGAATCGAGATAGGCCTCCATACCTTGGAGGGCCTGAGATATTCCCAGAGAGGTGGAGTGTAAGACCCACCCTGACATACAGACACAGTCGAACAGGCGCACGCAGCCACCAACGGGCATTCCCACCCTCATGCACACATATTCAAATACTCCACAATCACCCAATGTGGAGACAGACACAAGTGGATACTGTACACAGTCCTCTTGTAAGGAAGAAAAATCATTGCAGATTCATGCATTACTGACTTTGAAACAGTTACAACAACATATCTAATAAAATGGACATTCTCAGTCACCCACACATGAAGTCCTCTACCCCACCACCCTCGGAAAAAAACATACGTTACTTATGTTGTTTCTTTTTATGTTTTTTACAACTGTGAAAGATTCACTGACTCTTACTAAATGACCTCACACAGTGCCTAATTTCTAAAAAGGATTTCACACTAATAGAAACACATCAACTTCTCTTTTTTCCAGAGAGAAACATGTAAACCTGCACTCACACTGTATTCTTTTTGTTAAACCGTCACTGGCTCCTTCACTGGCCTCCTCATGTTTGGGTGACACTTAACAGCGAATTACTGAAATGTTCTCACTGCATGTTTGTATATCAACTAACACACTGTTGGATCACCCAGAGAACTTTCCACTCACATGAAACATTTTTTGCAAATGCATCCTGACGCTAATGTGACCTGCAGGCTTTCAATTGCTCCTCTGTTGTAAACCCCACAGCAGCTTTTTCAGGCCAAAAGAAGGTTTTGCACTAGCACAGAATCTGACCCTGAATATCACCATGATAGCTCTGACCACTTGATTTCTCGCTATTAACTTTATCAAATGAAATACTCTGAAGATGACAGCTGAATTCCAATCAATTAAACTAACTCTGCATATTGTATTCCTGTCTTGGGATCAAAGTGCTGGAGAGGTGATCCGGTGAGTTCCTGCAGGACAACATGATGTGAAAAATTCTTGTTTGGTTTGAACAACAAAACTGATGAGTTGCTGACTGTGAGCTGCAGCTAGTGTAAATCATGCTTTTGATGGATATTTCTCACTGACACACTTTTTGACCTCCTCTAATAACAAATGTTACCTGAGTTCAGTGTGTACTGCTTTCGTGTCAAGTAGATATGTGTCATGTCATATGTGTTCTTGATTGAACCTCCTGGTCTGGTTGTTTCATGCAGGCTATACTTATGTTCTTGATCAAAACCGACCTCAAAGATAAATGATGTTTATCTTAAGATAGACACTCAGTGATGCTGCAATAGCAGGAACTGACCTTCAAACCCTCATCCTGCCCTGCACCAGTGGTCACAGTGGGAGATTGAAGTAATTTAAGCAGTTTTGTCCTGTTGAAATCAGCTGATCTTTAGTGAGCCCCTCTGATAAATATTTAGACTTTCACACATTTCTGGTTGTAGGAGTGGGCTGATTAAAGTGTCTACTTTCTTCACTTTACAAGCAGCTTAAATATCATACAAGGACATTGCTCAAAATTTTATAACACATCTGTTCTGCTATCACTCCTGTCAGCTAAGAACAGAAAGCTGAGGCTACAGTTCATATGGGCTTGGAAGATTGGGAAACAATGCCGAGTCTCACTTTCAATCTTGTTGTAACACAGATTATAGTTTTCATGAATAGAGTCAGCCAGGACACAGCCTTCCTCTGCACCCGTACCTACTCCTAATACACAGAAGAGTAAACACAGTCAGTAAGTTTGTCACTTACGGAACTCATCAGGAATCAGAAGACTGCAAATCCTATAAAAGAGTTAAAGATGCAGCGTTAAGAGCTTATGAGCTGGCATTATGGTTAGTTTATTGAAATTTAATTTTACACTTTTTTATTTAACAAGCTTAGGAGCCCCGGCAGTGTGAGTGTAGAATAATCAAGTCTCCTCTTCTGATAAACCTCCATCTGTATTACTGAAAACAGTTAATGAGACTGAGTGTGAACATCTTCTATATTATGTGTCCTAAACTGACATACATGGCCTGCTACACTAAACCAAAGGAATCCCAAAAAGTTGGCTCTGTGCATCTGGATGTAGGGTTTTCAGTGGGAGAAACGTTTTATCGCTCATCCGAGTGACATCTTCAACCTCAGCTGACTGCAGGTTTAATCAAACTTATACAAGAGTACATTTCCATAATGACTGACACTAACACCACTGGAGAACAGTTTTAGCCATTATGCAACAGCCCAGCCACAGTTCACCATCAATTTAAACTGAATAGACATTCGAAGCTAACCTCTAAGAGAAAATCTTTTCACTTTGTGCCATAAGTCTTAATGCAAACTGAACATTTAACAGTCTTTCCTGAAATCCCTCTCTTATCTGATCATTTTCTAATAACAGTTTAATATACAATAAATGATTACACAGCAGTGGGGAGATTTCATCACAGTGAATGTCTTCATATGTCTTTCTGAAAGTGCTGTAACTGAGTTTAAGAATATAATTCACCCACTGTTATCATCTTCAATGCTTTGTACCAACAAAGAGCAGAGCAGCTACCTGAACGCTACTCCACCAGAGGTCGATTAACTTGTTTAAAATTTTACCTCCTTACTACATATGACACTGGATACTGTAGCTCCTGTGAAAAAGAGAGCTTCAAAACAGAAGTACTTAACTCCCTGGTATAACTCTCAAACATGTAGCTTAAAGCAGATAACTCGTAAGCTGGAGAGGAAATTGAGGATCACAGATTTAGAAAGCGAACCGTACAGCTCGAACATCTTACTATTCATTACTGACTGAAGAAAATGAGAACAACCCTAGGTTTCTCTTCAGCACTACACTGCACTTCAGCACAGCCAACCATTCCTTTAACGTTAAGTAGACCGGGCAGCACGGTGGCACGGTGGTTAGCATTGTTGTCTTGCAGCAAGAAGGGCCTGAGTTCAATTCCACCATCAGGCCAGGGTTTGCATGTTCTCCGAGTGTTTGCGTGGGTTCTCCCTGGGTACTCCGGCTTCCTCCCACAGTCCAAAGACATGCACTTTGTGGGGAAAGGTTAATTGAAAAATCTAAATTGCCCATAGGTGTGAATGTGAGTGCAAGTGGTTGTCTGTCCCTGTGTGTTGGCCCTGTGACAGACAGGTGACCTGTCCAGGGTGTACCCTACCTCTTGCCTTATGACACCTGGGATAGGCTCCAACACCCCCCGCGACCATGAAAAGGATAGCTGGATAGTAATGACTTTATGAAATTCCTCACAAATACAATTTTAACCATTAGAGGAAAAAAACACTCATAATCATGTAACAGATGTAACATTATCTACAGCCACTTTCATTCATTGATATTCATTTAGAGATCTTTCTCCAATTGATCTTTCTGAGTTAACATCAGTAATTACTTCCCCCAAACCATCAACGTGTCTTTTAGACCCCATTCCTACAAAACTGCTCAAAGAAGTCCTGCTATTATTTAATGCTTCAATCTTAAATATGATCAAACCCTCTCTAATGATCCACAGGCCTTCAAGCTGGCTGTAGATAAACTGTCACTTAAAAAGCATCTCTAGACCCAGAAGTCTTAGCTAATTATAGGCCAATCTCCAACCTTCCTTTCATATCAAACATCCTTGAAAGAGTAGTTGTCAAACGGCTAACAGATCATCTGCAGAACCTTTCTTGTGAACCTTTTTTGTCTTATTGGTCAGTTTCATTGCAGGGTAAGTGTTTGACGGGACATATCACCGATCTCAGGATGTGTGTGTGACATGGCTTATGAGTGATCGCTGATTGCAAGGCGTTTCTGTGACGTAACTTATCAGCGATCGCCGATCGCTGGGCGTGGGTTTGACGTGACGTATTAGTGACAGCAGGGCGTGGGTTTAATGTGACATATGAGTGATCACCGATCAAAAGACATGAATCGCAGGGTGTGTGTGTGACATGACGAATCAGGTATCTCAGGTCGTGTCTGTGATATGTCTTTTGAGCGATCGCCATTTTCAGTTTGTGTCTGTGACATAACCAATCAGCGATACACCCATACAAACATACACACACATACATACATACATACATGTAGCCGACCTTTTCCACTCCTGCATCACTGTACCTCTTGGCCATTCCCTGGTACATGGGCTCCAAGGACCTTTCCGTCTCAGACTGAACCATGACCCATGAAACAATCAGCCAGTTTTCATTCATTATGGAAAATCTGGACATGACCCCAGATGCCAGCATGACTTTTCGTGCCACCTTCCTGGTGTGGTCAGACCTGTGGATGTGCCCAAAAGTGCCTTGGAGGAGTTTGGATATGGCTGGATGTTGACGTCGGAATTCGTCGAGCAGGCAGTCAGTCAAGTAATGGCTGGACACAGAGATGCCACACCAGGCATGTGGGTCTTCCTAAGACCTGAAATCCGGTGGCTTATTTTCCTTCCTCAGGAACTTCCCAATGGTCCTCTGTCCATGGGCTCCTGCCTCAGATTCCCAGACCGATTCTGTGGCATGGAGGTACGCCAGGGGAGCTCGCTCGTACTTGAGGTGCATGAGTTCATTTATTTGGTTTGCCATGTCTGCTGGAGATTTGCCAGTCCTCCTGAGCTCATTTATAACAGACTTGCAGATGGCCTTTTTGTATGTAAGAAAAGCAGGGAGAAGGTTGGTAAACCTTTTGGGCAGTTTCTCCAGCCATCGTGGATTGTCAGCAAACCAGTTCCTGCGACAAGCCCTGCAGCAGAGTCGTGAGGACAGGATGTAATACTCACCACTGGTGCCAACAATTACTCCTGGCCTGCCCACACCAGCAGAGACCACTTGTGAACGAAAGCAAACATGGAGACATGGCAAGATTTAATTGTTTCTTAACCTGACCATGATAGCTGTCATGGCTGTGTGTAGGTAGGCAGGAAGCGAGGACCCAAAATGCAGGACTCAAGGAGGTGGAAGAAACTCAAAATACACAGCTTTTTAGCTGGGATGAAGCAGAACAGAAAAACACTAACTAAACTGGGAGTACCGAATAACTAGACAGGTTGGCAGGCTGGCGAAACAAAACAAAACACCAGGAGCACAAGTCCAGATATACAAAACAAAACTAGACTGGGCCAAACCATGAGTCCACGAAAAAGTTCGGGGGGTCGACCCGAAGGTAGACAGCACGGGGCCAAAACAGTTCAGTTCCGGAGGCCGACCGTGCAGACGGCAACGGCGGCGGCGTGGAAACAGTTCCGGGGGCCGACCGTGCGGACGGCCCGGAAAGTGGCCGGCGACGCTGAGGTGGCAGTTTGGGACCTGAAGACGGCGTGGCCCCCGCAGCACCAGGCGAGGCAGAGGCTTGGACAGACGAAGCAGAGGTTGGGCCAGGCGAAGCTGAAGCCGATGCAGGTGAGGCTGACCAGGTTGCTGCAGGCAACGCTGAAGCCGATGCAGAGGCTGGACCAGGCGAAGCTAAAGCCGATGCAGAAGCTGCTGCAGGCGGCGTGGATGAAGCTGCTGCTGCTGCAGGCGGCGTGGATGATGCAGGTGGTGGAGCAGCTGGTGGCTGGACGGGCTCCTCGGGCCCCCCAGCTGACGAGGAAGGTTGCTGGACGGGCTCCTCAGGCTCCTCAGGCTCCTCAGGCCCCCCAGCGAAAACAGTCACAGAACCAGTGGGCACCAGGGCCCCTGGCACACACAGGGCTGAATCAGCAGGCACGGGGGGCCCTGGCAGGGACAGAACAGAACCAGCAGGTGCACAGACCTCTGGCAGGATTAACTCTCCCAGGCTCTCAGCGGAGAATGATGGCTGAGAGGTCTCAGAGTTTTCAGGTAACATGAGATTTGCCAGCTTCTTGGTTTCCAGGGGTCCAGAGTCAGCTGAGGGTTGGAGCTCAGCCTCTGGGGAGGCCCTGGAGAGAGTAGCAGTCTTTATGAGTGTGTCTTCCTGTTTAACATGAGTGAGAAAAGGGGGCGGCTCAACAAGAGACGGAGCTGCTAAAGACTGAGGTGGCGGTTGAAGTGAGAATGAAACTGGTGGTGGAGAAGATGGTTGAGCTACAGGTAATGAGGACACTGGAGGCTGAACTGATGATAAAGTTAATGATTCTTCTACAAACTGAGCTACTGCCTGGGCCATGGACTGTAACAAAGTTTGTAGTAAGTCTGGCTGTGGTAGTGACTGAGCTATGGGTAGTGAGGCTGAATGTGGTGGAGGTGGCGACTGGGCTTCAGGCTGGGCGGCTAACTGGGCTGATGGTGGCTGAGTAGCTAACTGGGTTGCTGACTGAGCTGAGGGCTGGGGAACACAGTTCATTTTTAACAGAACCCTCAGGACCCTTCGTTTCAGTTAGTAGCTCACAATCATCTGATACAAAAACAGTCTTTGGATCTTTGGAGTTATTGAGCACAGAGACACCCATCTTCCTGGTTTCATTGATAGGCTCAAAAGGAGCAGGAGTGACACAGTTTGTATGGCTCAATGAGTCGGTATAATTGTCCTTATAACAAGCAGTCCTTTCATCTCCAGTGCCGCTTACACAACAAGCCGGCCCGGAATTAATAGTTTTTATTTCAGCAGGAGCCAAAAGAGTAGCCCCACCACTCACCCTAGCCGGCTGTACAGAAAGAAATCCAGGCTCCCGCTGGAGCTGTGAATGCTGGCGGGGCGTCTGCCGCTTCCCTGTTGAAGAGGGAGCAGGGCAGGCTGAAGGTGATGTGAAAAAACCCGGCTGCTGCGGTGGCGTGGACAAACTCTGCTGCGGTTGCTCCTGCTGCAGTGTGGAAATGTTGGATACACTGGGGGGAACAATGATAATCCCCAGCATCTTATAAAACGCCTGTGCTGGTGTGAGCTGCTCGCAGGTTCATAGTATTCCTCCCGGTGCCGCCTCGGGCGCTTTCCTTGGGTCCGGGTTGCAGGCGTCGACAGTGGGGAGGAAACGGAAGAGTGAGTAGAAGGGTTAGTGGCAAATGAAGGCGACCGGCTACACGGAGGACCCCCAAGAACCAGCCGGGTCCCATCAAAAGCCGAGCGGCGCCTCCTCACTGAGTCCGCTGGATCCATTTTGTGGTCGCGTCATTCTGTCATGCCTGCGTGTAGGTAGGCAGGAAGAGAGGACCCAAAATACAGGACTCAAGGAGGTGGAAGAAACTCAAAATACACAGCTTTATTGCTGGGATGAAGCAGAACAGAAAAACACTAACTAAACTGGGAGTACCGAATAACTAGACAGGTTGGCAGGCTGGCAAACAGAACACACAGAGGGAGTGAGGGCAGAAGACGTTAACGACGCGACGCTGAACACTGGAGGACACGCACTATAAATACTGAGGCAGGAATAAGAGGGAACGAGGAACATGTGGGAACACAGCCGGGAGAAATTACACTTAACGAGACACGGGGAGCAAAGCTAGACACACAGACATAAGACAGGAACATGAACCTCCAAAGTAAAGCAGGAAACCAGACACACTTTACTAGGACACGGACTCGACAGAGTGAGACAGACAAGACACTGAACTAAACCTGCAATAACAACGAAATACAACCCGAACATTAATCCTAATACAGAAACACAGATTCATAATAATAAAAATCAAAGCACCAGAGAAACATAAAGAACAATCCATCATTCAAAAATAAACCAAAACATAAGGAACTCAAAATGCTGGGTCGAACCGATCCAGAACCATGACACTATCAGGATTGGGTAGTCGCCAATATCACTAATTTTGCATTCCAAGTTTCCAAAAAAGGGGGGGTCGTCAATGTTTGGTGCATAGATGTTGCTTAAAATCATCCTATGGCCTTGAATCTCAGCCAAGAGTAGCAATGTGGGGGGGGGACTTCTTTGCCTCCCTCCTGCTGTGTGCCCAGCCTGGTGGCTGCGGTCTGTGACCGGCTCCCGGTGCAGACGGCTCCCTGTGATAGTGTTTCCTCACCTGGCTCATGTGTGCCCAGCCCAATTTTACTCTTTAAGTGTGTGTGTGTGCGGGGGGGGGGTATGTATCCATGATCGTTTATGTTAATGAGAGTGTGGGGAGTGAGTTGGAGGGCGGGGTCGGGTGGGCTGCTTTTAACCATGTAAAGCACTTTGTGCTACATTTTTGTATGAAAAGTGCGTTATAAATAAAGATTGAGTGAATGTCCGCCCATCTTCGTCCTTAACCATCCGGATGCATTTAAACTGTAGCTGCTTATGAATTAAAATTGTTACACCCCTACTCTGACTGCTGCCACACAGAAAAAATACCTGACCCACCCAATCACGGCAAAGTATTTCTGACTCTTGGGGAGACAAGTGAGTCTCTTGAAGAAAGACAATGTCAGCTTTTTTTGATTTGATAAATGTCATGATCTTCTTCTTTTTAATTGGATAATTAAGGCCCTTTACGTTCCAGGTCATTAAGGTAAGGGCCCTTTGGTACTTATTCGCCATCATGCAGTATGTATCAGACATATAACAGTGGGGTAACTTATTATTAAAACCAGGAGTTCAATACCGAGTGGACAATATTTGGAAGGCTGGCTGTAAGTAAAATAGGGGAGTATGGAAGTAAATAAAAATAACAGCCGATAAACATTTAAACAAATACGTCTGGGGTGACCAAGAACACTAGTCACCCTCAGGTGGGCTATGAGCCCCAGAAAGAAAACATAAAGTTTATAGTCCGTGACTCAGTGACCAGTCGAACAGTCATAAACAGGACCCGTCACCAGCAGCAGCAGCATAACAAGTCAATGTTATATGAGGAGAGCAGTCATTCTGGGACTTAGCTACCTGAACACACCTCTATGCAGGCTGGTTAGAACTGTCCCTATGACAACTGAATTACTAAAAGAGGAATTTAATAATCTTAGTGAGCTTCTCTACCAAGCAGATTGTCGTATTCTCAAAAGTAGCACAACTGAATAAATCAACTCAAACCGCGAAGCCCTATAATATTGAAACTAAACAGGAGGTGCAAAGTATATCGTGGATAGCATGTTAATTAATGCTAGGGCAAAAAAGGGTAGTGTTTAAATCCAAGCCTTTGACTGTAAATAACTCCCTTAACCTCCTAGGACCTGGCGTCCACATATGTGGACATCACATTTTGGGTTATTTAGACCAAAATACTCAATTTTGGTCTACAAGGGCCTGATATCCACTTACGAGGACATTATACTGCTACTGTTCTATCGAAATTTTAAACGAATATCCTCATATGTGGCTCTTATTTTTCTTAAAAACAAAAATAAGGTAAAAAAAAATCTGGCAATTCTTTGTTTTTACATTCATCGGGCCCCAATGTGACCAAATATCAAAGAGAAATTAAAAATGCTGCCATGGAAGAGTTCGGGTCTTAGGAGGTTAAGGTAAAGACAGAATGTAGTCCTGGGGGGTTTTTTGGTCGGTAAACTCACGTCTGTATCTGTGATACTGGCTGATGCCATCCACATTACACCAGGGCCAGTGGTGTTGGCTGAGGCCATACACATTACACCACTGCCAGTGCTTCCTGTGAGGCCATCATCACCACACCAGGGCCTGTGGTGCTGGCTGAGGCCATCCACATTACACCAGGGCCTGTGCTACTCGTTGATACCATCCACATTTCACAAGGGCTTGTGTTGCTGGCTGATGCTGAACAAACACTTTGTGACACGCGCGTGGGAAAAAGACTTTGTGACACGCGGGCGGGAAAAAGACTTTGTGACACGCAGGCAGAAGAAAGACTTTGTGACACGCAGGCAGAAAAAGACTTTGTGACACGCAGGCAGAAATATATGGAACGCCAGGACTGCCATAATAAATTAATTAAATACACCATTAGATAATTAATTATATGTGGCAATAATTAATTAAAATTGGAATTAATTAATTAAATAAATACTTATGACACATGTAATTAAATAATTATTGACACATTTAATTAATTGTTTATGTATTTCACATTTTAATTACTTATTGACATATTTAATTAATTAATTATTGACACATTTAATCAATTAATTATTGACACATTTAATTAATTATTTAATGGTGTATTTAATTAATTCATTATGGCAGTCCTGGCGTTCCATAGATATAGACTTTGTGACACGCAGGCAGAAAAAGACTTTGTGACATGCAGGCAGAACTAGACTTTGTGACACGCGCGTGGGAAAAAGACTTTGTGACACGCATGCAGAACAAGACTTTGTGACAGGCAGGCAGAACTAGACTTTGTGACACGCAGGCAGAAAAAGACTTTGTGACACGCATGCAGAACAAGACTTTGTGACACGCAGGCAGAACTAGACTTTGTGACACGCAGGCAGAAAAAGACTTTGTGACACGCAGGCAGAAATATAGGGAACGCCAGGATTGCCATTATGAATTAATTAAATACACCATTAAATAATTAATTAAATGTGGCAATAATTAATTAAAATTGGAATTAATTAATTAAATAAATACTTATGACACATGTAATTAATTAATTATTGACACATTTAATTAATTATTTATGTATTTCACATTTTAATTACTTATTGACATATTTAATTAATAACTTATTGACACATTCAATTAATTAATTATTGACACATTTAATTAATTATTTAATGGTGTATTTAATCAATTCATTATGGCAGTCCTGGCGTTCCATAGAAATAGACTTTGTGACACGCAGGCAGAACAAGATTT
Organism: Perissodus microlepis; assembly: GCF_051167445.1. Classification (NCBI taxonomy): domain Eukaryota; kingdom Metazoa; phylum Chordata; class Actinopteri; order Cichliformes; family Cichlidae; genus Perissodus; species Perissodus microlepis. Next base: position 29,002,236 of record NC_140466.1, on the reverse strand, counting down.
TTTGACACGCATGCAGAACAAGACTTTGTGACACGCAGGCAGAAAAAGACTTTGTGACACGCATGCAGAAAAAGACTTTGTGACACGCAGGCAGAAAAAGACTTTGTGACACGCAGGCAGAACAAGACTTTGTGACACGCAGGCAGAACAATACTTTGTGACACGCAGGCAGAACTAGACTTTGTGACACGCATGCAGAACTAGACTTTGTGACAGGCAGGCAGAAAAAGACTCTGTGACACGCAGGCAGAAAAACACTTTGTGACACGCAGGCAGAACTAGACTGTGACACGCAAGCAGAAAAAGACTTTGTGACACGCAGGCAGAAAAAGACTTTGTGACACGCATGCAGAACAAGACTTTGTGACACGCAGGCAGAACAAGACTTTGTGACACGCATGCATAACAAGACTTTTTGACACGCATGCAGAAAAAGACTTTGTGACACGCAGGCAGAACAAGACTTTGTGACACGCAGGCAGAAAAAGACTTTGTGACACGCATGCAGAACAAGACTTTGTGACTCGCAGGCAGAACTAGACTTTGTGACACGCAGGCAGAAAAAGACTTTGTGACACGCAGGCAGAAAAAGACTTTGTGACTCGCAGGCAGAAAAAGACTTTGTGACACGCAGGCAGAAATATATGGAACGCCAGGATTGCCATAATGAATTAATTAAATACACCATTAAATAATTAATTAAATGTGGCAATAATTAATTAAAATTGGAATTAATTAATGAAATAAATAGTTATGACACATGTAATTAATTAATTATTGCCACATTTAATTAATTATTTATGTATTTCAAATTTTAATTAATTATTGACACATTTAATTAATTAATTATTGACACATTTAATTAATTATTTAATGGTGTATTTAATTAATTCATTATGGCAGTCCTGGCGTTCCATAGAAATAGACTTTGTGACACGCAGGCAGAACAGACTTTGTGACACGCAGGCAGAAAAAGACTGTGACACGCAGGCAGAACAAGACTTTGTGACACGCAGGCAGAAAAAGACTTTGTGACACGCAGGCAGAAAAAGACTTTGTGACACGCAGGCAGAAAAAGACTTTGTGACACGCAGGCAGAACTAGACTTTGTGACACGCAGGCAGAAAAAGACTTTGTGACACGCAGGCAGAAAAAGACTTTGTGACACGCAGGCAGAATTATAAGGAACGCCAGCATTGCCATAATGAATTAATTAAATACACCATTAAATAATTAATTAAATGTGGCAATAATTAATTAATTACATGTGTCATAACTATTTATTTCATTAATTAATTCCAATTTTAATTAATTAATAATTAATTAATTACATGTGTCATAACCATTTATTTCATTAATTAATTCCAATTTTTTTTTTTTTTTTTTTTTTGTGTCCCGTTTGGATCTTTAGCCATCAGAATTGTTGTCTTAAGGCCAAGAAAGATGCCAAGCGGATTTATTTTACCAAGTGGATCATCATGGCCTTGCCATATTGGTCCATTTGATTGACCTTTATTATAATTATGTATTTATTTTATTTTCGGTTGCTACAAACGGGACAGACGTGACTGGGGGATAGGACAGGGAGAAAGAATGAAAGAAAGAGAGGGAGAGAAAGAAAACCAAAGGGGAGAAGAGACTGTGAGAAGGGGGGGAAGAAAGGAAAAAACAAACAAACAAACAAAACGCCTGGATCACCTGTATGGAGCAAAAAAACAGAAGAGAAAGCAAACAACAAAGAGCAACATAATAAAAACAGCACCATCACAATAAACTAGCTAGCAGTAGATAACAGTAGATACTAAATAATAAACGATATTGTGCAGCACGCAAGATAGACAGCGCACAATGTGCTTTGAGGCAGCAGCCAAGAAAGGTGTAGTCCGCGTCTGTGAACACCCGTGTGTACACCTGTGTGCATACCTGTGTGGATCAGCATGCTTGTATTCCAAAGGTTTCTCCATGTAACGATCTGCTAGGGAGTGTGGGGAGCCATAGCCCCGTCCACCAGGGTATGAAGCAGGTATGGAGGAGATCCAGGCCCCAGATATCCAGAGGCCCCAGAGTACAAGGACCCGAGGAGGACCACCAAAGGGGGGGGGAACCGTGCCACCCTCCTGGGAAGAGCTGAGTAGAGCCCCAAACGAGAGGTCACCCCGCAGCTACGGAGCAGAGGCCAGAGGGGGTTGCAGTGGCGTGCCCGCGGGCTCCGCCGGCAGCCAGCTGTGCCAGAGAGGACCGAGCTTCAGGCCCAGAGGCCAGAGGCCTGAGGGCATCCCACCCCCCGGAAGGAGCCCAGCCGGGCCACAGGCGCCCGGCCCCGCCAATTGGCCACCAGGAGTGAGCCGGTACATGCATGAGCGCCCAGCCCCAGATGACAAGGACCACCAACACACCAACGTCTAAGGGCATCAGCCACCGGCAGGGAGTGTGGTGAGGGGAGATAGGCCTCCGTACTTTAGAGGGCCTGAGATGTACCCAGAGAGGTTGAGTCTAAGACCCAACCTGACATATAGACACAGACAAACAGGCACACGCGGACACAGACGTGCATTCCCACCCCCATATGCACAACCAAATACTCGGCACTCACCCAACGTGTAGACAGACACAAATAGACACTGCACAGACAGTCGCACTCCCCAAACATACTCTATATCCCAGGTCCAGGTACCCCCACCCCCAGAGGGGCAAGCCGCACCTAGACCCAGGAGATGTAACCCTTCTCTCTGGGGTGGAGGCAAGCGGACCACCTCCTTATCTGCAGTAGCAGGGAGGCCCCGCATCCCAGACCCCAGTCTGACGGCCAGCACCTCCTCCCAGCCCCCCAGCCCTGACGGCTAACAGAACCGGGGTGAGTGAAGACCTCAAACCTCCCTACGCCCGCTCATATGTAATGTTGTTGTGTGCTGTTCTAAAGTGCATTTAAAACTCAGGAGAGCATGGTACTAGCTTCCTCTCAGAGAGCAGCACGGCTCCTCCCGAAAACCCTCAGTGTCTAAATGCATTTAAAATTGAGGGTAGGGCACCAGCGCCAGAGGTGGGTTGGAGTACAACGACCATCCTCTGGATGCTGTAAAACGTGCCCACCCCCAAGGCCCTATATGTATGTGTTATGTGAGAGTGTGAGTAATGTGGATGTCTAGGTTGCAGAATAAAATTGAGGCACAGGCGGCCAGAAGGGGACAGAGGGGGAGTGCCTCCCCTGCACCCTGGTGACATACCTGCACCCCAAGCCCTGCGTGTGTGGTAGAGCGGGAATAGGGAGGCAGCTGAGGATGGGGAGGGAAGAAAGGGAGGGGCAAGCGGCCCCTCCCTGGGGCCAGCTCCCCCGCTGACCCCAGTAGGCACCCCCACGCTCTGGAACCCACCAGGGCAAGGAGGCCCAGGCCCATCCGGACCGGGGCCCGCAGCAGCAGCACTGCCCAGCCCCACAGAGTCCGGGGCAGCCCACCCGACTCCACCCCAGAGAAAACTGCACCCACCCCATCATCCAATCATCTCCCAAACTACACAAGACAATAGACACCCAGGTTGAGTTCATTCTCCCCCTCTCCTATATCTCTCCCCCCACCTGCAGAGTGAGCTCCTGTAGTGAGGAGACCACCTGCAAAGATGTAACAACCTCCCCACCAGTTAGAGAGCCCCCTAGTTGGGCCGATGCACCAGAGGTCCCCTGCACTGGGGCTGAGCCCCCCTGCACCCACCCGCCCACTGCTCCGGCGACACAACAGCCAGGACCCAAGCCCCCAAGGCCCGGCCAGCACCCCAGACCGGGGGACGGAGCACCCCCAGACCCCCAAGCCTCCATGCCCGTCCTGGACCCTCCCAGGGGCAGCCAGGCTACCAGGCCAGTAACCAACGTCCGCCAGCACAGACCCTCCCCCATCTCCGCTGTACACAGCCACAAGGAAAACACCATCCAAGAGCCCCAGAGCTTCTAACCAGGTCATGGCCACAGCCCCCAGGTTAGGCCCTCCAGGGAAACGTCCCTAGGGACTCCCCAGACGCCCTAAGGCCGTCCCTACCCCCACATCAACCACAATAGCGAAGGCAGGACCAAACCATGACCCCCCACCCCCACTAGGTGATGAAGCCGATCAAAGGAGCCCAAAGGGATTGATCAAATGTGATGGCAGAGGTTGTATCAAGACTAATGTGATCTATTAGATGGTTTTTATATTGGTTAGAATTAAGATTATTTTTATTTTTCCAGTTAATGAGGACCATTTTCTTGGCAATGCATAGGGCCGTAAAAACAACGTGGGCTGTGTTTATTTCTGCAGTGACCTCATCCAAGTTGCCCAGCAAGCATACTAAAGGGGAGGCTGGAATGTTACATTTCAGACACTTTGATAAGTCTTCACATATCTCACGCCAAAATTTCTGAACTGGTGGACAGAACCAAAGAGCGTGGATGTAATTGTCCGGTGTATTTGCTGTGCAGTGTGAGCAGTTGTTGGAAGGCGTATAGCCCATCTTGAACATCCTATGACCAGTATAGTGCACTCTGTGTAATATTTTGTATTGTATTAATTGCAAACTGGGATTTCTGATCCATTGAAAGGTTTTTAAGCATATCTGAGACCAAAGGTTTGGGTCTAAGTTGATTGATAAATCTGCTTCCCATTTTGCAATAGGAAGGGATATTGATTCATCTATTTTAGAAAGTGTTCTGTATATTTTAGACAATAATTTGGGGAGTTTTAGACTAAGAAATTGTACCACACTTGGTGGTGTTTGTAATTCAGCTTCACTGGGATTAAATTTCTTTTTTACTATGGATTTAATTTGTTGATATTCCAAAAATCGTTTCTTGTTGATCCCATATTGTATAACTAGTCTGTCAAACGAAATAAAGTCTGTTCCTTCCAATATATGTTCCAAGTATTTAATTCCTTTGCAACTCCAATCTGAAAAGTTTATCATATTATTGTTTTGTAATATGTCCGGGTTGTTCCAGATAGGTGTACGTTTGCATGGGATTAATGAAGACTCTGTCATTTTTAGAAACTCCCACCATGCTGTCAGAGAAGAGCTAATATTGATGCTTTTAAAGCATTCATGTCGTTTGATGTTTGAGCTGATAAATGGGAGGTCTGAAATTTCTAGGTTATTACATAGTGCCTGTTCTACATCTATCCAAGGTTCATCTAAGATTAATTCCAATTTTAATTAATTATTGCCACATTTATTTAATTATTTATGTATTTCACATTTTAATTAATTATTGACACATTTATTTAATTAATTATTGACACATTTAATTAATTATTTAATGGTGTATTTAATTAATTCATTATGGCAGTCCTGGCGTTCCATAGAAATAGACTTTGTGACACGCAGGCAGAACAGACTTTGTGATACGCGCGTGGGAAAAAGACTTTGTGACACGCAGGCAGAACTAGACTTTGTGACACGCGCGTGCGAAAAAGACTTTGTGACACGCAGGCAGAAAAAGACTTTGTGACACGCAGGCAGAAAAAGACTCTGTGACACGCAGGCAGAACAGACTTTGTGACACGCGCGTGGGAAAAAGAGTTTGTGACACGCAGGCAGAAAAAGACTTTGTGACACGCAGGCAGAAAAAGACTTTGTGACACGCAGGCAGAAAAAGACTCTGTGACATGCAGGCAGAAAAACACTTTGTGACACGCAGGCAGTAGTAGACTGTGACACGCAGGCAGAAAAAGACTTTGTGACACGCATGCAGAAAAAGACTTTGTGACACGCATGCAGAACTAGACTTTGTGACACGCAGGCAGAACAAGACTTTGTGACACGCATGCAGAACTAGACTTTGTGACACGCAGGCAGAACAAGACTTTGTGACACGCAGGCACAACAAAGACTTTGTGACACGCAGGCACAACAAAGACTTTGTGACACGCGCGTGGGAAAAAGACTTTGTGACACGCAGGCACAACAAAGACTTTGTGACACGCAGGCAGAACAAGACTTTGTGACACGCAGGCAGAACAAGACTTTGTAACACTCAGGCAGAACAAGACTTTGTGACACGCAGGCACAACAAAGACTTTGTGACACGCAGGCACAACAAAGACTTTGTGACACGCGCGTGGGAAAAAGACTTTGTGACACGCAGGCACAACAAAGACTTTGTGACACGCAGGCAGAACAAGACTTTGTGACACGCAGGCAGAACAAGACTTTGTGACACGCAGGCACAACAAAGACTTTGTGACACGCGCGTGGGAAAAAGACTTTGTGACACGCAGGCACAACAAAGACTTTGTGACACGCAGGCAGAACGAGACTTTGTGACATGCAGGCAGAACAAGACTTTGTGACACGCAGGCACAACAAAGACTTTGTGACACGCAGGCACAACAAAGACTTTGTGACACGCGCGTGGGAAAAAGACTTTGTGACACGCAGGCACAACAAAGACTTTGTGACACGCAGGCAGAACAAGACTTTGTGACACGCAGGCAGAACAAGACTTTGTGACACGCAGGCAGAACAAGACTTTGTGACACGCAGGCAGAACAAGACTTTGTGACACGCAGGCACAACAAAGACTTTGTGACACGGGCGCGGGAAAAAGACTTTGTGACACGCAGGCACAACAAAGACTTTGTGACACGGAGGCAGAAAAAGACTTTGTGACACGCAGGCAGAACAAGACTTTGTGACATGCAGGCACAACAAAGACTTTGTGACACGCGCGTGGGAAAAAGACTTTGTGACAGGGAGGCACAACAAAGACTTTGTGACACGCGCGTGGGAAAAAGACTTTGTGACACGCAGGCAGAACTAGACTTTGTGACACGCATGCAGAAAAAGACTTTGTGACACGCATGCAGAACTAGACTTTGTGACACGCATGCAGAACAAGACTTTGTGACACGCATGCAGGAGTAGACTTTGTGACACGCAGGCAGAAAAAGACTTTGTGACACGCAGGCAGAAAAAGACTTTGTGACACGCGCGTGGGAAAAAGAGTTTGTGACACGCAGGCAGAAAAAGACTTTGTGACACGCAGGCAGAAAAAGACTTTGTGACACGCAGGAAGAAAAAGACTTTGTGACACGCAGGCAGAACTAGACTTTGTGACACGCAGGCAGAACAAGACTTTGTGACACGCAGGCAGAAAAAGACTTTATGACACACAGGAAGAAAAAGACTTTGTGACACGCAGGCAGAACTAGACTTTGTGACACGCAGGCAGAACAAGACTTTGTGACACGCAGGCAGAAAAAGACTCTGTGACACGCAGATAGAAAAACACTTTGTGACACGCAGGCAGAAAAAGACTTTGTGACACGCATGCAGAACAAGACTTTGTGACACGCATGCAGAACTAGACTTTGTGACAGGCAGGTAGAAAAAGACTTTGTGACACGAAGGCAGAAAAAGACTTTGTGACACGCATGCAGAACAAGACTTTGTGACACGCATGCAGAACTAGACTTTGTGACAGGCAGGCAGAAAAAGACTTTGTGACACACAGGCAGAACAAGACTTTGTGACACGTATGCAGAACTAGACTTTGTGACACGCAGGCAGAACTAGACTTTGTGACACGCAGGCAGAAATATATGGAACGCCAGGATTGCCATAATGAATTAATTAAATACACCATTAAATAATTAATTAAATGTGGCAATAATTAATTAAAATTGGAATTAATTAATGAAATAAATAGTTATGACACATGTAATTAATTAATTATTGCCACATTTATTTAATTATTTATGTATTTCACATTTTAATTAATTATTGACACATTTAATTAATTAATTATTGACACATTTAATTAATTAATTAATTATTGACACATTTAATTAATTCATTATGGCAGTCCTGGCGTTCCATAGAAATAGACTTTGTGACACGCGCGTGGGAAAAAGACTTTGTGACACGCAGGCAGAACAATACTTTGTGACACGCAGGCAGAACTAGACTTTGTGACACGCGCGTGGGAAAAAGACTTTGTGACACGCAGGCAGAACAGCCTTTGTGACACGCATGCAGAACTAGACTTTGTGACAGGCAGGCCGAAAAAGGCTTTGTGACACGCAGGCAGAACTAGACTTTGTGACACGCATGCAGAACAATACTTTGTGACACGCAGGCAGAACTAGACTTTGTGACACGCGCGTGGGAAAAAGACTTTGTGACACGCAGGCAGAACAATACTTTGTGACACGCAGGCAGAACTAGACTTTGTGACACGCGCGTGGGAAAAAGACTTTGTGACACGCAGGCAGAACTAGACTTTGTGACACGCGCGTGGGAAAAAGACTTTGTGACAGGGAGGCACAACAAAGACTTTGTGACACGCGCGTGGGAAAAAGACTTTGTGACACGCAGGCAGAACTAGACTTTGTGACACGCATGCAGAAAAAGACTTTGTGACACGCATGCAGAACTAGACTTTGTGACACGCATGCAGAACAAGACTTTGTGACACGCATGCAGAAGTAGACTTTGTGACACGCAGGCAGAAAAAGACTTTGTGACACGCATGCAGAAGTAGACTTTGTGACACGCAGGCAGAACAAAGACTTTGTGACACGCAGGCAGAACAAAAACTTTGTGACACGCAGGCACAACAAAGACTTTGTGACACGCAGGCAGAACAGACTTTGTGACACGCGCGTGGAAAAAGACTTTGTGACACGCACGCGGGAAAAAGACGTTGTGACACGCAGGCACAACAAAGACTTTGTGACACGCGCGTGGGAAAAAGACTTTGTGACACGCAGGCAGAACTAGACTTTGTGACACGCATGCAGAACAAGACTTTGTGACACGCATGCAGAACAAGACTTTGTGACACCCAGGCAGAAAAAAGACTTTGTGACACGCAGGCAGAAACATATGGAACGCCAGGATTGCCATAATGAATTAATTAAATACACCATTAAATAATTAAATAAATGTGGCAATAATTAATTAAAATTGGAATTAATTAAATAAATAGTTATGACACATTTAATCAATTAATTATTGACACATTTAATTAATTACTTAATGGTGTATTTAATTAATTCATTATGGCAGTCCTGGCGTTCCATAGAAATAGACTTTGTGACACGCAGGCAGAAAAAGAGTTTGTGACACGCAGGCGGAACTAGACTTTGTGACACGCATGCAGAACTAGACTTTGTGACACGCATGCAGAACTAGACTTTGTGACACACATGCAGAAAAAGACTTTGTGACACGCATGCAGAACTAGACTTTGTGACACGCATGCAGAACTAGACTTTGTGACACGCATGCAGAACAAGACTTTGTGACACGCAGGCAGAACAAAGACTTTGTGACACGCGCGTGGGAAAAAGACTTTGTGACACGCAGGCAGAACAAAGACTTTGTGACACGCGCGTGGGAAAAAGACTTTGTGACACGCAGGCAGAACAAAGACTTTGTGACACGCGCGTGGGAAAAAGACTTTGTGACACGCAGGCAGAACTAGACTTTGTGACACACATGCAGAAAAAGAGTTTGTGACACGCAGGCGGAACTAGACTTTGTGACACGCATGCAGAACTAGACTTTGTGACACGCATGCAGAACTAGACTTTGTGACACGCATGCAGAACTAGACTTTGTGACACACATGCAGAAAAAGACTTTGTGACACGCATGCAGAACTAGACTTTGTGACACGCATGCAGAACTAGACTTTGTGACACGCATGCAGAACAAGACTTTGTGACACGCAGGCAGAACAAAGACTTTGTGACACGCGCGTGGGAAAAAGACTTTGTGACACGCAGGCAGAACAAAGACTTTGTGACACGCGCGTGGGAAAAAGACTTTGTGACACCCAGGCAGAACTAGACTTTGTGACACCCAGGCAGAACTAGACTTTGTGACACGCATGCAGAAAAAGACTTTGTGACACGCATGCAGAACTAGACTTTGTGACACGCATGCAGAACTAGACTTTGTGAAACGCATGCAGAACTAGACTTTGTGACACGCAGGCAGAAGTAGACTTTGTGACACGCGCGTGGGAAAAAGACTTTGTGACACGCAGGCAGAACAAAGACTTTGTGACACGCGCGTGGGAAAAAGACTTTGTGACACCCAGGCAGAACTAGACTTTGTGACACCCAGGCAGAACTAGACTTTGTGACACGCATGCAGAAAAAGACTTTGTGACACGCATGCAGAACTAGACTTTGTGACACGCATGCAGAACTAGACTTTGTGAAACGCATGCAGAACTAGACTTTGTGACACGCAGGCAGAAGTAGACTTTGTGACACGCAGGCAGAAAAAGACTTTGTGACACGCATGCAGAACTAGACTTTGTGACACGCATGCAGAACTAGACTTTGTGACACGCATGCAAAACAAGACTTTGTGACACGCAGGCAGAACACACTTTGTGACACGCAGGCAGAAAAAGACTTTGTGACACGCAGGCACAACAAAGACTTTGTGACACGCGCGTGGGAAAAAGACTTTGTGACACGCAGGCAGAACAAGACTTTGTAACACTCAGGCAGAACAAGACTTTGTGACACGCAGGCAGAACAAAGACTTTGTGACACGCGCGTGGGAAAAAGACTTTGTGACACGCAGGCAGAAAGGACTTTGTGACACGCATGCAGAAAAAGACTTTGTGACACGCATGCAGAAATAGACTTTGTGACACGCATGCAGAACAAGACTTTGTGACACGCAGGCAGAAGTAGACTTTGTGACACGCAGGCAGAAAAAGACTTTGTGACACGCATGCAGAACTAGACTTTGTGACACGCATGCAGAACTAGACTTTGTGACAGGCAGGCAGAACAGACTTTGTGACACGCGCGTGGGAAAAAGACTTTGTGACACGCAGGCAGAACAAAGACTTTGTGACACGCAGGCAGAACAGACTTTGTGACACGCGCGTGGGAAAAAGACTTTGTGACACGCAGGCAGAACAGACTTTTTGACACACGCGTGGGAAAAAGACTTTGTGACATGCAGGCACAACAAAGACTTTGTGACACGGGCGTGGGAAAAAGACTTTGTGACACGCAGGCAGAACAAAGACTTTGTGACACGCGCGTGAGAAAAAAACTTTGTGACACGCAGGCAGAACAGACTTTGTGACACGCGCGTGGGAAAAAGACTTTGTGACACGCAGGCAGAACAAAGACTTTGTTACACGCGCGTGGGAAAAACACTTTGTGACAAGCAGGCAGAACAGACTTTGTGACACGCGCGTGGGAAAAAGACTTTGTGACACGCAGGCAGAACAGACTTTGTGACACGCGCGTGGGAAAAAGACTTTGTGACACGCAGGCACAACAAAGACTTTGTGACACGCGCGTGGGAAAAAGACTTTGTGACACGCAGGCAGAACTAGACTTTGTGACACGCATGCAGAAAAAGACTTTGTGACACGCATGCAGAACTAGACTTTGTGACACGCATGCAGAACAAGACTTTGTGACACGCAGGCAGAAGTAGACTTTGTGACACGCAGGCAGAAAAAGACTTTGTGACACGCATGCAGAACTAGACTTTGTGACACGCATGCAGAACTAGACTTTGTGACACGCATGCAGAACAAGACTTTGTGACACGCAGGCAGAACAGACTTTGTGACACGCGCGTGGGAAAAAGACTTTGTGACACGCAGGCACAACAAAGACTTTGTGACACGCGCGTGGGAAAAAGACTTTGTGACACACAGGCAGAACAAAGACTTTGTGACAAGCGTGTGGGAAAAAGACTTTGTGACACGCAGGCACAACAAAGACTTTGTGACACGGCGTGGGAAAAAGACTTTGTGACACGCAGGCAGAACTAGACTTTGTGACACGCATGCAGAAAAAGACTTTGTGACACGCATGCAGAACAAGACTTTGTGACACGCAGGCAGAAGTAGACTTTGTGACACGCAGGCAGAAGTAGACTTTGTGACACGCAGGCAGAAAAAGACTTTGTGACACGCATGCAGAACTAGACTTTGTGACACGCATGCAGAACTAGACTTTGTAATACGCATGCAGAACAAGACTTTGTGACACGCAGGCAGAACAGACTTTGTGACACGCGCGTGGGAAAAAGACTTTGTGACACGCAGGCACAACAAAGACTTTGTGACACGCGCGTGGGAAAAAGACTTTGTGACACACAGGCAGAACAAAGACTTTGTGACACGGCGTGGGAAAAAGACTTTGTGACACGCAGGCAGAACTAGACTTTGTGACACGCATGCAGAAAAAGACTTTGTGACACGCATGCAGAAATAGACTTTGTGACACGCAGGCAGAACAAAGACTTTGTGACACGCGCGTGGGAAAAAGACTTTGTGACACGCAGGCAGAACTAGACTTTGTGACACGCATGCAGAAAAAGACTTTGTGACACGCATGCAGAAATAGACTTTGTGACACGCATGCAGAACAAGACTTTGTGACACGCAGGCAGAAGTAGACTTTGTGACACGCAGGCAGAAAAAGACTTTGTGACACGCATGCAGAACTAGACTTTGTGACACGCATGCAGAACTAGACTTTGTGACAGGCAGGCAGAACAGACTTTGTGACACGCGCGTGGGAAAAAGACTTTGTGACACGCAGGCAGAACAAAGACTTTGTGACACGCAGGCAGAACAGACTTTGTGACACGCGCGTGGGAAAAAGACTTTGTGACACGCAGGCAGAACAGACTTTTTGACACACGCGTGGGAAAAAGACTTTGTGACACGCAGGCAGAACAAAGACTTTGTGACACGGGCGTGGGAAAAAGACTTTGTGACACGCAGGCAGAACAGACTTTGTGACACGCGCGTGGGAAAAAGACTTTGTGACACGCAGGCACAACAAAGACTTTGTGACACGCGCGTGGGAAAAAGACTTTGTGACACGCAGGCAGAACTAGACTTTGTGACACGCATGCAGAAAAAGACTTTGTGACACGCATGCAGAACTAGACTTTGTGACACGCAGGCAGAACTAGACTTTGTGACACGCATGCAGAACTAGACTTTGTGACACGCATGCAGAACTAGACTTTGTGACACACATGCAGAAAAAGACTTTGTGACACGCATGCAGAACTAGACTTTGTGACATGCATGCAGAACTAGACTTTGTGACACGCATGCAGAACAAGACTTTGTGACACGCAGGCAGAACAAAGACTTTGTGACACGCGCGTGGGAAAAAGACTTTGTGACACGCAGGCAGAACAGACTTTGTGACACACGCGTGGGAAAAAGACTTTGTGACACGCAGGCAGAACAAAGACTTTGTTACACGCGCGTGGGAAAAACACTTTGTGACAAGCAGGCAGAACAGACTTTGTGACACGCGCGTGGGAAAAAGACTTTGTGACACGCAGGCAGAACAGACTTTGTGACACGCGCGTGGGAAAAAGACTTTGTGACACGCAGGCACAACAAAGACTTTGTGACACGCGCGTGGGAAAAAGACTTTGTGACACGCAGGCAGAACTAGACTTTGTGACACGCATGCAGAAAAAGACTTTGTGACACGCATGCAGAACAAGACTTTGTGACACGCAGGCAGAAGTAGACTTTGTGACACGCAGGCAGAAGTAGACTTTGTGACACGCAGGCAGAAAAAGACTTTGTGACACGCATGCAGAACTAGACTTTGTGACACGCATGAAGAACTAGACTTTGTAATACGCATGCAGAACAAGACTTTGTGACACGCAGGCAGAACAGACTTTGTGACACGCGCGTGGGAAAAAGACTTTGTGACACGCAGGCACAACAAAGACTTTGTGACACGCGCGTGGGAAAAAGACTTTGTGACACACAGGCAGAACAAAGACTTTGTGACATGGCGTGGGAAAAAGACTTTGTGACACGCAGGCAGAACTAGACTTTGTGACACGCATGCAGAAAAAGACTTTGTGACACGCATGCAGAAATAGACTTTGTGACACGCATGCAGAACAAGACTTTGTGACACGCAGGCAGAAGTAGACTTTGTGACACGCAGGCAGAAAAAGACTTTGTGACACGCATGCAGAACTAGACTTTGTGACACGCATGCAGAACTAGACTTTGTGACAGGCAGGCAGAACAGACTTTGTGACACGCGCGTGGGAAAAAGACTTTGTGACACGCAGGCAGAACAAAGACTTTGTGACACGCAGGCAGAACAGACTTTGTGACACGCGCGTGGGAAAAAGACTTTGTGACACGCAGGCAGAACAGACTTTTTGACACACGCGTGGGAAAAAGACTTTGTGACACGCAGGCACAACAAAGACTTTGTGACACGGGCGTGGGAAAAAGACTTTGTGACATGCAGGCACAACAAAGACTTTGTGACACGCGCGTGGGAAAAAGACTTTGTGACACGCAGGCAGAACAGACTTTGTGACACGCGCGTGGGAAAAAGACTTTGTGACACGCAGGCAGAACAAAGACTTTGTTACACGCGCGTGGGAAAAACACTTTGTGACAAGCAGGCAGAACAGACTTTGTGACACGCGCGTGGGAAAAAGACTTTGTGACACGCAGGCACAACAAAGACTTTGTGACACGCGCGTGGGAAAAAGACTTTGTGACACGCAGGCAGAACTAGACTTTGTGACACGCATGCAGAAAAAGACTTTGTGACACGCATGCAGAACTAGACTTTGTGACACGCATGCAGAACAAGACTTTGTGACACGCAGGCAGAAAAAGACTTTGTGACACGCATGCAGAACTAGACTTTGTGACACGCATGCAGAACAGACTTTGTGACACGCGCGTGGGAAAAAGACTTTGTGACACGCAGGCACAACAAAGACTTTGTGACACGCGCGAGGGAAAAAGACTTTGTGACACACAGGCAGAACAAAGACTTTGTGACAAGCGTGTGGGAAAAAGACTTTGTGACACGCAGGCACAACAAAGACTTTGTGACACGGCGTGGGAAAAAGACTTTGTGACACGCAGGCAGAACTAGACTTTGTGACACGCATGCAGAAAAAGACTTTGTGACACGCATGCAGAACAAGACTTTGTGACACGCAGGCAGAAGTAGACTTTGTGACACGCAGGCAGAAGTAGACTTTGTGACACGCAGGCAGAAAAAGACTTTGTGACACGCATGCAGAACAAGACTTTGTGACACGCAGGCAGAACAGACTTTGTGACACGCGCGTGGGAAAAAGACTTTGTGACACACAGGCAGAACAAAGACTTTGTGACACGGCGTGGGAAAAAGACTTTGTGACACGCAGGCAGAACTAGACTTTGTGACACGCATGCAGAAAAAGACTTTGTGACACGCATGCAGAAATAGACTTTGTGACACGCATGCAGAACAAGACTTTGTGACACGCACGCAGAAGTAGACTTTGTGACACGCAGGCAGAAGTAGACTTTGTGACACGCAGGCAGAACAGACTTTGTGACACGCATGCAGAACTAGACTTTGTGACACGCATGCAGAACTAGACTTTGTGACACGCATGCAGAACTAGACTTTGTGACACGCATGCAGAACAAGACTTTGTGACACGCAGGCAGAACTAGACTTTGTGACACGCATGCAGAACAAGACTTTGTGACACGCATGCAGAACTAGACTTTGTGACACGCAGGCAGAAAAAAGACTTTGTGACACGCAGGCAGAAATATATGGAACGCCAGGATTGCCATAATGAATTAATTAAATACACCATTAAATAATTAAATAAATGTGGCAATAATTAATTAAAATTGGAATTAATTAAATAAATAGTTATGACACATGTAATTACTTAATCATTGACACATTTAATTAATTAGTTATGTATTTCACATTTTAATTAATTATTGACACATTTAATTAATTAATTATTGACACATTTAATCAATTAATTATTGACACATTTAATTAATTACTTAATGGTGTATTTAATTAATTCATTATGGCAGTCCTGGCGTTCCATAGAAATAGACTTTGTGACACGCAGGCAGAAAAAGAGTTTGTGACACGCAGGCGGAACTAGACTTTGTGACACGCATGTGGGAAAAAGACTTTGTGACACGCAGGCAGAACAAGACTTCGTGACACGCATTTAGAACTAGACTTTGTGACACGCATGCAGAACAAGACTTTGTGACACGCAGGCAGAATAAGACTTTGTGACACGCGCGTGGGAAAAAGACTTTGTGACACGCAGGCAGAACTAGATTTTGTGACACGCATGCAGAACAAGACTTTGTGACACGCATGCAGAACAAAGATTTTGTGACACGCGCGTGGGAAAAAGACTTTGTGACACGCATGCAGAACTAGACTTTGTGACACGCAGGAAGAAAAAGACTTTGTGACACGCATGCAGAACAAGACTTTGTGACACGCATGCAGAACTAGACTTTGTGACACGCAGGCAGAAAAAGACTTTGTGACACGCATGCAGAACAAGACTTTGTGACACGCATGCAGAAAAAGACTTTGTGACACGCAGGCAGAACAAAGATTTTGTGACACGAGCGTGGGAAAAAGACTTTGTGACACGCATGCAGAACTAGACTTTGTGACACGCAGGCAGAAAAAGACTTTGTGACACGCAGGCAGAACAAAGACTTTGTGACACGCGCGTGGGAAAAAGACTTTGTGACACGCAGGCAGAACAAGACTTTGTGACACGCAGGCAGAAAAAGACTTTGTGACACGCATGCAGAACAAGACTTTGTGACACGCATGCAGAACTAGACTTTGTGACAGGCAGGCAGAAAAAGACTTTGTGACACGCAGGCAGAAAAAGACTTTGTGACACGCATGCAGAACAAGACTTTGTGACAAGCATGCAGAACTAGACTTTGTGACAGGCAGGCAGAAAAAGACTTTGTGACACACAGGCAGAACAAGACTTTGTGACACGTATGCAGAACTAGACTTTGTGACACGCAGGCAGAACTAGACTTTGTGACACGCAGGCAGAAATATATGGAACGCCAGCATTGCCATAATGAATTAATTAAATACACCATTAAATAATTAATTAAATGTGGCAATAATTAATTAAAATTGGAATTAATTAATGAAATAAATAGTTATGACACATGTAATTAATTAATTATTGCCACATTTATTTAATTATTTATGTATTTCACATTTTAATTAATTATTGACACATTTAATTAATTAATTATTGACACATTTAATTAATTCATTATGGCAGTCCTGGCGTTCCATAGAAATAGACTTTGTGACACGCGCGTGGGAAAAAGACTTTGTGACACGCAGGCAGAACAGACTTTGTGACACGCATGCAGAACTAGACTTTGTGACAGGCAGGCAGAAAAAGGCTTTGTGACACGCGCGTGGGAAAAAGACTTTGTGACACGCAGGCAGAACAATACTTTGTGACACGCAGGCAGAACTAGACTTTGTGACACGCGCGTGGGATAAAGACTCTGTGACACGCAGGCAGAACAATACTTTGTGACACGCAGGCAGAACTAGACTTTGTGACACGCAGGCAGAAAAAGACTTTGTGACACGCAGGCAGAAAAAGACTCTGTGACACGCAGGCAGAAAAACACTTTGTGACACGGAGGTAGAACTAGACTGTGACACGCAAGCAGAAAAAGACTTTGTGACACGCAGGCAGAAAAAGACTTCGTGAAACGCATGCAGAACAAGACTTTGTGACACGCATGCAGAACTAGACTTTGTGACAGGCAGGCAGAAAAAGACTTTGTGACACGCAGGCAGAACAAGACTTTGTGACACGCAGGCATAACAAGACTTTGTGACACGCATGCAGAACTAGACTTTGTGACAGGCAGGCAGAAAAAGACTTTGTGACACGCAGGCAAAACTAGACGTTGTGACACGCAGGCATAAAAAGACTTTGTGACTCGCAGGCAGAAAAAGACTTTGTGACACGCAGGCACAACAAAGACTTTGTGACACGCGCGTGAGAAAAAGACTTTGTGACACGCAGGCAGAACAAGACTTTGTGACACGCAGGCAGAACAAGACTTTGTGACACGCAGGCACAACAAAGACTTTGTGACACGCAGGCACAACAAAGACTTTGTGACACGCGCGTGGGAAAAAGACTTTGTGACACGCAGGCACAACAAAGACTTTGTGACACGCAGGCAGAACAAGACTTTGTGACACGCGCGTGGGAAAAAGACTTTGTGACACGCAGGCACAACAAAGACTTTGTGACACGCGCGTGGGAAAAAGACTTTGTGACACGCAGGCAGAACTAGACTTTGTGACACGCATGCAGAAAAAGACTTTGTGACACGCATGCAGAACTAGACTTTGTGACACGCATGCAGAACAAGACTTTGTGACACGCATGCAGAACTAGACTTTGTGACACGCAGGCAGAAGTAGACTTTGTGACACGCAGGCAGAAAAAGACTTTGTGACACGCATGCAGAACTAGACTTTGTGACACGCATGCAGAACTAGACTTTGTGACATGCATGCAAAACAAGACTTTGTGACACGCAGGCAGAACAGACTTTGTGACACGCGCGTGGGAAAAAGACTTTGTGACACGCAGGCAGAACAAAGACTTTGTGACACGCAGGCAGAACAGACTTTGTGACACACGCGTGGGAAAAAGACTTTGTGACACGCAGGCAGAACAGACTTTGTGACACACGCGTGGGAAAAAGACTTTGTGACACGCAGGCACAACAAAGACTTTGTGACACGCGCGTGGGAAAAAGACTTTGTGACACGCAGGCAGAACTAGACTTTGTGACACGCATGCAGAAAAAGACTTTGTGACACGCATGCAGAACTAGACTTTGTGACACGCATGCAGAAGTAGACTTTGTGAAACGCATGCAGAAGTAGACTTTGTGAAACGCAGGCAGAAAAAGACTTTGTGACACGCATGCAGAAGTAGACTTTGTGACACGCATGCAGAACTAGACTTTGTGACACGCATGCAGAACAAGACTTTGTGACACGCGCGTGGGAAAAAGACTGTGACACGTAGGCAGAACAAGACTTTGTGACACGTATGCAGAACTAGACTTTGTGACACGCAGGCAGAACTAGACTTTGTGACACGCAGGCAGAAATATATGGAACGCCAGCATTGCCATAATGAATTAATTAAATACACCATTAAATAATTAATTAAATGTGGCAATAATATTAAAATGTGAAATACATAAATAATTAAATAAATGTGGCAATAATTAATTAATTACATGTGTCATAACTATTTATTTCATTAATTAATTCCAATTTTAATTAATTATTGCCACATTTAATTAATTAATTAATGGACACATTTAATTAATTCATTATGGCATGCCTGGCGTTCCATAGAAATAGACTTTGTGACACGCGCGTGGGAAAAACACTTTGTGACACGCAGTCAGAACAGACTTTGTGACACGCATGCAGAACTAGACTTTGTGACAGGCAGGCAGAAAAAGGCTTTGTGACACGCGCGTGGGAAAAAGACTTTGTGACACGCAGGCAGAACAATACTTTGTGACACGCAGGCAGAACTAGACTTTGTGACACGCGCGTGGGAAAAAGACTCTGTGACACGCAGGCAGAACAATACTTTGTGACACGCAGGCAGAACTAGACTTTGTGACACGCAGGCAGAAAAAGACTTTGTGACACGCAGGCAGAAAAAGACTCTGTGACACGCAGGCAGAAAAACACTTTGTGACACGGAGGTAGAACTAGACTGTGACACGCAAGCAGAAAAAGACTTTGTGACACGCAGGCAGAAAAAGACTTCGTGAAACGCATGCAGAACAAGACTTTGTGACACGCATGCAGAACTAGACTTTGTGACAGGCAGGCAGAAAAAGACTTTGTGACACGCAGGCAAAACTAGACGTTGTGACACGCAGGCATAAAAAGACTTTGTGACTCGCAGGCAGAAAAAGACTTTGTGACACGCAGGCACAACAAAGACTTTGTGACACGTGCGTGGGAAAAAGACTTTGTGACACGCAGGCAGAACAAGACTTTGTGACACGCAGGCAGAACAAGACTTTGTGACACGCAGGCACAACAAAGACTTTGTGACACGCAGGCACAACAAAGACTTTGTGACACGCGCGTGGGAAAAAGACTTTGTGACACGCAGGCACAACAAAGACTTTGTGACACGCAGGAAGAACGAGACTTTTGACATGCAGGCAGAACAAGACTTTGTGACACGCAGGCAGAACAAGACTTTGTGACACGCAGGCACAACAAAGACTTTGTGACACGCAGGCACAACAAAGACTTTGTGACACGCGCGTGGGAAAAAGACTTTGTGACACGCAGGCACAACAAAGACTTTGTGACACGCAGGCAGAACAGACTTTGTGACACGCGCGTGGGAAAAAGACTTTGTGACACGCAGGCAGAACAGACTTTGTGACACACGCGTGGGAAAAAGACTTTGTGACACGCAGGCACAACAAAGACTTTGTGACACGCGCGTGGGAAAAAGACTTTGTGACACGCAGGCACAACAAAGACTTTGTGACACGCGCGTGGGAAAAAGACTTTGTGACACGCAGGCAGAACTAGACTTTGTGACACGCATGCAGAAAAAGACTTTGTGACACGCATGCAGAACTAGACTTTGTGACACGCATGCAGAACAAGACTTTGTGACACGCAAGCAGAAGTAGACTTTGTGAAACGCAGGCAGAAAAAGACTTTGTGACACGCATGCAGAAGTAGACTTTGTGACACGCATGCAGAACTAGACTTTGTGACACGCATGCAGAACAAGACTTTGTGACACGCGCGTGGGAAAAAGACTGACACGTAGGCAGAACAGACTTTGTGACACACGCGTGGGAAAAAGACTTTGTGACACGCAGGCACAACAAAGACTTTGTGACACGCGCGTGGGAAAAAGACTTTGTGACACGCAGGCACAACAAAGACTTTGTGACACGCGCGTGGGAAAAACACTTTGTGACACGCATGCAGAAAAAGACTTTGTGACACGCATGCAGAACTAGACTTTGTGACACGCATGCAGAACAAGACTTTGTGACACGCATGCAGAACTAGACTTTGTGACACGCAGGAAGAGGTAGACTTTGTGACACGCAGGCAGAAGTAGACTTTGTGACACGCAGGCAGAAAAAGACTTTGTGACACGCATGTAGAACTAGACTTTGTGACACGCATGCAGAACTAGACTTTGTGACACGCATGCAGAAGTAGACTTTGTGACACGCATGCAGAAAAAGACTTTGTGACACGCAGGCAGAACTAGACTTTGTGACACGCAGGCAGAAAAAAGACTTTGTGACACGCAGGCAGAAATATATGGAACGCCAGGATTGCCATAATGAATTAATTAAATACACCATTAAATAATTAAATAAATGTGGCAATAATTAATTAAAATTGGAATTAATTATATAAATAGTTATGACACATGTAATTACTTAATCATTGACACATTTAATTAATTATTTATGTATTTCACATTTTAATTAATTATTGAGACATTTAATTAATTAATTATTGACACATTTAATCAATTAATTATTGACACATTTAATTAATTACTTAATGGTGTATTTAATTAATTCATTATGGCAGTCCTGGCGTTCCATAGAAATAGACTTTGTGACACGCAGGCAGAAAAAGAGTTTGTGACACGCAGGCGGAACTAGACTTTGTGACACGCATGCAGAACTAGACTTTGTGACACGCATGCAGAACTAGACTTTGTGACACACATGCAGAAAAAGACTTTGTCACACGCATGCAGAACTAGACTTTGTGACACGCATGCAGAACTAGACTTTGTGACACGCATGCAGAACAAGACTTTGTGACACGCAGGCAGAACAAAGACTTTGTGACACGCGCGTGGGAAAAAGACTTTGTGACACGCAGGCAGAACAAAGACTTTGTGACACGCGCGTGGGAAAAAGACTTTGTGACACGCATGCAGAACTAGACTTTGTGACACGCATGCAGAACAAGACTTTGTGACACGCATGCAGAACTAGACTTTGTGACACGCAGGCAGAACAAGACTTTGTGACACGCAGGCAGAAGTAGACTTTGTGACACGCATGCAGAACTAGACTTTGTGACACGCAGGCAGAAAAAGACTTTGTGACACGCATGCAGAACTAGACTTTGTGACACGCATGCAGAACTAGACTTTGTGACACGCATGCAAAACAAGACTTTGTGACACGCAGGCAGAACAGACTTTGTGACACGCGCGTGGGAAAAAGACTTTGTGACACGCAGGCAGAAGTAGACTTTGTGACACGCAGGCAGAACAAGACTTTGTGACACGCATGCAGAACTAGACTTTGTGACACGCATGCAGAACTAGACTTTGTGACACGCATGCAGAACAAGACTTTGTGACACGCATGCAGAACTAGACTTTGTGACACGCAGGCAGAAAAAAGACTTTGTGACACGCAGGCAGAAATATATGGAACGCCAGGATTGCCATAATGAATTAATTAAATACACCATTAAATAATTAAATAAATGTGGCAATAAATAATTAAAATTGGAATTAATTAATTAAATAAATAGTTATGACACATGTAATTACTTAATCATTGACACATTTAATTAATTATTTATGTATTTCACATTTTAATTAATTATTGACACATTTAATTAATTAATTATTGACACATTTAATTAATTACTTAATGGTGTATTTAATTAATTCATTATGGCAGTCCTGGCGTTCCATAGAAATAGACTTTGTGACACGCAGGCAGAAAAAGAGTTTGTGACACGCAGGCAGAACTAGACTTTGTGACACGCAGGCAGAACTAGACTTTGTGACACGCATGCAGAACTAGACTTTGTGACACGCATGCAGAACAAGACTTTGTGACACGCGCGTGGGAAAAAGACTGACACGTAGGCAGAACAGACTTTGTGACACACGCGTGGGAAAAAGACTTTGTGACACGCAGGCACAACAAAGACTTTGTGACACGCGCGTGGGAAAAAGACTTTGTGACACGCAGGCACAACAAAGACTTTGTGACACGCGCGTGGGAAAAACACTTTGTGACACGCATGCAGAAAAAGACTTTGTGACACGCATGCAGAACTAGACTTTGTGACACGCATGCAGAACAAGACTTTGTGACACGCATGCAGAACTAGACTTTGTGACACGCAGGAAGAGGTAGACTTTGTGACACGCAGGCAGAAGTAGACTTTGTGACACGCAGGCAGAAAAAGACTTTGTGACACGCATGTAGAACTAGACTTTGTGACACGCATGCAGAACTAGACTTTGTGACACGCATGCAGAAGTAGACTTTGTGACACGCATGCAGAAAAAGACTTTGTGACACGCAGGCAGAACTAGACTTTGTGACACGCAGGCAGAAAAAAGACTTTGTGACACGCAGGCAGAAATATATGGAACGCCAGGATTGCCATAATGAATTAATTAAATACACCATTAAATAATTAAATAAATGTGGCAATAATTAATTAAAATTGGAATTAATTATATAAATAGTTATGACACATGTAATTACTTAATCATTGACACATTTAATTAATTATTTATGTATTTCACATTTTAATTAATTATTGAGACATTTAATTAATTAATTATTGACACATTTAATCAATTAATTATTGACACATTTAATTAATTACTTAATGGTGTATTTAATTAATTCATTATGGCAGTCCTGGCGTTCCATAGAAATAGACTTTGTGACACGCAGGCAGAAAAAGAGTTTGTGACACGCAGGCGGAACTAGACTTTGTGACACGCATGCAGAACTAGACTTTGTGACACGCATGCAGAACTAGACTTTGTGACACACATGCAGAAAAAGACTTTGTCACACGCATGCAGAACTAGACTTTGTGACACGCATGCAGAACTAGACTTTGTGACACGCATGCAGAACAAGACTTTGTGACACGCAGGCAGAACAAAGACTTTGTGACACGCGCGTGGGAAAAAGACTTTGTGACACGCAGGCAGAACAAAGACTTTGTGACACGCGCGTGGGAAAAAGACTTTGTGACACGCATGCAGAACTAGACTTTGTGACACGCATGCAGAACAAGACTTTGTGACACGCATGCAGAACTAGACTTTGTGACACGCAGGCAGAACAAGACTTTGTGACACGCAGGCAGAAGTAGACTTTGTGACACGCATGCAGAACTAGACTTTGTGACACGCAGGCAGAAAAAGACTTTGTGACACGCATGCAGAACTAGACTTTGTGACACGCATGCAGAACTAGACTTTGTGACACGCATGCAAAACAAGACTTTGTGACACGCAGGCAGAACAGACTTTGTGACACGCGCGTGGGAAAAAGACTTTGTGACACGCAGGCAGAAGTAGACTTTGTGACACGCAGGCAGAACAAGACTTTGTGACACGCATGCAGAACTAGACTTTGTGACACGCATGCAGAACTAGACTTTGTGACACGCATGCAGAACAAGACTTTGTGACACGCATGCAGAACTAGACTTTGTGACACGCAGGCAGAAAAAAGACTTTGTGACACGCAGGCAGAAATATATGGAACGCCAGGATTGCCATAATGAATTAATTAAATACACCATTAAATAATTAAATAAATGTGGCAATAAATAATTAAAATTGGAATTAATTAATTAAATAAATAGTTATGACACATGTAATTACTTAATCATTGACACATTTAATTAATTATTTATGTATTTCACATTTTAATTAATTATTGACACATTTAATTAATTAATTATTGACACATTTAATTAATTACTTAATGGTGTATTTAATTAATTCATTATGGCAGTCCTGGCGTTCCATAGAAATAGACTTTGTGACACGCAGGCAGAAAAAGAGTTTGTGACACGCAGGCAGAACTAGACTTTGTGACACGCAGGCAGAACTAGACTTTGTGACACGCATGCAGAACTAGACTTTGTGACACGCATGCAGAACTAGACTTTGTGACACGCAGGCAGAACTAGACTTTGTGACACACATGCAGAAAAAGACTTTGTGACACGCATGCAGAACTAGACTTTGTGACACGCATGCAGAACAAAGACTTTGTGACACGCGCGTGGGAAAAAGACTTTGTGACACGCAGGCAGAAAAAGACTTTGTGACACGCATGCAGAACTAGAATTTGTGACACGCATGCAGAACTAGACTTTGTGACACACATGCAGAAAAAGACTTTGTGACACGCATGCAGAACTAGACTTTGTGACACGCATGCAGAACTAGACTTTGTGACACGCGCGTGGGAAAAAGACTTTGTGACACGCAGGCAGAACTAGACTTTGTGACACGCATGCAGAAAAAGACTTTGTGACACGCATGCAGAACTAGACTTTGTGATACGCATGCAGAACAAGACTTTGTGACACGCATGCAGAACTAGACTTTGTGACACGCAGGCAGAAGTAGACTTTGTGACACGCAGGCAGAAAAAGACTTTGTGACACGCATGCAGAACTAGACTTTGTGACACGCATGCAGAACTAGACTTTGTGACACGCATGCAAAACTAGACTTTGTGACACGCAGGCAGAACAGACTTTGTGACACGCGCGTGGGAAAAAGACTTTGTGACACGCAGGCAGAACAGACTTTGTGACACACGCGTGGGAAAAAGACTTTGTGACACGCAGGCACAACAAAGACTTTGTGACACGCGCGTGGGAAAAAGACTTTGTGACACGCAGGCAGAACTAGACTTTGTGATACGCATGCAGAACAAGACTTTGTGACACGCATGCAGAACTAGACTTTGTGACACGCAGGCAGAAGTAGACTTTGTGACACGCAGGCAGAAAAAGACTTTGTGACACGCATGCAGAACTAGACTTTGTGACACGCATGCAGAACTAGACTTTGTGACACGCATGCAAAACTAGACTTTGTGACACGCAGGCAGAACAGACTTTGTGACACGCGCGTGGGAAAAAGACTTTGTGACACGCAGGCAGAACAGACTTTGTGACACACGCGTGGGAAAAAGACTTTGTGACACGCAGGCACAACAAAGACTTTGTGACACGCGCGTGGGAAAAAGACTTTGTGACACGCAGGCAGAACTAGACTTTGTGACACGCAGGCAGAAAAAGACTTTGTGACACGCATGCAGAACTAGACTTTGTGACACGCATGCAGAACTAGACTTTGTGACACGCATGCAAAACAAGACTTTGTGACACGCAGGGAGAACAGACTTTGTGACACGCGCGTGGGAAAAAGACTTTGTGACACGCAGGCAGAACAGACTTTGTGACACGCGCGTGGGAAAAAGACTTTGTGACAGGCAGGCACAACAAAGACTTTGTGACACGCGCGTGGGAAAAAGACTTTGTGACACGCAGGCAGAACTAGACTTTGTGACACGCATGCAGAAAAAGACTTTGTGACACGCATGCAGAAGTAGACTTTGTGACACGCATGCAGAACTAGACTTTGTGACACGCAGGCAGAAAAAGACTTTGTGACACGCATGCAGAACTAGACTTTGTGACACGCATGCAGAACTAGACTTTGTGACACGCATGCAAAACAAGACTTTGTGACACGCAGGCAGAACAGACTTTGTGACACGCGCGTGGGAAAAAGACTTTGTGACACGCAGGCAGAAGTAGACTTTGTGACACGCAGGCAGAAAAAGACTTTGTGACACGCAGGCAGAACAGACTTTGTGACACGCGCGTGGGAAAAAGACTTTGTGACACGCAGGCAGAACTAGACTTTGTGACACGCATGCAGAACTAGACTTTGTGACACGCATGCAGAACAAGACTTTGTGACACGCAGGCAGAAAAAAGACTTTGTGACACGCAGGCAGAAATATATGGAACGCCAGGATTGCCATAATGAATTAATTAAATACACCATTAAATAATTAAATAAATGTGGCAATAAATAATTAAAATTGGAATTAATTAATTAAATAAATAGTTATGACACATGTAATTACTTAATCATTGACACATTTAATTAATTATTTATGTATTTCACATTTTAATTAATTATTGACACATTTAATTAATTAATTATTGACACATTTAATTAATTACTTAATGGTGTATTTAATTAATTCATTATGGCAGTCCTGGCGTTCCATAGAAATAGACTTTGTGACACGCAGGCAGAAAAAGAGTTTGTGACACGCATGCAGAACTAGACTTTGTGACACGCAGGCAGAACTAGACTTTGTGACACACATGCAGAAAAAGACTTTGTGACACGCATGCAGAACTAGACTTTGTGACACGCATGCAGAACAAAGACTTTGTGACACGCGCGTGGGAAAAAGACTTTGTGACACGCAGGCAGAAAAAGACTTTGTGACACGCATGCAGAACTAGAATTTGTGACACGCATGCAGAACTAGACTTTGTGACACACATGCAGAAAAAGACTTTGTGACACGCATGCAGAACTAGACTTTGTGACACGCATGCAGAACTAGACTTTGTGACACGCGCGTGGGAAAAAGACTTTGTGACACGCAGGCAGAACTAGACTTTGTGACACGCATGCAGAAAAAGACTTTGTGACACGCATGCAGAACTAGACTTTGTGATACGCATGCAGAACAAGACTTTGTGACACGCATGCAGAACTAGACTTTGTGACACGCAGGCAGAAGTAGACTTTGTGACACGCAGGCAGAAAAAGACTTTGTGACACGCATGCAGAACTAGACTTTGTGACACGCATGCAGAACTAGACTTTGTGACACGCATGCAAAACTAGACTTTGTGACACGCAGGCAGAACAGACTTTGTGACACGCGCGTGGGAAAAAGACTTTGTGACACGCAGGCAGAACAGACTTTGTGACACACGCGTGGGAAAAAGACTTTGTGACACGCAGGCACAACAAAGACTTTGTGACACGCGCGTGGGAAAAAGACTTTGTGACACGCAGGCAGAACTAGACTTTGTGACACGCAGGCAGAAAAAGACTTTGTGACACGCATGCAGAACTAGACTTTGTGACACGCATGCAGAACTAGACTTTGTGACACGCATGCAAAACAAGACTTTGTGACACGCAGGGAGAACAGACTTTGTGACACGCGCGTGGGAAAAAGACTTTGTGACACGCAGGCAGAACAGACTTTGTGACACGCGCGTGGGAAAAAGACTTTGTGACAGGCAGGCACAACAAAGACTTTGTGACACGCGCGTGGGAAAAAGACTTTGTGACACGCAGGCAGAACTAGACTTTGTGACACGCATGCAGAAAAAGACTTTGTGACACGCATGCAGAAGTAGACTTTGTGACACGCATGCAGAACTAGACTTTGTGACACGCAGGCAGAAAAAGACTTTGTGACACGCATGCAGAACTAGACTTTGTGACACGCATGCAGAACTAGACTTTGTGACACGCATGCAAAACAAGACTTTGTGACACGCAGGCAGAACAGACTTTGTGACACGCGCGTGGGAAAAAGACTTTGTGACACGCAGGCAGAAGTAGACTTTGTGACACGCAGGCAGAAAAAGACTTTGTGACACGCAGGCAGAACAGACTTTGTGACACGCGCGTGGGAAAAAGACTTTGTGACACGCAGGCAGAACTAGACTTTGTGACACGCATGCAGAACTAGACTTTGTGACACGCATGCAGAACAAGACTTTGTGACACGCAGGCAGAAAAAAGACTTTGTGACACGCAGGCAGAAATATATGGAACGCCAGGATTGCCATAATGAATTAATTAAATACACCATTAAATAATTAAATAAATGTGGCAATAAATAATTAAAATTGGAATTAATTAATTAAATAAATAGTTATGACACATGTAATTACTTAATCATTGACACATTTAATTAATTATTTATGTATTTCACATTTTAATTAATTATTGACACATTTAATTAATTAATTATTGACACATTTAATTAATTACTTAATGGTGTATTTAATTAATTCATTATGGCAGTCCTGGCGTTCCATAGAAATAGACTTTGTGACACGCAGGCAGAAAAGAGTTTGTGACACGCAGGCAGAACTAGACTTTGTGACACGCAGGCAGAACTAGACTTTGTGACACGCAGGCAGAACTAGACTTTGTGACACGCATGCAGAACTAGACTTTGTGACACGCATGCAGAACTAGACTTTGTGACACGCAGGCAGAACTAGACTTTGTGACACGCATGCAGAACAAGACTTTGTGACACGCAGGCAGAACTAGACTTTGTGACACGCAGGCAGAACTAGACTTTGTGACACGCAGGCAGAAAAAGACTTTGTGACACACATGCAGAACTAGACTTTGTGACACGCATGCAGAACTAGACTTTGTGACACGCATGCAGAACTAGACTTTGTGACACGCAGGCAGAAAAAGACTTTGTGACACACATGCAGAACTAGACTTTGTGACACGCATGCAAAACAAGACTTTGTGACACGCAGGGAGAACAGACTTTGTGACACGCGCGTGGGAAAAAGACTTTGTGACACGCAGGCACAAAAAAGACTTTGTGACACGCGCGTGGGAAAAAGACTTTGTGACACGCAGGCAGAACTAGACTTTGTGACACGCAGGCAGAACAATACTTTGTGACACGCAGGCAGAACTAGACTTTGTGACACGCAGGCAGAAAAAGACTTTGTGACACGCAGGCAGAACAATACTTTGTGACACGCAGGCAGAACTAGACTTTGTGACACGCAGGCAGAAAAAGACTTTGTGACACGCAGGCAGAAAAAGACTCTGTGACACGCAGGCAGAAAAACACTTTGTGACACGGAGGTAGAACTAGACTGTGACACGCAAGCAGAAAAAGACTTTGTGACACGCAGGCAGAAAAAGACTTCGTGAAACGCATGCAGAACAAGACTTTGTGACACGCATGCAGAACTAGACTTTGTGACAGGCAGGCAGAAAAAGACTTTGTGACACGCAGGCAAAACTAGACGTTGTGACACGCAGGCATAAAAAGACTTTGTGACTCGCAGGCAGAAAAAGACTTTGTGACACGCAGGCACAACAAAGACTTTGTGACACGCGCGTGGGAAAAAGACTTTGTGACACGCAGGCAGAACAAGACTTTGTGACACGCAGGCAGAACAAGACTTTGTGACACGCAGGCACAACAAAGACTTTGTGACACGCAGGCACAACAAAGACTTTGTGACACGCAGGAAGAACGAGACTTTTGACATGCAGGCAGAACAAGACTTTGTGACACGCAGGCAGAACAAGACTTTGTGACACGCAGGCACAACAAAGACTTTGTGACACGCAGGCACAACAAAGACTTTGTGACACGCGCGTGGGAAAAAGACTTTGTGACACGCAGGCACAACAAAGACTTTGTGACACGCAGGCAGAACAAGACTTTGTGACACGCGCGTGGGAAAAAGACTGTGACACGCAGGCACAACAAAGACTTTGTGACACGGGCGCGGGAAAAAGACTTTGTGACACGCAGGCACAACAAAGACTTTGTGACACGCAGGCACTACAAAGACTTTGTGACACGCACGTGGGAAAAAGACTTTGTGACACGCAGGCACAACAAAGACTTTGTGACACGCGCGTGGGAAAAAGACTTTGTGACACGCAGGCAGAACTAGACTTTGTGACACGCATGCAGAAAAAGACTTTGTGACACGCATGCAGAACTAGACTTTGTGACACGCAGGCAGAACAAGACTTTGTGACACGCATGCAGAACTAGACTTTGTGACACGCAGGCAGAAGTAGACTTTGTGACACGCAGGCAGAAAAAGACTTTGTGACACGCATGCAGAACTAAACTTTGTGACACGCATGCAGAACTAGACTTTGTGACATGCATGCAAAACAAGACTTTGTGACACGCAGGCAGAACAGACTTTGTGACACGCGCGTGGGAAAAAGACTTTGTGACACGCAGGCAGAACAAAGACTTTGTGACACGCAGGCAGAACAGACTTTGTGACACGCGCGTGGGAAAAAGACTTTGTGACACGCAGGCAGAACAGACTTTGTGACACACGCGTGGGAAAAAGACTTTGTGACACGCAGGCACAACAAAGACTTTGTGACACGCGCGTGGGAAAAAGACTTTGTGACACGCAGGCAGAACTAGACTTTGTGACACGCATGCAGAACTAGACTTTGTGACACGCAGGCAGAAAAAGACTTTGTGACACACATGCAGAACTAGACTTTGTGACACGCATGCAAAACAAGACTTTGTGACACGCAGGGAGAACAGACTTTGTGACACGCGCGTGGGAAAAAGACTTTGTGACACGCAGGCACAAAAAAGACTTTGTGACACGCGCGTGGGAAAAAGACTTTGTGACACGCAGGCAGAACTAGACTTTGTGACACGCAGGCAGAACAATACTTTGTGACACGCAGGCAGAACTAGACTTTGTGACACGCAGGCAGAAAAAGACTTTGTGACACGCAGGCAGAAAAAGACTCTGTGACACGCAGGCAGAAAAACACTTTGTGACACGGAGGTAGAACTAGACTGTGACACGCAAGCAGAAAAAGACTTTGTGACACGCAGGCAGAAAAAGACTTCGTGAAACGCATGCAGAACAAGACTTTGTGACACGCATGCAGAACTAGACTTTGTGACAGGCAGGCAGAAAAAGACTTTGTGACACGCAGGCAAAACTAGACGTTGTGACACGCAGGCATAAAAAGACTTTGTGACTCGCAGGCAGAAAAAGACTTTGCGACACGCAGGCACAACAAAGACTTTGTGACACGCGCGTGGGAAAAAGACTTTGTGACACGCAGGCAGAACAAGACTTTGTGACACGCAGGCAGAACAAGACTTTGTGACACGCAGGCACAACAAAGACTTTGTGACACGCAGGCACAACAAAGACTTTGTGACACGCAGGAAGAACGAGACTTTTGACATGCAGGCAGAACAAGACTTTGTGACACGCAGGCAGAACAAGACTTTGTGACACGCAGGCACAACAAAGACTTTGTGACACGCAGGCACAACAAAGACTTTGTGACACGCGCGTGGGAAAAAGACTTTGTGACACGCAGGCACAACAAAGACTTTGTGACACGCAGGCAGAACAAGACTTTGTGACACGCGCGTGGGAAAAAGACTGTGACACGCAGGCACAACAAAGACTTTGTGACACGGGCGCGGGAAAAAGACTTTGTGACACGCAGGCACAACAAAGACTTTGTGACACGCAGGCACTACAAAGACTTTGTGACACGCACGTGGGAAAAAGACTTTGTGACACGCAGGCACAACAAAGACTTTGTGACACGCGCGTGGGAAAAAGACTTTGTGACACGCAGGCAGAACAAAGACTTTGTGACACGGGCGTGGGAAAAAGACTTTGTGACACGCAGGCAGAACAGACTTTGTGACACGCGCGTGGGAAAAAGACTTTGTGACACGCAGGCACAACAAAGACTTTGTGACACGCGCGTGGGAAAAAGACTTTGTGACACGCATGCAGAACTAGACTTTGTGACACGCAGGCAGAACTAGACTTTGTGACACGCATGCAGAACTAGACTTTGTGACACGCATGCAGAACTAGACTTTGTGACACACATGCAGAAAAAGACTTTGTGACACGCATGCAGAACTAGACTTTGTGACATGCATGCAGAACTAGACTTTGTGACACGCATGCAGAACAAGACTTTGTGACACGCAGGCAGAACAAAGACTTTGTGACACGCGCGTGGGAAAAAGACTTTGTGACACGCAGGCAGAACAGACTTTGTGACACACGCGTGGGAAAAAGACTTTGTGACACGCAGGCAGAACAAAGACTTTGTTACACGCGCGTGGGAAAAACACTTTGTGACAAGCAGG
This sequence comes from Perissodus microlepis, assembly GCF_051167445.1. NCBI lineage: Eukaryota > Metazoa > Chordata > Actinopteri > Cichliformes > Cichlidae > Perissodus > Perissodus microlepis. The sequence goes on along the minus strand of NC_140466.1, from coordinate 28,969,508 downwards.
CAGAACAGACTTTGTGACACGCGCGTGGGAAAAAGACTTTGTGACACGCAGGCAGAACAGACTTTGTGACACGCGCGTGGGAAAAAGACTTTGTGACACGCAGGCACAACAAAGACTTTGTGACACGCGCGTGGGAAAAAGACTTTGTGACACGCAGGCAGAACTAGACTTTGTGACACGCATGCAGAAAAAGACTTTGTGACACGCATGCAGAACAAGACTTTGTGACACGCAGGCAGAAGTAGACTTTGTGACACGCAGGCAGAAGTAGACTTTGTGACACGCAGGCAGAAAAAGACTTTGTGACACGCATGCAGAACTAGACTTTGTGACACGCATGAAGAACTAGACTTTGTAATACGCATGCAGAACAAGACTTTGTGACACGCAGGCAGAACAGACTTTGTGACACGCGCGTGGGAAAAAGACTTTGTGACACGCAGGCACAACAAAGACTTTGTGACACGCGCGTGGGAAAAAGACTTTGTGACACACAGGCAGAACAAAGACTTTGTGACATGGCGTGGGAAAAAGACTTTGTGACACGCAGGCAGAACTAGACTTTGTGACACGCATGCAGAAAAAGACTTTGTGACACGCATGCAGAAATAGACTTTGTGACACGCATGCAGAACAAGACTTTGTGACACGCAGGCAGAAGTAGACTTTGTGACACGCAGGCAGAAAAAGACTTTGTGACACGCATGCAGAACTAGACTTTGTGACACGCATGCAGAACTAGACTTTGTGACAGGCAGGCAGAACAGACTTTGTGACACGCGCGTGGGAAAAAGACTTTGTGACACGCAGGCAGAACAAAGACTTTGTGACACGCAGGCAGAACAGACTTTGTGACACGCGCGTGGGAAAAAGACTTTGTGACACGCAGGCAGAACAGACTTTTTGACACACGCGTGGGAAAAAGACTTTGTGACACGCAGGCACAACAAAGACTTTGTGACACGGGCGTGGGAAAAAGACTTTGTGACATGCAGGCACAACAAAGACTTTGTGACACGCGCGTGGGAAAAAGACTTTGTGACACGCAGGCAGAACAGACTTTGTGACACGCGCGTGGGAAAAAGACTTTGTGACACGCAGGCAGAACAAAGACTTTGTTACACGCGCGTGGGAAAAACACTTTGTGACAAGCAGGCAGAACAGACTTTGTGACACGCGCGTGGGAAAAAGACTTTGTGACACGCAGGCACAACAAAGACTTTGTGACACGCGCGTGGGAAAAAGACTTTGTGACACGCAGGCAGAACTAGACTTTGTGACACGCATGCAGAAAAAGACTTTGTGACACGCATGCAGAACTAGACTTTGTGACACGCATGCAGAACAAGACTTTGTGACACGCAGGCAGAAAAAGACTTTGTGACACGCATGCAGAACTAGACTTTGTGACACGCATGCAGAACAGACTTTGTGACACGCGCGTGGGAAAAAGACTTTGTGACACGCAGGCACAACAAAGACTTTGTGACACGCGCGAGGGAAAAAGACTTTGTGACACACAGGCAGAACAAAGACTTTGTGACAAGCGTGTGGGAAAAAGACTTTGTGACACGCAGGCACAACAAAGACTTTGTGACACGCCGTGGGAAAAAGACTTTGTGACACGCAGGCAGAACTAGACTTTGTGACACGCATGCAGAAAAAGACTTTGTGACACGCATGCAGAACAAGACTTTGTGACACGCAGGCAGAAGTAGACTTTGTGACACGCAGGCAGAAGTAGACTTTGTGACACGCAGGCAGAAAAAGACTTTGTGACACGCATGCAGAACAAGACTTTGTGACACGCAGGCAGAACAGACTTTGTGACACGCGCGTGGGAAAAAGACTTTGTGACACACAGGCAGAACAAAGACTTTGTGACACGGCGTGGGAAAAAGACTTTGTGACACGCAGGCAGAACTAGACTTTGTGACACGCATGCAGAAAAAGACTTTGTGACACGCATGCAGAAATAGACTTTGTGACACGCATGCAGAACAAGACTTTGTGACACGCACGCAGAAGTAGACTTTGTGACACGCAGGCAGAAGTAGACTTTGTGACACGCAGGCAGAACAGACTTTGTGACACGCATGCAGAACTAGACTTTGTGACACGCATGCAGAACTAGACTTTGTGACACGCATGCAGAACTAGACTTTGTGACACGCATGCAGAACAAGACTTTGTGACACGCAGGCAGAACTAGACTTTGTGACACGCATGCAGAACAAGACTTTGTGACACGCATGCAGAACTAGACTTTGTGACACGCAGGCAGAAAAAAGACTTTGTGACACGCAGGCAGAAATATATGGAACGCCAGGATTGCCATAATGAATTAATTAAATACACCATTAAATAATTAAATAAATGTGGCAATAATTAATTAAAATTGGAATTAATTAAATAAATAGTTATGACACATGTAATTACTTAATCATTGACACATTTAATTAATTAGTTATGTATTTCACATTTTAATTAATTATTGACACATTTAATTAATTAATTATTGACACATTTAATCAATTAATTATTGACACATTTAATTAATTACTTAATGGTGTATTTAATTAATTCATTATGGCAGTCCTGGCGTTCCATAGAAATAGACTTTGTGACACGCAGGCAGAAAAAGAGTTTGTGACACGCAGGCGGAACTAGACTTTGTGACACGCATGTGGGAAAAAGACTTTGTGACACGCAGGCAGAACAAGACTTCGTGACACGCATTTAGAACTAGACTTTGTGACACGCATGCAGAACAAGACTTTGTGACACGCAGGCAGAATAAGACTTTGTGACACGCGCGTGGGAAAAAGACTTTGTGACACGCAGGCAGAACTAGATTTTGTGACACGCATGCAGAACAAGACTTTGTGACACGCATGCAGAACAAAGATTTTGTGACACGCGCGTGGGAAAAAGACTTTGTGACACGCATGCAGAACTAGACTTTGTGACACGCAGGAAGAAAAAGACTTTGTGACACGCATGCAGAACAAGACTTTGTGACACGCATGCAGAACTAGACTTTGTGACACGCAGGCAGAAAAAGACTTTGTGACACGCATGCAGAACAAGACTTTGTGACACGCATGCAGAAAAAGACTTTGTGACACGCAGGCAGAACAAAGATTTTGTGACACGAGCGTGGGAAAAAGACTTTGTGACACGCATGCAGAACTAGACTTTGTGACACGCAGGCAGAAAAAGACTTTGTGACACGCAGGCAGAACAAAGACTTTGTGACACGCGCGTGGGAAAAAGACTTTGTGACACGCAGGCAGAACAAGACTTTGTGACACGCAGGCAGAAAAAGACTTTGTGACACGCATGCAGAACAAGACTTTGTGACACGCATGCAGAACTAGACTTTGTGACAGGCAGGCAGAAAAAGACTTTGTGACACGCAGGCAGAAAAAGACTTTGTGACACGCATGCAGAACAAGACTTTGTGACAAGCATGCAGAACTAGACTTTGTGACAGGCAGGCAGAAAAAGACTTTGTGACACACAGGCAGAACAAGACTTTGTGACACGTATGCAGAACTAGACTTTGTGACACGCAGGCAGAACTAGACTTTGTGACACGCAGGCAGAAATATATGGAACGCCAGCATTGCCATAATGAATTAATTAAATACACCATTAAATAATTAATTAAATGTGGCAATAATTAATTAAAATTGGAATTAATTAATGAAATAAATAGTTATGACACATGTAATTAATTAATTATTGCCACATTTATTTAATTATTTATGTAGTTCACATTTTAATTAATTATTGACACATTTAATTAATTAATTATTGACACATTTAATTAATTCATTATGGCAGTCCTGGCGTTCCATAGAAATAGACTTTGTGACACGCGCGTGGGAAAAAGACTTTGTGACACGCAGGCAGAACAGACTTTGTGACACGCATGCAGAACTAGACTTTGTGACAGGCAGGCAGAAAAAGGCTTTGTGACACGCGCGTGGGAAAAAGACTTTGTGACACGCAGGCAGAACAATACTTTGTGACACGCAGGCAGAACTAGACTTTGTGACACGCGCGTGGGATAAAGACTCTGTGACACGCAGGCAGAACAATACTTTGTGACACGCAGGCAGAACTAGACTTTGTGACACGCAGGCAGAAAAAGACTTTGTGACACGCAGGCAGAAAAAGACTCTGTGACACGCAGGCAGAAAAACACTTTGTGACACGGAGGTAGAACTAGACTGTGACACGCAAGCAGAAAAAGACTTTGTGACACGCAGGCAGAAAAAGACTTCGTGAAACGCATGCAGAACAAGACTTTGTGACACGCATGCAGAACTAGACTTTGTGACAGGCAGGCAGAAAAAGACTTTGTGACACGCAGGCAGAACAAGACTTTGTGACACGCAGGCATAACAAGACTTTGTGACACGCATGCAGAACTAGACTTTGTGACAGGCAGGCAGAAAAAGACTTTGTGACACGCAGGCAAAACTAGACGTTGTGACACGCAGGCATAAAAAGACTTTGTGACTCGCAGGCAGAAAAAGACTTTGTGACACGCAGGCACAACAAAGACTTTGTGACACGCGCGTGAGAAAAAGACTTTGTGACACGCAGGCAGAACAAGACTTTGTGACACGCAGGCAGAACAAGACTTTGTGACACGCAGGCACAACAAAGACTTTGTGACACGCAGGCACAACAAAGACTTTGTGACACGCGCGTGGGAAAAAGACTTTGTGACACGCAGGCACAACAAAGACTTTGTGACACGCAGGCAGAACAAGACTTTGTGACACGCGCGTGGGAAAAAGACTTTGTGACACGCAGGCACAACAAAGACTTTGTGACACGCGCGTGGGAAAAAGACTTTGTGACACGCAGGCAGAACTAGACTTTGTGACACGCATGCAGAAAAAGACTTTGTGACACGCATGCAGAACTAGACTTTGTGACACGCATGCAGAACAAGACTTTGTGACACGCATGCAGAACTAGACTTTGTGACACGCAGGCAGAAGTAGACTTTGTGACACGCAGGCAGAAAAAGACTTTGTGACACGCATGCAGAACTAGACTTTGTGACACGCATGCAGAACTAGACTTTGTGACATGCATGCAAAACAAGACTTTGTGACACGCAGGCAGAACAGACTTTGTGACACGCGCGTGGGAAAAAGACTTTGTGACACGCAGGCAGAACAAAGACTTTGTGACACGCAGGCAGAACAGACTTTGTGACACGCGCGTGGGAAAAAGACTTTGTGACACGCAGGCAGAACAGACTTTGTGACACACGCGTGGGAAAAAGACTTTGTGACACGCAGGCACAACAAAGACTTTGTGACACGCGCGTGGGAAAAAGACTTTGTGACACGCAGGCAGAACTAGACTTTGTGACACGCATGCAGAAAAAGACTTTGTGACACGCATGCAGAACTAGACTTTGTGACACGCATGCAGAAGTAGACTTTGTGACACGCATGCAGAAGTAGACTTTGTGAAACGCAGGCAGAAAAAGACTTTGTGACACGCATGCAGAAGTAGACTTTGTGACACGCATGCAGAACTAGACTTTGTGACACGCATGCAGAACAAGACTTTGTGACACGCGCGTGGGAAAAAGACTGTGACACGTAGGCAGAACAAGACTTTGTGACACGTATGCAGAACTAGACTTTGTGACACGCAGGCAGAACTAGACTTTGTGACACGCAGGCAGAAATATATGGAACGCCAGCATTGCCATAATGAATTAATTAAATACACCATTAAATAATTAATTAAATGTGGCAATAATTAATTAAAATTGGAATTAATTAATGAAATAAATAGTTATGACACATGTAATTAATTAATTATTGCCACATTTATTTAATTATTTATGTATTTCACATTTTAATTAATTATTGACACATTTAATTAATTAATTATTGACACATTTAATTAATTCATTATGGCAGTCCTGGCGTTCCATAGAAATAGACTTTGTGACACGCGCGTGGGAAAAACACTTTGTGACACGCAGTCAGAACAGACTTTGTGACACGCATGCAGAACTAGACTTTGTGACAGGCAGGCAGAAAAAGGCTTTGTGACACGCGCGTGGGAAAAAGACTTTGTGACACGCAGGCAGAACAATACTTTGTGACACGCAGGCAGAACTAGACTTTGTGACACGCGCGTGGGAAAAAGACTCTGTGACACGCAGGCAGAACAATACTTTGTGACACGCAGGCAGAACTAGACTTTGTGACACGCAGGCAGAAAAAGACTTTGTGACACGCAGGCAGAAAAAGACTCTGTGACACGCAGGCAGAAAAACACTTTGTGACACGGAGGTAGAACTAGACTGTGACACGCAAGCAGAAAAAGACTTTGTGACACGCAGGCAGAAAAAGACTTCGTGAAACGCATGCAGAACAAGACTTTGTGACACGCATGCAGAACTAGACTTTGTGACAGGCAGGCAGAAAAAGACTTTGTGACACGCAGGCAAAACTAGACGTTGTGACACGCAGGCATAAAAAGACTTTGTGACTCGCAGGCAGAAAAAGACTTTGTGACACGCAGGCACAACAAAGGCTTTGTGACACGTGCGTGGGAAAAAGACTTTGTGACACGCAGGCAGAACAAGACTTTGTGACACGCAGGCAGAACAAGACTTTGTGACACGCAGGCACAACAAAGACTTTGTGACACGCAGGCACAACAAAGACTTTGTGACACGCGCGTGGGAAAAAGACTTTGTGACACGCAGGCACAACAAAGACTTTGTGACACGCAGGAAGAACGAGACTTTTGACATGCAGGCAGAACAAGACTTTGTGACACGCAGGCAGAACAAGACTTTGTGACACGCAGGCACAACAAAGACTTTGTGACACGCAGGCACAACAAAGACTTTGTGACACGCGCGTGGGAAAAAGACTTTGTGACACGCAGGCACAACAAAGACTTTGTGACACGCAGGCAGAACAAGACTTTGTGACACGCGCGTGGGAAAAAGACTTTGTGACACGCAGGCACAACAAAGACTTTGTGACACGGGCGCGGGAAAAAGACTTTGTGACACGCAGGCACAACAAAGACTTTGTGACACGCAGGCACTACAAAGACTTTGTGACACGCACGTGGGAAAAAGACTTTGTGACACGCAGGCACAACAAAGACTTTGTGACACGCGCGTGGGAAAAAGACTTTGTGACACGCAGGCAGAACTAGACTTTGTGACACGCATGCAGAACTAGACTTTGTGACACGCATGCAGAACTAGACTTTGTGACACGCAGGCAGAAGTAGACTTTGTGACACGCAGGCAGAAAAAGACTTTGTGACACGCATGCAGAACTAAACTTTGTGACACGCATGCAGAACTAGACTTTGTGACATGCATGCAAAACAAGACTTTGTGACACGCAGGCAGAACAGACTTTGTGACACGCGCGTGGGAAAAAGACTTTGTGACACGCAGGCAGAACAAAGACTTTGTGACACGCAGGCAGAACAGACTTTGTGACACGCGCGTGGGAAAAAGACTTTGTGACACGCAGGCAGAACAGACTTTGTGACACACGCGTGGGAAAAAGACTTTGTGACACGCAGGCACAACAAAGACTTTGTGACACGCGCGTGGGAAAAAGACTTTGTGACACGCAGGCACAACAAAGACTTTGTGACACGCGCGTGGGAAAAAGACTTTGTGACACGCAGGCAGAACTAGACTTTGTGACACGCATGCAGAAAAAGACTTTGTGACACGCATGCAGAACTAGACTTTGTGACACGCATGCAGAACAAGACTTTGTGACACGCAAGCAGAAGTAGACTTTGTGAAACGCAGGCAGAAAAAGACTTTGTGACACGCATGCAGAAGTAGACTTTGTGACACGCATGCAGAACTAGACTTTGTGACACGCATGCAGAACAAGACTTTGTGACACGCGCGTGGGAAAAAGACTGACACGTAGGCAGAACAGACTTTGTGACACACGCGTGGGAAAAAGACTTTGTGACACGCAGGCACAACAAAGACTTTGTGACACGCGCGTGGGAAAAAGACTTTGTGACACGCAGGCACAACAAAGACTTTGTGACACGCGCGTGGGAAAAACACTTTGTGACACGCATGCAGAAAAAGACTTTGTGACACGCATGCAGAACTAGACTTTGTGACACGCATGCAGAACAAGACTTTGTGACACGCATGCAGAACTAGACTTTGTGACACGCAGGAAGAGGTAGACTTTGTGACACGCAGGCAGAAGTAGACTTTGTGACACGCAGGCAGAAAAAGACTTTGTGACACGCATGTAGAACTAGACTTTGTGACACGCATGCAGAACTAGACTTTGTGACACGCATGCAGAAGTAGACTTTGTGACACGCAGGCAGAACTAGACTTTGTGACACGCAGGCAGAAAAAAGACTTTGTGACACGCAGGCAGAAATATATGGAACGCCAGGATTGCCATAATGAATTAATTAAATACACCATTAAATAATTAAATAAATGTGGCAATAATTAATTAAAATTGGAATTAATTATATAAATAGTTATGACACATGTAATTACTTAATCATTGACACATTTAATTAATTATTTATGTATTTCACATTTTAATTAATTATTGAGACATTTAATTAATTAATTATTGACACATTTAATCAATTAATTATTGACACATTTAATTAATTACTTAATGGTGTATTTAATTAATTCATTATGGCAGTCCTGGCGTTCCATAGAAATAGACTTTGTGACACGCAGGCAGAAAAAGAGTTTGTGACACGCAGGCGGAACTAGACTTTGTGACACGCATGCAGAACTAGACTTTGTGACACGCATGCAGAACTAGACTTTGTGACACACATGCAGAAAAAGACTTTGTCACACGCATGCAGAACTAGACTTTGTGACACGCATGCAGAACTAGACTTTGTGACACGCATGCAGAACAAGACTTTGTGACACGCAGGCAGAACAAAGACTTTGTGACACGCGCGTGGGAAAAAGACTTTGTGACACGCAGGCAGAACAAAGACTTTGTGACACGCGCGTGGGAAAAAGACTTTGTGACACGCATGCAGAACTAGACTTTGTGACACGCATGCAGAACAAGACTTTGTGACACGCATGCAGAACTAGACTTTGTGACACGCAGGCAGAACAAGACTTTGTGACACGCAGGCAGAAGTAGACTTTGTGACACGCATGCAGAACTAGACTTTGTGACACGCAGGCAGAAAAAGACTTTGTGACACGCATGCAGAACTAGACTTTGTGACACGCATGCAGAACTAGACTTTGTGACACGCATGCAAAACAAGACTTTGTGACACGCAGGCAGAACAGACTTTGTGACACGCGCGTGGGAAAAAGACTTTGTGACACGCAGGCAGAAGTAGACTTTGTGACACGCAGGCAGAACAAGACTTTGTGACACGCATGCAGAACTAGACTTTGTGACACGCATGCAGAACTAGACTTTGTGACACGCATGCAGAACAAGACTTTGTGACACGCATGCAGAACTAGACTTTGTGACACGCAGGCAGAAAAAAGACTTTGTGACACGCAGGCAGAAATATATGGAACGCCAGGATTGCCATAATGAATTAATTAAATACACCATTAAATAATTAAATAAATGTGGCAATAAATAATTAAAATTGGAATTAATTAATTAAATAAATAGTTATGACACATGTAATTACTTAATCATTGACACATTTAATTAATTATTTATGTATTTCACATTTTAATTAATTATTGACACATTTAATTAATTAATTATTGACACATTTAATTAATTACTTAATGGTGTATTTAATTAATTCATTATGGCAGTCCTGGCGTTCCATAGAAATAGACTTTGTGACACGCAGGCAGAAAAAGAGTTTGTGACACGCAGGCAGAACTAGACTTTGTGACACGCAGGCAGAACTAGACTTTGTGACACGCATGCAGAACTAGACTTTGTGACACGCATGCAGAACTAGACTTTGTGACACGCAGGCAAAACTAGACTTTGTGACACACATGCAGAAAAAGACTTTGTGACACGCATGCAGAACTAGACTTTGTGACACGCATGCAGAACAAAGACTTTGTGACACGCGCGTGGGAAAAAGACTTTGTGACACGCAGGCAGAAAAAGACTTTGTGACACGCATGCAGAACTAGAATTTGTGACACGCATGCAGAACTAGACTTTGTGACACACATGCAGAAAAAGACTTTGTGACACGCATGCAGAACTAGACTTTGTGACACGCATGCAGAACTAGACTTTGTGACACGCGCGTGGGAAAAAGACTTTGTGACACGCAGGCAGAACTAGACTTTGTGACACGCATGCAGAAAAAGACTTTGTGACACGCATGCAGAACTAGACTTTGTGATACGCATGCAGAACAAGACTTTGTGACACGCATGCAGAACTAGACTTTGTGACACGCAGGCAGAAGTAGACTTTGTGACACGCAGGCAGAAAAAGACTTTGTGACACGCATGCAGAACTAGACTTTGTGACACGCATGCAGAACTAGACTTTGTGACACGCATGCAAAACTAGACTTTGTGACACGCAGGCAGAACAGACTTTGTGACACGCGCGTGGGAAAAAGACTTTGTGACACGCAGGCAGAACAGACTTTGTGACACACGCGTGGGAAAAAGACTTTGTGACACGCAGGCACAACAAAGACTTTGTGACACGCGCGTGGGAAAAAGACTTTGTGACACGCAGGCAGAACTAGACTTTGTGATACGCATGCAGAACAAGACTTTGTGACACGCATGCAGAACTAGACTTTGTGACACGCAGGCAGAAGTAGACTTTGTGACACGCAGGCAGAAAAAGACTTTGTGACACGCATGCAGAACTAGACTTTGTGACACGCATGCAGAACTAGACTTTGTGACACGCATGCAAAACTAGACTTTGTGACACGCAGGCAGAACAGACTTTGTGACACGCGCGTGGGAAAAAGACTTTGTGACACGCAGGCAGAACAGACTTTGTGACACACGCGTGGGAAAAAGACTTTGTGACACGCAGGCACAACAAAGACTTTGTGACACGCGCGTGGGAAAAAGACTTTGTGACACGCAGGCAGAACTAGACTTTGTGACACGCAGGCAGAAAAAGACTTTGTGACACGCATGCAGAACTAGACTTTGTGACACGCATGCAGAACTAGACTTTGTGACACGCATGCAAAACAAGACTTTGTGACACGCAGGGAGAACAGACTTTGTGACACGCGCGTGGGAAAAAGACTTTGTGACACGCAGGCAGAACAGACTTTGTGACACGCGCGTGGGAAAAAGACTTTGTGACAGGCAGGCACAACAAAGACTTTGTGACACGCGCGTGGGAAAAAGACTTTGTGACACGCAGGCAGAACTAGACTTTGTGACACGCATGCAGAAAAAGACTTTGTGACACGCATGCAGAACTAGACTTTGTGACACGCAGGCAGAAAAAGACTTTGTGACACGCATGCAGAACTAGACTTTGTGACACGCATGCAGAACTAGACTTTGTGACACGCATGCAAAACAAGACTTTGTGACACGCAGGCAGAACAGACTTTGTGACACGCGCGTGGGAAAAAGACTTTGTGACACGCAGGCAGAAGTAGACTTTGTGACACGCAGGCAGAAAAAGACTTTGTGACACGCAGGCAGAACAGACTTTGTGACACGCGCGTGGGAAAAAGACTTTGTGACACGCAGGCAGAACTAGACTTTGTGACACGCATGCAGAACTAGACTTTGTGACACGCATGCAGAACAAGACTTTGTGACACGCAGGCAGAAAAAAGACTTTGTGACACGCAGGCAGAAATATATGGAACGCCAGGATTGCCATAATGAATTAATTAAATACACCATTAAATAATTAAATAAATGTGGCAATAAATAATTAAAATTGGAATTAATTAATTAAATAAATAGTTATGACACATGTAATTACTTAATCATTGACACATTTAATTAATTATTTATGTATTTCACATTTTAATTAATTATTGACACATTTAATTAATTAATTATTGACACATTTAATTAATTACTTAATGGTGTATTTAATTAATTCATTATGGCAGTCCTGGCGTTCCATAGAAATAGACTTTGTGACACGCAGGCAGAAAAAGAGTTTGTGACACGCATGCAGAACTAGACTTTGTGACACGCAGGCAGAACTAGACTTTGTGACACACATGCAGAAAAAGACTTTGTGACACGCATGCAGAACTAGACTTTGTGACACGCATGCAGAACAAAGACTTTGTGACACGCGCGTGGGAAAAAGACTTTGTGACACGCAGGCAGAAAAAGACTTTGTGACACGCATGCAGAACTAGAATTTGTGACACGCATGCAGAACTAGACTTTGTGACACACATGCAGAAAAAGACTTTGTGACACGCATGCAGAACTAGACTTTGTGACACGCATGCAGAACTAGACTTTGTGACACGCGCGTGGGAAAAAGACTTTGTGACACGCAGGCAGAACAAAGACTTTGTGACACGCGCGTGGGAAAAAGACTTTGTGACACGCAGGCAGAACTAGACTTTGTGACACGCATGCAGAAAAAGACTTTGTGACACGCATGCAGAACTAGACTTTGTGATACGCATGCAGAACAAGACTTTGTGACACGCATGCAGAACTAGACTTTGTGACACGCAGGCAGAAGTAGACTTTGTGACACGCAGGCAGAAAAAGACTTTGTGACACGCATGCAGAACTAGACTTTGTGACACGCATGCAGAACTAGACTTTGTGACACGCATGCAAAACTAGACTTTGTGACACGCAGGGAGAACAGACTTTGTGACACGCGCGTGGGAAAAAGACTTTGTGACACGCAGGCACAACAAAGACTTTGTGACACGCGCGTGGGAAAAAGACTTTGTGACACGCAGGCAGAACTAGACTTTGTGACACGCATGCAGAAAAAGACTTTGTGACACGCATGCAGAAGTAGACTTTGTGACACGCATGCAGAACTAGACTTTGTGACACGCAGGCAGAAAAAGACTTTGTGACACGCATGCAGAACTAGACTTTGTGACACGCATGCAGAACTAGACTTTGTGACACGCATGCAAAACAAGACTTTGTGACACGCAGGCAGAACAGACTTTGTGACACGCGCGTGGGAAAAAGACTTTGTGACACGCAGGCAGAAGTAGACTTTGTGACACGCAGGCAGAAAAAGACTTTGTGACACGCAGGCAGAACAGACTTTGTGACACGCGCGTGGGAAAAAGACTTTGTGACACGCAGGCAGAACTAGACTTTGTGACACGCATGCAGAACTAGACTTTGTGACACGCATGCAGAACAAGACTTTGTGACACGCAGGCAGAAAAAAGACTTTGTGACACGCAGGCAGAAATATATGGAACGCCAGGATTGCCATAATGAATTAATTAAATACACCATTAAATAATTAAATAAATGTGGCAATAAATAATTAAAATTGGAATTAATTAATTAAATAAATAGTTATGACACATGTAATTACTTAATCATTGACACATTTAATTAATTATTTATGTATTTCACATTTTAATTAATTATTGACACATTTAATTAATTAATTATTGACACATTTAATTAATTACTTAATGGTGTATTTAATTAATTCATTATGGCAGTCCTGGCGTTCCATAGAAATAGACTTTGTGACACGCAGGCAGAAAAAGAGTTTGTGACACGCAGGCAGAACTAGACTTTGTGACACGCAGGCAGAACTAGACTTTGTGACACGCAGGCAGAACTAGACTTTGTGACACGCATGCAGAACTAGACTTTGTGACACGCATGCAGAACTAGACTTTGTGACACGCAGGCAGAACTAGACTTTGTGACACGCATGCAGAACAAGACTTTGTGACACGCAGGCAGAACTAGACTTTGTGACACGCAGGCAGAACTAGACTTTGTGACACGCAGGCAGAAAAAGACTTTGTGACACACATGCAGAACTAGACTTTGTGACACGCATGCAGAACTAGACTTTGTGACACGCATGCAGAACTAGACTTTGTGACACGCAGGCAGAAAAAGACTTTGTGACACACATGCAGAACTAGACTTTGTGACACGCATGCAAAACAAGACTTTGTGACACGCAGGGAGAACAGACTTTGTGACACGCGCGTGGGAAAAAGACTTTGTGACACGCAGGCACAAAAAAGACTTTGTGACACGCGCGTGGGAAAAAGACTTTGTGACACGCAGGCAGAACTAGACTTTGTGACACGCATGCAGAACAATACTTTGTGACACGCAGGCAGAACTAGACTTTGTGACACGCAGGCAGAAAAAGACTTTGTGACACGCAGGCAGAAAAAGACTCTGTGACACGCAGGCAGAAAAACACTTTGTGACACGGAGGTAGAACTAGACTGTGACACGCAAGCAGAAAAAGACTTTGTGACACGCAGGCAGAAAAAGACTTCGTGAAACGCATGCAGAACAAGACTTTGTGACACGCATGCAGAACTAGACTTTGTGACAGGCAGGCAGAAAAAGACTTTGTGACACGCAGGCAAAACTAGACGTTGTGACACGCAGGCATAAAAAGACTTTGTGACTCGCAGGCAGAAAAAGACTTTGCGACACGCAGGCACAACAAAGACTTTGTGACACGCGCGTGGGAAAAAGACTTTGTGACACGCAGGCAGAACAAGACTTTGTGACACGCAGGCAGAACAAGACTTTGTGACACGCAGGCACAACAAAGACTTTGTGACACGCAGGCACAACAAAGACTTTGTGACACGCAGGAAGAACGAGACTTTTGACATGCAGGCAGAACAAGACTTTGTGACACGCAGGCAGAACAAGACTTTGTGACACGCAGGCACAACAAAGACTTTGTGACACGCAGGCACAACAAAGACTTTGTGACACGCGCGTGGGAAAAAGACTTTGTGACACGCAGGCACAACAAAGACTTTGTGACACGCAGGCAGAACAAGACTTTGTGACACGCGCGTGGGAAAAAGACTGTGACACGCAGGCACAACAAAGACTTTGTGACACGGGCGCGGGAAAAAGACTTTGTGACACGCAGGCACAACAAAGACTTTGTGACACGCAGGCACTACAAAGACTTTGTGACACGCACGTGGGAAAAAGACTTTGTGACACGCAGGCACAACAAAGACTTTGTGACACGCGCGTGGGAAAAAGACTTTGTGACACGCAGGCAGAACTAGACTTTGTGACACGCATGCAGAAAAAGACTTTGTGACACGCATGCAGAACTAGACTTTGTGACACGCAGGCAGAACAAGACTTTGTGACACGCATGCAGAACTAGACTTTGTGACACGCAGGCAGAAGTAGACTTTGTGACACGCAGGCAGAAAAAGACTTTGTGACACGCATGCAGAACTAAACTTTGTGACACGCATGCAGAACTAGACTTTGTGACATGCATGCAAAACAAGACTTTGTGACACGCAGGCAGAACAGACTTTGTGACACGCGCGTGGGAAAAAGACTTTGTGACACGCAGGCAGAACAAAGACTTTGTGACACGCAGGCAGAACAGACTTTGTGACACGCGCGTGGGAAAAAGACTTTGTGACACGCAGGCAGAACAGACTTTGTGACACACGCGTGGGAAAAAGACTTTGTGACACGCAGGCACAACAAAGACTTTGTGACACGCGCGTGGGAAAAAGACTTTGTGACACGCAGGCACAACAAAGACTTTGTGACACGCGCGTGGGAAAAAGACTTTGTGACACGCAGGCAGAACTAGACTTTGTGACACGCATGCAGAAAAAGACTTTGTGACACGCATGCAGAACTAGACTTTGTGACACGCATGCAGAACAAGACTTTGTGACACGCATGCAGAAGTAGACTTTGTGAAACGCAGGCAGAAAAAGACTTTGTGACACGCATGCAGAAGTAGACTTTGTGACACGCATGCAGAACTAGACTTTGTGACACGCATGCAGAACAAGACTTTGTGACACGCGCGTGGGAAAAAGACTGACACGTAGGCAGAACAGACTTTGTGACACACGCGTGGGAAAAAGACTTTGTGACACGCAGGCACAACAAAGACTTTGTGACACGCGCGTGGGAAAAAGACTTTGTGACACGCAGGCACAACAAAGACTTTGTGACACGCGCGTGGGAAAAACACTTTGTGACACGCATGCAGAAAAAGACTTTGTGACACGCATGCAGAACTAGACTTTGTGACACGCATGCAGAACAAGACTTTGTGACACGCATGCAGAACTAGACTTTGTGACACGCAGGAAGAGGTAGACTTTGTGACACGCAGGCAGAAGTAGACTTTGTGACACGCAGGCAGAAAAAGACTTTGTGACACGCATGTAGAACTAGACTTTGTGACACGCATGCAGAACTAGACTTTGTGACACGCATGCAGAAAAAGACTTTGTGACACGCAGGCAGAACTAGACTTTGTGACACGCATGCAGAACTAGACTTTGTGACACGCAGGCAGAAAAAAGACTTTGTGACACGCAGGCAGAAATATATGGAACGCCAGGATTGCCATAATGAATTAATTAAATACACCATTAAATAATTAAATAAATGTGGCAATAATTAATTAAAATTGGAATTAATTAAATAAATAGTTATGACACATGTAATTACTTAATCATTGACACATTTAATTAATTATTTATGTATTTCACATTTTAATTAATTATTGAGACATTTAATTAATTGATTATTGACACATTTAATCAATTAATTATTGACACATTTAATTAATTACTTAATGGTGTATTTAATTAATTCATTATGGCAGTCCTGGCGTTCCATAGAAATAGACTTTGTGACACGCAGGCAGAAAAAGAGTTTGTGACACGCAGGCGGAACTAGACTTTGTGACACGCATGCAGAACTAGACTTTGTGACACGCATGCAGAACTAGACTTTGTGACACACATGCAGAAAAAGACTTTGTGACACGCATGCAGAACTAGACTTTGTGACACGCATGCAGAACTAGACTTTGTGACACGCATGCAGAACAAGACTTTGTGACACGCAGGCAGAACAAAGACTTTGTGACACGCACGTGGGAAAAAGACTTTGTGACACGCAGGCAGAACAAAGACTTTGTGACACGCGCGTGGGAAAAAGACTTTGTGACACGCATGCAGAACTAGACTTTGTGACACGCATGCAGAACAAGACTTTGTGACACGCATGCAGAACTAGACTTTGTGACACGCAGGCAGAACAAGACTTTGTGACACGCAGGCAGAAGTAGACTTTGTGACACGCATGCAGAACTAGACTTTGTGACACGCAGGCAGAAAAAGACTTTGTGACACGCAGGCAGAAATAGACTTTGTGACACGCAGGCAGAAAAAGACTTTGTGACACGCATGCAGAACTAGACTTTGTGACACGCATGCAGAACTAGACTTTGTGACACGCATGCAGAACAAGACTTTGTGACACGCATGCAGAACAAGACTTTGTGACACGCAGGCAGAAATATATGGAATGCCAGGATTGCCATAATGAATTAATTAAATACACCATTAAATAATTAAATAAATGTGGCAATGAATAATTAAAATTGGAATTAATTAATTAAATAAATAGTTATGACACATGTAATTACTTAATCATTGACACATTTAATTAATTATTTATGTATTTCACATTTTAATTAATTATTGACACATTTAATTAATTAATTATTGACACATTTAATTAATTACTTAATGGTGTATTTAATTAATTCATTATGGCAGTCCTGGCGTTCCATAGAAATAGACTTTGTGACACGCAGGCAGAAAAAGAGTTTGTGACACGCAGGCAGAACTAGACTTTGTGACACGCAGGCAGAACTAGACTTTGTGACACGCATGCAGAACTAGACTTTGTGACACGCATGCAGAACTAGACTTTGTGACACGCAGGCAGAACTAGACTTTGTGACACACATGCAGAAAAAGACTTTGTGACACGCATGCAGAACTAGACTTTGTGACACGCATGCAGAAGAAAGACTTTGTGACACGCGCGTGGGAAAAAGACTTTGTGACACGCAGGCAGAACTAGAATTTGTGACACGCATGCAGAACTAGACTTTGTGACAGACATGCAGAAAAAGACTTTGTGACACGCATGCAGAACTAGACTTTGTGACACGCATGCAGAACTAGACTTTGTGACACGCGCGTGGGAAAAAGACTTTGTGACACGCAGGCAGAACTAGACTTTGTGACACGCATGCAGAAAAAGACTTTGTGACACGCATGCAGAACTAGACTTTGTGATACGCATGCAGAACAAGACTTTGTGACACGCATGCAGAACTAGACTTTGTGACACGCAGGCAGAAGTAGACTTTGTGACACGCAGGCAGAAAAAGACTTTGTGACACGCATGCAGAACTAGACTTTGTGACACGCATGCAGAACTAGACTTTGTGACACGCATGCAAAACTAGACTTTGTGACACGCAGGCAGAACAGACTTTGTGACACTTGCGTGGGAAAAAGACTTTGTGACACGCAGGCAGAACAGACTTTGTGACACACGCGTGGGAAAAAGACTTTGTGACACGCAGGCACAACAAAGACTTTGTGACACGCAGGCAGAAGTAGACTTTGTGACACGCATGCAGAACTAGACTTTGTGACACGCAGGCAGAAAAAGACTTTGTGACACGCATGCAGAACTAGACTTTGTGACACGCATGCAGAACTAGACTTTGTGACACGCATGCAAAACAAGACTTTGTGACACGCAGGCAGAACAGACTTTGTGACACGCGCGTGGGAAAAAGACTTTGTGACACGCAGGCAGAAATAGACTTTGTGACACGCAGGCAGAAAAAGACTTTGTGACACGCATGCAGAACTAGACTTTGTGACACGCATGCAGAACTAGACTTTGTGACACGCATGCAGAACAAGACTTTGTGACACGCATGCAGAACTAGACTTTGTGACACGCAGGCAGAACAAGACTTTGTGACACGCAGGCAGAAGTAGACTTTGTGACACGCATGCAGAACTACACTTTGTGACACGCAGGCAGAAAAAGACTTTGTGACACGCATGCAGAACTAGACTTTGTGACACGCATGCAGAACTAGACTTTGTGACACGCAGGCAGAACAGACTTTGTGACACGCGCGTGGGAAAAAGACTTTGTGACACGCAGGCAGAAATAGACTTTGTGACACGCAGGCAGAACAAGACTTTGTGACACGCATGCAGAACTAGACTTTGTGACACGCATGCAGAACTAGACTTTGTGACATGCAGGCACAACAAAGACTTTGTGACACGCATGCAGAACTAGACTTTGTGACACGCAGGCAGAAAAAAGACTTTGTGACACGCAGGCAGAAATATATGGAATGCCAGGATTGCCATAATGAATTAATTAAATACACCATTAAATAATTAAATAAATGTGGCAATAAATAATTAAAATTGGAATTAATTAATTAAATAAATAGTTATGACACATGTAATTACTTAATCATTGACACATTTAATTAATTATTTATGTATTTCACATTTTAATTAATTATTGACACATTTAATTAATTAATTATTGACACATTTAATTAATTACTTAATGGTGTATTTAATTAATTCATTATGGCAGTCCTGGCGTTCCATAGAAATAGACTTTGTGACACGCAGGCAGAAAAAGAGTTTGTGACACGCAGGCAGAACTAGACTTTGTGACACGCAGGCAGAACTAGACTTTGTGACACGCATGCAGAACTAGACTTTGTGACACGCATGCAGAACTAGACTTTGTGACACGCAGGCAGAACTAGACTTTGTGACACGCATGCAGAACAAAGAATTTGTGACACGCGCGTGGGAAAAAGACTTTGTGACACGCAGGCAGAACAAAGACTTTGTGACACGCAGGCAGAACAAAGACTTTGTGACACGCGCGTGGGAAAAAGACTTTGTGACACGCAGGCAGAAAAAGACTTTGTGACACGCATGCAGAACTAGACTTTGTGACAGACATGCAGAAAAAGACTTTGTGACACGCATGCAGAACTAGACTTTGTGACACGCATGCAGAACTAGACTTTGTGACACGCGCGTGGGAAAAAGACTTTGTGACACGCAGGCAGAACTAGACTTTGTGACACGCATGCAGAAAAAGACTTTGTGACACGCATGCAGAACTAGACTTTGTGATACGCATGCAGAACAAGACTTTGTGACACGCATGCAGAACTAGACTTTGTGACACGCAGGCAGAAGTAGACTTTGTGACACGCAGGCAGAAAAAGACTTTGTGACACGCATGCAGAACTAGACTTTGTGACACGCATGCAGAACTAGACTTTGTGACACGCATGCAAAACTAGACTTTGTGACACGCAGGCAGAACAGACTTTGTGACACGCGCGTGGGAAAAAGACTTTGTGACACGCAGGCAGAACAAAGACTTTGTGACACGCAGGCAGAACAGACTTTGTGACACGCGCGTGGGAAAAAGACTTTGTGACACGCAGGCAGAACAGACTTTGTGACACACGCGTGGGAAAAAGACTTTGTGACACGCAGGCACAACAAAGACTTTGTGACACGCGCGTGGGAAAAAGACTTTGTGACACGCAGGCAGAACTAGACTTTGTGACACGCAGGCAGAAAAAGACTTTGTGACACGCGCGTGGGAAAATGACTTTGTGACACGCATGCAGAACTAGACTTTGTGACACGCATGCAGAACAAGACTTTGTGACACGCATGCAGAACTAGACTTTGTGACACGCAGGCAGAACAAGACTTTGTGACACGCGCAGGCAGAAGTAGACTTTGTGACACGCATGCAGAACTAGACTTTGTGACACGCAGGCAGAAAAAGACTTTCTGACACGCATGCAGAACTAGACTTTGTGACACGCATGCAGAACTAGACTTTGTGACACGCATGCAAAACAAGACTTTGTGACACGCAGGCAGAACAGACTTTGTGACACGCGCGTGGGAAAAAGACTTTGTGACACGCAGGCAGAAATAGACTTTGTGACACGCAGGCAGAAAAAGACTTTGTGACACGCATGCAGAACTAGACTTTGTGACACGCATGCAGAACTAGACTTTGTGACACGCATGCAGAACAAGACTTTGTGACACGCATGCAGAACTAGACTTTGTGACACGCAGGCAGAAAAAAGACTTTGTGACACGCAGGCAGAAATATATGGAACGCCAGGATTGCCATAATGAATTAATTAAATACACCATTAAATAATTAAATAAATGTGGCAATAAATAATTAAAATTGGAATTAATTAATTAAATAAATAGTTATGACACATGTAATTACTTAATCATTGACACATTTAATTAATTATTTATGTATTTCACATTTTAATTAATTATTGACACATTTAATTAATTAATTATTGACACATTTAATTAATTACTTAATGGTGTATTTAATTAATTCATTATGGCAGTCCTGGCGTTTCATAGAAATAGACTTTGTGACACGCAGGCAGAAAAAGAGTTTGTGACACGCAGGCAGAACTAGACTTTGTGACACGCAGGCAGAACTAGACTTTGTGACACGCATGCAGAACTAGACTTTGTGACACGCATGCAGAACTAGACTTTGTGACACGCAGGCAGAACTAGACTTTGTGACACACATGCAGAAAAAGACTTTGTGACACGCATGCAGAACTAGACTTTGTGACACGCATGCAGAACAAAGACTTTGTGACACGCGCGTGGGAAAAAGACTTTGTGACACGCAGGCAGAAAAAGACTTTGTGACACGCATGCAGAACTAGAATTTGTGACACGCATGCAGAACTAGACTTTGTGACACACATGCAGAAAAAGACTTTGTGACACGCATGCAGAACTAGACTTTGTGACACGCATGCAGAACTAGACTTTGTGACACGCGCGTGGGAAAAAGACTTTGTGACACGCAGGCAGAACTAGACTTTGTGACACGCATGCAGAAAAAGACTTTGTGACACGCATGCAGAACTAGACTTTGTGATACGCATGCAGAACTAGACTTTGTGACACGCAGGCAGAAGTAGACTTTGTGACACGCAGGCAGAAAAAGACTTTGTGACACGCATTCAGAACTAGACTTTGTGACACGCATGCAGAACTAGACTTTGTGACACGCATGCAAAACTAGACTTTGTGACACGCAGGCAGAACAGACTTTGTGACACGCGCGTGGGAAAAAGACTTTGTGACACGCAGGCAGAACAGACTTTGTGACACACGCGTGGGAAAAAGACTTTGTGACACGCAGGCACAACAAAGACTTTGTGACACGCGCGTGGGAAAAAGACTTTGTGACACGCAGGCAGAACTAGACTTTGTGACACGCAGGCAGAAAAAGACTTTGTGACACGCATGCAGAACTAGACTTTGTGACACGCATGCAGAACTAGACTTTGTGACACGCAGGCAGAAGTAGACTTTGTGACACGCAGGCAGAAAAAGACTTTGTGACACGCATGCAGAACTAGACTTTGTGACACGCATGCAGAACTAGACTTTGTGACACGCATGCAAAACTAGACTTTGTGACACGCATGCAGAAAAAGACTTTGTGACACGCATGCAGAACTAGACTTTGTGACACGCATGCAGAACTAGACTTTGTGACACGCATGCAAAACTAGACTTTGTGACACGCAGGCAGAACAGACTTTGTGACACGCGCGTGGGAAAAAGACTTTGTGACACGCAGGCAGAACAGACTTTGTGACACGCGCGTGGGAAAAAGACTTTGTGACACGCATGCAGAACTAGACTTTGTGACACGCATGCAGAACAAGACTTTGTGACACGCATGCAGAACTAGACTTTGTGACACGCGCGTGGGAAAAAGACTTTGTGACACGCAGGCAGAACAGACTTTGTGACACGCGCGTGGGAAAAAGACTTTGTGACACGCATGCAGAACTAGACTTTGTGACACGCATGCAGAACAAGACTTTGTGACACGCAGGCAGAAAAAGACTTTGTGACACGCATGCAGAACTAGACTTTGTGACACGCATGCAGAACTAGACTTTGTGACACGCATGCAAAACAAGACTTTGTGACACGCAGGCAGAACAGACTTTGTGACACGCGCGAGGGAAAAAGACTTTGTGACACGCAGGCAGAAATAGACTTTGTGACACGCAGGCAGAAAAAGACTTTGTGACACGCAGGCAGAACTAGACTTTGTGACACGCATGCAGAACTAGACTTTGTGACACGCATGCAGAACAAGACTTTGTGACACGCAGGCAGAAAAAAGACTTTGTGACACGCAGGCAGAAATATATGGAACGCCAGGATTGCCATAATGAATTAATTAAATACACCATTAAATAATTAAATAAATGTGGCAATAAATAATTAAAATTGGAATTAATTAATTAAATAAATAGTTATGACACATGTAATTACTTAATCATTGACACATTTAATTAATTATTTATGTATTTCACATTTTAATTAATTATTGACACATTTAATTAATTAATTATTGACACATTTAATTAATTACTTAATGGTGTATTTAATTAATTCATTATGGCAGTCCTGGCGTTCCATAGAAATAGACTTTGTGACACGCAGGCAGAAAAAGAGTTTGTGACACGCAGGCAGAACTAGACTTTGTGACACGCAGGCAGAACTAGACTTTGTGACACGCATGCAGAACTAGACTTTGTGACACGCATGCAGAACTAGACTTTGTGACACGCAGGCAGAACTAGACTTTGTGACACACATGCAGAAAAAGACTTTGTGACACGCATGCAGAACTAGACTTTGTGACACGCATGCAGAACAAAGACTTTGTGACACGCAGGCAGAAAAAGACTTTGTGACACGCATGCAGAACTAGACTTTGTGACACGCATGCAGAACTAGACTTTGTGACACGCATGCAGAACTAGACTTTGTGACACGCGCGTGGGAAAAAGACTTTGTGACACGCAGGCAGAACTAGACTTTGTGACACGCATGCAGAAAAAGACTTTGTGACACGCATGCAGAACTAGACTTTGTGACACGCATGCAGAACTAGACTTTGTGACACGCGCGTGGGAAAAAGACTTTGTGACACGCAGGCAGAACTAGACTTTGTGACACGCATGCAGAAAAAGACTTTGTGACACGCATGCAGAACTAGACTTTGTGATACGCATGCAGAACAAGACTTTGTGACACGCATGCAGAACTAGACTTTGTGACACGCAGGCAGAAGTAGACTTTGTGACACGCAGGCAGAAAAAGACTTTGTGACACGCATGCAGAACTAGACTTTGTGACACGCATGCAGAACTAGACTTTGTGACACGCATGCAAAACTAGACTTTGTGACACGCATGCAGAACAGACTTTGTGACACGCGCGTGGGAAAAAGACTTTGTGACACGCAGGCAGAACAGACTTTGTGACACACGCGTGGGAAAAAGACTTTGTGACACGCAGGCACAACAAAGACTTTGTGACACGCGCGTGGGAAAAAGACTTTGTGACACGCAGGCAGAACTAGACTTTGTGACACGCAGGCAGAAAAAGACTTTGTGACACGCATGCAGAACTAGACTTTGTGACACGCATGCAGAACTAGACTTTGTGACACGCATGCAAAACAAGACTTTGTGACACGCAGGGAGAACAGACTTTGTGACACGCGCGTGGGAAAAAGACTTTGTGACACGCAGGCAGAAATAGACTTTGTGACACGCATGCAGAACTAGACTTTGTGACACGCAGGCAGAACAGACTTTGTGACACGCGCGTGGGAAAAAGACTTTGTGACACGCAGGCAGAAGTAGACTTTGTGACACGCAGGCAGAAAAAGACTTTGTGACACGCAGGCAGAACAGACTTTGTGACACGCGGGTGGGAAAAAGACTTTGTGACACGCAGGCAGAACTAGACTTTGTGACACGCATGCAGAACTAGACTTTGTGACACGCATGCAGAACAAGACTTTGTGACACGCAGGCAGAAAAAAGACTTTGTGACACGCAGGCAGAAATATATGGAACGCCAGGATTGCCATAATGAATTAATTAAATACACCATTAAATAATTAAATAAATGTGGCAATAAATAATTAAAATTGGAATTAATTAATTAAATAAATAGTTATGACACATGTAATTACTTAATCATTGACACATTTAATTAATTATTTATGTATTTCACATTTTAATTAATTATTTATTGACACATTTAATTAATTAATTATTGACACATTTAATTAATTACTTAATGGTGTATTTAATTAATTCATTATGGCAGTCCTGGCGTTCCATAGAAATAGACTTTGTGACACGCAGGCAGAAAAAGAGTTTGTGACACGCAGGCGGAACTAGACTTTGTGACACGCATGCAGAACTAGACTTTGTGACACGCATGCAGAACTAGACTTTGTGACACGCAGGCAGAACTAGACTTTGTGACACACATGCAGAAAAAGACTTTGTGACACGCATGCAGAACTAGACTTTGTGACACGCATGCATAACAAAGACTTTGTGACACGCATGCAGAAGTAGACTTTGTGACACGCATGCAGAACTAGACTTTGTGACACGCATGCAGAACAAGACTTTGTGACACGCGCGTGGGAAAAAGACTGACACGTAGGCAGAACAGACTTTGTGACACACGCGTGGGAAAAAGACTTTGTGACACGCAGGCACAACAAAGACTTTGTGACACGCGCGTGGGAAAAAGACTTTGTGACACGCAGGCACAACAAAGACTTTGTGACACGCGCGTGGGAAAAACACTTTGTGACACGCATGCAGAAAAAGACTTTGTGACACGCATGCAGAACTAGACTTTGTGACACGCATGCAGAACAAGACTTTGTGACACGCATGCAGAACTAGACTTTGTGACACGCAGGAAGAGGTAGACTTTGTGACACGCAGGCAGAAGTAGACTTTGTGACACGCAGGCAGAAAAAGACTTTGTGACACGCATGTAGAACTAGACTTTGTGACACGCATGCAGAACTAGACTTTGTGACACGCATGCAGAAGTAGACTTTGTGACACGCATGCAGAAAAAGACTTTGTGACACGCAGGCAGAACTAGACTTTGTGACACGCATGCAGAACTAGACTTTGTGACACGCAGGCAGAAAAAAGACTTTGTGACACGCAGGCAGAAATATATGGAACGCCAGGATTGCCATAATGAATTAATTAAATACACCATTAAATAATTAAATAAATGTGGCAATAATTAATTAAAATTGGAATTAATTAAATAAATAGTTATGACACATGTAATTACTTAATCATTGACACATTTAATTAATTATTTATGTATTTCACATTTTAATTAATTATTGAGACATTTAATTAATTGATTATTGACACATTTAATCAATTAATTATTGACACATTTAATTAATTACTTAATGGTGTATTTAATTAATTCATTATGGCAGTCCTGGCGTTCCATAGAAATAGACTTTGTGACACGCAGGCAGAAAAAGAGTTTGTGACACGCAGGCGGAACTAGACTTTGTGACACGCATGCAGAACTAGACTTTGTGACACGCATGCAGAACTAGACTTTGTGACACGCATGCAGAACAAGACTTTGTGACACGCAGGCAGAACAAAGACTTTGTGACACGCACGTGGGAAAAAGACTTTGTGACACGCAGGCAGAACAAAGACTTTGTGACACGCGCGTGGGAAAAAGACTTTGTGACACGCATGCAGAACTAGACTTTGTGACACGCATGCAGAACAAGACTTTGTGACACGCATGCAGAACTAGACTTTGTGACACGCAGGCAGAACAAGACTTTGTGACACGCAGGCAGAAGTAGACTTTGTGACACGCATGCAGAACTAGACTTTGTGACACGCAGGCAGAAAAAGACTTTGTGACACGCATGCAGAACTAGACTTTGTGACACGCATGCAGAACTAGACTTTGTGACACGCAGGCAGAACAGACTTTGTGACACGCGCGTGGGAAAAAGACTTTGTGACACGCAGGCAGAAATAGACTTTGTGACACGCAGGCAGAAAAAGACTTTGTGACACGCATGCAGAACTAGACTTTGTGACACGCATGCAGAACTAGACTTTGTGACACGCATGCAGAACAAGACTTTGTGACACGCATGCAGAACAAGACTTTGTGACACGCAGGCAGAAATATATGGAATGCCAGGATTGCCATAATGAATTAATTAAATACACCATTAAATAATTAAATAAATGTGGCAATGAATAATTAAAATTGGAATTAATTAATTAAATAAATAGTTATGACACATGTAATTACTTAATCATTGACACATTTAATTAATTATTTATGTATTTCACATTTTAATTAATTATTGACACATTTAATTAATTAATTATTGACACATTTAATTAATTACTTAATGGTGTATTTAATTAATTCATTATGGCAGTCCTGGCGTTCCATAGAAATAGACTTTGTGACACGCAGGCAGAAAAAGAGTTTGTGACACGCAGGCAGAACTAGACTTTGTGACACGCAGGCAGAACTAGACTTTGTGACACGCATGCAGAACTAGACTTTGTGACACGCATGCAGAACTAGACTTTGTGACACGCAGGCAGAACTAGACTTTGTGACACACATGCAGAAAAAGACTTTGTGACACGCATGCAGAACTAGACTTTGTGACACGCATGCAGAAGAAAGACTTTGTGACACGCGCGTGGGAAAAAGACTTTGTGACACGCAGGCAGAACTAGAATTTGTGACACGCATGCAGAACTAGACTTTGTGACAGACATGCAGAAAAAGACTTTGTGACACGCATGCAGAACTAGACTTTGTGACACGCATGCAGAACTAGACTTTGTGACACGCGCGTGGGAAAAAGACTTTGTGACACGCAGGCAGAACTAGACTTTGTGACACGCATGCAGAAAAAGACTTTGTGACACGCATGCAGAACTAGACTTTGTGATACGCATGCAGAACAAGACTTTGTGACACGCATGCAGAACTAGACTTTGTGACACGCAGGCAGAAGTAGACTTTGTGACACGCAGGCAGAAAAAGACTTTGTGACACGCATGCAGAACTAGACTTTGTGACACGCATGCAGAACTAGACTTTGTGACACGCATGCAAAACTAGACTTTGTGACACGCAGGCAGAACAGACTTTGTGACACTTGCGTGGGAAAAAGACTTTGTGACACGCAGGCAGAACAGACTTTGTGACACACGCGTGGGAAAAAGACTTTGTGACACGCAGGCACAACAAAGACTTTGTGACACGCAGGCAGAAGTAGACTTTGTGACACGCATGCAGAACTAGACTTTGTGACACGCAGGCAGAAAAAGACTTTGTGACACGCATGCAGAACTAGACTTTGTGACACGCATGCAGAACTAGACTTTGTGACACGCATGCAAAACAAGACTTTGTGACACGCAGGCAGAACAGACTTTGTGACACGCGCGTGGGAAAAAGACTTTGTGACACGCAGGCAGAAATAGACTTTGTGACACGCAGGCAGAAAAAGACTTTGTGACACGCATGCAGAACTAGACTTTGTGACACGCATGCAGAACTAGACTTTGTGACACGCATGCAGAACAAGACTTTGTGACACGCATGCAGAACTAGACTTTGTGACACGCAGGCAGAACAAGACTTTGTGACACGCAGGCAGAAGTAGACTTTGTGACACGCATGCAGAACTACACTTTGTGACACGCAGGCAGAAAAAGACTTTGTGACACGCATGCAGAACTAGACTTTGTGACACGCATGCAGAACTAGACTTTGTGACACGCAGGCAGAACAGACTTTGTGACACGCGCGTGGGAAAAAGACTTTGTGACACGCAGGCAGAAATAGACTTTGTGACACGCAGGCAGAACAAGACTTTGTGACACGCATGCAGAACTAGACTTTGTGACACGCATGCAGAACTAGACTTTGTGACATGCAGGCACAACAAAGACTTTGTGACACGCATGCAGAACTAGACTTTGTGACACGCAGGCAGAAAAAAGACTTTGTGACACGCAGGCAGAAATATATGGAATGCCAGGATTGCCATAATGAATTAATTAAATACACCATTAAATAATTAAATAAATGTGGCAATAAATAATTAAAATTGGAATTAATTAATTAAATAAATAGTTATGACACATGTAATTACTTAATCATTGACACATTTAATTAATTATTTATGTATTTCACATTTTAATTAATTATTGACACATTTAATTAATTAATTATTGACACATTTAATTAATTACTTAATGGTGTATTTAATTAATTCATTATGGCAGTCCTGGCGTTCCATAGAAATAGACTTTGTGACACGCAGGCAGAAAAAGAGTTTGTGACACGCAGGCAGAACTAGACTTTGTGACACGCAGGCAGAACTAGACTTTGTGACACGCATGCAGAACTAGACTTTGTGACACGCATGCAGAACTAGACTTTGTGACACGCAGGCAGAACTAGACTTTGTGACACACATGCAGAAAAAGACTTTGTGACACGCATGCAGAACTAGACTTTGTGACACGCATGCAGAACAAAGAATTTGTGACACGCGCGTGGGAAAAAGACTTTGTGACACGCAGGCAGAAAAAGACTTTGTGACACGCATGCAGAACTAGACTTTGTGACAGACATGCAGAAAAAGACTTTGTGACACGCATGCAGAACTAGACTTTGTGACACGCATGCAGAACTAGACTTTGTGACACGCGCGTGGGAAAAAGACTTTGTGACACGCAGGCAGAACTAGACTTTGTGACACGCATGCAGAAAAAGACTTTGTGACACGCATGCAGAACTAGACTTTGTGATACGCATGCAGAACAAGACTTTGTGACACGCATGCAGAACTAGACTTTGTGACACGCAGGCAGAAGTAGACTTTGTGACACGCAGGCAGAAAAAGACTTTGTGACACGCATGCAGAACTAGACTTTGTGACACGCATGCAGAACTAGACTTTGTGACACGCATGCAAAACTAGACTTTGTGACACGCAGGCAGAACAGACTTTGTGACACGCGCGTGGGAAAAAGACTTTGTGACACGCAGGCAGAACAAAGACTTTGTGACACGCAGGCAGAACAGACTTTGTGACACGCGCGTGGGAAAAAGACTTTGTGACACGCAGGCAGAACAGACTTTGTGACACACGCGTGGGAAAAAGACTTTGTGACACGCAGGCACAACAAAGACTTTGTGACACGCGCGTGGGAAAAAGACTTTGTGACACGCAGGCAGAACTAGACTTTGTGACACGCAGGCAGAAAAAGACTTTGTGACACGCGCGTGGGAAAATGACTTTGTGACACGCATGCAGAACTAGACTTTGTGACACGCATGCAGAACAAGACTTTGTGACACGCATGCAGAACTAGACTTTGTGACACGCAGGCAGAACAAGACTTTGTGACACGCGCAGGCAGAAGTAGACTTTGTGACACGCATGCAGAACTAGACTTTGTGACACGCAGGCAGAAAAAGACTTTCTGACACGCATGCAGAACTAGACTTTGTGACACGCATGCAGAACTAGACTTTGTGACACGCATGCAAAACAAGACTTTGTGACACGCAGGCAGAACAGACTTTGTGACACGCGCGTGGGAAAAAGACTTTGTGACACGCAGGCAGAAATAGACTTTGTGACACGCAGGCAGAAAAAGACTTTGTGACACGCATGCAGAACTAGACTTTGTGACACGCATGCAGAACTAGACTTTGTGACACGCATGCAGAACAAGACTTTGTGACACGCATGCAGAACTAGACTTTGTGACACGCAGGCAGAAAAAAGACTTTGTGACACGCAGGCAGAAATATATGGAACGCCAGGATTGCCATAATGAATTAATTAAATACACCATTAAATAATTAAATAAATGTGGCAATAAATAATTAAAATTGGAATTAATTAATTAAATAAATAGTTATGACACATGTAATTACTTAATCATTGACACATTTAATTAATTATTTATGTATTTCACATTTTAATTAATTATTTACACATTTAATTAATTAATTATTGACACATTTAATTAATTACTTAATGGTGTATTTAATTAATTCATTATGGCAGTCCTGGCGTTCCATAGAAATAGACTTTGTGACACGCAGGCAGAAAAAGAGTTTGTGACACGCAGGCAGAACTAGACTTTGTGACACGCAGGCAGAACTAGACTTTGTGACACGCATGCAGAACTAGACTTTGTGACACGCATGCAGAACTAGACTTTGTGACACGCAGGCAGAACTAGACTTTGTGACACACATGCAGAAAAAGACTTTGTGACACGCATGCAGAACTAGACTTTGTGACACGCATGCAGAACAAAGACTTTGTGACACGCGCGTGGGAAAAAGACTTTGTGACACGCAGGCAGAAAAAGACTTTGTGACACGCATGCAGAACTAGAATTTGTGACACGCATGCAGAACTAGACTTTGTGACACACATGCAGAAAAAGACTTTGTGACACGCATGCAGAACTAGACTTTGTGACACGCATGCAGAACTAGACTTTGTGACACGCGCGTGGGAAAAAGACTTTGTGACACGCAGGCAGAACTAGACTTTGTGACACGCATGCAGAAAAAGACTTTGTGACACGCATGCAGAACTAGACTTTGTGATACGCATGCAGAACTAGACTTTGTGACACGCAGGCAGAAGTAGACTTTGTGACACGCAGGCAGAAAAAGACTTTGTGACACGCATTCAGAACTAGACTTTGTGACACGCATGCAGAACTAGACTTTGTGACACGCATGCAAAACTAGACTTTGTGACACGCAGGCAGAACAGACTTTGTGACACGCGCGTGGGAAAAAGACTTTGTGACACGCAGGCAGAACAGACTTTGTGACACACGCGTGGGAAAAAGACTTTGTGACACGCAGGCACAACAAAGACTTTGTGACACGCGCGTGGGAAAAAGACTTTGTGACACGCAGGCAGAACTAGACTTTGTGACACGCAGGCAGAAAAAGACTTTGTGACACGCATGCAGAACTAGACTTTGTGACACGCATGCAGAACTAGACTTTGTGACACGCAGGCAGAAGTAGACTTTGTGACACGCAGGCAGAAAAAGACTTTGTGACACGCAGGCAGAAGTAGACTTTGTGACACGCAGGCAGAAAAAGACTTTGTGACACGCATGCAGAACTAGACTTTGTGACACGCATGCAGAACTAGACTTTGTGACACGCATGCAGAACTAGACTTTGTGACACGCATGCAAAACTAGACTTTGTGACACGCAGGCAGAACAGACTTTGTGACACGCGCGTGGGAAAAAGACTTTGTGACACGCAGGCAGAACAGACTTTGTGACACGCGCGTGGGAAAAAGACTTTGTGACACGCATGCAGAACTAGACTTTGTGACACGCATGCAGAACAAGACTTTGTGACACGCATGCAGAACTAGACTTTGTGACACGCGCGTGGGAAAAAGACTTTGTGACACGCAGGCAGAACAGACTTTGTGACACGCGCGTGGGAAAAAGACTTTGTGACACGCATGCAGAACTAGACTTTGTGACACGCATGCAGAACAAGACTTTGTGACACGCAGGCAGAAAAAGACTTTGTGACACGCATGCAGAACTAGACTTTGTGACACGCATGCAGAACTAGACTTTGTGACACGCATGCAAAACAAGACTTTGTGACACGCAGGCAGAACAGACTTTGTGACACGCGCGAGGGAAAAAGACTTTGTGACACGCAGGCAGAAATAGACTTTGTGACACGCAGGCAGAAAAAGACTTTGTGACACGCATGCAGAACTAGACTTTGTGACACGCATGCAGAACTAGACTTTGTGACACGCATGCAGAACAAGACTTTGTGACACGCATGCAGAACTAGACTTTGTGACACGCAGGCAGAAAAAAGACTTTGTGACACGCAGGCAGAAATATATGGAACGCCAGGATTGCCATAATGAATTAATTAAATACACCATTAAATAATTAAATAAATGTGGCAATAAATAATTAAAATTGGAATTAATTAATTAAATAAATAGTTATGACACATGTAATTACTTAATCATTGACACATTTAATTAATTATTTATGTATTTCACATTTTAATTAATTATTGACACATTTAATTAATTAATTATTGACACATTTAATTAATTACTTAATGGTGTATTTAATTAATTCATTATGGCAGTCCTGGCGTTCCATAGAAATAGACTTTGTGACACGCAGGCAGAAAAAGAGTTTGTGACACGCATGCAGAACTAGACTTTGTGACACGCAGGCAGAACTAGACTTTGTGACACACATGCAGAAAAAGACTTTGTGACACGCATGCAGAACTAGACTTTGTGACACGCATGCAGAACAAAGACTTTGTGACACGCGCGTGGGAAAAAGACTTTGTGACACGCAGGCAGAAAAAGACTTTGTGACACGCAGGCAGAACTAGACTTTGTGACACGCATGCAGAAAAAGACTTTGTGACACGCATGCAGAACTAGACTTTGTGATACGCATGCAGAACAAGACTTTGTGACACGCATGCAGAACTAGACTTTGTGACACGCAGGCAGAAGTAGACTTTGTGACACGCAGGCAGAAAAAGACTTTGTGACACGCATGCAGAACTAGACTTTGTGACACGCATGCAGAACTAGACTTTGTGACACGCATGCAAAACTAGACTTTGTGACACGCATGCAGAACAGACTTTGTGACACGCGCGTGGGAAAAAGACTTTGTGACACGCAGGCAGAACAGACTTTGTGACACACGCGTGGGAAAAAGACTTTGTGACACGCAGGCACAACAAAGACTTTGTGACACGCGCGTGGGAAAAAGACTTTGTGACACGCAGGCAGAACTAGACTTTGTGACACGCAGGCAGAAAAAGACTTTGTGACACGCATGCAGAACTAGACTTTGTGACACGCATGCAGAACTAGACTTTGTGACACGCATGCAAAACAAGACTTTGTGACACGCAGGGAGAACAGACTTTGTGACACGCGCGTGGGAAAAAGACTTTGTGACACGCAGGCAGAAATAGACTTTGTGACACGCATGCAGAACTAGACTTTGTGACACGCAGGCAGAACAGACTTTGTGACACGCGCGTGGGAAAAAGACTTTGTGACACGCAGGCAGAAGTAGACTTTGTGACACGCAGGCAGAAAAAGACTTTGTGACACGCAGGCAGAACAGACTTTGTGACACGCGCGTGGGAAAAAGACTTTGTGACACGCAGGCAGAACTAGACTTTGTGACACGCATGCAGAACTAGACTTTGTGACACGCATGCAGAACAAGACTTTGTGACACGCAGGCAGAAAAAAGACTTTGTGACACGCAGGCAGAAATATATGGAACGCCAGGATTGCCATAATGAATTAATTAAATACACCATTAAATAATTAAATAAATGTGGCAATAAATAATTAAAATTGGAATTAATTAATTAAATAAATAGTTATGACACATGTAATTACTTAATCATTGACACATTTAATTAATTATTTATGTATTTCACATTTTAATTAATTATTTATTGACACATTTAATTAATTAATTATTGACACATTTAATTAATTACTTAATGGTGTATTTAATTAATTCATTATGGCAGTCCTGGCGTTCCATAGAAATAGACTTTGTGACACGCAGGCAGAAAAAGAGTTTGTGACACGCAGGCGGAACTAGACTTTGTGACACGCATGCAGAACTAGACTTTGTGACACGCATGCAGAACTAGACTTTGTGACACGCATGCAGAACTAGACTTTGTGACACACATGCAGAAAAAGACTTTGTGACACGCATGCAGAACTAGACTTTGTGACACGCATGCAGAACTGGACTTTGTGACACACATGCAGAACAAGACTTTGTGACACGCAGGCAGAACAAAGACTTTGTGACACGTGCGTGGGAAAAAGACTTTGTGACACGCAGGCAGAACTAGACTTTGTGACACGCATGCAGAAAAAGACTTTGTGACACGCATGCAGAACTAGACTTTGTGACACGCATGCAGAACAAGACTTTGTGACACGCAGGCAGAACTAGACTTTGTGACACGCATGCAGAACTAGACTTTGTGACACGCATGCAGAACAAGACTTTGTGACACGCATGCAGAACTAGACTTTGTGACACGCATGCAGAACTAGACTTTGTGACACGCATGCAGAACAAGACTTTGTGACACGCAGGCAGAACAGACTTTGTGACACGCGCTTGGGAAAAAGACTTTGTGACACGCAGGCAGAACAGACTTTGTGACACGGCGTGGGAAAAAGACTTTGTGACAGGCAGGCAGAACAGACTTTGTGACACGCGCGTGGGAAAAAGACTTTGTGACACGCAGGCACAACAAAGACTTTGTGACACGCGCGTGGGAAAAAGACTTTGTGACATGCATGCAGAACTAGACTTTGTGACACGCAGGCAGAAAAAAGACTTTGTGACACGCAGGCAGAAATATATGGAACGCCAGGATTGCCATAATGAATTAATTAAATACACCATTAAATAATTAAATAAATGTGTCAATAATTAATTAAAATTGGAATTAATTAAATAAATAGTTATGACACATGTAATTACTTAATCATTGACACATTTAATTAATTATTTATGTATTTCACATTTTAATTAATTATTTATTGACACATTTAATTAATTAATTATTGACACATTTAATCAATTAATTATTGACACATTTAATTAATTACTTAATGGTGTATTTAATTAATTCATTATGGCAGTCCTGGCGTTCCATAGAAATAGACTTTGTGACACGCAGGCAGAAAAAGAGTTTGTGACACGCAGGCGGAACTAGACTTTGTGACACGCATGCAGAACTAGACTTTGTGACACGCATGCAGAACTAGACTTTGTGACACACATGCAGAACAAGACTTTGTGACACGCAGGCAGAACAAAGACTTTGTGACACGCGCGTGGGAAAAAGACTTTGTGACACGCAGGCAGAACAAAGACTTTGTGACACGCGCGTGGGAAAAAGACTTTGTGACACGCAGGCAGAACTAGACTTTGTGACACGCATGCAGAAAAAGACTTTGTGACACGCATGCAGAACTAGACTTTGTGACACGCATGCAAAACAAGACTTTGTGACACGCGGGCAGAACAGACTTTGTGACACGCGCGTGGGAAAAAGACTTTGTGACACGCAGGCAGAACAGACTTTGTGACACACGCGTGGGAAAAAGACTTTGTGACACGCAGGCAGAACAAAGACTTTGTGACACGCGCGTGGGAAAAAGACTTTGTGACACGCAGGCAGAACAGACTTTGTGACACACGCGTGGGAAAAAGACTTTGTGACACGCAGGCACAACAAAGACTTTGTGACACGCGCGTGGGAAAAAGACTTTGTGAAACGCAGGCACAACAAAGACTTTGTGACACGCGCGTGGGAAAAAGACTTTGTGACACGCAGGCACAACAAAGACTTTGTGACACGCATGCAGAACTAGACTTTGTGACACGCATGCAGAACTAGACTTTGTGACACGCAGGAAGAGGTAGACTTTGTGACACGCAGGCAGAACAAGACTTTGTGACACGCAGGCAGAAGTAGACTTTGTGACACGCAGGCAGAAAAAGACTTTGTGACACGCATGCAGAACTAGACTTTGTGACACGCATGCAAAACAAGACTTTGTGACACGCAGGTAGAACAGACTTTGTGACACGCGCGTGGGAAAAAGACTTTGTGACACGCAGGCAGAAGTAGACTTTGTGACACTCAGGCAGAAAAAGACTTTGTGACACGCAGGCAGAAATATATGGAACGCCAGGATTGCCATAATGAATTAATTAAATACACCATTAAATAATGAAATAAATGTGGCAATAATTAATTAAAATTGGAATTAATTAAATAAATAGTTATGACACATGTAATTACTTAATCATTGACACATTTAATTAATTATTTATGTATTTCACATTTTAATTAATTATTGACACATTTAATTAATTAATTGTTGACACATTTAATCAATTAATTATTGACACATTTAATTAATTACTTAATGGTGTATTTAATTAATTCATTATGGCAGTCCTGGAGTTCCATAGAAATAGACTTTGTGACACGCATGCAGAACTAGACTTTGTGACACGCATGCAGAACTAGACTTTGTGACACACATGCAGAAAAAGACTTTGTGACACGCATGCAGAACGAGACTTTGTGACACGCATGCAGAACTAGACTTTGTGACACGCATGCAGAACAAGACTTTGTGACACGCAGGCAGAACAAAGACTTTGTGACACGCGCGTGGGAAAAAGACTTTGTGACACGCAGGCAGAACAAAGACTTTGTGACACGCGCGTGGGAAAAAGACTTTGTGACACGCAGGCAGAACAAAGACTTTGTGACACGCGCGTGGAAAAAGACTTTGTGACACGCAGGCAGAACAAAGACTTTGTGACACGCGCGTGGGAAAAAGACTTTGTGACACGCAGGCAGAACAAATACTTTGTGACACGCGCGTGGGAAAAAGACTTTGTGACAGGCAGGCAGAACAAAGACTTTGTGACACGCAGGCACAACAAAGACTTTGTGACACGCGCGTGGGAAAAAGACTTTGTGACACGCAGGCACAACAAAGACTTTGTGACACGCGCGTGGGAAAAAGACTTTGTGACACGCGCGTGGGAAAAAGACTTTGTGACAGGCAAGCAGAACAAAGACTTTGTGACACGCATGCAGAAAAAGACTTTGTGACACGCATGCAGAACTAGACTTTGTGACACGCATGCAAAACAAGACTTTATGACACGCGGGCAGAACAGACTTTGTGACACGCGCGTGGGAAAAAGACTTTGTGACAGGCAAGCAGAACAAAGACTTTGTGACACGCGCGTGGGAAAAAGACTTTGTGACACGCAGGCACAACAAAGACTTTGTGACACGCATGCAGAACTAGACTTTGTGACACGCATGCAGAACAAGACTTTGTGACACGCATGCAGAACTAGACTTTGTGACACGCAGGCAGAACAAAGACTTTGTGACACGCGCGTGGGAAAAAGACTTTGTGACACGCAGGCAGAACAAAGACTTTGTGACACGCGCGTGGGAAAAAGACTTTGTGACAGGCAAGCAGAACAAAGACTTTGTGACACGCGCGTGGGAAAAAGACTTTGTGACACGCAGGCACAACAAAGACTTTGTGACACGCGCGTGGGAAAAAGACTTTGTGACACGCAGGCACAACAAAGACTTTGTGACACGCATGCAGAACTAGACTTTGTGACACGCATGCAGAACAAGACTTTGTGACACGCATGCAGAACTAGACTTTGTGACACGCAGGCAGAACAAGACTTTGTGACACGCAGGCAGAAGTAGACTTTGTGACACGCAGGCAGAAAAAGACTTTGTGACACGCATGCAGAACTAGACTTTGTGACACGCATGCAGAACTAGACTTTGTGACACGCATGCAGAACAAGACTTTGTGACACGCATGCAGAATTAGACTTTGTGACACGCAGGCAGAAAAAAGACTTTGTGACACGCAGGCAGAAATATATGGAACGCCAGGATTGCCATAATGAATTAATTAAATACACCATTAAATAATTAAATAAATGTGGCAATAATTAATTAAAATTGGAATTAATTAAATAAATAGTTATGACACATGTAATTACTAAATCATTGACACATTTAATTAATTATTTATGTATTTCACATTTTAATTAATTATTGACACATTTAATGAATTAATTATTGACACATTTAATCAATTAATTATTGACACATTTAATTAATTACTTAATGGTGTATTTAATTAATTCATTATGGCAGTCCTGGAGTTCCATAGAAATAGACTTTGTGACACGCATGCAGAACTAGACTTTGTGACACGCATGCAGAACTAGACTTTGTGAAACACATGCAGAAAAAGACTTTGTGACACGCATGCAGAACTAGACTTTGTGACACGCATGCAGAACTAGACTTTGTGACACGCATGCAGAACAAGACTTTGTGACACGCAGGCAGAACAAAGACTTTGTGACACGCGCGTGGGAAAAAGACTTTGTGACACGCAGGCAGAACAAAGACTTTGTGACACGCGCGTGGGAAAAAGACTTTGTGACACGCAGGCAGAACAAAGACTTTGTGACACGCGCGTGGGAAAAAGACTTTGTGACACGCAGGCAGAACAAAGACTTTGTGACACGCGCGTGGGAAAAAGACTTTGTGACACGCAGGCAGAACAAATACTTTGTGACACGCGGGTGGGAAAAAGACTTTGTGACAGGCAGGCAGAACAAAGACTTTGTGACACGCGCAGGCACAACAAAGACTTTGTGACACGCGCAGGCACAACAAAGACTTTGTGACACGCGCGTGGGAAAAAGACTTTGTGACACGCAGGCAGAACTAGACTTTGTGACAGGCAAGCAGAACAAAGACTTTGTGACACGCGCGTGGGAAAAAGACTTTGTGACACGCAGGCACAACAAAGACTTTGTGACACGCGCGTGGGAAAAAGACTTTGTGACACGCAGGCAGAACTAGACTTTGTGACACGCATGCAGAACTAGACTTTGTGACACGCAGGCAGAACTAGCCTTTGTGACACGCATGCAGAAAAAGACTTTGTGACACGCATGCAGAACTAGACTTTGTGACACGCATGCAGAACAAGACTTTGTGACACGCAGGCAGAAGTAGACTTTGTGACACGCAGGCAGAAAAAGACTTTGTGACATGCATGCAGAACTAGACTTTGTGACACGCAGGCAGAACTAGACTTTGTGACACGCATGCAGAAAAAGACTTTGTGACACGCATGCAGAACAAGACTTTGTGACACGCAGGCAGAAGTAGACTTTGTGACACGTATGCAGAACTAGACTTTGTGACACGCATGCAGAACTAGACTTTGTGACACGCAGGCAGAACAAAGACTTTGTGACACGCAGGCAGAACAGACTTTGTGACACGCGCGTGGGAAAAAGACTTTGTGACACGCAGGCAGAACAAAGACTTTGTGACACGCGCGTGGGAAAAAGACTTTGTGACACGCAGGCAGAACAAAGACTTTGTGACACGCGCGTGGGAAAAAGACTTTGTGACAGGCAAGCAGAACAAAGACTTTGTGACACGCGCGTGGGAAAAAGACTTTGTGACACGCAGGCACAACAAAGACTTTGTGACACGCATGCAGAAAAAGACTTTGTGACACGCATGCAGAACTAGACTTTGTGACACGTATGCAGAACTAGACTTTGTGACACGCATGCAGAACAAGACTTTGTGACACGCAGGCAGAACAAAGACTTTGTGACACGCGCGTGGGAAAAAGACTTTGTGACACGCAGGCAGAACTAGACTTTGTGACAGGCAAGCAGAACAAAGACTTTGTGACACGCGCGTGGGAAAAAGACTTTGTGACACGCAGGCAGAACTAGACTTTGTGACACGCATGCAGAACTAGACTTTGTGACACGCAGGCAGAACTAGCCTTTGTGACACGCATGCAGAAAAAGACTTTGTGACACGCATGCAGAACTAGACTTTGTGACACGCATGCAGAACAAGACTTTGTGACACGCAGGCAGAAGTAGACTTTGTGACACGCAGGCAGAAAAAGACTTTGTGACACGCATGCAGAACTAGACTTTGTGACACGCAGGCAGAACTAGACTTTGTGACACGCATGCAGAAAAAGACTTTGTGACACGCATGCAGAACAAGACTTTGTGACACGCAGGCAGAAGTAGACTTTGTGACACGTATGCAGAACTAGACTTTGTGACACGCATGCAGAACAAGACTTTGTGACACGCAGGCAGAACAGACTTTGTGACACGCGCGTGGGAAAAAGACTTTGTGACACGCAGGCAGAACAAAGACTTTGTGACACGCGCGTGGGAAAAAGACTTTGTGACACGCAGGCAGAACAAAGACTTTGTGACACGCGCGTGGGAAAAAGACTTTGTGACACGCAGGCAGAACAAAGACTTTGTGACACGCGCGTGGGAAAAAGACTTTGTGACACGCAGGCAGAACAAATACTTTGTGACACGCGGGTGGGAAAAAGACTTTGTGACAGGCAGGCAGAACAAAGACTTTGTGACACGCGCAGGCACAACAAAGACTTTGTGACACGCGCAGGCACAACAAAGACTTTGTGACACGCGCGTGGGAAAAAGACTTTGTGACACGCAGGCAGAACTAGACTTTGTGACAGGCAAGCAGAACAAAGACTTTGTGACACGCGCGTGGGAAAAAGACTTTGTGACACGCAGGCACAACAAAGACTTTGTGACACGCGCGTGGGAAAAAGACTTTGTGACACGCAGGCAGAACTAGACTTTGTGACACGCATGCAGAACTAGACTTTGTGACACGCAGGCAGAACTAGCCTTTGTGACACGCATGCAGAAAAAGACTTTGTGACACGCATGCAGAACTAGACTTTGTGACACGCATGCAGAACAAGACTTTGTGACACGCAGGCAGAAGTAGACTTTGTGACACGCAGGCAGAAAAAGACTTTGTGACATGCATGCAGAACTAGACTTTGTGACACGCAGGCAGAACTAGACTTTGTGACACGCATGCAGAAAAAGACTTTGTGACACGCATGCAGAACAAGACTTTGTGACACGCAGGCAGAAGTAGACTTTGTGACACGTATGCAGAACTAGACTTTGTGACACGCATGCAGAACTAGACTTTGTGACACGCAGGCAGAACAAAGACTTTGTGACACGCAGGCAGAACAGACTTTGTGACACGCGCGTGGGAAAAAGACTTTGTGACACGCAGGCAGAACAAAGACTTTGTGACACGCGCGTGGGAAAAAGACTTTGTGACACGCAGGCAGAACAAAGACTTTGTGACACGCGCGTGGGAAAAAGACTTTGTGACAGGCAAGCAGAACAAAGACTTTGTGACACGCGCGTGGGAAAAAGACTTTGTGACACGCAGGCACAACAAAGACTTTGTGACACGCATGCAGAAAAAGACTTTGTGACACGCATGCAGAACTAGACTTTGTGACACGTATGCAGAACTAGACTTTGTGACACGCATGCAGAACAAGACTTTGTGACACGCAGGCAGAACAAAGACTTTGTGACACGCGCGTGGGAAAAAGACTTTGTGACACGCAGGCAGAACTAGACTTTGTGACAGGCAAGCAGAACAAAGACTTTGTGACACGCGCGTGGGAAAAAGACTTTGTGACACGCAGGCAGAACTAGACTTTGTGACACGCATGCAGAACTAGACTTTGTGACACGCAGGCAGAACTAGCCTTTGTGACACGCATGCAGAAAAAGACTTTGTGACACGCATGCAGAACTAGACTTTGTGACACGCATGCAGAACAAGACTTTGTGACACGCAGGCAGAAGTAGACTTTGTGACACGCAGGCAGAAAAAGACTTTGTGACACGCATGCAGAACTAGACTTTGTGACACGCAGGCAGAACTAGACTTTGTGACACGCATGCAGAAAAAGACTTTGTGACACGCATGCAGAATAAGACTTTGTGACACGCAGGCAGAAGTAGACTTTGTGACACGTATGCAGAACTAGACTTTGTGACACGCATGCAGAACAAGACTTTGTGACACGCAGGCAGAACAGACTTTGTGACACGCGCGTGGGAAAAAGACTTTGTGACACGCAGGCAGAACAAAGACTTTGTGACACGCGCGTGGGAAAAAGACTTTGTGACACGCAGGCAGAACAAAGACTTTGTGACACGCGCGTGGGAAAAAGACTTTGTGACAGGCAAGCAGAACAAAGACTTTGTGACACGCGCGTGGGAAAAAGACTTTGTGACACGCAGGCACAACAAAGACTTTGTGACACGCATGCAGAAAAAGACTTTGTGACACGCATGCAGAACTAGACTTTGTGACACGCATGCAGAACAAGACTTTGTGACACGCAGGCAGAAGTAGACTTTGTGACACGCAGGCAGAAAAAGACTTTGTGACACGCATGCAGAACTAGACTTTGTGACACGCAGGCAGAACTAGACCCTGTGACACGCATGCAGAACTAGACTTTGTGACACGCAGGCAGAACAAAGACTTTGTGACACGCGCGTGGGAAAAAGACTTTGTGACACGCAGGCAGAACAAATACTTTGTGACACGCGGGTGGGAAAAAGACTTTGTGACAGGCAGGCAGAACAAAGACTTTGTGACACGCGCAGGCACAACAAAGACTTTGTGACACGCGCAGGCACAACAAAGACTTTGTGACACGCGCGTGGGAAAAAGACTTTGTGACACGCAGGCAGAACTAGACTTTGTGACAGGCAAGCAGAACAAAGACTTTGTGACACGCGCGTGGGAAAAAGACTTTGTGACACGCAGGCAGAACTAGACTTTGTGACACGCATGCAGAACTAGACTTTGTGACACGCAGGCAGAACAAAGACTTTGTGACACGCAGGCAGAACAGACTTTGTGACACGCGCGTGGGAAAAAGACTTTGTGACACGCAGGCAGAACAAAGACTTTGTGACACGCGCGTGGGAAAAAGACTTTGTGACACGCAGGCAGAACAAAGACTTTGTGACACGCGCGTGGGAAAAAGACTTTGTGACAGGCAAGCAGAACAAAGACTTTGTGACACGCGCGTGGGAAAAAGACTTTGTGACACGCAGGCACAACAAAGACTTTGTGACACGCATGCAGAAAAAGACTTTGTGACACGCATGCAGAACTAGACTTTGTGACACGTATGCAGAACTAGACTTTGTGACACGCATGCAGAACAAGACTTTGTGACACGCAGGCAGAACAAAGACTTTGTGACACGCGCGTGGGAAAAAGACTTTGTGACACGCAGGCAGAACTAGACTTTGTGACAGGCAAGCAGAACAAAGACTTTGTGACACGCGCGTGGGAAAAAGACTTTGTGACACGCAGGCAGAACTAGACTTTGTGACACGC
Source organism: Perissodus microlepis (assembly GCF_051167445.1). Classification (NCBI taxonomy): domain Eukaryota; kingdom Metazoa; phylum Chordata; class Actinopteri; order Cichliformes; family Cichlidae; genus Perissodus; species Perissodus microlepis. The sequence goes on along the minus strand of NC_140466.1, from coordinate 28,925,465 downwards.
ATGCAGAACTAGACTTTGTGACACGCAGGCAGAACTAGCCTTTGTGACACGCATGCAGAAAAAGACTTTGTGACACGCATGCAGAACTAGACTTTGTGACACGCATGCAGAACAAGACTTTGTGACACGCAGGCAGAAGTAGACTTTGTGACACGCAGGCAGAAAAAGACTTTGTGACACGCATGCAGAACTAGACTTTGTGACACGCAGGCAGAACTAGACTTTGTGACACGCATGCAGAAAAAGACTTTGTGACACGCATGCAGAATAAGACTTTGTGACACGCAGGCAGAAGTAGACTTTGTGACACGTATGCAGAACTAGACTTTGTGACACGCATGCAGAACAAGACTTTGTGACACGCAGGCAGAACAGACTTTGTGACACGCGCGTGGGAAAAAGACTTTGTGACACGCAGGCAGAACAAAGACTTTGTGACACGCGCGTGGGAAAAAGACTTTGTGACACGCAGGCAGAACAAAGACTTTGTGACACGCGCGTGGGAAAAAGACTTTGTGACAGGCAAGCAGAACAAAGACTTTGTGACACGCGCGTGGGAAAAAGACTTTGTGACACGCAGGCACAACAAAGACTTTGTGACACGCATGCAGAAAAAGACTTTGTGACACGCATGCAGAACTAGACTTTGTGACACGCATGCAGAACAAGACTTTGTGACACGCAGGCAGAAGTAGACTTTGTGACACGCAGGCAGAAAAAGACTTTGTGACACGCATGCAGAACTAGACTTTGTGACACGCAGGCAGAACTAGACCCTGTGACACGCATGCAGAACTAGACTTTGTGACACGCAGGCAGAACAAAGACTTTGTGACACGCGCGTGGGAAAAAGACTTTGTGACACGCAGGCAGAACAAATACTTTGTGACACGCGGGTGGGAAAAAGACTTTGTGACAGGCAGGCAGAACAAAGACTTTGTGACACGCGCAGGCACAACAAAGACTTTGTGACACGCGCAGGCACAACAAAGACTTTGTGACACGCGCGTGGGAAAAAGACTTTGTGACACGCAGGCAGAACTAGACTTTGTGACAGGCAAGCAGAACAAAGACTTTGTGACACGCGCGTGGGAAAAAGACTTTGTGACACGCAGGCACAACAAAGACTTTGTGACACGCGCGTGGGAAAAAGACTTTGTGACACGCAGGCAGAACTAGACTTTGTGACACGCATGCAGAACTAGACTTTGTGACACGCAGGCAGAACTAGCCTTTGTGACACGCATGCAGAAAAAGACTTTGTGACACGCATGCAGAACTAGACTTTGTGACACGCATGCAGAACAAGACTTTGTGACACGCAGGCAGAAGTAGACTTTGTGACACGCAGGCAGAAAAAGACTTTGTGACATGCATGCAGAACTAGACTTTGTGACACGCAGGCAGAACTAGACTTTGTGACACGCATGCAGAAAAAGACTTTGTGACACGCATGCAGAACAAGACTTTGTGACACGCAGGCAGAAGTAGACTTTGTGACACGTATGCAGAACTAGACTTTGTGACACGCATGCAGAACTAGACTTTGTGACACGCAGGCAGAACAAAGACTTTGTGACACGCAGGCAGAACAGACTTTGTGACACGCGCGTGGGAAAAAGACTTTGTGACACGCAGGCAGAACAAAGACTTTGTGACACGCGCGTGGGAAAAAGACTTTGTGACACGCAGGCAGAACAAAGACTTTGTGACACGCGCGTGGGAAAAAGACTTTGTGACAGGCAAGCAGAACAAAGACTTTGTGACACGCGCGTGGGAAAAAGACTTTGTGACACGCAGGCACAACAAAGACTTTGTGACACGCATGCAGAAAAAGACTTTGTGACACGCATGCAGAACTAGACTTTGTGACACGTATGCAGAACTAGACTTTGTGACACGCATGCAGAACAAGACTTTGTGACACGCAGGCAGAACAAAGACTTTGTGACACGCGCGTGGGAAAAAGACTTTGTGACACGCAGGCAGAACTAGACTTTGTGACAGGCAAGCAGAACAAAGACTTTGTGACACGCGCGTGGGAAAAAGACTTTGTGACACGCAGGCAGAACTAGACTTTGTGACACGCATGCAGAACTAGACTTTGTGACACGCAGGCAGAACTAGCCTTTGTGACACGCATGCAGAAAAAGACTTTGTGACACGCATGCAGAACTAGACTTTGTGACACGCATGCAGAACAAGACTTTGTGACACGCAGGCAGAAGTAGACTTTGTGACACGCAGGCAGAAAAAGACTTTGTGACACGCATGCAGAACTAGACTTTGTGACACGCAGGCAGAACTAGACTTTGTGACACGCATGCAGAAAAAGACTTTGTGACACGCATGCAGAATAAGACTTTGTGACACGCAGGCAGAAGTAGACTTTGTGACACGTATGCAGAACTAGACTTTGTGACACGCATGCAGAACAAGACTTTGTGACACGCAGGCAGAACAGACTTTGTGACACGCGCGTGGGAAAAAGACTTTGTGACACGCAGGCAGAACAAAGACTTTGTGACACGCGCGTGGGAAAAAGACTTTGTGACACGCAGGCAGAACAAAGACTTTGTGACACGCGCGTGGGAAAAAGACTTTGTGACAGGCAAGCAGAACAAAGACTTTGTGACACGCGCGTGGGAAAAAGACTTTGTGACACGCAGGCACAACAAAGACTTTGTGACACGCATGCAGAAAAAGACTTTGTGACACGCATGCAGAACTAGACTTTGTGACACGCATGCAGAACAAGACTTTGTGACACGCAGGCAGAAGTAGACTTTGTGACACGCAGGCAGAAAAAGACTTTGTGACACGCATGCAGAACTAGACTTTGTGACACGCAGGCAGAACTAGACCCTGTGACACGCATGCAGAACTAGACTTTGTGACACGCAGGCAGAACTAGACTTTGTGACACGCATGCAGAAAAAGACTTTGTGACACGCATGCAGAACTAGACTTTGTGACACGCAGGCAGAACTAGACCCTGTGACACACATGCAGAAAAAGACTTTGTGACACGCATGCAGAACAAGACTTTGTGACACGCAGGCAGAACTAGACTTTGTGACACGCAGGCAGAACTAGACCCTGTGACACACATGCAGAAAAAGACTTTGTGACACGCATGCAGAACTAGACTTTGTGACACGTATGCAGAACTAGACTTTGTGACACGCAAGCAGAACAAAGACTTTGTGACACGCGCGTGGGAAAAAGACGTTGTGACACGCAGGCACAACAAAGACATTGTGACACACGCGTGGGAAAAAGACTTTGTGACACGCAGGCAGAACAAAGACTTTGTGACACGCGCGTGGGAAAAAGACTTTGTGACACGCAGGCAGAACAAAGACTTTGTGACACGCAGGCAGAACAAAGACTTTGTGACACGCGCGTGGGAAAAAGACTTTGTGACAGGCAAGCAGAACAAAGACTTTGTGACACGCGCGTAGGAAAAAGACTGTGACACGCAGGCACAACAAAGACTTTGTGACACGCGCGTGGGAAAAAGACTTTGTGACACGCAGGCAGAACTAGCCTTTGTGACACGCATGCAGAAAAAGACTTTGTGACACGCATGCAGAACTAGACTTTGTGACACGCAGGCAGAACTAGACTTTGTGACACGCATGCAGAAAAAGACTTTGTGACACGCATGCAGAACTAGACTTTGTGACACGCAGGCAGAACTAGACCCTGTGACACACATGCAGAAAAAGACTTTGTGACACGCATGCAGAACAAGACTTTGTGACACGCAGGCAGAACTAGACTTTGTGACACGCAGGCAGAACTAGACCCTGTGACACGCAGGCAGAAAAAGACTTTGTGACACGCATGCAGAACTAGACTTTGTGACACGCAGGCAGAACTAGACTTTGTGACACGCATGCAGAAAAAGACTTTGTGACACGCATGCAGAACAAGACTTTGTGACACGCAGGCAGAAGTAGACTTTGTGACACGTATGCAGAACTAGACTTTGTGACACGCATGCAGAACAAGACTTTGTGACACGCAGGCAGAACAAAGACTTTGTGACACGCGCGTGGGAAAAAGACTTTGTGACACGCAGGCAGAACAGACTTTGTGACACGCGCTTGGGAAAAAGACTTTGTGACACGCAGGCAGAACAAAGACTTTGTGACACGCAGGCAGAACAGACTTTGTGACACGCGCGTGGGAAAAAGACTTTGTGACACGCAGGCAGAACAAAGACTTTGTGACACGCGCGTGGGAAAAAGACTTTGTGACAGGCAAGCAGAACAAAGACTTTGTGACACGCGCGTGGGAAAAAGACTTTGTGACACGCAGGCACAACAAAGACTTTGTGACACGCATGCAGAAAAAGACTTTGTGACACGCATGCAGAACTAGACTTTGTGACACGCATGCAGAACAAGACTTTGTGACACGCAGGCAGAAGTAGACTTTGTGACACGCAGGCAGAAAAAGACTTTGTGACACGCATGCAGAACTAGACTTTGTGACACGCAGGCAGAACTAGACCCTGTGACACGCATGCAGAACTAGACTTTGTGACACGCAGGCAGAACTAGACTTTGTGACACGCATGCAGAAAAAGACTTTGTGACACGCATGCAGAACTAGACTTTGTGACACGCAGGCAGAACTAGACCCTGTGACACACATGCAGAAAAAGACTTTGTGACACGCATGCAGAACAAGACTTTGTGACACGCAGGCAGAACTAGACTTTGTGACACGCAGGCAGAACTAGACCCTCTGACACACATGCAGAAAAAGACTTTGTGACACGCATGCAGAACTAGACTTTGTGACACGTATGCAGAACTAGACTTTGTGACACGCAAGCAGAACAAAGACTTTGTGACACGCGCGTGGGAAAAAGACTGTGACACGCAGGCACAACAAAGACTTTGTGACACGCGCGTGGGAAAAAGACTTTGTGACACGCAGGCAGAACTAGACTTTGTGACACGCATGCAGAACTAGACTTTGTGAAACGCAGGCAGAACTAGCCTTTGTGACACGCATGCAGAAAAAGACTTTGTGACACGCATGCAGAACTAGACTTTGTGACACGCATGCAGAACAAGACTTTGTGACACGCAGGCAGAACTAGACTTTGTGACACGCATGCAGAAAAAGACTTTGTGACACGCATGCAGAACAAGACTTTGTGACACGCAGGCAGAAGTAGACTTTGTGACACGTATGCAGAACTAGACTTTGTGACACGCATGCAGAACAAGACTTTGTGACACGCAGGCAGAACAGACTTTGTGACACGCGCGTGGGAAAAAGACTTTGTGACACGCAGGCAGAACAAAGACTTTGTGACACGCGCGTGGGAAAAAGACTTTGTGACACGCAGGCAGAACAAAGACTTTGTGACACGCGCGTGGGAAAAAGACTTTGTGACAGGCAAGCAGAACAAAGACTTTGTGACACGCGCGTGGGAAAAAGACTTTGTGACACGCAGGCACAACAAAGACTTTGTGACACGCATGCAGAAAAAGACTTTGTGACACGCATGCAGAACTAGACTTTGTGACACGCATGCAGAACAAGACTTTGTGACACGCAGGCAGAAGTAGACTTTGTGACACGCAGGCAGAAAAAGACTTTGTGACACGCATGCAGAACTAGACTTTGTGACACGCAGGCAGAACTAGACCCTGTGACACGCATGCAGAACTAGACTTTGTGACACGCAGGCAGAACTAGACTTTGTGACACGCATGCAGAAAAAGACTTTGTGACACGCATGCAGAACTAGACTTTGTGACACGCAGGCAGAACTAGACCCTGTGACACACATGCAGAAAAAGACTTTGTGACACGCATGCAGAACAAGACTTTGTGACACGCAGGCAGAACTAGACTTTGTGACACGCAGGCAGAACTAGACCCTGTGACACACATGCAGAAAAAGACTTTGTGACACGCATGCAGAACTAGACTTTGTGACACGTATGCAGAACTAGACTTTGTGACACGCAAGCAGAACAAAGACTTTGTGACACGCGCGTGGGAAAAAGACGTTGTGACACGCAGGCACAACAAAGACATTGTGACACACGCGTGGGAAAAAGACTTTGTGACACGCAGGCAGAACAAAGACTTTGTGACACGCGCGTGGGAAAAAGACTTTGTGACACGCAGGCAGAACAAAGACTTTGTGACACGCAGGCAGAACAAAGACTTTGTGACACGCGCGTGGGAAAAAGACTTTGTGACAGGCAAGCAGAACAAAGACTTTGTGACACGCATGCAGAACTAGACTTTGTGAAACGCAGGCAGAACTAGCCTTTGTGACACGCATGCAGAAAAAGACTTTGTGACACGCATGCAGAACTAGACTTTGTGACACGCATGCAGAACAAGACTTTGTGACACGCAGGCAGAAGTAGACTTTGTGACACGCAGGCAGAAAAAGACTTTGTGACACGCATGCAGAACTAGACTTTGTGACACGCAGGCAGAACTAGACCCTGTGACACGCATGCAGAACTAGACTTTGTGACACGCAGGCAGAACTAGACTTTGTGACACGCATGCAGAAAAAGACTTTGTGACACGCATGCAGAACTAGACTTTGTGACACGCAGGCAGAACTAGACCCTGTGACACACATGCAGAAAAAGACTTTGTGACACGCATGCAGAACAAGACTTTGTGACACGCAGGCAGAACTAGACTTTGTGACACGCAGGCAGAACTAGACCCTGTGACACACATGCAGAAAAAGACTTTGTGACACGCATGCAGAACTAGACTTTGTGACACGTATGCAGAACTAGACTTTGTGACACGCAAGCAGAAGAAAGACTTTGTGACACGCGCGTGGGAAAAAGACTGTGACACGCAGGCACAACAAAGACTTTGTGACACGCGCGTGGGAAAAAGACTTTGTGACACGCAGGCAGAACTAGACTTTGTGACACGCATGCAGAACTAGACTTTGTGAAACGCAGGCAGAACTAGCCTTTGTGACACGCATGCAGAAAAAGACTTTGTGACACGCATGCAGAACTAGACTTTGTGACACGCATGCAGAACAAGACTTTGTGACACGCAGGCAGAACTAGACTTTGTGACACGCATGCAGAAAAAGACTTTGTGACACGCATGCAGAACAAGACTTTGTGACACGCAGGCAGAAGTAGACTTTGTGACACGTATGCAGAACTAGACTTTGTGACACGCATGCAGAACAAGACTTTGTGACACGCAGGCAGAACAGACTTTGTGACACGCGCGTGGGAAAAAGACTTTGTGACACGCAGGCAGAACAAAGACTTTGTGACACGCGCGTGGGAAAAAGACTTTGTGACACGCAGGCAGAACAAAGACTTTGTGACACGCGCGTGGGAAAAAGACTTTGTGACAGGCAAGCAGAACAAAGACTTTGTGACACGCGCGTGGGAAAAAGACTTTGTGACACGCAGGCACAACAAAGACTTTGTGACACGCATGCAGAAAAAGACTTTGTGACACGCATGCAGAACTAGACTTTGTGACACGCATGCAGAACAAGACTTTGTGACACGCAGGCAGAAGTAGACTTTGTGACACGCAGGCAGAAAAAGACTTTGTGACACGCATGCAGAACTAGACTTTGTGACACGCAGGCAGAACTAGACCCTGTGACACGCATGCAGAACTAGACTTTGTGACACGCAGGCAGAACTAGACTTTGTGACACGCATGCAGAAAAAGACTTTGTGACACGCATGCAGAACTAGACTTTGTGACACGCAGGCAGAACTAGACCCTGTGACACACATGCAGAAAAAGACTTTGTGACACGCATGCAGAACAAGACTTTGTGACACGCAGGCAGAACTAGACTTTGTGACACGCAGGCAGAACTAGACCCTGTGACACACATGCAGAAAAAGACTTTGTGACACGCATGCAGAACTAGACTTTGTGACACGTATGCAGAACTAGACTTTGTGACACGCAAGCAGAACAAAGACTTTGTGACACGCGCGTGGGAAAAAGACGTTGTGACACGCAGGCACAACAAAGACATTGTGACACACGCGTGGGAAAAAGACTTTGTGACACGCAGGCAGAACAAAGACTTTGTGACACGCGCGTGGGAAAAAGACTTTGTGACACGCAGGCAGAACAAAGACTTTGTGACACGCAGGCAGAACAAAGACTTTGTGACACGCGCGTGGGAAAAAGACTTTGTGACAGGCAAGCAGAACAAAGACTTTGTGACACGCGCGTAGGAAAAAGACTGTGACACGCAGGCACAACAAAGACTTTGTGACACGCGCGTGGGAAAAAGACTTTGTGACACGCAGGCAGAACTAGACTTTGTGACACGCATGCAGAACTAGACTTTGTGAAACGCAGGCAGAACTAGCCTTTGTGACACGCATGCAGAAAAAGACTTTGTGACACGCATGCAGAACTAGACTTTGTGACACGCATGCAGAACAAGACTTTGTGACACGCAGGCAGAAGTAGACTTTGTGACACGCAGGCAGAAAAAGACTTTGTGACACGCATGCAGAACTAGACTTTGTGACACGCAGGCAGAACTAGACCCTGTGACACGCATGCAGAACTAGACTTTGTGACACGCAGGCAGAACTAGACTTTGTGACACGCATGCAGAAAAAGACTTTGTGACACGCATGCAGAACTAGACTTTGTGACACGCAGGCAGAACTAGACCCTGTGACACACATGCAGAAAAAGACTTTGTGACACGCATGCAGAACAAGACTTTGTGACACGCAGGCAGAACTAGACTTTGTGACACGCAGGCAGAACTAGACCCTGTGACACACATGCAGAAAAAGACTTTGTGACACGCATGCAGAACTAGACTTTGTGACACGTATGCAGAACTAGACTTTGTGACACGCAAGCAGAAGAAAGACTTTGTGACACGCGCGTGGGAAAAAGACTGTGACACGCAGGCACAACAAAGACTTTGTGACACGCGCGTGGGAAAAAGACTTTGTGACACGCAGGCAGAACTAGACTTTGTGACACGCATGCAGAACTAGACTTTGTGAAACGCAGGCAGAACTAGCCTTTGTGACACGCATGCAGAAAAAGACTTTGTGACACGCATGCAGAACTAGACTTTGTGACACGCATGCAGAACAAGACTTTGTGACACGCAGGCAGAAGTAGACTTTGTGACACGCAGGCAGAAAAAGACTTTGTGACACGCATGCAGAACTAGACTTTGTGACACGCAGGCAGAACTAGACCCTGTGACACGCATGCAGAACTAGACTTTGTGACACGCAGGCAGAACTAGACTTTGTGACACGCATGCAGAAAAAGACTTTGTGACACGCATGCAGAACTAGACTTTGTGACACGCAGGCAGAACTAGACCCTGTGACACACATGCAGAAAAAGACTTTGTGACACGCATGCAGAACAAGACTTTGTGACACGCAGGCAGAACTAGACTTTGTGACACGCAGGCAGAACTAGACCCTGTGACACACATGCAGAAAAAGACTTTGTGACACGCATGCAGAACTAGACTTTGTGACACGTATGCAGAACTAGACTTTGTGACACGCAAGCAGAACAAAGACTTTGTGACACGCGCGTGGGAAAAAGACGTTGTGACACGCAGGCACAACAAAGACATTGTGACACACGCGTGGGAAAAAGACTTTGTGACACGCAGGCAGAACAAAGACTTTGTGACACGCGCGTGGGAAAAAGACTTTGTGACACGCAGGCAGAACAAAGACTTTGTGACACGCAGGCAGAACAAAGACTTTGTGACACGCGCGTGGGAAAAAGACTTTGTGACAGGCAAGCAGAACAAAGACTTTGTGACACGCGCGTAGGAAAAAGACTGTGACACGCAGGCACAACAAAGACTTTGTGACACGCGCGTGGGAAAAAGACTTTGTGACACGCAGGCAGAACTAGACTTTGTGACACGCATGCAGAACTAGACTTTGTGACACGCAGGCAGAAAAAGACTTTGTGACACGCATGCAGAACAAGACTTTGTGACACGCAGGCAGAACAAAGACTTTGTGACACGCGCGTGGGAAAAAGACTTTGTGACACGCAGGCAGAACAGACTTTGTGACACGCGCTTGGGAAAAAGACTTTGTGACACGCAGGCAGAACAAAGACTTTGTGACACGCAGGCAGAACAGACTTTGTGACACGCGCGTGGGAAAAAGACTTTGTGACACGCAGGCAGAACAAAGACTTTGTGACACGCGCGTGGGAAAAAGACTTTGTGACAGGCAAGCAGAACAAAGACTTTGTGACACGCGCGTGGGAAAAAGACTTTGTGACACGCAGGCACAACAAAGACTTTGTGACACGCATGCAGAAAAAGACTTTGTGACACGCATGCAGAACTAGACTTTGTGACACGCATGCAGAACAAGACTTTGTGACACGCAGGCAGAAGTAGACTTTGTGACACGCAGGCAGAAAAAGACTTTGTGACACGCATGCAGAACTAGACTTTGTGACACGCAGGCAGAACTAGACCCTGTGACACGCATGCAGAACTAGACTTTGTGACACGCAGGCAGAACTAGACTTTGTGACACGCATGCAGAAAAAGACTTTGTGACACGCATGCAGAACTAGACTTTGTGACACGTATGCAGAACTAGACTTTGTGACACGCAAGCAGAACAAAGACTTTGTGACACGCGCGTGGGAAAAAGACTGTGACACGCAGGCACAACAAAGACTTTGTGACACGCGCGTGGGAAAAAGACTTTGTGACACGCAGGCAGAACTAGACTTTGTGACACGCATGCAGAACTAGACTTTGTGAAACGCAGGCAGAACTAGCCTTTGTGACACGCATGCAGAAAAAGACTTTGTGACACGCATGCAGAACTAGACTTTGTGACACGCATGCAGAACAAGACTTTGTGACACGCAGGCAGAAGTAGACTTTGTGACACGCAGGCAGAAAAAGACTTTGTGACACGCATGCAGAACTAGACTTTGTGACACGCAGGCAGAACTAGACCCTGTGACACGCATGCAGAACTAGACTTTGTGACACGCAGGCAGAACTAGACTTTGTGACACGCATGCAGAAAAAGACTTTGTGACACGCATGCAGAACTAGACTTTGTGACACGCAGGCAGAACTAGACCCTGTGACACACATGCAGAAAAAGACTTTGTGACACGCATGCAGAACAAGACTTTGTGACACGCAGGCAGAACTAGACTTTGTGACACGCAGGCAGAACTAGACCCTGTGACACACATGCAGAAAAAGACTTTGTGACACGCATGCAGAACTAGACTTTGTGACACGTATGCAGAACTAGACTTTGTGACACGCAAGCAGAACAAAGACTTTGTGACACGCGCGTGGGAAAAAGACGTTGTGACACGCAGGCACAACAAAGACATTGTGACACACGCGTGGGAAAAAGACTTTGTGACACGCAGGCAGAACAAAGACTTTGTGACACGCGCGTGGGAAAAAGACTTTGTGACACGCAGGCAGAACAAAGACTTTGTGACACGCAGGCAGAACAAAGACTTTGTGACACGCGCGTGGGAAAAAGACTTTGTGACAGGCAAGCAGAACAAAGACTTTGTGACACGCGCGTAGGAAAAAGACTGTGACACGCAGGCACAACAAAGACTTTGTGACACGCGCGTGGGAAAAAGACTTTGTGACACGCAGGCAGAACTAGACTTTGTGACACGCAGGCAGAACTAGACTTTGTGACACGCATGCAGAACTAGACTTTGTGACACGCAGGCAGAAAAAGACTTTGTGACACGCATGCAGAACTAGACTTTGTGACACGCAGGCAGAACTAGACCCTGTGACACACATGCAGAAAAAGACTTTGTGACACGCATGCAGAACTAGACTTTGTGACACGCATGCAGAAGTAGACTTTGTGACACGCAGGCAGAAAAAGACTTTGTGACACGCATGCAGAACTAGACTTTGTGACACGCATGCAGAACTAGACTTTGTGATACACATGCAGAACAAGACTTTGTGACACGCGCGTGGGAAAAAGACTTTGTGACACGCAGGCAGAACAGACTTTGTGACACACGCGTGGGAAAAAGACTTTGTGACACGCAGGCACAACAAAGACTTTGTGACACGCGCGTGGGAAAAAGACTTTGTGACACGCAGGCAGAACTAGACTTTGTGAGACGCGTGCAGAAAAAGACTTTGTGACACGCATGCAGAACTAGACTTTGTGACACGCATGAAGAACAAGACTTTGTGACACGCAGGCAGAACTAGACCCTCTGACACACATGCAGAAAAAGACTTTGTGACACGCATGCAGAAGTAGACTTTGTGACACGTATGCAGAACTAGACTTTGTGACACGCAAGCAGAACAAAGACTTTGTGACACGCGCGTGGGAAAAAGACGTTGTGACACGCAGGCACAACAAAGACATTGTGACACGCGCGTGGGAAAAAGACTTTGTGACACGCAGGCACAACAAAGACTTTGTGACACGCAGGCACAACAAAGACTTTCTGACACGCGCGCGCGGGAAAAAGACTTTCTGACACGCAGGCAGAACAAAGACTTTGTGACACGCGCGTGGGAAAAAGACTTTGTGACACGCAGGCAGAACTAGACTTTGTGACACGCAGGCAGAAAAAGACTTTGTGACACGCATGCAGAACTAGACTTTGTGACACGCAGGCAGAACTAGACCCTGTGACACACATGCAGAAAAAGACTTTGTGACACGCATGCAGAACTAGACTTTGTGACACGTATGCAGAACTGGACTTTGTGACACGCATGCAGAACAAGACTTTGTGACACGCAGGCAGAAAAAGACTTTGTGACACGCATGCAGAACTAGACTTTGTGACACGTATGCAGAACTAGACTTTGTGACACGCATGCAGAACAAGACTTTGTGACACGCAGGCAGAACAAAGACTTTGTGACACGCGCGTGGGAAAAAGACTTTATGACACGCAGGCAGAACAAAGACTTTGTGACACACAGGCAGAACAGACTTTGTGACACGCGCGTGGAAAAAAGACTTTGTGACACGCAGGCAGAACAGACTTTGTGACACGGCGTGGGAAAAGGACTTTGTGACAGGCAGGCAGAACAGACTTTGTGACACGCGCGTGGGAAAAAGACTTTGTGACACGCAGGCAGAACAGACTTTGTGACACACGCGTGGGAAAAAGACTTTGTGACACGCAGGCACAACAAAGACTTTGTGACACGCGCGTGGGAAAAAGACTTTGTGACACGCAGGCAGAACTAGACTTTGTGACACGCAGGCAGAAGTAGACTTTGTGACACGCAGGCAGAAAAAGACTTTGTGACACGCATGCAGAACTAGACTTTGTGACACGCAGGCAGAACTAGACCCTGTGACACACATGCAGAAAAAGACTTTGTGACATGCATGCAGAACTAGACTTTGTGACACGTATGCAGAACTAGACTTTGTGACACGCATGCAGAACAAGACTTTGTGACACGCAGGCAGAACAGACTTTGTGACACGCGCGTGGGAAAAACACTTTGTGACACACAGGCAGAACAGACTTTGTGACACGCGCGTGGAAAAAAGACTTTGTGACACGCAGGCAGAACAGACTTTGTGACACGGCGTGGGAAAAAGACTTTGTGACAGGCAGGCAGAACAGACTTTGTGACACGCGCGTGGGAAAAAGACTTTGTGACACGCAGGCAGAACAGACTTTGTGACACACGCGTGGGAAAAAGACTTTGTGACACGCAGGCACAACAAAGACTTTGTGACACGCGCGTGGGAAAAAGACTTTGTGACACGCAGGCAGAACTAGACTTTGTGACACGCAGGCAGAAGTAGACTTTGTGACACGCAGGCAGAAAAAGACTTTGTGACACGCATGCAGAACTAGACTTTGTGACACATAGGCAGAACTAGACCCTGTGACACACATGCAGAAAAAGACTTTGTGACACGCATGCAGAACTAGACTTTGTGACACGTATGCAGAACTAGACTTTGTGACACGCATGCAGAACAAGACTTTGTGACACGCAGGCAGAACAAAGACTTTGTGACACGGGCGTGGGAAAAAGACTTTGTGACACGCAGGCAGAACAGACTTTGTGACACGCGCGTGGGAAAAACACTTTGTGACACGCAGGCAGAACAGACTTTGTGACACGCGCGTGGGAAAAAGACTTTGTGACAGGCAGGCAGAACAGACTTTGTGACACGCGCGTGGGAAAAACACTTTGTGACACGCAGGCAGAACAGACTTTGTGACACGTGCGTGGGAAAAAGACTTTGTGACACGCAGGCACAACAAAGACTTTGTGACACGCGCGTGGGAAAAAGACTTTGTGACACGCAGGCACAACAAAGACTTTGTGACACGCGCGTGGGAAAAATACTTTGTGACCCGCAGGCACAACAAAGACTTTGTGACACGCATGCAGAACTAGACTTTTGTACACGCATGCAGAACAAGACTTTGTGACACGCATGCAGAAGTAGACTTTGTGACACGCAGGCAAAAAAAGACTTTTTGACACGCATGCAGAACAGACTTTGTGACACGGCGTGGGAAAAAGACTTTGTGACAGGCATGCAGAACAGACTTTGTGACACGCGCGTGGGAAAAAGACTTTGTGACACGCAGGCAGAACAAAGACTTTGTGACACGCAGGCAGAACAGACTTTGTGACACGCGCGTGGGAAAAAGACTTTGTGACACGCAGGCAGAACAGACTTTGTGACACACGCGTGGGAAAAAGACTTTGTGACACGCAGGCACAACAAAGACTTTGTGACACGCATGCAGAACTAGACTTTGTGACACGCATGCAGAACAAGACTTTGTGACACGCATGCAGAAGTAGACTTTGTGACACGCAGGCAGAAAAAGACTTTGTGACACGCATGCAGAACTAGACTTTGTGACACGCATGCAGAACTAGACTTTGTGACACACATGCAGAACAAGACTTTGTGACACGCGCGTGGGAAAAAGACTTTGTGACACGCAGGCAGAACAGACTTTGTGACACACGCGTGGGAAAAAGACTTTGTGACACGCAGGCACAACAAAGACTTTGTGACACGCGCGTGGGAAAAAGACTTTGTGACACGCAGGCAGAACTAGACTTTGTGAGACGCGTGCAGAAAAAGACTTTGTGACACGCATGCAGAACTAGACTTTGTGACACGCATGAAGAACAAGACTTTGTGACACGCAGGCAGAACTAGACCCTGTGACACACATGCAGAAAAAGACTTTGTGACACGCATGCAGAACTAGACTTTGTGACACGTATGCAGAACTAGACTTTGTGACACGCAAGCAGAACAAAGACTTTGTGACACGCGCGTGGGAAAAAGACGTTGTGACACGCAGGCACAACAAAGACATTGTGACACGCGCGTGGGAAAAAGACTTTGTGACACGCAGGCACAACAAAGACTTTGTGACACGCAGGCACAACAAAGACTTTCTGACACGCGCGCGCGGGAAAAAGACTTTCTGACACGCAGGCAGAACAAAGACTTTGTGACACGCGCGTGGGAAAAAGACTTTGTGAGACGCAGGCAGAACTAGACTTTGTGACACGCAGGCAGAAAAAGACTTTGTGACACGCATGCAGAAAAAGACTTTGTGACACGCATGCAGAACTAGACTTTGTGACACGCAGGCAGAACTAGACCCTGTGACACACATGCAGAAAAAGACTTTGTGACACGCATGCAGAACTAGACTTTGTGACACGTATGCAGAACTAGACTTTGTGACACGCATGCAGAACAAGACTTTGTGACACGCAGGCAGAAAAAGACTTTGTGACACGCATGCAGAACTAGACTTTGTGACACGTATGCAGAACTAGACTTTGTGACACGCATGCAGAACAAGACTTTGTGACACGCAGGCAGAACAAAGACTTTGTGACACGCGCGTGGGAAAAACACTTTGTGACACACAGGCAGAACAAGACTTTGTGACACGCGCGTGGAAAAAAGACTTTGTGACACGCAGGCAGAACAGACTTTGTGACACGGCGTGGGAAAAGGACTTTGTGACACGCAGGCAGAACAGACTTTGTGACACACGCGTGGGAAAAAGACTTTGTGACACGCAGGCACAACAAAGACTTTGTGACACGCGCGTGGGAAAAAGACTTTGTGACACGCAGGAAGAACTAGACTTTGTGACACGCAGGCAGAAGTAGACTTTGTGACACGCAGGCAGAAAAAGACTTTGTGACACGCATGCAGAACTAGACTTTGTGACACACATGCAGAACAAGACTTTGTGACACGCGCGTGGGAAAAAGACTTTGTGACACGCAGGCAGAACAGACTTTGTGACACACGCGTGGGAAAAAGACTTTGTGACACGCAGGCACAACAAAGACTTTGTGACACGCGCGTGGGAAAAAGACTTTGTGACACGCAGGCAGAACTAGACTTTGTGAGACGCGTGGAGAAAAAGACTTTGTGACACGCATGCAGAACTAGACTTTGTGACACGCATGAAGAACAAGACTTTGTGACACGCAGGCAGAACTAGACCCTGTGACACACATGCAGAAAAAGACTTTGTGACACGCATGCAGAACTAGACTTTGTGACACGTATGCAGAACTAGACTTTGTGACACGCAAGCAGAACAAAGACTTTGTGACACGCGCGTGGGAAAAAGACGTTGTGACACGCAGGCACAACAAAGACATTGTGACACGCGCGTGGGAAAAAGACTTTGTGACACGCAGGCACAACAAAGACTTTGTGACACGCAGGCACAACAAAGACTTTGTGACACGCGCGTGGGAAAAAGACTTTGTGACACGCAGGCAGAACTAGACTTTGTGACACGCATGCAGAACTAGACTTTGTGACACGCAGGCAGAACTAGCCTTTGTGACACGCATGCAGAAACAGACTTTGTGACACGCATGCAGAACTAGACTTTGTGACACGCATGCAGAACAAGACTTTGTGACACGCAGGCAGAAGTAGACTTTGTGACACGCAGGCAGAAAAAGACTTTGTGACACGCATGCAGAACTAGACTTTGTGACACGCAGGCAGAACTAGACCCTGTGACACACATGCAGAAAAAGACTTTGTGACACGCATGCAGAACTAGACTTTGTGACACGCATGCAGAACAAGACTTTGTGACACGCAGGCAGAAAAAGACTTTGTGACACGCATGCAGAACTAGAATTTGTGACACGCAGGCAGAACTAGACTTTGTGACACGCATGCAGAACAAGACTTTGTGACACGCAGGCAGAACAAAGACTTTGTGACACGCGCGTGGGAAAAAGACTTTATGACACGCAGGCAGAACAAAGACTTTGTGACACGCGCGTGGGAAAAAGACTTTGTGACACGCAGGCAGAACAAAGACTTTGTGACACGCGCGTGGGAAAAACACTTTGTGACACACAGGCAGAACAGACTTTGTGACACGCGCGTGGAAAAAAGACTTTGTGACACGCAGGCAGAACAGACTTTGTGACACGGCGTGGGAAAAGGACTTTGTGACAGGCAGGCAGAACAGACTTTGTGACACGCGCGTGGGAAAAAGACTTTGTGACACGCAGGCAGAACAGACTTTGTGACACACGCGTGGGAAAAAGACTTTGTGACACGCAGGCACAACAAAGACTTTGTGACACGCGCGTGGGAAAAAGACTTTGTGACACGCAGGCAGAACTAGACTTTGTGACACGCAGGCAGAAGTAGACTTTGTGACACGCAGGCAGAAAAAGACTTTGTGACACGCATGCAGAACTAGACTTTGTGACACGCAGGCAGAACTAGACCCTGTGACACACATGCAGAAAAAGACTTTGTGACATGCATGCAGAACTAGACTTTGTGACACGTATGCAGAACTAGACTTTGTGACACGCATGCAGAACAAGACTTTGTGACACGCAGGCAGAACAAAGACTTTGTGACACGGGCGTGGGAAAAAGACTTTGTGACACGCAGGCAGAACAGACTTTGTGACACGCGCGTGGGAAAAACACTTTGTGACAGACAGGCAGAACAGACTTTGTGACACGCGCGTGGAAAAAAGACTTTGTGACACGCAGGCAGAACAGACTTTGTGACACGGCGTGGGAAAAAGACTTTGTGACAGGCAGGCAGAACAGACTTTGTGACACGCGCGTGGGAAAAAGACTTTGTGACACGCAGGCAGAACAGACTTTGTGACACACGCGTGGGAAAAGACTTTGTGACACGCAGGCACAACAAAGACTTTGTGACACGCGCGTGGGAAAAAGACTTTGTGACACGCAGGCAGAACTAGACTTTGTGACACGCAGGCAGAAGTAGACTTTGTGACACGCATGCAGAACTAGACTTTGTGACACGTATGCAGAACTAGACTTTGTGACACGCATGCAGAACAAGACTTTGTGACACGCAGGCAGAACAAAGACTTTGTGACACGCAGGCAGAACAGACTTTGTGACACACGCGTGGGAAAAACACTTTGTGACACGCAGGCAGAACAGACTTTGTGACACGCGCGTGGGAAAAAGACTTTGTGACAGGCAGGCAGAACAGACTTTGTGACACGCAGGCAGAACAGACTTTGTGACACGCGCGTGGGAAAAAGACTTTGTGACACGCAGGCACAACAAAGACTTTGTGACACGCGCGTGGGAAAAAGACTTTGTGACACGCAGGCACAACAAAGACTTTGTGACACGCGCGTGGGAAAAAGACTTTGTGACCCGCAGGCACAACAAAGACTTTGTGACACGTATGCAGAACTAGACTTTGTGACATGCATGCAGAACAAGACTTTGTGACACGCATGCAGAAGTAGACTTTGTGACACGCAGGCAGAAAAAGACTTTGTGACACGCATGCAGAACTAGACTTTGTGACACGCATGAAGAACAAGACTTTGTGACACGCAGGCAGAACTAGACCCTGTGACACACATGCAGAAAAAGACTTTGTGACACGCATGCAGAACTAGACTTTGTGACACGTATGCAGAACTAGACTTTGTGACACGCAAGCAGAACAAAGACTTTGTGACACGCGCGTGGGAAAAAGACGTTGTGACACGCAGGCACAACAAAGACATTGTGACACGCGCGTGGGAAAAAGACTTTGTGACACGCAGGCACAACAAAGACTTTGTGACACGCAGGCACAACAAAGACTTTCTGACACGCCCGCGTGGGAAAAAGACTTTCTGACACGCAGGCAGAACAAAGACTTTGTGACACGCGCGTGGGAAAAAGACTTTGTGACACGCAGGCAGAACAAAGACTTTGTGACACGCGCGTGGGAAAAAGACTTTGTGACAGGCAAGCAGAACAAAGACTTTGTGACACGCGCGTGGGAAAAAGACTTTGTGACACGCAGGCACAACAAAGACTTTGTGACACGCGCGTGGGAAAAAGACTTTGTGACACGCAGGCAGAACTAGACTTTGTGACACGCATGCAGAACTAGACTTTGTGACACGCAGGCAGAACTAGCCTTTGTGACACGCATGCAGAAAAAGACTTTGTGACACGCATGCAGAACTAGACTTTGTGACACGCATGCAGAATAAGACTTTGTGACACGCAGGCAGAAGTAGACTTTGTGACACGCAGGCAGAAAAAGACTTTGTGACACGCATGCAGAACTAGACTTTGTGACACGCAGGCAGAACTAGACCCTGTGACACACATGCAGAAAAAGACTTTGTGACACGCATGCATAACTAGACTTTGTGACACGTATGCAGAACTAGACTTTGTGACACGCATGCAGAACAAGACTTTGTGACACGCAGGCAGAACAAAGACTTTGTGACACGCGCGTGGGAAAAAGACTTTATGACACGCAGGCAGAACAAAGACTTTGTGACACGCGCGTGGGAAAAAGACTTTGTGACACGCAGGCAGAACAAAGACTTTGTGACACGCGCGTGGGAAAAACACTTTGTGACACGCAGGCAGAACAGACTTTGTGACACGCGCGTGGAAAAAAGACTTTGTGACACGCAGGCAGAACAGACTTTGTGACACGGCGTGGGAAAAAGACTTTGTGACAGGCAGGCAGAACAGACTTTGTGACACGCGCGTTGGAAAAAGACTTTGTGACACGCAGGCAGAACAAAGACTTTGTGACACGCGCGTGGGAAAAAGACTTTGTGACACGCAGGCACAACAAAGACTTTGTGACACGCAGGCAGAAGTAGACTTTGTGACACGCAGGCAGAAAAAGACTTTGTGACACGCATGCAGAACTAGACTTTGTGACACGCAGGCAGAACTAGACCCTGTGACACACATGCAGAAAAAGACTTTGTGACACGCATGCAGAACTAGACTTTGTGACACGTATGCAGAACTAGACTTTGTGACACACATGCAGAAAAAGACTTTGTGACACGCATGCAGAACTAGACTTTGTGACACGTATGCAGAACTAGACTTTGTGACACGCAGGCAGAACAAAGACTTTGTGACACGCGCGTGGGAAAAAGACTTTGTGACACGCAGGCAGAACAGACTTTGTGACACGCGCGTGGGAAAAAGACTTTGTGACACGCAGGCAGAACAGACTTTGTGACACGCGCGTGGGAAAAAGACTTTGTGACACGCAGGCAGAACAGACTTTGTGACACGCGCGTGGGAAAAAGACTTTGTAACACGCAGGCAGAACAGACTTTGTGACACGGCGTGGGAAAAAGACTTTGTGACAGGCAGGCAGAACAGACTTTGTGACACGCGCGTGGGAAAAACACTTTGTGACACGCAGGCAGAACAGACTTTGTGACACGCGCGTGGGAAAAAGACTTTGTGACACGCAGGCACAACAAAGACTTTGTGACACGCGCGTGGGAAAAAGACTTTGTGACACTGTGAAGAGAAAAGTTATTAGAAAGGCAAATGAAGTCACACTCAGATATCTAATTTTTACATGCGCATGGGCGGTCAGTCCGATCTGCTCTGCTGTCAAAGTGCGCACAACAGATGTGACAGAAAAACCGCGCAGGGCTCTCAGCGCATTCTTTATTTATACTCCAAGTGAGCTTTAAAGGAAGTAGGAGTGGTATGTTCAGTATACAAAAACGTTTCCATAATAGGAGAAACCTTTAGCTTGTCTGTTGAAATAGGAGATAGCTTGGTATGTATAGAAACTTAAACTTTCCTTAAAAGGAGAGTGAGAGAGGGGGGTGACCGTTAACTCAGGATGTAGTATGTATGTCACCGCATTCCTCTACACATCTGGTTCCAACTCACGAGCTCTCCTATCTTAAATGAAGCTACAACTAAACAATAATCACAAAACTAAAAAATCTCTTATCAGACACGCAGGCACAACAAAGACTTTGTGACACGCGCGTGGGAAAAAGACTTTGTGACACGCAGGCAGAACTAGACTTTGTGACACGCATGCAGAAAAAGACTTTGTGACACGCATGCAGAACTAGACTTTGTGACACGCATGCAGAACAAGACTTTGTGACACGCATGCAGAAGTAGACTTTGTGACACGCAGGCAGAAAAAGACTTTGTGACACGCATGCAGAACTAGACTTTGTGACACGCATGCAGAACTAGACTTTGTGACACGCATGCAGAACAAGACTTTGTGACACGCGCGTGGGAAAAAGACTTTGTGACACGCAGGCAGAACAGACTTTGTGACACACGCGTGGGAAAAAGACTTTGTGACAGGCAGGCACAACAAAGACTTTGTGACACGCGCGTGGGAAAAAGACTTTGTGACACGCAGGCAGAACTAGACTTTGTGAGACGCGTGCAGAAACAAGACTTTGTGACACGCATGCAGAACTAGACTTTGTGACACGCATGAAGAACAAGACTTTGTGACACGCATGCAGAACTAGACTTTGTGACACGCAGGCAGAAGTAGACTTTGTGACACGCAGGCAGAAGTAGACTTTGTGACACGCAGGCAGAAAAAGACTTTGTGACACGCATGCAGAACTAGACTTTGTGACACGCATGCAGAACTAGACTTTGTGACACGCATGCAGAACAAGACTTTGTGACACGCAGGCAGAACTAGACTTTGTGACACGCATGCAGAACAAGACTTTGTGACACGCATGCAGAACTAGACTTTGTGACACGCAGGCAGAAAAAAGACTTTGTGACACGCAGGCAGAAATATATGGAACGCCAGGATTGCCATAATGAATTAATTAAATACACCATTAAATAATTAAATAAATGTGGCAATAATTAATTAAAATTGGAATTAATTAAATAAATAGTTATGACACATGTAATTACTTAATCATTGAAACATTTAATTAATTATTTATGTATTTCACATTTTAAGTAATTATTGACACATTTAATTAATTAATTATTGACACATTTAATCAATTAATTAATGACACATTTAATTAATTACATAATGGTGTATCTAATTAATTCATTATGGCAGTCCTGGCGTTCCATAGAAATAGACTTTGTGACACGCATGCAGAACTAGACTTTGTGACACGTATGCAGAACTAGACTTTGTGACACGCATGCAGAATAAGACTTTGTGACACGCAGGCAGAACAAAGACTTTGTGACACGCGCGTGGGAAAAAGACTTTGTGACACGCAGGCAGAACAAAGACTTTGTGACACGCGCGTGGGAAAAAGACTTTGTGACACGGGCGTGGGAAAAAGACTTTGTGATACGCAGGCAGAACTAGACTTTGTGACACGCAGGCAGAACTAGACTTTGTGACACACATGAAGAACAAGACTTTGTGACACGCAGGCAGAACTAGACCCTGTGACACACATGCAGAAAAAGACTTTGTGACACGCATGCAGAACTAGACTTTGTGACACGTATGCAGAACTAGACTTTGTGACACGCAAGCAGAACAAAGACTTTGTGACACGCGCGTGGGAAAAAGACGTTGTGACACGCAGGCACAACAAAGACATTGTGACACGCGCGTGGGAAAAAGACTTTGTGACACGCAGGCACAACAAAGACTTTGTGACACGCGCGTGGGAAAAAGACTTTGTGACACGCAGGCAGAACAAAGACTTTGTGACACGCGCGTGGGAAAAAGACTTTGTGAAACGCAGGCAGAACAAAGACTTTGTGACACGCGCGTGGGAAAAAGACTTTGTGACAGGCAAGCAGAACAAAGACTTTGTGACACGCGCGTGGGAAAAAGACTTTGTGACACGCAGGCACAACAAAGACTTTGTGACACGCGCGTGGGAAAAAGACTTTGTGACACGCAGGCAGAACTAGACTTTGTGACACGCAGGCAGAACTAGCCTTTGTGACACGCATGCAGAACTAGACTTTGTGACACGCATGCAGAACAAGACTTTGTGACACGCAGGCAGAAGTAGACTTTGTGACACGCAGGCAGAATACGACTTTGTGACACGCAGGCAGAACTAGACTTTGTGACACGCAGGCAGAACTAGACCCTGTGACACACATGCAGAAAAAGACTTTGTGACACGCATGCAGAACTAGACTTTGTGACACGTATGCAGAACTAGACTTTGTGACACGCATGCAGAATAAGACTTTGTGACACGCAGGCAGAAAAAGACTTTGTGACACGCGCGTGGGAAAAAGACTTTGTGACACGCAGGCAGAACAGACTTTGTGACACGCGCGTGGGAAAAAGACTTTGTGACACGCGCGTGGGAAAAAGACTTTGTGATAAGCAGGCAGAACTAGACTTTGTGACACGCATGCAGAAAAAGACTTTGTGACACGCAGGCAGAACTAGACTTTGTGACACGCATGCAGAACTAGACTTTGTGACACGCATGCAGAACAAGACTTTGTGACACGCAGGCAGAACAAGACTTTGTGAAACGCAGGCAGAACAGACTTTGTGACACGCGCGTGGGAAAAAGACTTTGTGACACGCAGGCAGAACAAGACTTTGTGAAACGCAGGCAGAACAGACTTTGTGACACGCGCGTGGGAAAAAGACTTTGTGACACGCAGGCAGAACAGACTTTGTGACACACGCGTGGGAAAAAGACTTTGTGACACGCAGGCACAACAAAGACTTTGTGACACGTAGGCACAACAAAGACTTTGTGACACGCGCGTGGGAAAAAGACTTTGTGACACGCAGGCACAACAAAGACTTTGTGACACGTAGGCACAACAAAGACTTTGTGACACGCTCGTGGGAAAAAGACATTGTGACACGCAGGCAGAACTAGACTTTGTGACACGCGCGTGGGAAAAAGACTTTGTGACACGCAGGCAGAAGTAGACTTTGTGACACGCAGGCAGAAAAAGACTTTGTGACACGCATGCAGAACTAGACTTTGTGACACGCAGGCAGAACTAGACCCTGTGACACACATGCAGAAAAAGACTTTGTGACACGCATGCAGAACTAGACTTTGTGACACGCATGCAGAAAAAGACTTTGTGACACGCATGCAGAACTAGACTTTGTGACACGCAGGCAGAACTAGACCCTGTGACACACATGCAGAAAAAGACTTTGTGACACGCATGCCGAACAAGACTTTGTGACACGCAGGCAGAACAAAGACTTTGTGACACGGGCGTGGGAAAAAGACTTTGTGACACGCAGGCAGAACAGACGTTGTGACACGCGCGTGGGAAAAACACTTTGTGACACGCAGGCAGAACAGACTTTGTGACACGCGCGTGGGAAAAAGACTTTGTGACACGCAGGCAGAACAGACTTTGTGACAAGCGCGTGGGAAAAAGACTTTGTGACACGCAGGCAGAACAGACTTTGTGACACGGCGTGGGAAAAAGACTTTGTGACAGGCAGGCAGAACAGACTTTGTGACACGCGCGTGGGAAAAACACTTTGTGACACGCAGGCAGAACAGACTTTGTGACACGCGCGTGGGAAAAAGACTTTGTGACACGCAGGCACAACAAAGACTTTGTGACACGCGCGTGGGAAAAAGACTTTGTGACACGCAGGCACAACAAAGACTTTGTGACACGCGCGTGGGAAAAAGACTTTGTGACACGCAGGCACAACAAAGACTTTGTGACACGCATGCAGAACTAGACTTTGTGACACGCATGCAGAACAAGACTTTGTGACACGCATGCAGAAGTAGACTTTGTGACACGCAGGCAGAAAAAGACTTTGTGACACGCATGCAGAACTAGACTTTGTGACACGCATGCAGAACTAGACTTTGTGACACACATGCAGAACAAGACTTTGTGACACGCGCGTGGGAAAAAGACTTTGTGACACGCAGGCAGAACAGACTTTGTGACACACGCGTGGGAAAAAGACTTTGTGACACGCAGGCACAACAAAGACTTTGTGACACGCGCGTGGGAAATAGACTTTGTGACACGCAGGCAGAACTAGACTTTGTGAGACGCGTGCAGAAAAAGACTTTGTGACACGCATGCAGAACTAGACTTTGTGACACGCATGAAGAACAAGACTTTGTGACACGCAGGCAGAACTAGACCCTGTGACACACATGCAGAAAAAGACTTTGTGACACGCATGCAGAACTAGACTTTGTGACACGTATGCAGAACTAGACTTTGTGACACGCAAGAAGAACAAAGACTTTGTGACACGCGCGTGGGAAAAAGACGTTGTGACACGCAGGCACAACAAAGACATTGTGACACGCGCGTGGGAAAAAGACTTTGTGACACGCGCGTGGGAAAAAGACTTTGTGACACGCAGGCAGAACAAAGACTTTGTGACACGCGCGTGGGAAAAAGACTTTGTGAAACGCAGGCAGAACAAAGACTTTGTGACACGCGCGTGGGAAAAAGACTTTGTGACAGGCAAGCAGAACTAGACTTTGTGACACGCATGCAGAACTAGACTTTGTGACACGCAGGCAGAACTAGCCTTTGTGACACGCATGCAGAACTAGACTTTGTGACACGCATGCAGAACAAGACTTTGTGACACGCAGGCAGAAGTAGACTTTGTGACACGCAGGCAGAAAAAGACTTTGTGACACGCATGCAGAACTAGACTTTGTGACACGCAGGCAGAACTAGACCCTGTGACACACATGCAGAAAAAGACTTTGTGACACGCATGCAGAACTAGACTTTGTGACACGTATGCAGAACTAGACTTTGTGACACGCATGCAGAATAAGACTTTGTGACACGCAGGCAGAACAAAGACTTTGTGACACGCGCGTGGGAAAAAGACTTTGTGACACGCAGGCAGAACAGACTTTGTGACACGCGCGTGGGAAAAACACTTTGTGACACGCCTGCAGAACAGACTTTGTGACACGCGCGTGGGAAAAAGACTTTGTGACACGCAGGCAGAACAGACTTTGTGACACGGCGTGGGAAAAAGACTTTGTGACAGGCAGGCAGAACAGACTTTGTGACACGCGCGTGGGAAAAACACTTTGTGACACGCAGGCAGAACAGACTTTGTGACACGCGCGTGGGAAAAAGACTTTGTGACACGCAGGCACAACAAAGACTTTGTGACACGCGCGTGGGAAAAAGACTTTGTGACACGCAGGCACAACAAAGACTTTGTGACACGCGCGTGGGAAAAAGACTTTGTGACACGCAGGCAGAACTAGACTTTGTGACACGCATGCAGAAAAAGACTTTGTGACACGCATGCAGAACAAGACTTTGTGACACGCGCGTGGGAAAAAGACTTTGTGACACGCAGGAAGAACTAGACTTTGTGACACACGCGTGGGAAAAAGACTTTGTAACACGCAGGCAGAACAGACTTTGTGACACGCGCGTGGGAAAAACACTTTGTGACACGCAGGCAGAACAGACTTTGTGACACGCGCGTGGGAAAAAGACTTTGTGACACGCAGGCAGAACAGACTTTGTGACACGGCGTGGGAAAAAGACTTTGTGACAGGCAGGCAGAACAGACTTTGTGACACGCGCGTGGGAAAAACACTTTGTGACACGCAGGCAGAACAGACTTTGTGACACGCGCGTGGGAAAAAGACTTTGTGACACGCAGGCACAACAAAGACTTTGTGACACGCGCGTGGGAAAAAGACTTTGTGACACGCAGGCACAACAAAGACTTTGTGACACGCGCGTGGGAAAAAGACTTTGTGACACGCAGGCAGAACTAGACTTTGTGAGACGCGTGCAGAAAAAGACTTTGTGACACGCATGCAGAACTAGACTTTGTGACACGCATGAAGAACAAGACTTTGTGACACGCATAAAGAAAAAGACTTTGTGACACGCATGCAGAACAAGACTTTGTGACACGCGCATGGGAAAAAGACTTTGTGACAAGCAGGCAGAACTAGACTTTGTGACACACGCGTGGGAAAAAGACTTTGTAACACGCAGGCAGAACAGACTTTGTGACACGCGCGTGGGAAAAACACTTTGTGACACGCAGGCAGAACAGACTTTGTGACACGCGCGTGGGAAAAAGACTTTGTGACACGCAGGCAGAACAGACTTTGTGACACGGCGTGGGAAAAAGACTTTGTGACAGGCAGGCAGAACAGACTTTGTGACACGCGCGTGGGAAAAACACTTTGTGACACGCAGGCAGAATAAGACTTTGTGACATGCAGGCACAACAAAGACTTTGTGACACGCGCGTGGGAAAAAGACTTTGTGACACGCAGGCAGAACAGACTTTGTGACACGCGCGTGGGAAAAACACTTTGTGACACGCCTGCAGAACAGACTTTGTGACACGCGCGTGGGAAAAAGACTTTGTGACACGCAGGCAGAACAGACTTTGTGACACGGCGTGGGAAAAAGACTTTGTGACAGGCAGGCAGAACAGACTTTGTGACACGCGCGTGGGAAAAACACTTTGTGACACGCAGGCAGAACAGACTTTGTGACACGCGCGTGTGAAAAAGA
This sequence comes from Perissodus microlepis, assembly GCF_051167445.1. Classification (NCBI taxonomy): domain Eukaryota; kingdom Metazoa; phylum Chordata; class Actinopteri; order Cichliformes; family Cichlidae; genus Perissodus; species Perissodus microlepis. Next base: position 28,897,621 of record NC_140466.1, on the reverse strand, counting down.
CTTTGTGACACGCAGGCACAACAAAGACTTTGTGACACGCGCGTGGGAAAAAGACTTTGTGACACGCAGGCACAACAAAGACTTTGTGACACGCGCGTGGGAAAAAGACTTTGTGACACGCAGGCAAAACTAGACTTTGTGACACGCATGCAGAAAAAGACTTTGTGACACGCATGCAGAACAAGACTTTGTGACACGCGCGTGGGAAAAAGACTTTGTGACACGCAGGAAGAACTAGACTTTGTGACACACGCGTGGGAAAAAGACTTTGTAACACGCAGGCAGAACAGACTTTGTGACACGCGCGTGGGAAAAAGACTTTGTGACACGCAGGCAGAACAGACCTTGTGACACGGCGTGGGAAAAAGACTTTGTGACAGGCAGGCAGAACAGACTTTGTGACACGCGCGTGGGAAGAAGACTTTGTGACACGCAGGCACAACAAAGACTTTGTGACACGCGCGTGGGAAAAAGACTTTGTGACACGCAGACACAACAAAGACTTTGTGACACGCGCGTGGGAAAAAGACTTTGTGACACGCAGGCAGAACTAGACTTTGTGAGACGCGTGCAGAAAAAGAGTTTGTGACACGCATGCAGAACTAGACTTTGTGACACGCATGAAGAACAAGACTTTGTGACACGCATAAAGAAAAAGACTTTGTGACACGCATGCAGAACAAGACTTTGTGACACGCGCGTGGGAAAAAGACTTTGTGACAAGCAGGCAGAACTAGACTTTGTGACACACGCGTGGGAAAAAGACTTTGTAACACGCAGGCAGAACAGACTTTGTGACACGCGCGTGGGAAAAACACTTTGTGACACGCAGGCAGAACAGACTTTGTGACACGGCGTGGGAAAAAGACTTTGTGACAGGCAGGCAGAACAGACTTTGTGACACGCACGTGGGAAAAACACTTTGTGACACGCAGGCAGAACAGACTTTGTGACACGCGCGTGGGAAAAACACTTTGTGACACGCAGGCACAACAAAGACTTTGTTACACGCGCGTGGGAAAAACACTTTGTGACACGCAGGCAGAACAGACTTTGTGACACGCGCGTGGGAAAAAGACTTTGTGACACGCAGGCACAACAAAGACTTTGTTACACGCGCGTGGGAAAAAGACTTTGTGACACGCAGGCACAACAAAGACTTTGTGACACGCGCGTGGGAAAAAGACTTTGTGACACGCAGGCAGAACTAGACTTTGTGAGACGCGTGGGAAAAAGACTTTGTGACACGCATGCAGAACTAGACTTTGTGACACGCATGAAGAACAAGACTTTGTGACACGCATGCAGAACTAGACTTTGTGACACGCAGGCAGAAGTAGACTTTGTGACACGCAGGCAGAAGTAGACTTTGTGACACGCAGGCAGAAAAAGACTTTGTGACACGCATGCAGAACTAGACTTTATGACACGCATGCAGAACTAGACTTTGTGACACGCATGCAGAACAAGACTTTGTGACACGCAGGCAGAACTAGACTTTGTGACACGCATGCAGAACAAGACTTTGTGACACGCATGCAGAACTAGACTTTGTGACACGCAGGCAGAAAAAAGACTTTGTGACACGCAGGCAGAAATATATGGAACGCCAGGATTGCCATAATGAATTAATTAAATACACCATTAAATAATTAAATAAATGTGGCAATAATTAATTAAAATTGGAATTAATTAAATAAATAGTTATGACACATGTAATTACTTAATCATTGAAACATTTAATTAATTATTTATGTATTTCACATTTTAATTAATTATTGACACATTTAATTAATTAATTATTGACACATTTAATCAATTAATTAATGACACATTTAATTAATTACATAATGGTGTATCTAATTAATTCATTATGGCAGTCCTGGCGTTCCATAGAAATAGACTTTGTGACACGCAGGCAGAAAAAGAGTTTGTGACACGCAGGCACAACAAAGACTTTGTGACACGCGCGTGGGAAAAAGACTTTGTGACACGCAGGCACAACAAAGACTTTGTGACACGCGCGTGGGAAAAAGACTTTGTGACACGCAGGCAGAACTAGACTTTGTGACACGCATGCAGAAAAAGACTTTGTGACACGCATGCAGAACTAGACTTTGTGACACGCATGCAGAACTAGACTTTGTGACACGCATGCAGACCAAGACTTTGTGACAAGCGCGTGGGAAAAAGACTTTGTGACACGCAGGCAGAACAGACTTTTTGACACACGCGTGGGAAAAAGACTTTGTGACACGCAGGCACAACAAAGACTTTGTGACACGCAGGCAGAACTAGACTTTGTGACACGCGTGCAGAAAAAGACTTTGTGAAACGCATGCAGAACTAGACTTTGTCACACGCATGAAGAACAAGACTTTGTGACACGCATGCAGAACTAGACTTTGTGACACGCAGGCAGAAGTAGACTTTGTGACACGCAGGCAGAAGTAGACTTTGTGACACGCAGGCAGAAAAAGACTTTGTGACACGCATGCAGAACTAGACTTTGTGACACGCATGCAGAAAAAGACTTTGTGACACGCAGGCAGAACTAGACTTTGTGACACGCATGCAGAACAAGACTTTGTGACACGCAGGCAGAAGTAGACTTTGTGACACGCAGGCAGAAAAAGACTTTGTGACACGCATGCAGAACTAGACTTTGTGACACGCAGGCAGAACTTGACCCTGTGACACACATGCAGAAAAAGACTTTGTGACACGCATGCAGAACTAGACTTTGTGACACACATGCAGAACTAGACTTTGTGACACGCATGCAGAACTAGACTTTGTGACACGCGGGCAGAACTAGACTTTGTGACACGCAGGCAGAAAAAGACTTTGTGACACGCATGCAGAACTAGACTTTGTGACACGCATGCAGAACAAAGACTTTGTGACACGAAGGCAGAACTAGACTTTGTGACACGGGCGTGGGAAAAAGACTTTGTGACACGCAGGCAGAACAGACTTTGTGACACGCGCGTGGGAAAAACACTTTGTGACACGCAGGCAGAACAGACTTTGTGACACGCGCGTGGGAAAAAGACTTTGTGACACGCAGGCACAACAAAGACTTTGTGACACGCGCGTGGGAAAAAGACTTTGTGAAACGCAGGCAGAACAAAGACTTTGTGACACGCGCGTGGGAAAAAGACTTTGTGACAGGCAAGCAGAACAAAGACTTTGTGACACGCGCGTGGGAAAAAGACTTTGTGACACGCAGGCACAACAAAGACTTTGTGACACGCGCGTGGGAAAAAGACTTTGTGACACGCAGGCAGAACTAGACTTTGTGACACGCATGCAGAACTAGACTTTGTGACACGCAGGCAGAACTAGCCTTTGTGACACGCATGCTGAACTAGACTTTGTGACACGCATGCAGAACAAGACTTTGTGACACGCAGGCAGAAGTAGACTTTGTGACACGCAGGCAGAAAAAGACTTTGTGACACGCATGCAGAACTAGACTTTGTGACACGCAGGCAGAACTAGACCCTGTGACACACATGCAGAAAAAGACTTTGTGACACGCATGCAGAACTAGACTTTGTGACACGTATGCAGAACTAGACTTTGTGACACGCATGCAGAATAAGACTTTGTGACACGCAGGCAGAACAAAGACTTTGTGACACGCGCGTGGGAAAAAGACTTTGTGACACGCAGGCAGAACAGACTTTGTGACACGCGCGTGGGAAAAAGACTTTGTGACACGCAGGCAGAACAGACTTTGTGACACGGCGTGGGAAAAAGACTTTGTGACAGGCAGGCAGAACAGACTTTGTGACACGCGCGTGGGAAAAACACTTTGTGACACGCAGGCAGAACAGACTTTGTGACACGCGCGTGGGAAAAAGACTTTGTGACACGCAGGCAGAACAGACTTTGTGACACGGCGTGGGAAAAAGACTTTGTGACAGGCAGGCAGAACAGACTTTGTGACACGCGCGTGGGAAAAACACTTTGTGACACGCAGGCAGAACAGACTTTGTGACACGCGCGTGGGAAAAAGACTTTGTGACACGCAGGCACAACAAAGACTTTGTGACACGCGCGTGGGAAAAAGACTTTGTGACACGCAGGCACAACAAAGACTTTGTGACACGCGCGTGGGAAAAAGACTTTGTGACACGCAGGCAGAACTAGACTTTGTGACACGCATGCAGAAAAAGACTTTGTGACACGCATGCAGAACAAGACTTTGTGACACGCGCGTGGGAAAAAGACTTTGTGACACGCAGGCAGAACTAGACTTTGTGACACACGCGTGGGAAAAAGACTTTGTAACACGCAGGCAGAACAGACTTTGTGACACGCGCGTGGGAAAAACACTTTGTGACACGCAGGCAGAACAAAGACTTTGTGACACGCGCGTGGGAAAAAGACTTTGTGACACGCAGGCAGAACAGACTTTGTGACACGCGCGTGGGAAAAAGACTTTGTGACACGCAGGCAGAACAGACTTTGTGACACGGCGTGGGAAAAAGACTTTGTGACAGGCAGGCAGAACAGACTTTGTGACACGCGCGTGGGAAAAACACTTTGTGACACGCAGGCAGAACAGACTTTGTGACACGCGCGTGGGAAAAAGACTTTGTGACACGCAGGCACAACAAAGACTTTGTGACACGCGCGTGGGAAAAAGACTTTGTGACACGCAGGCACAACAAAGACTTTGTGACACGCGCGTGGGAAAAAGACTTTGTGACACGCAGGCAGAACTAGACTTTGTGACACGCATGCAGAAAAAGACTTTGTGACACGCATGCAGAACAAGACTTTGTGACACGCGCGTGGGAAAAAGACTTTGTGACACGCAGGCAGAACTAGACTTTGTGACACACGCGTGGGAAAAAGACTTTGTAACACGCAGGCAGAACAGACTTTGTGACACGCGCGTGGGAAAAACACTTTGTGACACGCAGGCAGAACAGACTTTGTGACACGCGCGTGGGAAAAAGACTTTGTGACACGCAGGCAGAACAGACTTTGTGACACGGCGTGGGAAAAAGACTTTGTGACAGGCAGGCAGAACAGACTTTGTGACACGCGCGTGGGAAAAACACTTTGTGACACGCAGGCAGAACAGACTTTGTGACACGCGCGTGGGAAAAAGACTTTGTGACACGCAGGCACAACAAAGACTTTGTGACACGCGCGTGGGAAAAAGACTTTGTGACACGCAGGCAAAACAAAGACTTTGTGACACGCGCGTGGGAAAAAGACTTTGTGACACGCAGGCAGAACTAGACTTTGTGAGACGCGTGCAGAAAAAGACTTTGTGACACGCATGCAGAACTAGACTTTGTGACACGCATGAAGAACAAGACTTTGTGACACGCATGCAGAAAAAGACTTTGTGACACGCATGCAGAACAAGACTTTGTGACACGCGCCTGGGAAAAAGACTTTGTGACACGCAGGCAGAACTAGACTTTGTGACACACGCGTGGGAAAAAGACTTTGTAACACGCAGGCAGAACAGACTTTGTGACACGCGCGTGGGAAAAACACTTTGTGACACGCAGGCAGAACAGACTTTGTGACACGCGCGTGGGAAAAAGACTTTGTGACACGCAGGCAGAACAGACTTTGTGACACGGCGTGGGAAAAAGACTTTGTGACAGGCAGGCAGAACAGACTTTGTGACACGCGCGTGGGAAAAACACTTTGTGACACGCAGGCAGAACAGACTTTGTGACACGCGCGTGGGAAAAAGACTTTGTGACACGCAGGCACAACAAAGACTTTGTGACACGCGCGTGGGAAAAAGACTTTGTGACACGCAGGCACAACAAAGACTTTGTGACACGCGCGTGGGAAAAAGACTTTGTGACACGCGCGTGGGAAAAAAACTTTGTGACACGCAGGCAGAACTAGACTTTGTGACACGCATGCAGAAAAAGACTTTGTGACACGCATGCAGAACAAGACTTTGTGACACGCGCGTGGGAAAAAGACTTTGTGACACGCAGGCAGAACTAGACTTTGTGACACGCATGCAGAAAAAGACTTTGTGACACGCATGCAGAACTAGACTTTGTGACACGCATGCAGAACTAGACTTTGTGACACGCAGGCAGAAGTAGACTTTGTGACACGCAGGCAGAAGTAGACTTTGTGACACGCAGGCAGAAAAAGACTTTGTGACACGCATGCAGAACTAGACTTTGTGACACGCATGCAGAACTAGACTTTGTGACACGCATGCAGAACAAGACTTTGTGACACGCGCGTGGGAAAAAGACTTTGTGACACGCATGCAGAACTAGACTTTGTGACACGCAGGCAGAAGTAGACTTTGTGACACGCAGGCAGAAAAAGACTTTGTGACACGCATGCAGAACTAGACTTTGTGACACGCATGCAGAACTAGACTTTGTGACACGCATGCAGAACAAGACTTTGTGACACGCAGGCAGAACTAGACTTTGTGACACGCATGCAGAACAAGACTTTGTGACACGCATGCAGAACTAGACTTTGTGACACGCAGGCAGAAAAAAGACTTTGTGACACGCAGGCAGAAATATATGGAACGCCAGGATTGCCATAATGAATTAATTAAATACACCATTAAATAATTAAATAAATGTGGCAATAATTAATTAAAATTGGAATTAATTAAATAAATAGTTATGACACATGTAATTACTTAATCATTGAAACATTTAATTAATTATTTATGTATTTCACATTTTAATTAATTATTGACACATTTAATTAATTAATTATTGACACATTTAATCAATTAATTAATGACACATTTAATTAATTACATAATGGTGTATCTAATTAATTCATTATGGCAGTCCTGGCGTTCCATAGAAATAGACTTTGTGACACGCAGGCAGAAAAAGAGTTTGTGACACGCAGGCGGAACAAAGACTTTGTGACACGCGCGTGGGAAAAAGACTTTGTGACACGCAGGCAGAACAAAGACTTTGTGACACGCGCGTGGGAAAAAGACTTTGTGACAAGCGCGTGGGAAAAAGACTTTGTGATACGCAGGCAGAACTAGACTTTGTGACACGCATGCAGAAAAAGACTTTGTGACACGCAGGCAGAACTAGACTTTGTGACACGCATGCAGAACTAGACTTTGTGACACGCATGCAGAAAAAGACTTTGTGACACGCAGGCAGAACTAGACTTTGTGACACGCATGCAGAAAAAGACTTTGTGACACGCAGGCAGAACTAGACTTTGTGACACGCATGCAGAACAGACTTTGTGACACGCATGCAGAACAAGACTTTGTGACACGCATGCAGAACTAGACTTTGTGACACGCAGGCAGAAAAGACTTTGTGACACGCGCGTGGGAAAAAGACTTTGTGACACGCAGGCAGAACAGACTTTGTGACACGCAGGCAGAAAAAGACTTTGTGAAACGCATGCAGAACTAGACTTTGTGACACGCAGGCAGAACTAGACCCTGTGACACACATGCAGAAAAAGACTTTGTGACACGCATGCAGAACTAGACTTTGTGACACGCGGGCAGAACTACACTTTGTGACACGCAGGCAGAAAAAGACTTTGTGACACGCATGCAGAACTAGACTTTGTGACACGCAGGCAGAGAAAGACTTTGTGACACGCATGCAGAACTAGACTTTGTGACACGCAGGCAGAACTAGACTTTGTGACACGCGCGTGGGAAAAAGACTTTGTGACACGCAGGCAGAACAGACTTTGTGACACACGCGTGGGAAAAAGACTTTGTGACACGCATGCAGAACTAGACTTTGTGACACGTATGCAGAACTAGACTTTGTGACACGCAGGCAGAACAGACTTTGTGACACGCAGGCACAACAAAGACTTTGTGACACGCGCGTGGGAAAAAGACTTTGTGACACGCAGGCACAACAAAGACTTTGTGACACGCGCGTGGGAAAAAGACTTTGTGACACGCAGGCACAACAAAGACTTTGTGACACGCGCGTGGGAAAAAGACTTTGTGACACGCAGGCACAACAAAGACTTTGTGACACGCGCGTGGGAAAAAGACTTTGTGACACACATGCAGAAAAAGACTTTGTGACAGGCAGGCAGAACTAGACTTTGTGACACGCAGGCACAACAAAGACTTTGTGACACGCGCGTGGGAAAAAGACTTTGTGACACGCAGGCAGAACAGACTTTTTGACACACGCGTGGGAAAAAGACTTTGTGACACGCAGGCACAACAAAGACTTTGTGACACGCGCGTGGGAAAAAGACTTTGTGACACGCAGGAAGAACTAGACTTTGTGACACGCGTGCAGAAAAAGACTTTGTGACACGCATGCAGAACTAGACTTTGTGACACGCATGAAGAACAAGACTTTGTGACACGCATGCAGAACTAGACTTTGTGACACGCAAGCAGAAGTACACTTTGTGACACGCAGGCAGAAGTAGACTTTGTGACACGCAGGCAGAAAAAGACTTTGTGACACGCATGCAGAACTAGACTTTGTGACACGCATGCAGAAAAAGACTTTGTGACACGCATGCAGAACTAGACTTTGTGACACGCATGCAGAAAAAGACTTTGTGACACGCAGGTAGAACTAGACTTTGTGACACGCATGCAGAACAAGACTTTGTGACACGCATGCAGAACTAGACTTTGTGACACGCAGGCAGAAAAAAGACTTTGTGACACGCAGGCAGAAATATATGGAACGCCAGGATTGCCATAATGAATTAATTAAATACACCATTAAATAATTAAATAAATGTGGCAATAATTAATTAAAATTGGAATTAATTAAATAAATAGTTATGACACATGTAATTACTTAATCATTGAAACATTTAATTAATTATTTATGTATTTCACATTTTAATTAATTATTGACACATTTAATTAATTAATTATTGACACATTTAATCAATTAATTAATGACACATTTAATTAATTACATAATGGTGTATCTAATTAATTCATTATGGCAGTCCTGGCGTTCCATAGAAATAGACTTTGTGACACGCAGGCAGAAAAAGAGTTTGTGACACGCAGGCGGAACAAAGACTTTGTGACACGCGCGTGGGAAAAAGACTTTGTGACACGCAGGCAGAACAAAGACTTTGTGACACGCGCGTGGGAAAAAGACTTTGTGACACGCGCGTGGGAAAAAGACTTTGTGATACGCAGGCAGAACTAGACTTTGTGACACGCATGCAGAAAAAGACTTTGTGACACGCAGGCAGAACTAGACTTTGTGACACGCATGCAGAACTAGACTTTGTGACACGCATGCAGAAAAAGACTTTGTGACACGCAGGCAGAACTAGACTTTGTGACACGCATGCAGAACTAGACTTTGTGACACGCATGCAGAAAAAGACTTTGTGACACGCAGGCAGAACTAGACTTTGTGACACGCATGCAGAAAAAGACTTTGTGACACGCAGGCAGAACTAGACTTTGTGACACGCATGCAGAACAGACTTTGTGACACGCATGCAGAACAAGACTTTGTGACACGCATGCAGAACTAGACTTTGTGACACGCAGGCAGAAAAGACTTTGTGACACGCGCGTGGGAAAAAGACTTTGTGACACGCAGGCAGAACAGACTTTGTGACACGCAGGCAGAAAAAGACTTTGTGAAACGCATGCAGAACTAGACTTTGTGACACGCAGGCAGAACTAGACCCTGTGACACACATGCAGAAAAAGACTTTGTGACACGCATGCAGAACTAGACTTTGTGACACGCGGGCAGAACTACACTTTGTGACACGCAGGCAGAAAAAGACTTTGTGACACGCATGCAGAACTAGACTTTGTGACACGCAGGCAGAGAAAGACTTTGTGACACGCATGCAGAACTAGACTTTGTGACACGCAGGCAGAACTAGACTTTGTGACACGCGCGTGGGAAAAAGACTTTGTGACACGCAGGCAGAACAGACTTTGTGACACACGCGTGGGAAAAAGACTTTGTGACACGCATGCAGAACTAGACTTTGTGACACGTATGCAGAACTAGACTTTGTGACACGCAGGCAGAACAGACTTTGTGACACGCAGGCACAACAAAGACTTTGTGACACGCGCGTGGGAAAAAGACTTTGTGACACGCAGGCACAACAAAGACTTTGTGACACGCAGGCACAACAAAGACTTTGTGACACGCGCGTGGGAAAAACACTTTGTGACACGCAGGCAGAACAAAGACTTTGTGACACGCGCGTGGGAAAAAGACTTTGTGACACGCAGGCAGAACAGACTTTGTGACACGCGCGTGGGAAAAAGACTTTGTGACACGCAGGCAGAACAGACTTTGTGACACGGCGTGGGAAAAAGACTTTGTGACAGGCAGGCAGAACAGACTTTGTGACACGCGCGTGGGAAAAACACTTTGTGACACGCAGGCAGAACAGACTTTGTGACACGCGCGTGGGAAAAAGACTTTGTGACACGCAGGCACAACAAAGACTTTGTGACACGCGCGTGGGAAAAAGACTTTGTGACACGCAGGCACAACAAAGACTTTGTGACACGCGCGTGGGAAAAAGACTTTGTGACACGCAGGCAGAACTAGACTTTGTGACACGCATGCAGAAAAAGACTTTGTGACACGCATGCAGAACAAGACTTTGTGACACGCGCGTGGGAAAAAGACTTTGTGACACGCAGGCAGAACTAGACTTTGTGACACACGCGTGGGAAAAAGACTTTGTAACACGCAGGCAGAACAGACTTTGTGACACGCGCGTGGGAAAAACACTTTGTGACACGCAGGCAGAACAGACTTTGTGACACGCGCGTGGGAAAAAGACTTTGTGACACGCAGGCAGAACAGACTTTGTGACACGGCGTGGGAAAAAGACTTTGTGACAGGCAGGCAGAACAGACTTTGTGACACGCGCGTGGGAAAAACACTTTGTGACACGCAGGCAGAACAGACTTTGTGACACGCGCGTGGGAAAAAGACTTTGTGACACGCAGGCACAACAAAGACTTTGTGACACGCGCGTGGGAAAAAGACTTTGTGACACGCAGGCAAAACAAAGACTTTGTGACACGCGCGTGGGAAAAAGACTTTGTGACACGCAGGCAGAACTAGACTTTGTGAGACGCGTGCAGAAAAAGACTTTGTGACACGCATGCAGAACTAGACTTTGTGACACGCATGAAGAACAAGACTTTGTGACACGCATGCAGAAAAAGACTTTGTGACACGCATGCAGAACAAGACTTTGTGACACGCGCCTGGGAAAAAGACTTTGTGACACGCAGGCAGAACTAGACTTTGTGACACACGCGTGGGAAAAAGACTTTGTAACACGCAGGCAGAACAGACTTTGTGACACGCGCGTGGGAAAAACACTTTGTGACACGCAGGCAGAACAGACTTTGTGACACGCGCGTGGGAAAAAGACTTTGTGACACGCAGGCAGAACAGACTTTGTGACACGGCGTGGGAAAAAGACTTTGTGACAGGCAGGCAGAACAGACTTTGTGACACGCGCGTGGGAAAAACACTTTGTGACACGCAGGCAGAACAGACTTTGTGACACGCGCGTGGGAAAAAGACTTTGTGACACGCAGGCACAACAAAGACTTTGTGACACGCGCGTGGGAAAAAGACTTTGTGACACGCAGGCACAACAAAGACTTTGTGACACGCGCGTGGGAAAAAGACTTTGTGACACGCGCGTGGGAAAAAAACTTTGTGACACGCAGGCAGAACTAGACTTTGTGACACGCATGCAGAAAAAGACTTTGTGACACGCATGCAGAACAAGACTTTGTGACACGCGCGTGGGAAAAAGACTTTGTGACACGCAGGCAGAACTAGACTTTGTGACACGCATGCAGAAAAAGACTTTGTGACACGCATGCAGAACTAGACTTTGTGACACGCATGCAGAACTAGACTTTGTGACACGCAGGCAGAAGTAGACTTTGTGACACGCAGGCAGAAGTAGACTTTGTGACACGCAGGCAGAAAAAGACTTTGTGACACGCATGCAGAACTAGACTTTGTGACACGCATGCAGAACTAGACTTTGTGACACGCATGCAGAACAAGACTTTGTGACACGCGCGTGGGAAAAAGACTTTGTGACACGCATGCAGAACTAGACTTTGTGACACGCAGGCAGAAGTAGACTTTGTGACACGCAGGCAGAAAAAGACTTTGTGACACGCATGCAGAACTAGACTTTGTGACACGCATGCAGAACTAGACTTTGTGACACGCATGCAGAACAAGACTTTGTGACACGCAGGCAGAACTAGACTTTGTGACACGCATGCAGAACAAGACTTTGTGACACGCATGCAGAACTAGACTTTGTGACACGCAGGCAGAAAAAAGACTTTGTGACACGCAGGCAGAAATATATGGAACGCCAGGATTGCCATAATGAATTAATTAAATACACCATTAAATAATTAAATAAATGTGGCAATAATTAATTAAAATTGGAATTAATTAAATAAATAGTTATGACACATGTAATTACTTAATCATTGAAACATTTAATTAATTATTTATGTATTTCACATTTTAATTAATTATTGACACATTTAATTAATTAATTATTGACACATTTAATCAATTAATTAATGACACATTTAATTAATTACATAATGGTGTATCTAATTAATTCATTATGGCAGTCCTGGCGTTCCATAGAAATAGACTTTGTGACACGCAGGCAGAAAAAGAGTTTGTGACACGCAGGCGGAACAAAGACTTTGTGACACGCGCGTGGGAAAAAGACTTTGTGACACGCAGGCAGAACAAAGACTTTGTGACACGCGCGTGGGAAAAAGACTTTGTGACAAGCGCGTGGGAAAAAGACTTTGTGATACGCAGGCAGAACTAGACTTTGTGACACGCATGCAGAAAAAGACTTTGTGACACGCAGGCAGAACTAGACTTTGTGACACGCATGCAGAACTAGACTTTGTGACACGCATGCAGAAAAAGACTTTGTGACACGCAGGCAGAACTAGACTTTGTGACACGCATGCAGAAAAAGACTTTGTGACACGCAGGCAGAACTAGACTTTGTGACACGCATGCAGAACAGACTTTGTGACACGCATGCAGAACAAGACTTTGTGACACGCATGCAGAACTAGACTTTGTGACACGCAGGCAGAAAAGACTTTGTGACACGCGCGTGGGAAAAAGACTTTGTGACACGCAGGCAGAACAGACTTTGTGACACGCAGGCAGAAAAAGACTTTGTGAAACGCATGCAGAACTAGACTTTGTGACACGCAGGCAGAACTAGACCCTGTGACACACATGCAGAAAAAGACTTTGTGACACGCATGCAGAACTAGACTTTGTGACACGCGGGCAGAACTACACTTTGTGACACGCAGGCAGAAAAAGACTTTGTGACACGCATGCAGAACTAGACTTTGTGACACGCAGGCAGAGAAAGACTTTGTGACACGCATGCAGAACTAGACTTTGTGACACGCAGGCAGAACTAGACTTTGTGACACGCGCGTGGGAAAAAGACTTTGTGACACGCAGGCAGAACAGACTTTGTGACACACGCGTGGGAAAAAGACTTTGTGACACGCATGCAGAACTAGACTTTGTGACACGTATGCAGAACTAGACTTTGTGACACGCAGGCAGAACAGACTTTGTGACACGCAGGCACAACAAAGACTTTGTGACACGCGCGTGGGAAAAAGACTTTGTGACACGCAGGCACAACAAAGACTTTGTGACACGCGCGTGGGAAAAAGACTTTGTGACACGCAGGCACAACAAAGACTTTGTGACACGCGCGTGGGAAAAAGACTTTGTGACACGCAGGCACAACAAAGACTTTGTGACACGCGCGTGGGAAAAAGACTTTGTGACACACATGCAGAAAAAGACTTTGTGACAGGCAGGCAGAACTAGACTTTGTGACACGCAGGCACAACAAAGACTTTGTGACACGCGCGTGGGAAAAAGACTTTGTGACACGCAGGCAGAACAGACTTTTTGACACACGCGTGGGAAAAAGACTTTGTGACACGCAGGCACAACAAAGACTTTGTGACACGCGCGTGGGAAAAAGACTTTGTGACACGCAGGAAGAACTAGACTTTGTGACACGCGTGCAGAAAAAGACTTTGTGACACGCATGCAGAACTAGACTTTGTGACACGCATGAAGAACAAGACTTTGTGACACGCATGCAGAACTAGACTTTGTGACACGCAAGCAGAAGTACACTTTGTGACACGCAGGCAGAAGTAGACTTTGTGACACGCAGGCAGAAAAAGACTTTGTGACACGCATGCAGAACTAGACTTTGTGACACGCATGCAGAAAAAGACTTTGTGACACGCATGCAGAACTAGACTTTGTGACACGCATGCAGAAAAAGACTTTGTGACACGCAGGTAGAACTAGACTTTGTGACACGCATGCAGAACAAGACTTTGTGACACGCATGCAGAACTAGACTTTGTGACACGCAGGCAGAAAAAAGACTTTGTGACACGCAGGCAGAAATATATGGAACGCCAGGATTGCCATAATGAATTAATTAAATACACCATTAAATAATTAAATAAATGTGGCAATAATTAATTAAAATTGGAATTAATTAAATAAATAGTTATGACACATGTAATTACTTAATCATTGAAACATTTAATTAATTATTTATGTATTTCACATTTTAATTAATTATTGACACATTTAATTAATTAATTATTGACACATTTAATCAATTAATTAATGACACATTTAATTAATTACATAATGGTGTATCTAATTAATTCATTATGGCAGTCCTGGCGTTCCATAGAAATAGACTTTGTGACACGCAGGCAGAAAAAGAGTTTGTGACACGCAGGCGGAACAAAGACTTTGTGACACGCGCGTGGGAAAAAGACTTTGTGACACGCAGGCAGAACAAAGACTTTGTGACACGCGCGTGGGAAAAAGACTTTGTGACACGCGCGTGGGAAAAAGACTTTGTGATACGCAGGCAGAACTAGACTTTGTGACACGCATGCAGAAAAAGACTTTGTGACACGCAGGCAGAACTAGACTTTGTGACACGCATGCAGAACTAGACTTTGTGACACGCATGCAGAAAAAGACTTTGTGACACGCAGGCAGAACTAGACTTTGTGACACGCATGCAGAACTAGACTTTGTGACACGCATGCAGAAAAAGACTTTGTGACACGCAGGCAGAACTAGACTTTGTGACACGCATGCAGAAAAAGACTTTGTGACACGCAGGCAGAACTAGACTTTGTGACACGCATGCAGAACAGACTTTGTGACACGCATGCAGAACAAGACTTTGTGACACGCATGCAGAACTAGACTTTGTGACACGCAGGCAGAAAAGACTTTGTGACACGCGCGTGGGAAAAAGACTTTGTGACACGCAGGCAGAACAGACTTTGTGACACGCAGGCAGAAAAAGACTTTGTGAAACGCATGCAGAACTAGACTTTGTGACACGCAGGCAGAACTAGACCCTGTGACACACATGCAGAAAAAGACTTTGTGACACGCATGCAGAACTAGACTTTGTGACACGCGGGCAGAACTACACTTTGTGACACGCAGGCAGAAAAAGACTTTGTGACACGCATGCAGAACTAGACTTTGTGACACGCAGGCAGAGAAAGACTTTGTGACACGCATGCAGAACTAGACTTTGTGACACGCAGGCAGAACTAGACTTTGTGACACGCGCGTGGGAAAAAGACTTTGTGACACGCAGGCAGAACAGACTTTGTGACACACGCGTGGGAAAAAGACTTTGTGACACGCATGCAGAACTAGACTTTGTGACACGTATGCAGAACTAGACTTTGTGACACGCAGGCAGAACAGACTTTGTGACACGCAGGCACAACAAAGACTTTGTGACACGCGCGTGGGAAAAAGACTTTGTGACACGCAGGCACAACAAAGACTTTGTGACACGCAGGCACAACAAAGACTTTGTGACACGCGCGTGGGAAAAAGACTTTGTGACACGCAGGCACAACAAAGACTTTGTGACACGCGCGTGGGAAAAAGACTTTGTGACACACATGCAGAAAAAGACTTTGTGACACGCATGCAGAACTAGACTTTGTGACACGCATGCAGAACAAGACTTTGTGACACGCATGCAGAAGTAGACTTTGTGACACGCAGGCAGAACAAGACTTTGTGACACGCATGCAGAAGTAGACTTTGTGACACGCAGGCAGAAAAAGACTTTGTGACACGCATGCAGAACTAGACTTTGTGACAGGCAGGCAGAACTAGACTTTGTGACACGCAGGCACAACAAAGACTTTGTGACACGCGCGTGGGAAAAAGACTTTGTGACACGCAGGCAGAACAGACTTTTTGACACACGCGTGGGAAAAAGACTTTGTGACACGCAGGCACAACAAAGACTTTGTGACACGCGCGTGGGAAAAAGACTTTGTGACACGCAGGAAGAACTAGACTTTGTGACACGCGTGCAGAAAAAGACTTTGTGACACGCATGCAGAACTAGACTTTGTGACACGCATGAAGAACAAGACTTTGTGACACGCATGCAGAACTAGACTTTGTGACACGCAAGCAGAAGTACACTTTGTGACACGCAGGCAGAAGTAGACTTTGTGACACGCAGGCAGAAAAAGACTTTGTGACACGCATGCAGAACTAGACTTTGTGACACGCATGCAGAAAAAGACTTTGTGACACGCATGCAGAACTAGACTTTGTGACACGCATGCAGAAAAAGACTTTGTGACACGCAGGTAGAACTAGACTTTGTGACACGCATGCAGAACAAGACTTTGTGACACGCAGGCAGAAGTAGACTTTGTGACACGCAGGCAGAAAAAGACTTTGTGACACGCATGCAGAACTAGACTTTGTGACACGCAGGCAGAACTTGACCCTGTGACACACATGCAGAAAAAGACTTTGTGACACGCATGCAGAACTAGACTTTGTGACACGCATGCAGAACTAGACTTTGTGACACGCGGGCAGAACTAGACTTTGTGACACGCAGGCAGAAAAAGACTTTGTGACACGCAGGCAGAAAAAGACTTTGTGACACGCATGCAGAACTAGACTTTGTGACACGCAGGCAGAGAAAGACTTTGTGACACGCATGCAGAACTAGACTTTGTGACACGTATGCAGAACTAGACTTTGTGACACGCATGCAGAACAAGACTTTGTGACACGCAGGCAGAACAGACTTTGTGACACACGCGTGGGAAAAAGACTTTGTGACACGCAGGCACAACAAAGACTTTGTGACACGCGCGTGGGAAAAAGACTTTGTGACACGCAGGCAGAACTAGACTTTGTGACACGCGTGCAGAAAAAGACTTTGTGACACGCATGCAGAACTAGACTTTGTGACACGCATGAAGAACAAGACTTTGTGACACGCATGCAGAACTAGACTTTGTGACACGCAGGCAAAAGTAGACTTTGTGACACGCAGGCAGAAGTAGACTTTGTGACACGCATGCAGAACTAGACTTTGTGACACGCATGCAGAACTAGACTTTGTGACACGCAGGCAGAACTAGACTTTGTGACACGCATGCAGAAAAAGACTTTGTGACACGCATGCAGAACTAGACTTTGTGACACGCATGCAGAACTAGACTTTGTGACACGCAGGCAGAACTAGACTTTGTGACACGCAGGCAGAACAAGACTTTGTGACACGCAGGCAGAACTAGACTTTGTGACACGTATGCAGAACTAGACTTTGTGACACGCAGGCAGAACAGACTTTGTGACACGTAGGCACAACAAAGACTTTGTGACACGCGCGTGGGAAAAAGACTTTGTGACACGCAGGCACAACAAAGACTTTGTGACACGCGCGTGGGAAAAAGACTTTGTGACACGCAGGCACAACAAAGACTTTGTGACACGCGCGTGGGAAAAAGACTTTGTGACACACATGCAGAAAAAGACTTTGTGACACGCATGCAGAACTAGACTTTGTGACACGCATGCAGAACAAGACTTTGTGACACGCATGCAGAAGTAGACTTTGTGACACGCAGGCAGAACAAGACTTTGTGACACGCATGCAGAAGTAGACTTTGTGACACGCAGGCAGAAAAAGACTTTGTGACACGCATGCAGAACTAGACTTTGTGACAGGCAGGCAGAACTAGACTTTGTGACACGCAGGCACAACAAAGACTTTGTGACACGCGCGTGGGAAAAAGACTTTGTGACACGCAGGCAGAACAGACTTTTTGACACACGCGTGGGAAAAAGACTTTGTGACACGCAGG